>NC_140581.1:61960099-62569741 GCF_964204655.1 Triturus cristatus | reverse complement strand
CCAGCAGCAGAAGATTAGAAGCATCCTGGATTTGGCCGGAACAGGGTGCTGAAGTCATTGGTAGCATGCGCGCTATGAAGAAGGGGTCCACTTGGAAACACACTGTACAGGGGGATATAAAGGTAAGTCCGGGGGTCCCACTTGAGGAAACAGGACGCAAGGACCTCATGACCATGGGAACACAGTTGGTTCATCAGTACCCAGGACAGGCGTGTGGGGTGCATAGCAAATAGTGCAGCCAAGCTTTGTGTGTCTTGATTGTTCTCGCAGTCATGGGCAGGCAGGTTGCAGTGATGATTTCGAGACAGCTGGATCACTCATGGAGCTGGTCGCAGGAGTCCCTCGATGGGTGTCTGTGCCTTTGGTAGTTGGAGTTCATATTGGACTCTTTTGTCCTTGTCTTTGATTTAAGGAGTACAATACCCCAGGACTTGATATGGTAGGTCCTGGTGTTCTCTCACTTTGTGGGGGACAGATCTGATGTTTCAGAATGGATGTACCTCATCTTACTTGGGTGTTGCACCAGAGTCATCAGGGAGCAGCATTTGGGTAAACCGAACAGCACAGTTTGGTGTCTGCAGGCTGCAAGGGAGTAGCACCTCTACTCCAAAGGATGTTCTTGGTGATTTCTCACAGGCTGGAGGTACTCTGGGGTTCTTGGAGGCCTCACAGTTGCAAGACAAGACAACATAACTGATTGTTGGGTCCTGGAAGCAGCCGGCAGGATTTGGTGCCAATTTTCTGCAGCTGGTCGTCAGTTCTCAGGTCTGCAGCTCTTAATTGTCCATTACTCTTCTTGGTCGATTGAATCTAGTGTTCAGGGCCCAAAGATGCCACTTAAATAGTGCATTTAGGGGCAATAAAGAGAGTGTCCTGTAGTAGTCAATGGGCTACCTACCTTTAGGGTGTCTACATCCTGTTCCTACTTCCTGTAGGAAAGGCGACCACCCTATCCCTGATAGGTCTATTTCCTACCATCTCAATATGGTGGAATTGCCAAAATAGTGATCACATCACTTGCTCTGCCTTAGGGGTGAAGATGGCTGAATGTGGGCTCTCCTCCCCGTCTAAGTAATCTTCCCATCTTTCCTTCAACCAAAAGTGAAGCAGGAAAGGGGTTGGCAACCTCCACTATCCTGTCTTGGAAGGCTTTTCCTGCCTGGAGGAGGTGTGAAGCATCTCCGCCCAGAACAGGCTCTGTTCCTGGCCTCAGAGAGTGTTTTCTCTCACCCCATGAGTTCCGAAACTTGTCTGGTGGTGGCAGGCTGGTTAAGCCTGGTCAGAGGTCACACCAGTACTTGGAAAGTTTTAAGGGACACTCTAAAGGTTCTCCAGTGTGCATTTATTGATAAATCCAACACTGACATCAGTGAGGATTTATTAGGACAAGATGTTTGATCCCAAGCATCTTAGGGCACAGTGAAGCCATCACGGAGCTAGGAAACTCGTAATGACAAGTATCCAGCCCATGTATTTTCTATGGTTTCCTTGTGCACTTACAATATCCAAGAATGGATCAAATATTGTAGGGTCCTATCCCATAATGCAGACAACATGGGATACAGTGCACTCTGCCTTAGAACTGTAAGGTCTTCAGTAGGGGTGACATACCTTTATCTCATGCAGTGTCTATGGGCATTGCACAGAGAGCTGTGTGCCAGTTCGACTCTTTGTTTTTTTTCTCTGCAGCCTGCCCTGGTAGGGTACATGGTCTTGGTGAGGAGTCCCTAGGGCGGCACAATACATGCAGCAACCAAAGTGGATTCTCCTCAGTTTGAATGCTCTAGGTACCTAGGAAACCATTTACTAGGGACTTGCAAGGGGAACTAAACGTGTTCCAATCATGGTACAGATTTTAGGCAAAGAGATCTGGCACTGGCATCCTGGTTTGCAGGACCCTAGTGCACTTAAAGTTCAAAATTGCATCATGCATCAGGCAAAAAGTAGAGACTAACTATGTCAAAAGAGGCAATTTCCTACAAAGTGGTATATAAATGTTACAATACAATTGTGACCTGTACAGTTCAATTTTTGTTGTTTACAAATATAGTTATTGATATCAGGCTTTAAAGTATGCAGTCAAAGTCGAAATGAGCTTTATTCGATTTTAGACATTTGAAATCATAAAAGCATACATGATCATAAAAGCAAGTAAAAACATATGAAATATACAGAAATTAAAATACATTATCTATCACAAAGTGCATAAAGTGCTTTCAAGTCAAAGTAAGTTAAAATCCATTTCCACACGAGAAATAGGTAGATAGATGGTTTAATAAGATAACAGAGTTAAGGCATCAACCGTCTTCCTCAGTCACGATCCTTACTTCTGTCTCAACACTCCCTCCACCCTCATTCTATGACCTCATATGTTCCACCCTTAACATTCCAACCCAGATTACAACACATCCCCTTTACACAGGAAACATTACTTAGAAAATACAAAAAAAATAAAAATGATAAATAACAATCAACAAACAAATCAAATCCCAAAATTACATGAGAAATTTAACAACTAAATTAATCAATTTCCCAACATTGCATAAGGAAAAATTTACAAAACACGACAAATGAGACAATTCTTCATCATTACCTGAAACCCCAAATTCCTACAATTACCAGTCATTGTAACACAAAATCTCTGAATCTCCTTGGAATGCATTTTTCCCTTGCTGGACGCATCCTTACAAGAGAACTGTCAGGAGAATTCACACCATCCTCACCATCACCCTCATTGACCATTCCTTGATACTTCACCAACCTAGACATACTCCACATCGCACCTGAATCAACTCTCACTACATTCTTCCTGATGGTCACAATGGTAAAGGGACCTATGAAAGAGGACTCCCCTTTCAAACAATGTCTTGGGTTTTTCACTAAAACCCTATCCCCCACATTCCATTTCATGTTCTTAACCTTCATCCTAGAATCATAATCAGCCTTATATCTATGCTGGTATTCTAAAATCCTCTCTCGGCATTTCTCCTTGCTCCCCACAGGCCCGGCATACTCAGGCAACCAAGAAGGATTAAGCTTTGACGTGGCCTTCCTACCCCTTAAAGCCTCAAATGGCGATATTTGAGTGACCGCATTAGGCGTGGTACGATGTGCCCACCATGTATCCCTCAAAACTTCACCAAATGAAACTCCAGAACTTAATGCCCGTTGAGCACAATCCTTCACAACTCTGTTCATTCTCTCCGACAGCCCATTAGCCTGTGGAGCATACAATGCCGTTTTCTGATGCACAATTCCAAAATCCTTGAGGAAATTCACCATTTCATGTGATACAAATTGTACACCATTATCCGTGACCAGAAACCTAGGCACCCCTTCAGAAAGAAAAACATCCTTAAGAAATTCCAAAACCATTTTCGTAGTCACAGAACACACACACCTTGTGACTACCCACTTGGAAGTGTAGTCCACAAGCAGAATAACAAAACGTTCATGAGATGGCAGCAACTCAAAAGGACCAACAATATCCAAACCCAACTTTGACCAAACCACATCAGGTACTACCACCGGAGACAACGGAACCTTACTAACCACATGTGACTTATCACTGATGGCACAAGACACACAATCTCTTACCACCTCTTCAACCATACGATCCATACTTGGCCACCAATACCTCTCTCGCACTCTGGCTTTCGTAAGACTCCGACCCAAATGACCTTCATGACCTGTGTTAACAATCCTTTCCCTGAACACCACCGGAGGAATTACTCTTGCACCTCTCATGAGATTACCTCCTGTAAAAGATAAATCATCTCTTACTGACCAATAAGCTTTCATCTCAGGATCCAGAGTTTTATAATCAGGCCAACCATGAGTCACCCATCCTTTAAGTAATTCCAAAGTCTTGTCCTTTTTGACTCCATCAATCCACGACTCCAAAGACAAAGACGGCTCCACCACCCAACATACTACATCACACTCTTCCTCCCTACACACCATGTTGATCGGTAATCTGGATAAACAATCAGCAGTTTTATTGGTGGACCCTGGTATGTACTGCACTACAAAGTTGTACTCTTGCAGCCCTTCACTCCATCGTTTAATTCTAGGGGTAATATGTTCGCTATGCCTGCAAGAAAAAATCTGCACAAGCGGACGATGATCAGTCCTAACCAAAAATGGTATTTCCCACAAGTAAAACTTAAAGTGCTGCACAGCCCAGAACACACTTAAAGCCTCTCTCTCTATACACGAGTAATTCATTTCAGCCTCCTTAAGTGCTCTTGAAGCAAAAGCCACAGTCCTCTGCTCACCACCTACTTCTTGAGACAGAACAGCCCCCAATCCTCTAAGGCTGGCATCTGTAGTCAAAATTGTCTTATTATTGACATCAAAATGTCCAAGAGTAGGCATCTTCCCAATCTCCCCTTTAATGACTTCAAAGGCCTCCTGACATTCCACAGACCACACAAATTCCGATCCCTTCTTAAGTAGACCCCTGATAGGTTCAGTTACACTCGCAAACCCCTTGACAAACTTGGAGTAAAACTCCGCAAGACCTAAAAATGATCTCACCTGTTCTTTGTCCTTTGGCACTGGAGCTCCTACTACACTCTGAGCAAGTTCAAATTTAGGCTGAATTCCCTCACCCGAAATCACATGACCCAAGTAAGTAACTGACTGAACACCTATACAACATTTTTCCTTCTTCACAGTCAAACCCTTATCCCTAAGTCTCTCCAGAACCCCACACAAGGTCTTGTCATGTCCCTTTTCATCCTTGCCATAAATCAATATATCATCTTGGAAAAACAATATGTCCTTGACATCACCTAACACTTTTTTCATTACTCTCTGGAAGCACGCCGCTGCCGAAGCCAACCCAAAGGGCATTCTTAAAAACCTATATGCACCAAGTGGCGTCACAAATGAGGTGAGGTGTCTCGAGTCCTTATGCAACGGAATCTGGTGATATGCAGATGATAAATCCAACACACTAAAAACACGCGCACCCTTGAGCAAACTCAATGACTCCGAAATATTCGGCAAGGGTTGCCTGTCCACCCAGATCCATTCATTCAGACTTCTCAAGTCCACACACATTCTGATCCCAGCACCTCCATCCTTCGAAGCTAAAACAATGGGTGCCAACCACTCCGAAGCTTCTATCTCTTCAATGACACCTAAATCTAGCAATCTGTCAAGCTCAGTCTTGAGAGGCCCCAACATCATGTTAGGTACCCTCCTTACCTTGTGAACACAAGGCATAGCCCTATCCTTGAGAATGATTTGATGCTCAAACCCCTTGAGGCAACCCAAATTCTCTGTAAAAACTTCCGGAAATCTTCTAAAATATTCATTACTATCACTCCCAATCACACTTCTACAATCATTTTCAAGTAACATGACTTGGTCCTTGGGGTCCTTGGCATTGGGATTAAGCATGATCCCTAAATCCTTCTGGTGCCTCCAACCTAACAAGTTATCGCCTCGTTCAGCCACATACACTTTGTCAATTGTATGTCGATCCTTGAATTTGATACTAGCCTCAATGTAGCCTAAGACATTAATTCTGGCACCCCTATAGCTAACAGGGTTAATGTCCGGGGGAAAAAGTGTAACACTGTCCAGACCTACCACTTCATCCCATTGCTTATTACCAATCATCGTAAAGGGAGACCCTGAATCAGCCAGAACTAAAAAGTTATAAGTATCCACCAAGATATTGCACTCTGGCATCGATAGTTTACCAGCATCCACACCACCACCTTGCCCATCAACACTCAATATTATGGTGCGTACTACTTCAGGCTTCTTTTCCCCAACCCTGCTAGATTTGCATACACGGGCATAATGCCCCTTAACTCCACACTTCATGCAAATAGAATCTTTAGCATAGCAATGCGGATAATTTGAGAAATGACTCGTGCTGCCACATCTGTAACATTTAACTTTAGGTAGCTCTTTGTTGCTTTTCTCTCCATCCCCCTTAGCAGAATGTGAATTCAACCGATCATCACTGTCTTGCTTAGCAGGAAGACTTCTTGGAGTTCCACTAATAGTCTTTGCGTGAATAGTTTTGGCCTTTTCAGACAATTTAACTTTACCCACACATTCCGAATCCAACGAGCTCTCTTCATGCATTAAGGCATGAATATCACTAGAGTTCGTTTTCTTCACTTCACCTCTTACATTCATCTCTTTCACCCAAGAAGAAGTGTTTTCCATCCCCTCCACAATCGAAACTGCCTCCGTCAATGTAGGATTTTTTGATAAGAGTTTTTCTTGCACACGTGTGCTATTTGTACACCTAACTAGCTGGTCTCTAACCAAGGAATCAGAAAGGTCACCAAATTCACATGTTCTGGCTAGGGTCTTTAGAGAAGCAACATAACTCTTGACACGTTCGTTGCTACCTTGGATTCTGGTAAAGAACTTGTGTCTCTCTAACACAATATTTATACGTGGTCCAAAGTATCCTTCGAGCATAGTCATTGACATTTCATAGACATCGCTAGACTCCCCCTCACCTGATCCAACCGGAATAAGATCAATACTATCATATATGTTTCGACCTTCCTACACCTAGATTATGCAATAAGATAGCTTGTTTTCTCACAGCTGAAAACTTTTCCCCACCTATCGCTACAATATAGGAGTCGAATAAATTTCTCCACCTTTTCCAGGGTAATATAGGGTCCCCTTTTTCCGATAAAAACGCTGGTGGCTGGGACATACTGGTCGCAGAAGCCATAACCAAACAATAATAATGAATAATCAGAACTAATAACAATCAACTTAACAATAGTCTTGAAGAATTAGTAAAATAACAAATTAACACAAATAAAGTAGTCACCGTGGTCTAGAGGCGTCGATCATATTCTTAAAAAAAGAAAAAAAAAAATATGGTATTTCCAGTCTTTCAGACAGTATTTTCAGTACTTCCAGTCACAACTGTTATAAACTATTTGAAAATATAGCTGTTGACTATTAATCAAAATAAATGGATTCACTCTTTGAATGATTTTCTTCATCCATAGACAGTCTTGTGGTTCATCCAAAGACAGTCCTGTGGTTCCTTGTCATGTATATTTCATTCTCCGTAAGGATTATGAAAAAAAAAAAATGGCCGACACGCAACACACGTACAACGTGACCTCGGCGTGATGAAGAGGTCAGATGATCGTAGGCGTGTACGTACGTGGTTCAAGTGATGACAACAGCAACAATGAGGCGAAGAACTCCGTGGATATAAACGTTCCCTGGTGAACTGTCGCGAGGCAGTGGCGTTCTTTAAATGAAAACAACAACCACAACTGTAAGTAACGAACGAATATTCCTCTCCTTAAATATTCCTTCAAAATGTCACAAAACAAGACAATCCAAATCAGTAGTCCTTAGTCTTTCGGAAAGTCGCTTATAATATCGAGCGCATTCCCAATGTCGCCGAACTAACAGACGAGCGTACATACACAGTCTCGCTGCACTTACAGTCTCGCCGCATACATATGTTCGATGAACAGTCAAACTGCTTCTTGAAGGCAAGTGCAGGTTACCAAAAAAAAAACCCGAAAACCTCCAGAAAGCCGATGCCGATACTTCAAATCCGTGGGTTTTGTAAGTCCTCAGGGGAGTTGATGCCAATGTTCGCTTGTCCCCAATCAAGCCAGATAGTCACTCGTCGCCAGTGTTAAAATCCATTTCCACACGAGAAATAGGTAGATAGATGGTTTAATAAGATAACAGAGTTAAGGCATCAACCGTCTTCCTCAGTCACGATCCTTACTTCTGTCTCAACACTCCCTCCACCCTCATTCTATGACCTCATATGTTCCACCCTTAACATTCCAACCCAGATTACAACACAAGCCTACAGGATAATGCATTCCAGACTTTAATCAAAGTAGATATTATACATTTACGCTTTTTCTGACTCTTAGTATATTTTTCAGAAAACCAGACATGGCAGATACAGATAATATACAATTTAAAAATTGTAAATATAAAATTGTTGGTCTGCATTGTCTCCAACCTGCCTGTTTTAACAAAGGGAGAATCCATTTTGTTCTTTCCCTTGCATAAAATGTACAAATCAGTATCATTTGAATGGTAGATTGTGGAGACACATTATTACAAGGGCAAGGAGAAAGTTCTCTAGACCAATCATTTATTCCTGGATAACTGACCAGCCGATGAAAACTGTTAAACCTAAAACGAGTTAAAAGATATATATCATATCCCTCCATGCAACGTAAGAGATATGGTTGGATATCCCTCCATGAAACGGAAGAGATATGGTTGGATACCATACGTAATCAAAGTCATTTGATGTTGGACTAAAATCCCCTTATTTATCTCCTGAGCAACTCTAAGTGACTCTAAATGGGGAAAACAGATTAGTTTGACATCCTTCCTGGAGATAGAATTAATTTCCTCTGGGGTAAAGTAGTAATCTGGGTGGCCAATATCACTCCGAATTTTGTTTACCTAATTCAGCCACGTGATCGTATTAGCCTGGTCCAGACACGTGCTGCTGGTTGTCCATACACAATGCCACAGCAGCACAGGTTGCATTTTTAAAATATCAGAGACATAAGGAATACCCAGCTCACTGTGGCAATTAAAAACTGGGGAACTCACTGGTACAGCAAAAATAAACCTTAAAAAGGCATTTTCTACACATTGAATCATAGACATATCATAAAAACCCCGCACTTGGCCTGAAAAATTTTAAGAATAATACCAGGGGGCCTTTTTTCCATTTTCTTGGAGAAATTAACGAGAGTGGCAGTCGCCTTCATAAATAATAGGCTCCTACTTTTCACTGCTGTGCGAATAAAACACCCATATAAGTAAAAGTGTTGGTGGAATCTACCCTTTTATCCCCCAAGGGGAGGCTGTTACATTTATTTCTCTCTTGCCCACAGGTCATTATGAATGTTTTTTAGCATTTAATTTCAGACCTAAGTTATCCATAAAACAAGAATATGTTGTAAGTGCTTTCCGCAAAATTAGTTGCGTGCGGGCCATAAATACCGCATCATCAGCGTAGAGGAGGGAGACTATCGGCTGTTTGTTGACATACGGGGCATCCTGCACCCTTCATACAAGCTCCTGTTCCAAAGCGTTAGTATATAGAGTAAAAAGGAACGGCGCAAGCACACAGCCTTGTCGCACCCCCTTGTCCACGGTGAATGTCGCCGTACATTCGCCATTAGTGCCATAGCGCACCTTAGCAGTAGCCCCAGAATTTAATTGTTTTAAAAGCTGGATCAGTACCGGGTCGACCTTCAGATTTAATAATATACTCCACAATTTATTATGTATAACACAGTCGAATGCGGCTGTTAAATCTACAAATGCCACATAGAGTTTCCGACCCTTTGCATGTGTGTACTTTCCAATTAAAATTTTAGATTCAAGACTTGCTCGTTTGTCCCCATCCCTTGTCTAAAACCATATTGCACGTCGCTTATTATATTATTTTCATCAGCCCAAGTTTGTAATTTATTTAGGACAACCCTTCACATAACCTTCATTAAGGAATCGAGTAGGAATATCGGGCGGTAGCGTGCTGGGTTTTCTGGTTCCCCCTTTTAAAAAATCGGGACAATTACAGACTCTCCCTATGTTTTCATAAATCCCTTTACACAACTAGCTTGGAAGACCCTGGTTATCAAAGGTGACCAGAGTAATGGGATGGATTTAAATAAATCAATGGGAAGGCCGTCAGGTCCAGGGGCCTTGCCACCCCTGCTTGAGTTTATTGCCTCAGTCACCTCATCAAGAGAAATTTCTAATTTAATATGAATAAAGGTAGTGGGATTTTCCACCTGAGGGGATAAGGACTCAGGAATGATTTTCTCATGCCCCTGCCAACCTTTGAGAAAAAATTTACCCATGCCTTTTCTTCTATTGCGGCCGCAATTGTAGCAACAACCTTGATTTTCAAAAATGGCACATTTAATGCCCGCCAGAACAGGGTACAATCTTTAGTCAATGATGCGCCGTGAAGTGCTGTCCATAAATATTCAGTCACAAACAAATCTCTGCCATAAGGTTTAACCTATTAAGTACATTTTCACATCTTTACTTGAGATTTCTAGTCGACAAATCTAAAAAGTCTGTGAAACACAAATTATACAGTGTTTTAGAAGCACACAGAATGCACTGCAATGTTTTCATTTGATTATTTCTCTATATTATTCTTGTTAATATTGAATAGCCTTCTTTTTCATAAAACATTGAATTCTTTTCAGATTGGAAACTTCACTGAATGCCCTGTACCAAGGGTAATGTAAGTAAAAGGAAAAGTAGGTTTAGGTTTAGGGGATTTATAAAGTGCATGACTACCCTTGGGCATCTCAGCGCTGAGGTGATGCAGGATGGAAGCTGTTAGCACTTGGGTTTAGGGGAAGAGCCATGTCTTGAGTTCTTTTTTGAAGGATACTTCATTTTCAGTAAGTCGGAGCTCTGGGTTCAGACTGCTCCAGAGTGTTGGCACCAGATGGGTGAAGGACCTTCCACCCCATCTGGCTCTCTTGAATGTGGTCTCATTCATCATGATTTTTAAGCATGACCTGAGTTGTCAACGGGAAGAGTAGTGAGAGACGAACTTGTGGATCAGGGCGGGCCTCTCCCATACATGGCTCGGTGAGCCAGACTTAAGGACTTGAATTTGATTCTGGTTTGAACCGGAAGCCAATGCAACTCTCTCAATGCTGGTCTAACTGAGTGGTGTCTGGGTATGTTCAGCAGGAGTCGGGCAGCTGCATTCTGTACGATTTGTAGTCTATTCGTGACATATTTAGGAGAGCCAAGAAAGAGAGAGTTACCGTAGTCCAGCATTGATACAACTAAGACTTGGACTACAGTCTTCCTAGAATCCTCTGGGAGTAGGGATATTATTTTTCTAATCAAGCGTAGTATCCCAAAGAAGGTGCCTGATAATTTGTTAGCCTGGACCTCCATTGTTAAGTTCTGGTCCAGCCACATACCTAAATTTGTTATGGCTGATTTGGGGGGAGGAGACGGTCCCCAGTCGGTGGGCCAAGAGATCTCCGAGCGAGGATTAAAATTGTTGCCCCAAATCATTAGTTCTGTTTTACCCCCAAACAGTTTGAGGCTACAGTCCACCATCCAAGATCCGATTATTTCCAAGCATTTATGAGTTGTCTGTGGTCTGGATTGAGAGAATCTGAAATTGAGAACACTAGTTGTGTGTCATCGGCATATGACACGATGGAAAGGCCAAATTCATGTGTTATATGTGCCAAGGGGCTGAGATAAATGTTAAAAAGTGTTGGACTCAGGGACGATCCTTGAGCGACTCTGCTGTGAGGGAGTCTGGCTTAAATCCGGCCTCCCTACATTGGAAGGTTCTGTCACTCAAGAATGATGCAACCCATTGGTTAGCTATTCCTCTGACTCTGACATTCTCCAGTCTTTGAATTAGCACTCTATGGTCTACTGTGTCAAACGCTGCGCTCACATCCAAAAGTACCATGGCCGCGGTTCTCCCTTGGTCAAGGATGGATCTGAATTTTTCAGAGACCACCAGCAGAGCTGACTCCGTGCTATGTTGTAGTGTGGTACTGTAAATTTCGGAACCACGTATCTGGCATGATTCTAACATGACGATTTCTTTATCAACAGACCGAGAATGTTTAGGATACTATGCACAAGCATTTGCGTCACATTCGAGTGACGAGATCGCCTGAAATCAGAGTTTCTGTCCTAATACCTCGAGCTCCATTTTAGGACGACAGCCATTTTGTGATTGCCCTCTCATAGGCAACAGCACTACGGCCAAGCATGGGTCTGAAGGACACACACACCTTCGCTGACTCCTCGGTGACCTGGGTGAACTGACTCCGCTGCCTAAGGCCAAACCTGTTCGGTCAGTTCCCTTCCCGCGGCCGAATGAGATTAGTATCAGGGCCCAGCATATCACGAAACCTTTCATCACACACGAACCATGCCTAATCTTCTACACACCTGCCCCTGTTTCCCTCTTTATGACCCGTTTTACGAGGAGGAGGTGCCCGTTTTTATTGGGTGTCCGTCGATATCTGATGAAGGCGCTAAGCTTTGCCGGGTAATTGATTAAGGGCTGAACGAACTGAAATATGTACTTGCCATTATGACTCTGTCTTTTCCTTTGTAATGAATGCATGTAAATGATCATACCGTAAAACGAGGAATTTTTGCCCAAAGCATAATATTTGGTATATAAGGAGAAGGCTGGTTTTCGTAAGTGAGCAGTCTCCTGAGCATATACACGTGTTGTACTTCTAGGATACCTGTTACTGGCTGCAGCCAATAAATACGATCTTTGACTTCACCAAGAAGACTCTGTGCTTCTGTAGTCTGAAACAGGAAGAACTCGAAGTCTTCGGGTGTGTTCCCTGGCACCGCTGGGTTCCGAAAAACCCAGTACTTCAGTAGTTCAACAAATGAAATGGAAAATTATTTTTCATATTCACATTACACTCTCAATGAGACTCTTGATGTGGTAATACTTTTGCCCAAAAATGTTAATATTGTGGAATGCATTAATTTTTCATTGGTCAGATTAGTGCACTTTTATGTGATGCCCCCCATGAAAAAGAAAATTATTGCAGAAACCATTGTGGCCAATTCACAAAATAATGCATACATATCTAAAGGTGTACTATAGGAGATATATCTTATGTACTCTTGCATGCCTTTGAAAGTCGATTTTGAAGTTGCCACACAGGTTACCACATATAATTCCAATGTTTTTGACTGATTTCCTACTGACATATTTAACAGGATGTTGAACAATGAAATCCTTGGTACAGTAATACTATACGTCTCAAAAGATTAGTTCAGGCGGAAACTCCAAAAGATTAGTTTAGGCAGGAACTCCTCTTTATACACATTTGGATTAATCTGTTCAAGGGTTATTTTCAACAACAAACAGTACTGAGAGAAAGTACAACATTTCAGTTGATTGCATGTTTTTACCAGCGCATCTCCCACTTTACTGGCATACAGATGATCAAACCTCATTACCAGTCAATGATCATATTCGGAGAGTTGTGGGGAGAGAATCATCTATAGCCATTTCCTGATTATCGACTTTCTTTGGAATCATCTCTCGCTTTCACTGCCAGAATGTTATCTGTATTCAATCTAGGGCCAAGATTTTCTCACGTTTCTTAGGTCAGCCTCTGATCTCATATACACATTTTTCCAGGAGCTACACCAATCAATATTTGACTACCAACGTGATCGTCTCTGGATCTTTGGACTTTCCCAGAGCCTGGCTTTTAGACCTGTTTTTTTTAGTGGGTTTATCCCCAAACCTTTTGCTTTTTGGCCTCCTGTTTTTTATCCTGTTTTCATTAGCTTTTACGACTCAGGGCACTTTACCACTGATATTCAGTGCAAAAGTGCATCTGCTCTCCATCTAAATTACGTTTATGGATTGGTGTTTCCATGATTGGATTATTTGATTTACTACTAAGTCCATAGTACAGTGCACTGCGTACGCCCTGGGCCTATAAATCAAATGCTGCTAGTGGGCCTGCAGCACTGACCCACACAAGCATCCTATCAAATGGTTCTCAGACCTGCCACTGCAGTGTCTGCAAGCAGTTTTTACTGCCACATCGACCCGGCAATTGCACCCACTTGCTGGGACCTCACCTTCCGTTTATAACATGTGAGTCACCCCGAAGGCAGGCCCAAGGTACCCCTGTGGGCAGGGTGCAGTGTTTGTGAAAGCTAAGACATGTACTGGTGTGCGTGACATGTCCTGATAGTGAAACACATGGTATTTTGTTTTACTCTATTGGCTATCTGCTCCATAGGATAGAATTGGACTTACTGTGTAACATCTTACAAGTATAACTTCCTATTGGGACAAGATATGGATGTTTACTATGCCTGAACTCAGGATTTTATTAAAGATGATTTTTATGTTGTATGTTTGAAAATACCACTTTTAGAAAGTTGGTATTTTCTTACTTATCCATCCTATGTGCCTTGGCTGGTTTGTGTATTGACTTTCTGATTTTGGAGTGACAGGGGCTGGGAATATGCATTCAGGGCAGTCCGCCACTGTAGGAGTTGAGGTGTGTCCTGCTTTTCTTGGGTGACTCAGAGCTGGTCTGAATAGACCTGGGCCGCATTTAGAGTAGTGGGAGGAGTTGCACTAGCACCTGAATAGGCATGGTCTGCATTTAGACTGGTGGGAGGAGATTTCCCTTACACCTGAATTGGCCCTGTCTACCTTGTACAATGCTGTCTCTACCTCCTGCCCAGAAAGCTGGGCCAGAGATGACAGAACTGGTTTAGACTGGACTGAGAGACTTTTGCCACAAGAGAACAAACGAATATGTGGAGGATTAAATGTTAAATCCCAGACCCCAGAACCATATAATACTGCTGGACTTAGGAACCTGCCAGGAAGAAGAGCTGGAAGAGCTCCCAGGAGGAGTACTGCCACTTTGCTGTGTGATTTACTGGGTTGGCCTGCAGTTGCTGCTTCTGTCTTAGGTAGGGAAAGGACTGAATTGTATGTCTGCTTTCAAAGTATCTCCAGGGCCTTGATATGGAGCTTGGACCCTGTTGCAAGTCTCAGGGAAATAAAAGACTTCAACATCTTCTGGGTACGTGCTTCTGGAGGTGGATGTTTCAGCTGCCACAGAGATAAAGGGAACCTGATGCCATAAATAATGCAACTGCAGGCTCCATGACCCTGAAGGCACCGCAAAGGACATCTCCCTACTTCACACTGCAACCCTGGTTTCACAGATGCCACCATCTAATGCTGCCACCGAGCCATTGCTTACACCACGACCTGAGGGCACCGCATTTCATACTGCCTCTCTATACACTGCCACCTTGGTATCCCCAACAATGCCACAACACCATCACCGACACTGCTGCCTGCACCATGACCTGTGGAGACTGCTCATTGAGAACATGGAGCACCATCCCACTGCACACCGTAGGCCTGGTCTCACCGATGATGCCGCTCCAAGCTGACATTTATGCCACTGCTTTCACCGTGGTTCGAGGGTACTGCTCGTAGGTCACTCGATGCACCGCCCAATCCCACATTGCATCGTGGGCTCCTCATGCAAGCACCATCCACTCCAAATCGTCAATTGACGCAGCGACCTGCATTGCAACCTGTGGGCCCAGCAAGACGCATTGCCCCATCTTGCTTTGCAGCCTTGGGTCTACCGATGACATCGCTTCAGCAATGATGATGCCGCTCCTTGTACCATGACCTGCCTGCACCATGGTGAGCACCACATCACTTCGTACTGCATCCCTGGTCTCACTGATGCCGCTGAACGACGGTCACTGAGCCACTGCCAGCACCACAACCTGAGGGCACTGCAACCCACACCACTCTGCACTTCACCCCACAGCTCGACACCTGCCAACGCTGGTGCACCTGATGTCTGACCTGCAACACAAGTGACTTCAAGGACCCAATGATTCCTGCACCGACCTAGAGAACCGGCTACTGCTGATGCCGGCTCTTCGGAGCTCAAAGAGAAGTCGCTGATGCCCTGCATTTCTAAAGGTACTGTTCTTCCCAACACCGTTGCTGGCCTGCGACACCTCTGTCAGCCAAAACTGTTTGGATTGGTTTGCTCATGATGCCGTAATATCCCCGGATGGAGCTATGGACTTCAAGTAACTGAAGTACTGGGTTTTTCGGAACCCAGCGGTGCCAGGGAACACACCCGAAGACTTCGAGTTCTTTCTGTTTCAGACTACAGAAACACAGAGTCTTCTTGGTGAAGTCAAAGATCGTATTTATTGGCTGCAGCCAGTAACAGGTATCCTAGAAGTACAACACGTGTATATTCTCAGGAGACTGCTCCGTTACGAAAACCAGCCTTCTCCTTATGTACCAAATATTATGTTTTGGGCAAAAATTCCTCGTTTTACGGTATGATCATTTACATGCATTCATTACAAAGGAAAAGACAGAGTCATAATGGCAAGTACATATTTCAGTTTGTTCAGCCCTTAATCAATTACCCGGCAAAGCTTAGTGCCTTCATCAGATATCGACGGACACCCAATAAAAACGGGCACCTCCTCCTCGTAAAACGGGTCATAAAGAGGGAAACAGGGGCAGGTGTGTAGAAAAATTAGGCATGGTTCATGTGTGATGAAAGGTTTCGTGATATGCTGGGCCCTGATACTAATCTCATTCGGCCGCGGGGCGGGAACTGACCGAACAGGTTTGGCCTTAGGCAGCGAAGTCAGTTCACCCAGGTCACCGAGGAGTCAGTGAAGGTGTGTGTGTCCTTCAGACCCATGCTTGGCCGTAGTCCTGTTGCCTATGAGAGGGCAATCACAAAATGGCTGTCGTCCTAAAATGGAGTTCGAGGTATTAGGACAGAAACTCTGATTTCAGGCGATCTCGTCACTCGAATGTGACGTAAATGCTTGTGCATAGTATCCTAAATATTCTCGGTCTGTTGATAAAGAAATCGTCATGTTAGAATCATGCCAGATATGTGGTTCCGAAATTTACAGTACCACAGACCCTCCTTTTGCCCTTACATAGGCAATAATCTATACTCCCGCTAGTCTGAATCCAGGTCTATGTCCATGAAGTTGCAGAGATGTTGCTGTAGCATCATCCTATTGCTTAGCTCGTCTCGTGTTACAGGTTTCCTTATACATGATGTAGCGCAGATGCCATAAATTACAGGAGCACACTGTACACATAGACAGAGCAGGAAAAGAATGGCTAAGATCATTCCAATGACTATCAGGATCTTCCAACCCCAAGCGCATATCAGTTCCCAGAACCACCCCGCCAATGACCATTCCCCATTATCTACGTGAATAGATTCTGAGATTCTATGCAGTTTGGAAATGGCCTGGAAAACTGTTGGAGCGCTATCTGGAATAAAAACACAGCAGCTAGATTGGATCACTCTACATACCCCACCTCGGTCTGCAAGTATGGCGTCTAACGCGACCCTGTTCTGAAGAGTCATAAGACGATCCGACTGGAGCTCAGCAGTCAAATTACCAAGTGCACCGGCTGTTTCAACTACCGTGGATTCAACCACTCTTGTCAATTACCTTATGTTCCTGCTGTTAACCATTGGACCCCAAAACGGCAGAGAACCCTTTATGAAATCTCCAAATTCTTGTCCTGCAGTGTCATCTTGACTGATGACGCCTCTAACCATCCTAGTTTTATGGTAATCTGCCGCGGTCGTGTAGGTGGGAGGCAGCAGGAACGAAACAAAACTTGTGCCCGAAAAGTCCGGGGGCAACCATGTATAGGCTCTATCATGGCAGATGAAATAGGTACCCTTGGCTGCTAAGAACGAAGGGGAAGTCTGAGATGCAAAAACGTAAGTTTCAGCGCAGATACTTTTCCCTAACTGAGCTCTGGGATTCTTGCCATAACCTTGCAAACATAGGTGACCCTGATGGAGTACAATCCAGATCGGTGAGGATTTCTTTGCTCGCTGGTTCTCACTCAGAGTAACTTCATATCCTGTCATATTCCAGCCAATATATGCTAGTGTCTCATCTCTTGGGATGGTTTCATAGGAAATCTCTTCCCTAATCATATCCACGATCCCCTTAACTAGAGCACTATTCTTGGGATTATCTTTCACAGAATGTAGGGGGTTGGCTTCATGAGCATACATGAACATTGTTCTATATGCCCACACAGAACCATTATGGCTGAAAGGTAGGAGTAGGTATGGGATACCTTTATCAGTAGTATGGGGCATAAGGCCACACACCCAACAGGTAGTTGTGTTTACTACTAGTTGGTGTTGGTGTAGGAGCTGAATGAACGAATTATTGACAAATTCCAATCTTCTAGCGGACTCGTGTTCAGGCAGGGGATGAAGGGAATGCGAGGAAACAGTAGGAGGAGGTATGGGCTGTGCAGTTGGTGCGAATGGTACTTGGAAAGAGAATAAGACATATCCTATGAAGATCGTCATCGCACTCAGTAACATGGAAATACATAACATCAAAAATCGTTTTCTTGTCATCATTATACATGTTCTGTCTTTGCAGTCCATTGGTTTAGCAGGTCTCTCATTCTCGAAAAACTCCATCCTCTCTGAGTGCTGCTCGCGGTGGTAGGGTGTTCTATGCTAAGGAAATGCTTCTGTCAGTCCAGGGCAACTCCTTGGACCGACCAGAACTGCTGACCTAACGTCTTCAGTTGCACGCCAAAGACTTGGGCAACCGCGACCCTGCAGCTGAACCCGGATGGTGGTTCGAAAAAGCAAAAATAAGCAAGTTTCTCAGATGAAAGAGAGAGCTGCACTTCCCAAAATTATTTAAAAAAGCAAGGGAAAGGAAAATATTTTTATTTGTCCATAGTCCTTTGCCGGTGGCACAGCCTCTTGCAAAATGTCATCGCTTTCCTGCTCAGAGCTTGTTCCTTTCACACGTGCATCGCTAAACGGCAGAAAACGAGGCACGGTTTCAGTCTCAGAATCAGCGATCCCCTCCTGGACCCACCGGTCATATGGCAGAGGCAAAGGGACCCTCTTGCAATGGATGCCGTGGATCCAGTTCTTTTACCCTTTCACTCGAACAGCTGATCTCGTTGAGAGAAGGACGAGATGGGGGCCGGTCCAACGAGGCTCATCATTCTTTGTCCGTTTAAAGTTTTTGACCAGCACCCATGATCCAGGATTGATAGGATGTTCTGGAGTTTCAGAGACCTGAGGCAGAGTATCATGCACCTGTTGGTGTAAAACACGCAATTTAGCCGTCAATTCATACAAATAATCAAGCAGTACTGGATGTTCGATCTCGCTGAATTTTGTAGGCCTTGGCACTCCCCATATATTGGCCGGGCGGCCAAACACGATTTCATAGGGACTAAGTCCCACTCGTGAATGCGCAGTCATTCTTGTTGACAGGAGTGCTAAAGGCAGAGCGTCAGGCCATTTAAGACCAGAGCTTGCTTGAATCTTGGCCAACTTCAATTTTAATGTGCCATTATAGCACTCTACTAATCCAGCTGATTGGGGATGATTTGCAGCGTGAAATTTTTGCCGGATACCCAGTCCATCACATACTGTTTTCATCACTCGACCCACAAATTCACTCCCATTGTCACTCCAGACCATTCTCGGCATTCCATATCTAGGGAAAAATTCTTTGACAAGGGCTTTAGCTGTGGACAGAACAGTGTTGTCTTTTAAAGGGTATGCTTCTATCCACATTGAAAAGGCACAAACAACAACGAGTACATATTTCAAATTGTTGCATCTTTCCATGTGGATGAAATATAGCTGCAAAACCTCAAACGGATACGTTGGAGGCGCAAAATGACCAGCTGGAGTTGGGGTTCCCCTACCAGGATTGTATTTCAGACACACCATGCAGTTTTTGACCACATTCTCTGCACATTTAGGAATTCCGGTATTTTGCCATACTGGAGCCAACAACTTACAAATCCCTTTCACACTGATATGGGCCATTCCATGAGCCATTGTCACCACTGCAAGCACGTACGCATCGGGTAACAACCATCGCCGATGTTCTGACAAGTCAATCCAACAACCATTTTCATCCAGTTTACCCGTACTTTCTCTCCACATACTTAATTCTTTCTCTGAAGCTTCGGCTTGAAGAGACTTCACACTCTCTATCGTGTCTTCACACATTCCAACATCACCAACCCATCTTTCAGGGCCTGCAACATACACCCGACTCTTCACATTCTTTGCTGTTTCTTTTGCGATTTCATCCGCAAATGCATTACCAAGACCAACATCATCAGTAACCTTCTTGTGTGCATTGCATTTCACAATCGCAACTTGTAGCAGCAAGGTCAGTGACTCAAGGAGCTCATTCACCACCTGACCATTTTGTATTTTAACTCCATGTGAAGTCAAGAACCCATGTTCCTTCCATAATCGCCCAAAACTATGGGCCACACCGAAAACATACTGACTGTCGGTATATATGGTCACTTTCATTCCTTTTGATAGCACACACGCTCTTGTAAGTGCGATTAACTCTGCTGCTTGGGCTGAATTATGTGGTATACGTGCAGTTTCAACAATCGTATGCAAAGTTGTGACAGCATATGCTGCAGTCGTATCACCATTCGAAAGCTTGAAACATGAACCATACACCCATAAGGTACCATCACACTCTACAAGGGGAGTATCCTTGAGATCCACTCTCCCTTTTGTTTCTTCTTCTGTTCTAAAAAGACAATCATGCTGCTCAACATCATCTGTCTCCACTGAAATCGGCACTAACGTGGCTGGATTCAACGTATTGCACCTTTGTATGTGAACATGACTCGCTAGCAGTGTCAACTCGTAACCTGACAATCGAGCACTAGTTAAGTGCTGTGTTTTGGTTCTGTTTAACAACGTGTCCACTGCATGTGGAACCATCAGAAACAACGTGTTGTTCATTACTAACCCAGCAGACTGTCGAATAGAAGCAGCGGCTGCCGCTGTGGCTCTCAAGCAACTCGGCAATGCTTTAGCTACCGGATCCAAAATTGATGAAAAATACGCGCATGGACGCTGCTTGCTTCCAAAAGACTGTGTCAACACCGACAATGCACAACCTTCCCTCTCGTGCACATACAGTGTAAAAGGCTTGCTGTAGTCAGGAGTACCCAGCACAGGAGCCGAACATAATGCTTCACGCAATTCGGAAAAACTTTTCTGACAATCTTCAGACCATGGGATGGGATTCGGTGTATCTTTACATGTTAATGCTATCAAAGGTTTGGCCAGCAGAGAAAACCCAGGTATCCATTGTCTACAGTAGGATGTAATGCCCAAGAAAGCACGTACTTCTCTCTGTGTCCTAAGCACACTCAATTTTGCTATTGCCTGAATTCTTTCTGGGGTCAGTTTCCTTCCCTCCTTCGATAAGAGATGACCTAAGTAGGTCACTTCTTGTCGACAATATTGCAGTTTTGAAAGCGACACTTTGTGATGTAGATTAGACAAATGATGCAACAACGACAATGTTGCTTCTTTACAAATGTCTTCAGTATCTGCGGCGATTAGTAAATCGTCAACGTACTGAATAAGGGTAGCACCATCAGGTAAAACAATCGCATCGAGCTGAGTTTTTAAAGCATGGCTGTACATTGATGGACTTTCACAGTAGTCCTGAGGAGCACGTTTGAAGCGAAAGCTTCGACCTCCTAGGCTGAAACCAAAAATATCTCTGCTCTCCTCGGCAATCGGGATGCTGAAGAAAGCATTCTTTAAGTCAATCAGTGAGAACCAGGCGGCGGAGGCTGGAATCATTGTCAATAAGGCAGTAATATCAGGAACGACTGGAAACTGTGGAACAACTATTTTATTGACCTCTCTAAGATCAATCACGAACCTGTAAACAGGTGGCTGAGAAGGGTCAGTACGTTTCAAAACAGGCAGAACAGGACTGTTGCAAACGTTGCCTCTGGTCTCTTCAATCACATCTTTTCCAATCAAATCATAAATGATCGCTAGCAACGCTTTTTCACCTTCACTATAGATCTTATATTGGGGAATGCGTGGCAATTTAACATTGGCTTTCAATGTTACAACATATGGCGGTAATTCCAAAAGGCCCACATCATTAGGACCAGTAGCCCAAATGGCATCAGGAAGAAACGACAATTTTGTCGGAAGTTTATCCTTTGACAAAGACATTGGAGAAACCACTTTCCTACCCAGTGTAAGTTGTACTCCCGAAGGAGAACAATATAATGTTGCATACAGTCTTTTCAACAAATCCAATCCCAATAAGTTTTCACCACAACCTGTTGTCAAAATTAGGGGTGCTTCCAATTCACAAGGTCCAACAGAAAGGGACATAGGGCAAGAAATCGGATTCCTAACCGGGGCACCAGAAAAACCCACCGAAACATTCATCTTGCCAGACAAAGGCGCGCCAGGGAGTTTTGAGTGCATAATAGAGCTCTTTGCAGCACCAGTATCCAACAGAAAAGGCTCTGACACACCTGATGTAGTCACCTTAACATACGGTCCACTTTGATCTACTGGAACTGAAACAACTCCCTCGCTGTCCTAGCAATCATTACCTTCCATATTCTCATCTTCCACATAATAATCATCATTATAGTACTGAGCCGTCCTACCAGACTCATTAGTTTGTTGGTCAAAACTATTCAGTGTATTTTGAGGTGGAAGGGGACGCGCGTTCTGGGTAAGACTTCCACGTACTCTACCTCTGGGAGCTTGTTGAACACCTCGACCTCTTGCGCTAAATGCACCATTAGCACGCTGCAACAAAATAGGACAACTATACTTGAAATGACCCTCTTCTTTACAATATGAACACTGATTGGGACCTGCAGGGGCACGCGGTCGAGTAAACTCATACCTTTGCATGTTTTTCTGAAACTGTTGAGGTTGCTGATAATTACTCTGACCACCAAGTGGCGGGTAAGCCTGTTGTAAAAGAACTTTCGTTTTTAATTCCTTATTTTTCTTGTCTGCTCTATCTTTCTCATCTTTATCCCTGTTTTCGTAATACTGTGCAGTAGCTAATATTTGTGCTGAAGAGGAAACAGCCCAAGAGCTTTCTGAATCTTTCAATTTCTTACACAACTCTGGAAGCAAATTATTCACAAATTTGTCAACGAACAACCGTTGACCACCTTCTGTACTCATATCTTGACCACTGTGGTCGATAAACGTTTCCTCAAACCTAGTGAAGAAATCAGACACTGTTTCATCTTTCTTCTGCTTACACGCAGATAACTTATCCCAATTAACACGCATCGCAGGCATTAAAGTTTTCATGTAAGTGATGATCCTAGCAGGGAGTTCTGCTACTACGGGATCAGGCTTGGCACCACCAACTTGCCCATCGTTAGCAGCTCTAATATTAGCCCATGTGGCGCCTAACTCTTGCACGTGATCTGTATTGCGAATCAATCCCCACAAAGGCTGCGGAATCACATTCCCAAATAACATGTCTATGTCAGCCAAATTCATAACACATGATTCTGCAGTCTGCGATAACTCCTTATAATATCCTGCAGGGTTCTTACGGGGGTAGGGTAAAGTTTGCTTAAGGGCTAACACTTCAGATTGTTTCCAAGGGACGTGTACCCAAACACGCTGAAAATGAGCTGGAGCAGCAGCAATACCTTGAGCGACATCGGCCGCAACAGCATCCTTCCATACCGGAGGGACTTCCCTCATAGGGTACTGCCGCATCTTTTTACCAGAGGAGTCATGTTTAAACAGTGACTGGAAAGGATCCTCAATCCTAAAAGATAACAATGTCGCAACTGCTTTTTCGACTTCGGGACCCACAATCGTACCTTTTTCAAACTCAAACCGTACACGGCACAAATCCTGCGGATTTGCTTCCAAATCATTATCCTCCATTTCCTCACAAAGGAAAACACACATCTGCTCAAAAACGTATCTCTGTTTCGGTGCTTCCCATTGACAAAAGACCTCCATAACAGACTCCAAATTATACCTTGATGGGTGAACAATCCATTTGCGCGCCATACGGTCAAACATCTCTTTCTCGTGAGAATTAGGCAGTTGACTACGCGTCTGCTTACGCTTTGGATCAGGGGTCACACCAGACGACCTGAAGAAAGGTAATAAAAAACTAGCAACTGTATCCGTCACTCTCTGTCGGACAGAAGGAGAAGCTGACAAAAGAACAGGGGAAAAAACAGAGGGAAGCACAGTAGGTGTAGACGTAGATGTAGAGACAGTATCAGGAAGAGCGCCAAGAGAGGCAGTCGATGTAGTAGGCAAAGTCGTAGAAGGTAAAGGGGGAACAGGCAGCAAAGTCGGTGGCCCCTGAGGGGGCTGCACCATAGGAGCAGGGGCCAACTGAGGAGGAACTGGTGGTAGAGGAGCTTGATGTAAAATAACTGGATGTTGCACAACTTGGTGTTGCGGAGGCGCTGTAGCACTCTGCGCATAAGGGGGTGGTGAACTTAACAAGTGTGACATCAAAGTATCTTTCTCTATTTCTTTTGACGCATCTTGCTGAAGAAGCGGCAAAACTGGATAACATTTATCTATCACTAGTTTACATTGTCTGTGCAACTGCTCACTCATCTGTTATTCTTCATTATCTTGAAACTGCAAAGCAGCTTGCATTATCGAGATACCCTTTTCTTTTTTATTTCTTTTTGCCAATTTAATTTCCTTCTGTTTGGCTTCCTTACGCCATAGGCGGAAAGAGTCAAACATTGCCGGCCGGGCTTTCTTCTTAAAGAGTTTAACCTCTAGATTATCCAGAATCTCTGTGTCGAAACTACCGTATTGGGGCCACTTTAAGTCACCATCTTTTCTGGTGTAACGGATCCATACTTCATTATATGTGAGTGGGCCTATGCCATGTTTTACATATAATTCATAAGTTGGAGTTCCAATCGGAGGAACCGGACACGAGTCCTCCAATCGGGAATCCCTATTATAACCAAGACAAAACAAATTTCCAAGGATACTAGAACCAGGCATCTTCGCTCTCTAGTCTAGTTTCAAACTTCAAAGGATTATCGAATACGATAGTCTCGTGAATACACGAGTCCCTCGGTTTTGGCGCTTGCAAGTTCTAAATCCAAATCAAATCAAAAGATCCCAAAGGGGATATCAAACCAAGTAATCAAACGTAATCAAACTAAGGACTGGGAGAAGCTCCACTTATACTTAACTGAGGTATCGATGACATCACCAGAAGACGCGTTTATCGTTTCGCTCTACCAATTCATCAAGGGTCCAAAACAGGGCGATAGTCAGGGCAGCAGTCCTTTGTAGCCGTTGGGACGCGGAGAACCTCGCAGCAAAGACTTTCGGACCACGTCGACATACATGGGTCGATGAAGTGGCAGCCTTCCTCCAGAATTTTCACACGAAGCTCCTCACGAACCTCTGGCTTGGACCGGTACCGCTGAAATCGCCCTACGTTGGGCACCAACTGAAGTACTGGGTTTTTCGGAACCCAGCGGTGCCAGGGAACAAACCCGAAGACTTCGAGTTCTTCCTGTTTCAGAATACAGAAACACAGAGTCTTCTTGGTGAAGTCAAAGATCGTATTTATTGGCTACAGCCAGTAACAGGTATCCTAGAAGTACAACACGTGTATATTCTCAGGAGTCTGCTCCCTTACGAAAACCAGCCTTCTCCTTATATACCAAATATTATGCTCTGGGCAAACATTCCTCGTTTTACGGTATGATCATTTACATGCATTCATTACAAAGGAAAAGACAGAGTTATAATGGCAAGTACATATTTCAGTTCGTTCAGCCCTTAATCAATTACCCAGCAAAGCTTAGCGCCTTCATCAGATATCGACGGACACCCAATAAAAACGGGCACCTCCTCCTCGTAAAACAGGTCATAAAGAGGGAAACAGGGACAGGTGTGTAGAAGATTAGGCATGGTTCGTGTGTGATGAAAGGTTTCGTGATATGCTGGGCCCTGATACTAATCTCATTCGGCCGCGGGAAGGGAACTGACCAAACAGGTTTGGCCTTAGGCATCGGAGTCAGTTCACCCAGGTCACCGAGGAGTCAGCGAAGGTGTGTGTGTCCTTCAGACCCATGCTTGGCCGTAGTACTGTTGCCTATGAGAGGGCAATCACAAAAGGGCTGTCGTCCTAAAATGGAGCTCGAGGTATTAGGACAGAAACTCTGATTTCAGGCGATCTCGTCACTCGAATGTGACGCAAATGCTTGTGCATAGTATCCTAAACATTCTCGGTCTGTTGATAAAGAAATCGTCATGTTAGAATCATGCCAGATACGTGGTTCCGAAATTTACAGTACCACATAACTGTATATAAACTAAGGGTGGGTGGTGAACTTCACTACGCTGGTGTAGTTCACACTGTTTTGCCCACTTTGCACTCCATTTGAATGCGTAGTTCAACAAGAACTCTGTAATCCTCTGCGCAGTGGAGTTTACCCGTGCCAGCCAACTAACAACATTTTAATTTAATGCTGAAATTGAATGATAGGCGGACTTTGTTATTCAGCGGCAATGTTGCAGAATTTTTTGGCCCATCACTGTTTAATTTAAGGTGATAGCTCCATCTAGTGGCCAAAACATCTATTGGTAAACTAAACAGTAACAAGCAAAATCCTTTGTGCTATATGGTAGTGCTGGAGACTAAGAGAGAGAAGCTGAATTGAAGCTGCTCTTCATGAGTGATTGGGTAGCAGTCTTTTCAGGCGGGTGTTGGTTTATAAATAATTTTTTAGTTTTCAAGGAGAGAAGAAGGTACTAGGATGGGGGATCCTAGTGGCGTTGTTGTGATCAGGCGTGGCATCCACCTTGTGAACAATATAAACAACAGAAGGGAGCCAACATTTCTGACCTCAGATGCTGATCCTATTGGGATGGGCTTTTAATGACGATGGAAAGCCTGCTCAACTTCCCTTGGAAATGAAAAGTGCTGTGCGGACTACATGCTTTTTATCTCATTAACTCTTCTACCCCATTAACCCATAAGTACTAATGACCAATGATTATATATTATTAGGATGCACAAACAGCCCCATGCTAGAATCCACTCAGTGCCATATCTCCAGGCTAAAAAGTTCTACCGAGTGTTTTACATCGTACTTCATTCAGTGTGTTCACACACAAGATGCTGTTGTTGAAGTAAATGCATATGTTTAAAGATTAAGGGCCTCATTTATGAGGTTTTGCCGTAGGGAAGCGCAGCAGGCCTTCCTGCTGCACTTCCCTACGGCAAAAGAAAAGGTCAGGGATGCGCCGTATCTATAAAATGCAGCACATTCCTGTCCTTTTCCCCTGCGCCGGCGCACCATGGGCTGCCTGCGCCAACGCAGGCACCTCTGCACCATGGTGCAAGGGTGCCTGCGTTGCGGGGATGGATATTTTTGTACAGGAAGGGAAACCTTTCTGTACAAAAATAATCACAAGAGGTTTTTCCTCTTTGTATGGGTGCTGCAGAATGCAGCACACATAGAAAAAGGAAAAACGAGGACAAATATAGATATTTCTCCCCGTTGGGCTTCCCTTACGCCTCCCCTGGGGAGGCGTAAGCTTTTGGCGCTGCTTCAGATTTACGATTTCTCGTAAATTTGGGGCAGTATCAAAAGGCCATGGATGTTGCTGGGAACGCCCCCTGCAACACCCATTGCACGCCCCTTTAACGCAGAACACTGCGTTAAAGGGACTGGTATTTATGAGGCAGCATTAAGACGAAAAAAGTGGCTCAGTGCTGCCTGATAAATATCACGCAGGCTTCTGCGCCACGGAACGTCAAAAAAAGTGACGTTCCGATGGCGCAACGGGCCTCATAAATGAGGCCCAATGTCCAGGGCTTTAAGTGGGCCGAGTCTTGCTGGCGGCTTAAAAGCATGCACAGAGAACGGTCCCTATCGGGCTCTCCATTTATACACATGGGATGGGGAAAAAAAAACTTAACTCTGCAATAGTAGCACCCAACACTCTCTGCTTTTGATGCAACTTCAAAATGACTTGTTTTTCAGTTTTATACAACTCAAACATGTGCACCAGTTACATTACACAAGGACGTGATTATTTTTTTGAATAATAAGATGTTGAGCGGACATCAGGTTTGAACCTGCTTCTTCTAAAGTCAGTAGCTCTAGCCTTATGCTACAACCTCGCCTACAAGAACAGTACGATTTTTAATATTCAATCAATCAATCAATCAGGGAAATTGTAAGCGCGTTTCTCGCCCGTGAGGGTCTCAAGGCGCTGAGGGGGAGGGGGTCAGCAGATCTGATTAGCCAAAGAGCCAGGTCTTCAGGGTCTTCCTGAAGGTGTTCACAGAGGGGGCGTGCCCGATGTCTGCTGGTAGCTCATTCAAGGTCTTGGGTGCAATGTGGGAGAAGGATCTTCCACCTGCTCTGGCTCTGTGGATGCGAGGGGTTTCGGCCAGAGCGAGGTTGGTAGATCAGAGGTTTCTCTTGGGTACGTGAAAGTTGAAACCGTTGTTGAGGTATTTTGGCCCGTTGTTGTGTAGGCATTCGTTGGCAAGGGTGAGAATCTTGAAGGTGATTCTTTTCTCCATTGGGAGCCAGTGGATGTTCCATAGATGCTGGCTGATATGTTCGTGCCAGGGGATGTCTAGGACGAGTCTGGCGGTGGCATTCTGTATTGTCTGGAATCTGCGGAGTAGGGACTTGTTGATGCTGGCGTATCCATAGTCCAGTCTGCTGATGATGAGTGCTTGGGTGACTGTGTTTCTTGACTCATGAGGGATCCATTTGAAGGTCTTGCGGAGGATGTGCAGTGTGTTGAAGCAGCTGGAGGTGACAGCATTGACCTGTCAGTTCATTGTGAGTGATGAGTTGTGTACGATGCCTAGGTGCTTGGTGTGGTCTGTGGGGGTAGGTGGGCTTCCGACGGCGGTTGGACACCAGGTGTTGTCCCATGCCAAGGGTGTGGTTCTAAAAACAAGGACTTCTGTCTTCTAGGCATTGAGCTTCAGGCAACTGTTGGTCATCCAGACTGCGATGTCTTGCATTCCTTTCTGGAAGTTGAGTTTCGTGGTGGTGGGGACTTGGGTATCGTTGGTGTAGGATACGATGTTGAGGCAGTGTTGTTGAACAATGGCAGCGAGGGGGGCCATGTAGATGTTGAAGAGTATCAGGCTCCGAAAAGACCCCTGTTGGGTCAGAGAGGAAGGGTGGCAGTCTGATCCTTTGGCTTCTTCCAGTAAGGAATTATAGGATCCAGTCCAGGTCTTGTGTAGTCTGGTGACTGGTGTGCTGAGGGAGACGGTGTCAAATGCTGCTTATAGGTTGAGTAGGATGAGTGCCATGCGGTGGCCTTGGTCCAGGAGGGTGCAGTTGTCGTCTGTGGTGGCGAGTAGGGTGGTCTTGGTGCAGTGTTTGCGTCAGAATCCAGATAGGGAACTTTGTCTGCAAAGGGGAGGAGCGAGATGGGCCAGTAGTTCTTTAGGTTGTTGGGCAGGGGCCTGACTTCTGTGCATTTCCAGTCATTGGGGAATGTGCCTGCTTTGAAGGTGGTATTGATGGTGTGTTGTAGTTCGGGTGTGTTGGCAGCTGCGGATCTCTGGTAGATGTGAGGAGGGCAGGGGATACCTTTCATGGTTGAGGCGGTGTCTTCGATCGTGATCGATGTCCAGTTGCAGATGGTGGGATGGCTGGTGTCTCTAGGATGCATGGGTCCAGCTGTGACATCTAGTGGTTGGTCGATTAAGTTATCTTAGAGGTTTTTGATTTTGAGGTGGAAGTAGGTTCCAAGTTTGTCACAGAGGTCTTGGGACGGGGTGATGTCTGTGGCTTCGCTGTTGGGTTGTTGAATTACTGAATGACACTTAAGTGTTCCTTGGAGTTGGTCTAGTTGGCAAGGATTTTGTTGTGGATAAAATTCCTCTTGATGGTTCTGATTTAGTTGTGGTAGTCCGTCATGGCGTCCTTGTATGTGGAGTAGGTTTCTGTTGTCTTGATGCTTCTCTAGTTCTTCTCCAGGCGTCTGCAGGTGTGCCTGGCTTCTTGGATATCAGTGGTGAACTAGGAGGCTTTCTTAGGGTGCTGTTTGCCGGGGTAGCATAGCGGGGCAAGCTTGTCTGTATAGTTGGAGACCCAGGTGTGGAGTCCTCTGGCTGCACTGTTTGCGTCGGATGCCCAGGTGTGGTTGTAGTTGTGTTGCTCATCTGTAACCTTTCTCCAGTTCCTTCATGGTGGTGCCCGGGGGAGGTTTGGGTGCCTTGGGTTTGTCAACGGTGAAGTGTACGCAGTGGTGGTTGGTCCGTGGCGGTTACATTGTGTGGCTGAAGTGAACGTTGTTTCCTGTAGCGAAGATGGGGTCGAGGGTGTGTCCTGCTCTGTGGGTTGGTGTGGTGATGCATTATTTAAGTCTGATATGAGCAAGGTTATCACGGAGGGTGGTGGAGTGGTGGTTGTTGGGGTTGTTGAGGTGGAAGTTCAAGTCTCTGATGAGCATGTAGTTCAATGAGGTGATGGCGTGGGGTGCAATGAAATCGGCGAGGGTGGTGGTGAAGGGTGTCCGGGGGCCAGGTGACCTGTAGATGAGGGTCCCTCAGAGTGTGGCGTTGGGACTGATTTGGATATGGAAGGGCAGGTGTTTGGTGGCGAGTAAGGTTTCACTGGAGGTGGTGGGGCAGAGGGTGTTCTTGTGGTTGATGGCAAGGCCCCCTGCTGAGTGGTTTTGGCAGTCCTACCTCTGAATCTTGTATCCATCCGGGACTGCATTGTTGATTTCGTGGTGGGGGAGGCGTTGGTCCAAGTTTCCATGAAGAAGGCGATGTTGGGCAAGAGAGAGTTGAGTAGGTTTCAGATTTCCATGGTGTGTTTGTGTATGGAGCGGTTGCACCTTAGTGTGTTGCTGGTGCTGGTGTTGGGGTTGTTGGAGTCCGGGTGGTGGTGAAGGTATGGCGACAGTGGAGGCAGGAGAACTGGCCACGGGTTGTGTTCGGCGAGGCCTATTGGCAGTCTCCGATTCTTCCGGGATTGAGTGCGAGGAAGGTTGTAGTGTCGTAGCAGCGGATGGTTGGAGATCCAGGGTTCCTGGGGCTGGTTGGGTCTCAGATGAGAGGAAAAAACATGAAAAAGGGGGTGTTCCCTTAAATGACAAGGAAAAAACTTTAACTATCAAAAACAGTATACCCACACCACAACAAGAATAAATTTATTCAAAACAGTTTTTAATTTTCATTTTTATATGTATATATATATAGATATCAACATGATTTTTTATAATAAATAGAGTAATTCCATTTGAACAATACAAAACATTTAGGAAGAATATACATAATCAAAAACATGCAAAAACAGTCTGAAACCTAGGACACGCAGTGACACTTCCAAAAAAGACACCAATTAGATCCACTCATACATCCAAACATCCCTTTTATACAGTCAAATTCATACACAAACATTCACGTCCATATCACTATACATAAGGACAAGAAAAGCGCCGACGCGCGTTTCGGACATGTGCCAAATAGAGGCTTCCTTCATCAGGGCACACTTGAGATATTACACAGGCTGACAAAATAATGTCTGTGACACGGTCCTGAGAAGTGGTCCTAGTAGCAGCAAGGCTGTGGGTGGGTATTCTGTGGGCAAAAAGGCCAAATTAGGGACAGCTCAGGATAAAATTTCATAAACAAGAGCAAGGCGGCCTGTAATTAGAGTCAGCAAGACGGAGGGGTTCCAATCAGCCAGGCACATACATGTCAATAGAGATAAGCTCTCCTTATATCCCCAAAATTTACAAGCACCGAAAAAGGTGTGTAAAGAATATCAGAAAATACATAAATCGGTCGCCCCATAGATGGTGCACCTGTAACCAAAAACCAGGTTTCAAGAAATAGCAGCCTACCTAGATACCCTACAATCACGGGGCCCCTTTAAGTATGTAAAAGGTCAGCAGATTGTAAAAACATGAATACGTGGATAGAAATCCCAGGATTCCACCGGTCAAGATTTCGCACTTTTAGGTAGGCCCACAGGGGATCCAGGCGTAAGAGGGAACCAGGTTTAAAAGAAAATCAACGAAAACATTCCAGGTATCTAATAGGAGCATAAAAATAAAGACAGGGGTAACACATCTATACAAATAACAATAGGGCAAAGCAGAGTGAAATAAGTGTAATCAAAGAAGGGAGAGATACCTCAAAAGGAAAGATAAACGCTGATAAAATACAGGAGGTAGTACCGGAGCCAACAATGAAAAACGACCTGAAAAGCAATAAAGCAACAATAAGCTTCACAGGTCATAGAGAGGTCGTGCTTCTAACACGGTACAGAGTTGACACACAACGAACTGAAACATACCTCAATGCAAAAGAAATGAGCAATCCTTTAATTGCGGTGAGACTAAGACGGGAGACATCATGATATTAAGAAACTTCAGACCCGGGGAGTAAGGGGCCTAAAGGAACAATTAAAGCAACGGGATTTTCAGCAGGGTTAAAGTAAGATAAGTGAAGGAAAGGTTACGAGAAAAAAGGGGGTCTCGGGAGGATGGAAAGCACGATGCCCGCAAAAGGTACACATAAGATCCGACTACACTGACCTGAAGCGGCCCGGCGGTCCAAGTAAAAATGGTGTCCTAGATAGAGGAGAACGCGGGACTCCTTCAACCTCCAGCAAAAGGGTTTGTCGATAAGGGAAAGCGGGAGGGACAGTGGGATTATATACAGGTGCTGGAAAGGGAAATACAGCGCACCTGAACGCAATAGAAATTAAGAAAGGACAACGACGTAAGTGTTGGGAGATAAAAATAGACAAAGGACAAAGAATAAACAACTGCACAGTAGGTAACAATGAAGACAGACTATCAGAACCAACTACCTCCTGTATTTTATCAGCGTTTATCTTTCCTTTTGAGGTATCTCTCCCTTCTTTAGATTACACTTATTTCACTCTGCTTTGCCCTATTGTTATTTGTATAGATGTGTTACCCCTGTCTTTATTTTTATGCTCCTATTAGATACCTGGAATGTTTTCGTTGATTTTCTTTTAAACCTGGTTCTTTCTTACGCCTGGATCCCCTGTGGGCCTATCTAAAAGTGCGAAATCTTGACCGGTGGAATCCTGGGATTTCTATCCACGTATTCATGTTTTTACAATCTGCTGACCTTTTACATACTTAAAGGGGCCCCGTGATTGTAGGGTATCTAGGTAGGCTGCTATTTCTTGAAACCTGGTTTTTGGTTACAGGTGCACCATCGATTTATGTATTTTCTGATATTCTTTACACACCTTTTTCGGTGCTTGTAAATTTTGGGGATATAAGGAGAGCTTATCTCTATTGACATGTATGTGCCTGGCTGATTGGAACCCCTCCGTCTTGCTGACTCTAATTACAGGCCGCCTTGCTCTTGTTTATGAAATTTTATCCTGAGCTGTCCCTAATTTGTCCTTTTTGCCCACAGAATACCCACCCACAGCCTTGCAGCTACTAGGACCGCTTCTCAGGACCGTGTCACAGACATTATTTTGTCTGCCTGTGTAATATCTCAAGTGCGCCCTGATGAAGGAAGCCTCTATTTGGCACATGTCCGAAACGCGCGTCGGCGCTTTTCTTGTCCTTATGTATAGTGATATGGACGTGAATGTTTGTGTATGAATTTGACTGTATAAAAGGGATGTTTGTATGTATGAGTGGATCTAATTGGTGTCTTTTTTGGAAGTGTCACTGCGTGTCCTAGGTTTCAGACTGTTTTTGCATGTTTTTGATTATGTATATTCTTCCTAAATGTTTTGTATTGTTCAAATGGAATTACTCTATTATAAAAAATCATGTTGATATCTATATATATATACATATAAAAATGAAAATTAAAAACTGTTTTGAATAAATTTATTCTTGTTGTGGTGTGGGTATACTGTTTTTGATAGTTAAACTTTTTTCCTTGTCATTTAAGGGAACACCCCCTTTTTCATGTTTTTTCCTCTTGCTCTCGCCCTGGCGGGTAGTTCCCCAATTGTAGTTATTTTTTAGATTCAGGGTCCCTCCTCTGTTTTTCAATTGGGTCTCAGATGAGCACAGACGGGCTTGCCTTAGGTGTGCCTTTATATACAACAAAGTCATAGGTGTTGTTGATTGTATATGATGTTACTTGTTGTATTATATATCTGAATGAATGGATGGAAGCAGCAAAATGCCAGTCGGACAGCACACTATGCTCAGCACAGATTTTAGCATGTGTTTTGAGCTATGCCCTTAATTACATTGACTATGCCCCTATGGGAGGATCCCCAGTTAAAGCCCTGAGTAAGTCCCCAGTATAAATATATGTTTAAACTATTCATGATATTCACCAGCCATAAAAAATAATTTGCAATTTTTAAGGTAGAAGTGCTTCTTTAAGAACCACAGAAATAAGGCAGCAGGTGATCCTTAAATAAAGAAGCAAAATGAGCGCCTAACAACGCTTGTGATTTAAAGAGTTCACAAGGAAAAATTACCGCTATTGGTCAAGATAAGAGGTCATTGACGTCACAATGAAACGAAATAAAATGAAATGAAAAGAACATTTATAGAGCGCATGGCTACCAGAAGGCCTCCCAGAGCTAGGCATGACTAGTGATCAGAAGGGACGGCAAAAAGATTTATGGGAAAAGGAAGGTTTTAAGTTGTTTCCGGAAGACAAGGTGACGAGTCTCTTTCCGGAGGTGAAGGGGTAGAGCGTTCCAGAGCCTACCGGCATTTAGAGAGAAGAGTCTGCCGCTACTTCTGGCTTGTTTGAGTCTAGGGGTGTCAATTAGGTGAAGATCATCTGAGCGAAGCTCTCTCCTTGCTTTATAAGGATGAATTACAGCTGAGAGAAGAGGAGGCCCAATCCCCTGCAAAAATCTATGGACAATGCAAAGGGATTTGAAGATGATTCGCTCTTTGACTGGGAGCCAGTGTAAGAGGTGGAGGGCTGGCTTTGCGGATATGAATGTAGGAGTTCCCATCAATAGTCTGGCTGTGCAGTTCTGGGCAATTTGAATTTACTGATCAAAGAGGAAGGGGCTCCCAGATAAAGCGCATTGCCGTAGTCCAACCTGGAAAGTAAGAGAGATCGGAGCAACATTTTCTTGGCTTAGGAAGGGAGCGGGGGAGCCCTTTGCTGGCCATTCTGATCAGGCAAAAACAGGTTGCAACTGTTTTTCTAGCTTGAGTTTTGAAAGTCAAGTTCTGGTCTAACCAGATGCCCATAGACTCTTTATTTCTGGCTTGGGGTAGGTACCAGACCCATGCATTCTGGCCAGATGGTTCTAAGAGTCGTTTTGTCAAAGTTGCCCAAAGTCATAATCTCGGTCTTTTCTCCATTTAGTTTCAAATGGGATGCCCCCATCCATTTTACAACTTCTGTGAGACATGATTTCAGGGTAGTGGAGTATTGTGTGGGTTGATTTAAAGCTACGACCAGTTGGGTGTCATCAGCATAGGTAACCATATAGATCCCAAAAGGAGCCACGATAGAAGCCAAAGGAGACATATACGCATACAAGAGCGTAGGGCTCAAAGATTAACCTTGCGGTACGCCACACAGGGAAGGGCGAGGTTTGGAGCTCACACCTTCTTCAAATACCTGAAACGATCCTCCTTTCAAGAAGGAACAGATCCAATTCAGAGCAGTTCTGGCTACTCCCAAGTTAGTGAGACGCTGAATCGTGACTTGGTGGTTCACCGTGTCAAATGCCGTGCTCAGGTCCAATAATATGATGGCCGCTGAGCCTCCGGCATCTAGGATTTTTCTGCTTTCCTCCACTACCGCTAGCAGGGCAGTTTCCATGCTCTGCCGAGGCCGGAAGCCTGTTTGGGAGGGGTGTAGCAAATTAAAAGTTTCCAGGCAATTTGAAAGAATATGATTAACATATTTTTCAGTGATTTTTGTGATCCCAGGCAGAAGAGAGATAGGGCGGTAGTTGCCAAGGTCTGCAGAATCCAATTGAACCTTTTTAGGAAGGGTTTTGACCATTGCCCCTTTCCAAATGGGAGGGACTACCCCTGTGCCAAGTGGGGAGTTGATAACATGGGTGATTGTGGGGTCAATAGTTACAGCTGCCTTTGTTAAGATGTTCATGGGAGCTGGGTCTCTTGGTGATCCACTTTTTACTGTGGACATCAGGGTCAAGAGTGTTTCCAAGGGGAGAGGAGGAAAAAGCTCCAGGCGTTGATTAGTGGAGGGGGGTCTGGAAGAGAATTAATGCTTGCCAGATCGATTTGAGGGAGTGTTTTAATGATGTTCTGAATTTTAGTGTAAAAAAACTCCGCCTGACTTTCGCAGCGAGTACCATCGAGGTCAGTAGGAGATGGAGGAATTGGGCTTTTTATGAGCTTTTTTATGATGACAACGGTCTCTCGGGGGGAGTTGGTGGCTAGCCGGATTGTTTCCTCAAGAAGGATGCCTGAGCTATCTTCATTTCAGCTCTGTATTTGCAGACAGCTTTTCTGTAAGTGATCTTGCTGTCGGAAGCAAAGTCTTTCCTCCAGTATCTTTCTAAAATCTTACAGCCCTGTGTCAGGGTACGTAATTCGGTGGAGTACCAGGGTGCTCCGTGTGCGCTGTATTTTTTTATGAACCGGGCTTTAGGGAGGACCTGGTTCAATGAGTCTCCTATCCAGCTGCAGAAGTTGTTATACATTATGACTGGGCAGGGGGCAGATTGAGGTCTGTTATTATCCAATTCTTGAATCCACTTCTCCTGAGGGAGCTTGGGCCAAGTTCGTATTAGGGTCCGTACTGGGTGGGAGGGGGGTGGGTATTGGTGGGTACCAGGATAAGGGCACCAGGAGGTGGTCAGACCAGAGCATAGGGTTAGGGTCCTTTCCCTGGAGATTCTCCAAATTTGAGAACACTGGGTGAAGACAATGTCCCTGCGTGGGAAGAAGAACTTTTTGCACCAGTACCTCTTAAAACATGAGCATGATGCACTGAGCAGGATCTGTGCGCATAAGGTTTATGCAGCAATGCGAGGAGGCCCTCTCTGCTCACTCCACCCCTGTAACAGTGTAGCCCAGATTTTCTGACCACCACAGATCACAGAGGGTGTATTGTTTTCTTTATCTACAGATTGCCATCTGTGATCGTGCAGGCTCTGCCTCGCTGGTTCTGATTGGGGTCCTGTTTTAATTTTTTTATCATGCCGTGAAGGGTCGGTACTGACCCTCTAGCATTGAGCAGTGTCAATATGCAGTTTATTGCGCTCACAGCACACGGTGTGCAACGTGTCTCGCATTATACTGGCTGATTTGCATTGAGCAGGCTGTTTATAGTGCCTGGCTGGGATTCTGTAGATGTGGGCTGTGCACACTTTATGAAGGATGTGACTGTTTCTATGGCTGCACAACTTGTAGTTGTACAGTGTGCTGACTGTGGGGGATGCTGATTCTGCTCCAGATTGTGTGGCTTTGGGCTGTGCATGCATTGTGAAGGGTGCTGCCATCTGTTCATGTGGTGCTGGTGGTGCACACATTGTGGAGTGAGTTGACTGCCTCAGATTTAGAAGTTCTCAGGTTTCACAAGGAACCTGAGAGTCTATGCCAATGCAACTCCAAACTAACATACAGAGAACTCAAAATAGGCAAATAGCTACAGAAACCCTAATAACAAGAATTCTTAACTTCAACATAAAGTTTCCTGCAGTGCAAACACATGCAAATGAATGACGAAACTGTGATCAAAAAGAATACATGTTCCACGGAGAGTAACACAATACCAAACATCAATGAACAGTACTTTTGCATGGTTTTGTAGCACCAAAAAGTCGATAAACAGAGAAGGCTTAGTGTTAGCAATTGAAGAAAGTACTAAAATAATTTAGAAGGATCTCCGCCAGTCACAGAGCTCCACAGAATCTTGCAGAGATTTTAGGTAACTTTGCAGAGTTCCAGAGAGCAAAACTTTGCAAACTCTGCCCACCCTTAATATAAAGCCTATTTTTGCTTTATTGAGAATGTGAATTACTGCATGTTGTATTTTTAGCCTTTTGTCTTGTTTTACACAAATAAATATTGGATTTTTTTTCTGAAACTAGTGTGGTGTCCTGTTGTAGTGGTTTCACTGTATTACTATGTACTATGTGCAAATGCTTTAAGTATTACGTCTGAGATAAGCCTGACTGCTCATGCCAAGCTACCAAGAGTTTGAGCAGGGGTTATTTTAGATGTGTAATCCCCTTATCATGATAAGAGTGGTGGATTCTGCTTGGTTTAGGTGCAAACCCTAGTCAAACAGAAAAACATATTTTATCACTGGCTATGTCTCGGTAGACAATTTTAAAAACCATACTTTATAACATTCTAATATATTTTAATAATGTGTCATCCCCATATTCCCAGGACAGCAAATTTTGCATTTGGAATTAGCTAGCATTTAGTACTGTGTTTAAGAATTTCTGAATGCCATCATAGGTATGTACTAACTGGTATTGGTGTGTGTATGGTTTCAAAAATGGTAGTTTGTATATTATAGTGGGTGTATCAAAGGTTATATTAGGGCTTGAGGAGGTGCATCAGATTATGACGTGGACTATGTCATCAGTGATGTCATCAAGGGTGTCACTTGATATGTCATCAGTGATGTCATCAGGAGATGAAGTCCACTTGTGTCCTGAGGTCCTCAGGACATAAGAGGACCTCATCACCCCACCACCAGTACGCCAAGAGGTGCGTTTGCAGAGTGGTGTAAAAAGGGGCATAGCCTCAGACTACCTCTCTGTACCACAGCTCTGTGGCACATACTGGAGGTACCTGGTAGGCTAGTTGGCCCCAGGAACCCTCAGGATTGAAGGGGACTTAGTCCCCCAATATACAACGCACCAGGAGGTGCATTTGTACTCTTGTTATATCAGGCCCCACCGCCTCCTTGTACCATTGTGCAAATGCGCCTCCTGGTGCATTGTAACTTGGGGGATTAAGTCCCCTTGAATCCCGAGGGTCCCTGGCAGCCAAATAGCCCACCAGGTACCTCAAGTAAGCGTCACAGAGATGCATAGCTGAGTGGTGGTCCGGCGTAACGCCTCTTTTTACACTTCTTTGCAAACATGGCTTCTGGTGCACTGCTGCTTGGAGGATGAAGTCCCCTTGTGTCTTAAGGTCGTCAGGACACAAGAAGACCTCATCACCTCACCAGCAGTGCACCACATGCCACGTTTGCAGAGTGGTGTAAAAAGGGGCGTGGCCTCAGACCACTCCTCTGCAACGCAGCTCTGTGGCACTTACTGGAGGTACCTGGTGGACTAGTTGGCCCCCAGAGACCCTCAGTATTAAAGGGGACTAAATTCCCCAACATAGAATGTGGCAGGGGGCCCATTTGCAGAGTACTGCAGGGAGTGGGGGGGCCTCCAGCGAGCTGCCGTTTTTTAAGTTTTTTATTTTTAAAATGTTATGGTAGGGGGCTGCTTGTCCCCCCCTTCCCTGGGCCACTTTTGGCCTGGGAACCCCATCCCTTGGGGCCTGGCACATAATATATTTTTGAGGAGGGGGGCTGCATGACCCCCCTCCTCAGGCCAATTGTGGCCCCTGGGACCCCATCGCCTATGGCCAGCCTTTCTGTTTGTTTATTTTATAATAAATATTATAAATTATTGGGGAGGGGGTGCTGCGTGGCCCCCTCCAAGGTAACTTCTGGCCCTGGGGTCCCCATCCCTGGGTTCTGGCCTTACCATAGGGGACCGTGGGGGGAGCCCTAATGCCCCCACGGTCATGCCAGCTCCCCGCCTCCTACGGGAGCTGGCATTACTTTTCAGCAAGGGGAGCTGCTGACATGCAGCTTCCCATGCTCAAAAGCAATCCTGCTTTGCTTCATTGAAGTGAGAGCAGGTTTTTCTTCTATTGCTTCAATGAAGCAAAGCAGAGTTTGCTATGACAAGGCGGGTGCTGTGCTCCCGCCCTGCCATAGCAAACGGCAATGTCCCAGGGTTGCAGGAGTCGGCCCTGGGGGGTGGCGGTCTCAAGGGCAATCAAGGGCTCCTGAGGGGGGGCTGAATGGCCTGCTCCCTTAATTTACATAGCCCTGGGGAGGTGGTGGTCCCCAGGGTCGGGGGTTTGCTACTGACCCCCACGTTTAAATCAGTATGTGCCCCAGGGAGGTGGTGGTCCCCAGGACATGTGCTTCTTTTTTTAAAATTTTCAGCAGGATTTGTGCACCCCGTGCGAATTCTGCCAATTTCTTTTTTTTTAAACGCTATTTTGGCCCTAGAGGTCCCTGAGGGACCCCCTGAGCAGGCCCAGGGGGTCAGCGTCTTTCTACCCTTCCCCCTTTTCTTGTTTTTTTACTTTTTTTAACTCTTTTCTTGTGACTCGGCTACCGAGTCACAAAATGGCTGCCAACGCGTTCTGGATTGGAGTGTTGGCAGTAAATCAGAGTGAAGTTCATGCCCGGGAAGGTTCGCAAACCCTCCTCGGTGCTCAGATATCAATATTTTTGTTTTTTCTAATTTCTCTGAAACTACTGAATTGATTTACACCATTTAAAGAAAAGGGCTCTTTCTGAACCAAGACCTACCTTTTTGCCAAATTTGGTGTGATTCCGTTCAATAGTGCAAGCTCTAGCTTTGTATAAAGTTTCCTATGGAAAATAACATGGGGAAAATGTATTTTGAGACCCCCTTTTTTCTCAGCCCCTGCTTGACGAATCACCCTGAAACTTTGAAGCCAGAAGCTGACTGGAGCAGGTCACTAGTTTTGAAAATTGCGCGAAGATTTGTCAAAAGGCGCCAAAGATATTGGCAAAAGAAAAAACGTTTTTTGAATAGAAAAGAGGTTCTAACTATAACTACCTACTGGCGACCACCAGTAGATTTTATATATATAATATATATATATATATATTATCTACTGGCGGTCGCCAGCAGATAGTTATAGTTAGGACCGTGTTTCCATAGGAAATCCGCAACATTCTATTTTGAATAACTTTGGCGCCGATTGACAAATCCTCGCGAAATTTTCAAAATAGGTGGGGCGCGCCGCTCAGCTCCTACCCTGAAAGTCTCGGGGGGATTTGTCAAGCGGGGGCTGAGAAAAAGGGGGGGTCCCAAAATGTGTTTTCCCCATGCATTTTTCCATAGGACCTTTAGTCCAAGCTACAGCCCGAACGGCTGAACAGAATTACTTAAAATTTGGCAGAGAGATAATCCTCAGGTCAGGGATGTGCTTTTTGCAGGTCTGGTGTAAATCTGGTCAGTATTTCCTGAGAAAATAGCAATTAAATGAATATATATATCTATAAGCGCGCTCCGAGCGCGTACGGTAAGCTTACCGTACGCGCACGCTGCCGTGCGCGAGCTTAATTCTGATTGGTGGTTACATGACTGTAAACATTCAAATCGGTCAAAATCAGAAAGTGTCGGCCGCCATTTTGTGTGTCTCACACTGATAAACAAAGGTGAAGAACGTGAAAAGGGGGCAACGAAGAGAGTTGCAGACCCCCTAGCATTTGTCAGGGGGTCCAAGAAGGTCCCAAAAGTGTGAAAAATACATTTTACATTTTTTTTTTAAAATCGCGGGGTGCGTGTACGGTAAGCTTACCGTACGCGCACGGCAAAAAAACACAATAAAAAAATAGAAGTAAAAATCAAATTTAAGTGTTTAGATATTAGGGGGCTCTAAAAAGAGCCATTGTGTTTATGAAGTGTTTTTTTTTGTGGTACCTACAAGTAAGTACCGATGCAGAGTCTAAAGTTCAAGAGGAAGACTCTGTTGCCTTCATCAGTGAAATGTACACCGTCTCCTCTATAAATGCCTTGCATGTTGTAACGCAATTTGTTGTGGTATATAGAACCCATACCATAGTCTCTGAGGAAAGCAAAAATAGATTTGTTGACGTGTTTTCTTGCTTTGTCAATCTGTGGACAAAATTGGTTGGACAAGTTCCACTTTTGCCTTTGGCATATATTAGAATATACAAAGGTGTCCTTAACAAGCATTTCCAGACCTACCCCAGTTAAAGTGCCTAGGTCATTTCCACCACAGTGCACAGTAATAAGGTTAGGCTGTTGGAAGTGTAGAAAAGATTTCACCAAAGGCATTAATTGGTGCCACTTTAACCCTCTCTGACCAATCCATTTAATGTCTACATTTGGCAAAGCAAGGTCTCTCACCATACCTCTTTTTTCTGCATACTTTTCACTCCAGAAGACATAGCTGTGACCTACAATCCACACTGTGAACATCTTTCAAGGAGATCTGGATGCACTCAGGAGGTGTCTTTCAGTAGAATGGCAATATGAAATGAAAGACAGTTGGAAAATGGAGGCATACATATTTTTTTTTAATAAAAAGTACTCATTGGCTGGTTCAAACCATTTTACAGTTAAAACTAGGCTGTATGTGTACATTTTTAGAAGCATGTTTTGTATTGGTTCAGAAAATTGTGTTCCCACAGAAGATTAATTTGGATTTGCTGTTAGGTTTGACAGGTGAAGCACTCTTGCTCTTTGGAATAGAAACATTGTGTGCTGAACTTCTGACCTCTCTGCTCACACCAGTGTTCCATGAGCTGTTGCTATGGTAGCAGGCAGAAGTCAAGTTGGGGGAAGGGTTCATTTGGAAAAGGGTTGAAGTTTTCAACCAAAAGAAATGTGTGATTTCATTTAAAAAAATGTGGGAAGCACTGAGATTTGTAATTAACATGTATATGTGTGAAAGAAGAGAGGGACACATTGCCATTTACTGGTTCTGCTAAGAGGAGAGAGGTGTACAGCTCTGAGAATCTGATTCTGATAGTCTGCTGTTTGAGTGCTACATTTCTTTCTCAACTAACTCATTTTAAAGGTGAGATATGAGTTTGAGAGGGGATGTATGTGGTGATTTTTGATATAAATATTAGAATTGTGATTCTTCTTTAAAAGTTGTGTTTTACATTTTGTGGTTTGGGAGATATTTAACTGTCTTGAACTTGTAAAATATTATGGAGTATGTTTTCACCATAAGTTAAGGTGTACTGGTATCACTGAGGAATACTGTGTTGTGCATAGAATCAAACCATGAGTCTGTGTGCACACAGGAATTGTTGTCAGAGATTTTAATAGTGTTGGTCCAGTTCTGTAAGAATGGCATTTGTAGGAAAGGGTCAGCTTTTTTTTTGTAAATATGATGGTTTCCATTCAGCATAAATCAGTAACACACAAATGGGAGGCAAATGCTAACACATTTGAAATTGATATAGTAGATTTTGCTTCTAATCATGCAATTGCTGAGCTTGGTCCTACATATACAAAACTCCAATTAACCCTTGCCACACATGTACTTTTACATACATTACTACAATGTTTATGCTGTTATGGATGCATGCATGCATATGTCTGTTGTAACTGAAAATACACAGTCTGCAGAAGCAGACTCTTAGCACACACCCAGCTGTTTATGCTGTAGAATCATGCTTAGTATTCACAAGTGAGTGGTGTTTCAGGTATCAGTGAGTAACGCTAATACATTCAACATCACTAAGGTTGATTTCCTTGGCTGGAGTGTGGTCAGTCACCCAGGTTACACATGCTCATGGTCTCAAAGAGCTGTTTGGACATGTGCTATTTTCTGTTTCTGAAAACTGTAATGAAAATGTGTCAGACTGTTAGAGTACTTATCACTTGCAAAAAACCAGTAGTAAGTGTGCTTTCAAATTGGCAATCAAATTTCGTTGTCTGCCTAGAATCACAACATGAGTCTGTGTGCACACAGGAATAGTTGTCAGAGATTTATTTTGTGTTACTCTGGTTCTTTTAGAATTGCATTGGTAGGAAAGGGGATGTTTTAATTGTTGTCAGAGATTTTATTTGTGTTGGTCCGGTTCTGTAAGAATGGCATTTGTAGGAAAGGGTCAGCTTTTTTTTTGTAAATATGATGGTTTCCATTCAGCATAAATCAGTAACACACAAATGGGAGGCAAATGCTAACACATTTGAAATTGATATAGTAGATTTTGCTTCTAATCATGCAATTACTGAGCTTGGTCCGACATATACAAAACTCCAATTAACCCTTGCCACACATGTACTTTTACATACATTACTACAATGTTTATGCTGTTATGGATGCATTCATGCATATGTCTCTTGTAACTGAAAATACACAGTCTGCAGATCAGACTCTTAGCACACACCCAGCTGTTTATCCTGTAGAATCATGCTTAGTATTCACAAGTGAGTGGTGTTTCAGGTATCAGTGAGGAACGCTAATACATTCAACATCACTAAGGTTGATTTCCTTGGCTGGAGTGTAGTCAGTCACCCGGGTTACACATGTTTATGGTCTCAAAAAGCTGTTTGGACATGTGCTCTTTTCTGTTTCTGAAAACTGTAATGAAAATGTGTCAGACTGTTAGAGTAATTATCACTTGCAAAAAAAACAGTAGAAAGTGTGCTTTCAAATTGGCAATCAAATTTCGTTTTCTGCCTAGAATCCCACCATGAGTCTGTGTGCACACAGGAATTGTTGTCAGAGATTTATTTCGTGTTACTCTGGCTCTTTTAGAATGGCATTGGTAGGAAAGGGGATGTTTTAATTGTTGTCAGAGATTTTATTTCTGTTGGCCTGGTTCTGTAAGAATGGCATTTGTAGGAAAGGGCAGCTTTTTTTTGTAAATATGATGGTTTCCATTCAGCATAAATCAGTAACCCCCCAATGGGAGGCAAATGCTAACACATTTGAAATTGATATAGTAGATTTTGCTTCTAATCATGCAATTGCTGAGCTTGGTCCTACATATACAAAACTCCAATTAACCCTTGCCACACATGTACTTTTACTTACATTACTACAATGTTTATGCTGTTATGGATGCATGCATGCATAAGTCTCTTGCAACTGAAAATACACAGTCTGCAGAAGTAGACTCTTAGCACACACCCAGCTGTTTATCCTGTAGAATCATGCTTAGTATTCACAAGTGAGTGGTGTTTCAGGTATCAGTGAGTAACGCTAATACATTCAACATCACTAAGGCTGATTTCCTTTGCTGGAGTGTAGTCAGTCATCCAGGTTACACATGTTCATGGTCTCAAAAAGCTGTTTGGACATGTGCTCTTTTCTGTTTCTGAAAACTGTAATGAAAATGTGTCAGACTGTTAGAGTACTTATCAATTGCAAAAACAACAGTAGTAAGTGTGCTTTCAAATTGGCAATCAAATTTCGTTTTCTGCCTAGAATCACACCATGAGTCTGTGAACACACAGGAATTGTTGGCAGAGATTTATTTCGTGTCACTCTGGTTCTTTTAGAATTGCATTCGTAGGAAAGGGGAAGCTTGTTTTCTGGAAATGTGATGGTTAGCATTCAGCTCAAATCAGTATCTCAAATGAGAGGCAAATGCTAACATATTTGAAATCAACATGGTAGATTTTCCTTCCACTCGTGCAATGGGTCATGTAGTTGCTACATGCTAAAAACTCATATTAACCCTTACCACACATGTAGTCTTACATACATGTTTACAGTGTTTATGCAGTTATGTAAGGGTCCATGCAGATCTCTTTTGCACCTGACAGTAGATAGTCTCTAGAACCACACTCTTAGCAGAGAGCTAGCTGTTTCTCCTGTACAGTCATGCTTACTAATCAGCACTGTGTGGTGTTTTAGGTAGGAGTGAGTAACGCTAATGCATTGAACATCACCAAGGCTCATTACCTTTGCTGGAGTGTAGTCAGTCACCCAGGTTACATATGTTCATGGTCTCAAAAAGCTGTTTGGACATGTGCTCTTTTCTGCCTCTCTAAACTATAAGGAAAATGTGTCAGACTGTTAGAGTAATTATCACTTGCTCTACCACAGTAGTAAGTGTGATTTCAAATTGCCAATCAAATTTCGTTTTCTGCCTAGAATCACACCATGAGTCTGTGTGCACACAGGAATTGTTGTCAGAGATTTAATTCGTATTACTCTGGTTCTTTTAGAATTGCATACGTAGGAAAGGGGAAGCTTGTTTTCATGAAGTGTGTTGGTTAGCATTCAGCCCAAATCAGTATCTCTCAAATGAGAGGCAAATGCTAACATATTTGAAATCAACATGGTAGATTTTCCTTCCACTCGTGCTATGGGTCATCTAGTTCCCACATGTTCAAAACTCAAAATAACCCTTATCACACATGTACTCTTTCATATATCTATCTAGTGATGAGGCAGTTGTGCAAGCATCAATGGAGATGTCTCTTGCACCTCACAATAAACAGTTTCCAGAAGTACACTCTTAGCACACAGCCAGCAGCTTCTCATGCACAGTTATGCTTACTAATCAGCACTGTGTGGTGTTTCAATTTGGAGTGAGTGACACTAATACATTCAACATCAGCAAGGCTCATTTCCTTGGCTGGAGTGTACTCACTTACCCAGGTTACACCGGGTTATAGTCTCAAGTAGCTGTTAGGACATGTTCTTTTTTCTGCTTCTGAAAACTATAAGGAAAATGTGTCAGACTGTTATAGTAATTATCACTTGCAAAAAAAACGTAGTAAGTGTGCTTTTGAATTGCAAATCTAATATCGTTTTCTGCCTAGAATCACACCAAGAGTCTGTGTGCACACAGGAATTGTTCTTAGAGATTTAATTCGTGTTGGTTTTATTGTGTTTTTCACTTGTAGGAAAGGGGTAGATAGTATTATTAGATTTGAAATGCTCATAAAAAATATAGTAATATATTTAAATTACATAAAGGTATTTTTTTTTAGTTTCTTTCAGGTATTGCTGCAGAGCAGTGAAGCAAATTTAAGATGCCTATAAAATCAAGAAAGAGAAAAGAACAGAAAACACATGTATATTTGAAGACAACTGGAGGACCCAAGTTAGTTGAAGATGCTCATGTTGGAAAAAAGAAAAAGTCTTCTGGTAAGCAGACAAAGGAATTCTTTAAAAAAATCTTCAAAAAAAGGAAAAATTTAAAAAATGTCCCCACTGGAAAAACTGTTTCAAGTGGAAAACAACAGGACAAAAGTGAGAATTTACTAAACGCTAATGTACAATCAGAAGCAATAAAGATTGATTTAAAAAGAAAAACAGCATTTAAAGAGATCCGTAGAAAAATGTTTCAGAGAAGAGTGATGTCCAATTTGCCAAAGGATGTGAAAAAATATAAGAAAAAAGCAAAATTTGACAAGAGAAAAAAAGATATTGAAGCCATTGTAGCTAAGGCTTTAGAATTAAAAAGAAAACTATTCATTTTAATTTTGAACAGGATGCGTACATTAGAAAAAATGGTCAATATAATGTAGTCACAAAGCAAAACGAAAAGAGTAGTGAAAAGAAATAACTTTTGTAAAGTGTTTTTAGGAGAATGGATGCATAGATCAAGTACTGAACCATTTTTTAATGAAGAGAGTTATCTTCAAAGTAATAGTTTGCTGCATGCAGTTGACACCAGTGGCCGAGCTTATGAAGTGAAAGATGGTTGTATAATGGAAAAGGAGAAAATGGTTCCAAGAAATGAGGAAGAAGTGATGGCGGATGAGGTTATGGGGAGACGTCCTAAAGCCCCAGTGTATACTTGGAATTGTAGTAGTATTTGTACTTTGCGACAGGAATCTATTGATAAATTACTTGAGTTTTTAAGAGAATATAGTAAAAAAAGTGTTAAACAGAAGATTAAGGTGCTTCAAAAACTAGATCCATGCAGAGTGAGAGAGAATACTGGTTTGCAAGGACATTCTCTGGCTTGTCTTTCTAAGAAAGTTTGCCAAAGTGTTTTTCACCATTTTAGGATGCTGGCAGTTCATCATACTGAAATGAGAAAGTTTGTGAGAAGATTGTATTTTGCTAAAAGTCCAGCACTAAAATTAAATGAGTTGAATAGGGCTCTGTTCCGTGGAACTGTATCAGATGTTGAAAAGGTTACTGATGAAATTCAGTTTAGTTACTTTGGTACGGAACAAGAAAGTGCAGGTAATGACACAGTTATTGAGGAAAATGTGGAAGAGAATGAATAACCCTCCGTAAGTAAGAAATTTGAAGATCAAATGACAAAATTTGCTATCATCTCAAATGAAAGACCAAATATTACTTGTATTTGTTGCCGGAGAAGCCATTATAAAATCCAAACAAGGAATGTTGATCTATACAAAAAAAGTGAAGAAGAAGATAATTATAAGTGGAAGGATTTTGCAACATATATATTTCTTGAAAATTGTTTTGATTTTGGTGAAGATCAGCGTATTTGTAAATACTGTTATAACAAGTTAGAAGAAAATAAAATGCCAGCTAAAGCTGTATATAATAATTTAGAATTGGTTGATATTCCTGCTGAACTTTCTGATTTAAATACGTATGAGTCTATATTCATTCAATGTGTTCATCCGTTCCAGACTATAGTACGTATGGAGCCCAAAATCGGTAACCTACCTCCCTCAGATTTACAGAGAGGTTTAAAAGGAAGAGTTGTCTATTTGCCGTTGGATTTGAAAAAAAATATGGAAACTATTGATGCAGATACTTTGGAAACTGAACCATTAGTTATTCTGGTTAATGGTGTACCTACAAAGAATAAGAACATTTCGCAGGAGCTGGTGGATGTACGAAAAGTACAAAGAGCAAATTTATATTTGAAAAGGAATAATAAATGGTATGAATCAATTTATATAGATGAAGATGAAGGAGATTTACTAGGAGACACAGAAACACCAACTGGGCAAATTGAAAAAGTGGACAAGTCAAAAGAAGAAGAAATTTATGAACATTTCAGCATACATCCTCTTCATTCAAAAGAAGTTATGGCAAACACTATTGACCTCTTTCAGATGAAAAAAGCCAAAGGAACTCCCGTGAGTGTATGGGAGGAGAGCTTTGAAGCTCGTTGTTTCCCCAGCTATGTCCTACAGGAGAAGGTGGACGATACGATGAACGTCCAGTCCAGATTCCTGCTTCTGAGTATCGAACTACAAGATTATATGCAGAAGATCCCAGATTTTGTCAAAGTATTCCTTATTTATTCCATCTGTTATTTGAAAGTGACTTGTCGGCACTATCTTATGCAGTAAATCACATTTTAAAAAGTGGAGTACATCTACATAATGTGTCTGCTAAGGATATTATGAACAAAGTGCAGCAGCGAGATGATCATTTGGAATCACAATTGATCAATCTGATGGCTTGTCAGCGTGGGACAAATGAATATTGGTACCGACGCCATGGAGAATTGAAATGTATGTTGCGGAATTTAGGAACTCCTACATGGTTCCTTACCCTAAGCTGTGCTGAGTACGCTTGGGATGATCTTCTGGATTTTCTTCGAGAGGCAAATTCAAACATTAAAAACATCGAATACAAGACAGCAGGAGAACTGCGCTCATTGGATCCGGTTAATGTTTGCAGATATTTCAATCATAGATTTGAGGCTATGATGTCCTTCATCTGCATTAAAAGAAATCCACCTCTTGGAGAAGTTGTGGATTTCTTTTGGAGAAAAGAGTACCAAGCAAGAGGTGCTCCTCATATTCATATGCTGTTGTGGATCAAGGATGCCCCAAAATTTGGAACAGATGCTGATGAAGCAGTTTTATCTTTCATTGAAGAATATGCAACATGTGCTATACCTAAAAGCACAGAAGAGAAAAAGTTAAAAGAGCAAGTTTTATGTTTCCAAAGTCATCGGTGTGGAAAATACTGTCGACGAAAGTACAAGAGCAAAGATAAATTCTACACAAAATGTCGATTTGGATTTCCCAGACCTGTTCTTTCAAAAGGAAGAGTAAACAGTTTTATGTCAGCAGTGCGACATACTATTACAATAAAATCTCCAAACAATACGTACAACCTAAGAAGAAAAGAAGAGTCAAAATATATAAATGACTACAACCCAGTTATTTTATCCTTGTGGAATGCTAACATGGATATTCAGTATGTGGCAGACAATTCTATTGCTGTTGCTCGGTATGTCACATCGTACATTACTAAATCTGAGAAAACGGAATTAAAGGAAATGTGGGAAGAGATTTCTCATGAGAAAACTGTCAGTAAGAAGCTATACAGTTTCAGTTTAAAGATGTTATCGCATCGAGAAATTGGATCCTACGAATGCTCAGATAGGTTATCATCTGCAAGTCTGTACTCGAAATCAAGAAGAATAATTTGGGTAAGTTTAGGCTTTGCAGCAATGCGAAATCGGGTACTGAAATCTGTTGGAGAAATTGAATATTTGGCCGAGAACGACCCGGAAAGTACAGATATTTTGAAATCAAACATATTGGACACGTATTACCCAAAAAGAAGTTGTCATCCTTAGAACATGTGTCTCTATGAAGCGCTGCAGAACTACATTTTTTCACGGAAAGCCACAGAAGACATCAAAAATGGAAAATATAACGTCATTGGTGAGGAAGGATGTTTGGTGAAGCAAACAAAAGAAAGTTTGATTAATCATAGGAAGCTGAGTTGCGACACTATTGACAAAAAGGAATTTTACTACTTGGCACTTTTACAGCTGTTTAAACCATGGCGTACAGAGGACGAACTACTTGGAGAATTTCAAAGCTATGAGGATTCATTTAATGCATGTAAAGATACGATTGAATGCAGTACTTTCATAAATTATGTCCAAATATTAAATGAAGAAATTGAAGAGGAAGCAACAATTGCAGCTGATGTAGATAGAGGCAGTTCTCAAGACAGCCAAAGTTCTGGAACGCTCAGTCAAGATCCCCTAGGACAACCAATAGTAGAAAATGAAGCTGCAATAGCCATGAATGAAGTGGAAACGGCTATGAATCAAGCTCAAGAAGATTTAATAGACTTACCAAATTTGGAACAACAACTGAATGAAGAACAACAACAAATGTATGAAGAAGTCAGAAAAAAAATTGATCACGGATTACTACATGAAAATAAAGAGTGCACATGCACATCATTTGAACCAATCAGGATGTATGTGAGTGGACAAGCTGGAACTGGAAAAAGTTTCCTAATTAAAGTCATCAGAAGCTACCTACAGCAAAAAACAGATTCAACTTTGTCTTGTGTTGTTACTGCTCCAACTGGGTTAGCAGCATATAACATAAAAGGAATTACCTTACATCGCTTGCTAACGTTACCAGTGGAGCATGAGAACAAAATAGAATATCGCAAGCTTACAGGAGAAGCATGCTTCGAAGTTTCAAGAGTGTTGAAGAAGATGCAAGTTCTCATTATTGATGAGGTAAGCATGGTATCAAACTTAATGCTTGCCTTTGTGCATTTAAGAATGCAGCAAATTCTAAAGAGAGACTATGACGTGTTATTTGGTGGAAAACATGTTATAGTTTTTGGGGATCTTCTACAGCTTACTCCAGTTAAAGGACAACCAGTGTTTAATACTGAGACACATGAAGACACGAAGAAGTCATTAGGAAGCATTGGTAATGCGAATATTTGGTCGTTCTTTGAGTACAAAGAACTTACTACCAATATGAGGCAAGCAAACGATGAAGATTATGCAAGTATTCTGAAAGATATCAGAATTGGACTACTCACAGAAGTTGGCAGAAAAGCATTACAGAGTCGGTTGCTACATAATTTATTTCCAAAGGAAGAAATAGTTGCAGAGAAAATATACAAGAACATTGCAGAAAATAATACTGTAATCTGCTTAATGCCAACACTACGTGAATGCTCGATATTCAATGAGGAACTTTTGAAATTGGAAAAGGAAGAGATTAAGAAAATGTAAGCAGTGGACAAAATTCAGCATGAAGGAATTACCATTACATTAACAGGCACACTGAAAAATAAATTGGATTCTCTAGAGAAGAACATTTTGAAAACAGCTGGATTAGAAAAAAATCTATATCTTTGCATGAACTGTCGAGTATTTTTAAGGAGAAATTTGGATGTTAAAAAAGCTTTAGTGAATGGAGCTATGGGTAAAGTTGTGGGTTTTGTGAAGTACCAGAAAAAATATGGGATTGAATTTTTAAAAATAAAATTTGATCAGATTGAAGAGGTCAAAGAGATTAGTCGTTGTGCAGTCCGTTTTTTGCTTGTAAAAGACTTATATGTACGTAGGAAGCAGTTTCCGTTTTCTCTAGCATATGCTGTAACTATTCACAAGTCTCAAGGATTAACTGTAGATAGTGCTTTTGGAAATATTGGTTCTACTGTGTTCAAAGAAGGTATGGCATATGTTGCTTTGTCACGAGTGAAAACATTATCTGGTTTATTCATGATAGACTTTGATGACTCAAAAGTTAGTGCTGAGGCAAACTGTGTAAAGGAATATAATAGATTACGAAGAAGCTATGCTCCTCATTTAGGTCAGTATCCTGTGTTGGAAAACCGTGTTGTTTCTCGGAAAAGGAGATTTGAGAATATCTGTAATGAGGATGTAGAGAAGAGAAAACAAAAAGAGAGTCATGTGATTGCAAGCAAAAAGAAAAAGGACAATGTTGAAGAGGTTGTTGGTTGTCATTTTGAAAATAGCTCTGGTGTCAACTGCTACGCTAATGTAGTGCTGAATGTTGTATTTTATCTTGAAAGTTTGTAAGAGCAGATAATAGTAAATCATGTAAAAAGATTCTGTTCTGTGCTAAGTCTCCTTTATGAGAAGCTGAGTATTGATAAAACTAAAATAGAAAGTGCTACTGAAATTAGAAAACTTTTAGATGTATGTTCAGGATGCACACAGTTTACTCAAAATGTCCAGCAAGATGCACAGGAATTTTTGATGTTTTTTCTTCAGGTACTGGAAGAAGAAGGCGTACAAATAGAAAATATGTTTGGTCTCTCTTATAAATGGGAACATAGTTGTGAAAACTGTTTCTAAACATGCAGCTCTAATGTTGATTCAGAAAGGTTTATCTATTTAACATTACCAGAGAGTAAATCAGTGAGTTTTAGTAAATTATTTAAAGATGCCAATCATAGCATGGAATGCTGTGAATGTAAATCTGACCTGTTTTCAACGTTACTTTTAAAGAAATACGGACAGTATGTAATTTTAATGATGCAACGTTGTAGAGCTGATGGTTCAAAATTGGACACTTTAATAAAGAAGTTTATAGGACAGCAATTATCAATTTCAGGAAAAACTTTTGTTACAGTTGCAATAATTTTCCATGATGGACCTACTGAAACTTCTGGTCATTACACAGTTTATCTTAAATGTGAAAAAGGCTGGACACTGTGTAATGATTCTCAATTGGTTTTTAAGCAATGTTTGCCTTTTGATTTAGCAAATTCCTATTTAATTTTTCTAAACCCAAAATTTTAGATAGAAATTGCAACATCTGTACAAATCATTTTTGCAATTTTATTGGATTACCATTGGAAATTTCATTAAAAAAGAATTTAAAAATTACCATTTGGCCTAAAGGAAAGGTAACAATTTGTATTGTGGACTTCTTTGACACATATTATTTTGGTGATTATGATTATGCAACAAAAATTTTCAGACGATATTTATTGGAAATAGTTATTGTTCTTAGATGATATTTTTAAAGAATATGTTACATTTCTATAAAGGTATGTTTTAGAGAGAATAGATTCTGGGCTTTTTTTAAACAATCTTTCAGATTGTTATTTTTTTTGTTACCGCTGTTAAGTGATGAATGCAATTGCTTTCACGATTTACAGTGAAATGCAATATATTCTGAAAACAGCAAAAAAAGGGCAAAACATTGTTTTTTAAATATGAAAATATGTGTACTGTATTCTAAAATGTATTATTAAATATTAATACTTTTTTCTTTTTTTTCAGATTGAGAAAGAAAATTTAGGAAAAATAAACCTTCTTTCTAGCAATTTAAATAAACCATTTATTGATAAATAAGTTATTTTGTTGGTCAAGTAAGTGTGAAATTTCTGTATTTATCACACATTTAGTTTCATGCTCCCTTTTTTTCACTTCTCCTCTCTCTGCTTTTCTCATTTCTGTTGTACTCCCTCAAGGACCTTGTAGGGTGAAAATTTTTTTTTTTTTAAAAAAAGCGCGCACGGTAAATAAAAAAATTAATTAAAAAAATTGAAAAAAAGTTGTGAGGTAAGGTTGGCTCTTACAAGAGCCGTTGTGTTAATACAGGGACAGAGGAAAGAAAGAATGGGAATATTAACAAGGACCACAGATGTGCTGGTCTATCTTATTGTTTATTAAGGAAATACTGGTCTCCCCATGAACAATTAGACCATAACATCTGGTGCACCTCATTTGTACCCTCTGAAATCGAGGGTTCCTTTCCACAGGAGCAGAAGAGGGTGATGCTCCCACCGCAGAGGAAGTGCTCGGCTGAGCTGCCGAAGATGTACTCGGCTGAGCTTCTGCAGATGTGCTCGGGTGACTTACTGAAGGGTTTGCTTCAGTATGTCGAGCAAAAGTCCTTGGATGAACATCCCTAAGGTGTCTCAACATAGTGTGAATACCAAAGGAATACTTCTTCCTTGGATTACTTCTAGATAACACACGCTCACAAAGTGAGCAGGTAACTAAAGGAGCATTTACATTTTTCTGCCCCTCAGGAAAGGTGAAATATTCCCAAACAAAAGAATTCTTTTGTTTCCTCCTTCTCTGTCTGATGATGCTGCTGCCCTGCTCACTCTCAGAAGAGGACTGCTGCTCTGCCATTGTATCCCAAAGACAATTCAGCTCCTTCTCCTAAGAAATCACAAGCAGTAATGAGGGGAATGGGTGCGGTGTAGGAAGATTCTGGAACTGAAAGTAGTTTCAACCAATCAAAAGTGTTGTTTCTTGATCACATGACCAACCGTACACGCACGTTAAGCTTACCGAGCGCGTACAGTAAAAGTACGCATGCGCGTACGAAAGACACACGCACGCACGCATGCGCATTACAGGCACACAAGTACACTTCCGCATAACGTGCGCGCGCGCATGCGCGTATAAAGCATGCGCTTACGCGTCGCGTGGAAAGTACGGACGCGTCCGCAAATTGCGTAAGCATGCGCACACGTAGTATAAATATTACGTACGCTCACCGTACATAAAGCGAAGCGTGCGCTTACGGTAAGCTTACCGTACGCGCATGGTAAAAAAAATTTAAAAAAAGGTTTGTTGAAAATATTAACTATGTTATACAACAATATCTAACCATTTATGTAAAAAAGGTGAATCATACTGTATTGAAGAATGCATTAAATCCATGAATATATACATAGGTAGCATAGTGTTTAAAGGAAAAAAATAAAAAGAAAAAAATGATGTAAAAAACCAAACAAATTCAATGAAAAAACCGTAGGTTTTACATACATTATAGTTAGGAATTAGAATTTAAAAAAACATGGAAAATCACAGAAAAAACCATAGGTTTCACACAAATCATATTTAGGAATTAGCATTTAAAAAACCTTGCAAATTCACTGAAAAAACCATAGGTTTCCCACACATTATAGTTAGAAATTAGAATTTAAAAAACCATGGAAATTCACAGAATAAACCATAGGTTTCACACACGTTATAGTTAGGAATTAGCATTTTAAAAACCTTGCAAATTCACTGAAAAAAACATAGGTTTCACACACGTTATAGTTAGGAATTACCATTTAAAAAACCTTGCAAATTCACTGAAAAAAACATAGGTTTCACACACGTTATAGTTAGCTGGACATTTCACTCGTAAAAAACCAATGAAATTCCCCCATTATAGTTAGTTCAGCTAACTATAACTCGCTCACCCGCAATCCACTGCTGATGACGTCACATATTACATCACTCATGACATGGTCAGTGACATCACTCATGACATCACTGATGACATCTCAAATGACATCACTGATGACAACACTGATGATATCATCCAGTGAATTTGTGATTTTCTTAAAATTTTCAATATCTTTTATATATATAGGGAAAGGCCTGTACAAGTGTGTAAAGGGATGATTTTCTGTGTTGCGTAACTGACTCGATAAGTGAGTCGTTTAACTGCATCTTACTTCAGACTAGTGACTAAACTGTATAAATGTTTGTATGTCTCTGTGTGTTGGTGTATAAGTGGCGGCATGGTTTTGTGAATAGCTATATAAGTGTCTATATGAGTTATTGATTGCTTGTCTCAGTATCTGTATGAGTTCCTGAGTGTTTGTGTGGGTAAGGTGTGTGTGACTCTGTGCATAGATGAGTGAGTGGGTGATTCTATGAGTGGATGTTTTTAAAAGTGCATCTGTGATGGACTGTATGGTTGAGTGAGTGTATGTATGGCTGTGGTATGAATTGAATGTATATCTCAGTGGTACATTTGTGACTAACTACATATGTGAAAGGCAGTATATATGTGTGTAAGAGTATATAAGTGGCTAGATGTGAGAATGTGTGATTGTGACAGTGACTGTATGGATGAGTGTGTGCTTTTGTCAATGATTCTAATAGAGCATAAAAATGTGATACTATTTTTGTGAGCAAGGGAACTTGAGTGTGTATAACTGCATAGGTGAGTAAATGGCAGTGTGATTATTTGTATGAATGACTAGGTGTGAAAGTACCTCTATGGATGATTGGTAGTGTGTGAGTGTCTATATAGGTGTGTGTATAAATTCATATGATACTTTTTTATGGAGTGACTGTAACTATGAGTGACTTTACAGGTGAGTGTGTGGAGGTGTATGAAGACCTAAAAGTTAATATGTTTGTATGCAGTTATTGGTATTGCATTATTTATGAATATGAGAATGGAAATCTGTAATTTTGAGTTGGTATATCATAGGTTTTATAAGGGTGTGAGAAGATGTGGTAATTTAATGTGCGCCCAGACCTCATTTCATCCGCCTCAAATGCCCCCACCCAGCTGGAAAACAGTTCCGTCTCACAACACACTAACACGCCCAATGTGCAGCACCAACCCGTTTTCGGAGAGGGATCTTTTCTCTCTTCTGCACTCTTACGAACCCTCCCTCCCCAACTCCCTTACGTCCTCTCAGATGATCATTCGGACTATCCCCCTCCACCCCCGCAGACCCGCTACACACAACAACAGAGGAGTTAGTGATTATAACCTAAGAAGAATCCCTATGACTCAGGACAAGATAGGGGGTGGCATAGCTTGTATACATCGTAGCAGCATCACCATAAACAGAGCCATATTGCCTACTTTCCCATCATGTGAATACTAATGTCTGGACATTAGCTGCAATGGCAAACCAGTATGCTCACTCCACATCATCTATCATCCCCCAGGAGATGACCTCCTCTTCATCGAACACCTCATGGACTTGATCTCCTCTAACAATGGGCGGCAACATACCCAAATATTCCCTGGCGACTTCAATCTCCATTGGAACTACAACAATGACTCAGTGGTCAACAGCTTCAAAAACGTCCTGGATGATCTAGCCCTCATCCAATCCTGCAACAGCCCAACACACAATAAAGGCTCAACCCTTGATCTTATAATCTCCAAAACTGACATCATCCATGTGGACTCGATCCAACCTTGTGACTGGTCGGACCATCATATTATTGCCTTCTATATCAAGGAAACCACTAAACTCAACTCAGCGCAATCCACAAAACCAAAGATCTGGAAAAGAGACTTGAAAAAACTCAACCCCAATTCACTACCCTCCTCCAGCTACAATCTGCTCCAGCCCCCTGTAGGCACCTCTGACATCCATGATCTCACCAACCACTATCTCAACGCTATGACCACGATAATTAACGAGGTAGCCCCTCGGCAACTTAAGAGAGCTCCCATTAAAGACTCCAAGCCCTGGTACAATGCTCTGATTAATGAGGATAGACGGGACCTCAGGTCCTTGGAACGCAACTGGAGATCAGTCCCATCAGCTAACCACCTTAAACTTCTAAGGAAAAAGAGAAATGCATACTACAAAAAGATTAAGCGAACTAAAGCTGAATTCTTCAGCCATCAACTAGACCAAGCAAAAAACCGCCCCAAAAAACTTTTGGAATTAATCAAAAATCATTTCAAGGACGCACCCCAACGGCTACAAGACCTAGCTCGCCCACAACCAAACTGTGATGAATTCTCTACCTTCTTTATTCGGAAGACCAACAACATCATGAAGGATCTCCTCAATGACCGATTACTACATATTGCTCCTCATATGCAAATCACCACCTCTTTTCCAACCGCGCCATGCCATCTCCCCCTTAACCTGACCCTAAAAATGAGGCAGCATGATCCTCCTTTGATACGTACACTGAAGACGCCCTAGGCAAGATTCTCAACACCCTGAAACCGGCCAATCACCTCATTGACCCTCTCCCTGCCAATGCAGTCAAAGACCTTTCACCTTGGCTTCTTCCACTTTGGACCAAAATCATTAACAGCTCACTTCAACAAGGCTGCATCCCGGACTCCCTCAAAGTAGATCAAGTTTCACCTATCCTAAAGAAACCCACAGCTGACCCTACGGACCATAACAACTATCGTCCCATATCCAATATTCTGATCTTGGCCAAACTGCTGGAAAAATGTGTACACCGACAACTGACTAATCACATAGATCACTTTGACCTCCTAAATAAACACCAATCAGGTTTCAGAGCAGGTCACATCACAGAATCAGCCATGACACACATTATTGATGATGCGTTACAAATCCTTGACCAGAACGGATCGTGCTTACTCATCCTGCTAGACCTTTCCATAGCTGTTGATACGGTCAAACACCAGAAACTAATAGATTTCCTGGTGCATAGAATGGGCCTGTCAGGCACAGTGTTAAACTGGTTTACCTCCTTCCTCCATAACCATACACAAAAATTCAAGGTCAACAACACGCTCTCCAATTCCTTACCTGTAACACTTGGGGTTCCGCAAGGGTCCTCAATTTCGCCGACCTTATTTAACTTGTTTATGGAACCTCTCACTGAAATTCTACAGGCATCTAACGTACAATTTCATATGTACGCGGACGACACACGACTATATCTCAAGATCAACTCCCTAGAAGACATTAAGATGCTTAACTCCACACTCAGGAACACCCAGTCTTAGCTATTAGAAAATCATCTCAAACTGAATGAACTAAAAACAGAATTCCTTCTCATAGCACCACCGGACAAAATCCCATTAATGCATGACCTGATCAAACAGCTTACCGCCTTCAACGTTCAACCAACCATCGTGGACTCAGCAAAATCCTTGGGAATTACTCTTGACAGCAACCTCACGATGCAAAAACACATCAGTAATGCTACAAAGGGAGCTAATTTCCAGATAAGTACATTGAAGAAGCTGAAACCCTTCCTGCCAGTCGAGGAATTCAAGCTGGCAGTACAAGCTCTAGTTAGCTCTCATGTGGAGTACGGAAGTGTCTCCTTCTGTGGCCTCCCAAAAGCTGCAACAGCGCCACTAAGAGCGTCTATCAACGCTGCAGCAAGACTCATCACAGGCTTGAAAAGAAGTGCACACATTACCCCTGACTTAAAAACCTTGAACTGGCTACCATTTGAAGCTAGAATCCACCTAAAAGTTGCGTGCATGACTCATAAAGCTTTACATCATAGCACCCTCAGCTACCTTGCGCAGAAACTGACGATCTCTGTGGTCTAAGATCCTCTAGGAGTGCTGAAAACCTTCTACTGAACCCACAAAGGTTCAACAAGAAGAAAACTTATAAACGGTCCTTCTCAGGGATGGTGTACAAAATATGGAACACTCTTTCGCCTGAAACCAGACTGAATGCCTCTACCGGATCGTTCAAAAAAGAAGTTAAAGCGTTTCTCATGGCAAAATTTACATGAGCACTATCTATTCAGGCCCCAAGTTCTTTAGATCCTTTTATAATATACATTACCATGTTTAATTCTGCTATGATATTTGCACGAAATGTTGTTTTATATGATTGTTACCTGCACATTATTGTTTGTTCAACTTATAGTTGTTTGTTATGTAAAGTGCTCTGATATCCGCAAGGATCTTGTTCGTGCTCTATAAAGCTTTCAAAATAAATAAATAAAAATAAATAGTTACTTGGACATGTACCACTGAGACATCCAATCTCTCACCAACACACCCATACACACACTCACACACCCACACAGCTGTTTCTACATGCACTCTTAAACCCATACACCCAGTGAATCAATCACTCACACATCTATGCACACACCTCCCACCCACACACACACACACACTCAGTCTCCCATACAAATACTCAGGCAACCAATCAATAACCCATATAGACACTCATGTAGCTACTAGCCAGCACATGCAGCAGCTTACACAACAACAGACATACTGATATACACATTCAGAAAGTTTAGTCACTAACCCATGCGTTCAGTAAGACATATTTAATCACTCACTTATACTGTCAGTCAGGCACATACTAAATCCTCCATCCAGACACTTATCACCCACTCATTCTTCAATACAACTTGGCATATATATATAAAACATATTTAAACTTTAGAGAAACACGCAGTCACTGGATGATGTCATCAGTGATGTCATCAGTGATGTAAAGTGAGATGTCATCAGAGATGTCATCAGTGATGTCGCTTACCATGTCATAAATCATGTAATATGTGACGTCCTCAGCAGTGCATTGCGGGGGCACGAGTTATAGTTAGCCGAACTAACTATAACAGGGGATTTTCTATAGTTTTGTACCAGTGAAATATCAAACTAACTATAACGTCCCTGAAACCTATGGTTTTTTCAGTGAATTTTGAAGGTTTTTAAAATGCTAATTTCCAACGATAACGTGCCTGAAACCTATGTCTTTTTTCAGTGAATATATATATAATTATAAATATATATATATATATATATATATATATATATATATATATATATATATATATATATATATATATATATATATATGTATATATGTATATATATATATGTATATATTCACTGAAAAAAACATAGGTTTCAGGGTTGTTATAGTTAGCTGGACATTTCACTCATACAAAACCATTGAAATTACTCCGTTATAGATAGTTGTACTCACTATAACTCACGCGCCCGCAATCCACTGCTGATGATGTCACATATTACATCATTCATGACATGGTCAGTGACATCACTGATGACATCACTGATGACATCTGAAATGACATCACTGATAACATCATCCAGTGAATGTGTTTTGGTTTGTTGATTAACAATGTCTGATATATATAGCAACCTGCATTGAAGAATGAGTGAATATATAAATATCTGGATGGAGGATTTAGTAGCAGTGTGATTGACTGTTTACCTGACTATTTTATAGTGTCTCACTAAATATATTGGATAGTGACTAAACTGTGTGAATATCTGTATCACTTTGTCAGTTGTAGTGTAAACTGCTGTACCAGTTGGTTACTAGCTATGTGAAAGTCTATACTAGTTGTTGATTAGTTAACTGAGTATTTGTATGGGAGAGTGAATGTGTGTGTGGTTCGGTGGGGGGTGTGTGACTGCCAAAAGATGTGTGAACAGATGATTCAGTAGATATATGAGGTTACGACTACATGTTATAACAGTTGTTTGGGTGAGTGAATATCATTATGGGTGTGCTGATGAGCAAATATATCTCTTAATGGTACATGTCCAACAAACTAGAAAAATAAAAGGCAGTGTATGTGACAGTTGTTGTATATAAATAAGTATACATAAGACTCAGTGATTGTATGATTGACTGTATGAATAACTGTATACTTGTAATAGTGATTTTATAACACACTAAGTATGAGTTACTATCTATATGAATAAATGAAGTGGTGTTTGTATAAGTGTGTAGCTGAGTAAATGTAAGTAGGATTTGTTGTTTGCATAAATGAGTAGGATGACTGCATAAGTGAATAGAATGTGTGCTGGTGTGTAATGTCGATATAGGTGTAAAAGTATATTTTATAGTGTTCTATTGATCATTGACAGCATGTATGAGTGAATCTATAGGTAAGTGATTAGATGTGTGTGTAGATCTAGTAATCACTGAGTGGGTTTTTAGAAACTTGTATTGGTGTGTCAATGGATTCAAATATGGTACTCTGTATTTTACAGCGATTGATGAAAGGTTATACTAGTATATGATGAGGTGTATCTGATTGTCACGTGGATGGTGTCATTAGTGACGTCATCAGTGATGTCATTTGAGATGTCATCATTGATGTCATCAGTGATGTCACTGACCATGTCATGAATGATGTAATATGTGACATCATCAGCAGTGGATTGCGGGTGCGCAAGTTATAGTGAGTACAACTAACTATAACGGAGGAATTTTAATGGTTTTGTACAAGTGAAATGTCCAGTTAACTATAACAGCACTGAAACCTATGTTTTTTTTAGTGAACTTCTAAGGTTTTTTAAATGCTAATTCCTAAATATAACATGTCTGAAACCTATGGTTTTTTCAGTGAATTTTGAAGGTTTTTTAAATGATAAGTTTTAAATTTAATAATAGTTATATTTATTTTTTTATACTGATTTTTACAGTTTTTTAACTGTTTATTTTTACATATTTTATTTCTTAAATTACATTATATATTTTTAATATAAATGGAAATAAAAATGTTTTTTTTAAATATTGAAACTGAAATATTGTTTTTTTTGTTGAATATATAAGTGCAGAACTATAAGTGTGTTGGGTAGTTAGGATACTGCATGCATAGTGGATAGGGGTTTGAGGCAGTCTATGTGCTAATGCCTGGCTCGCTGCATGAGTACTTGGATACTGACTGAATGATTAGAGTACTGAAAGGAGAGTGCCTGGGTGAATTTATAAGTGTTAGAATTACTTTTTAGAATCAGTACTGGGCTGAAAGATGCAGCGCTGAGGTCTCTCCTGATAACAGGTGAGTAAATTGGAATTTGTAGTGCGGATGATTTTAGATGAATATTTAAATGTTCCAAAACTGCACACTTAGAAAAATTTCCAAGTGAAAAAAGTCAATGTTAGCCTATGGAAGGAAATTCAAGTTACTAGTAAGTACAGTTGGAACTACTTTTCAGGATCAGTACTGGGCTCAAAGATGCAGCACTGAGGTCTCTCCATGTTCACAGGAGTACTATTAAACAGGAACAGGGGTGGGAGCACACCGCTTCAAATCCCAGCAAGGTTCGCCTCTGGCATTGTAGTAAATGCAGTTTCAGTTACTTGCTTGCTTCAAGAATGTTCGAGTGTTTTGCCACAGTTGGCGCAGATAGTGCTGATCTCTAGACACATGGTTCTGGTTCTTTAACCGTCATCAGTAGAGATTACAGTCTTTCAAATGTGGAGTTTATTGAGTAGGCTGCCAACATCTTTCTCAGGTCAGGTACCTCTCACAGGCATGCGGGTGCTTCATGCACAAGCTCTTCAGCTCAAAGACTCATGGGAATACTATAAAACAGCAACAGGGGTGGTAGCACAACGCTTCACCTCCCAGCAAGGTTCGCCCCTGGCATTGTGGTAAATGCAGTTTCGGTTACTTGCTTGTTTCAAGAGTGTTCAAGTGTTTCGCCACAGTTGGCGCAGATAGCGCTGATCTCTAGACACGTGTTTCTGGTTCTTTAACCGTCATCAGTAGAGATTACAGTTTTTGAAGTCTGGGGTTTGCTGAGTAGGCTGCCAACACCATTCTCAGGTCAGGTACCTCTCACAGGCATGCAGGTGCTTCATCCATCAGCTTGTCAGCTCAATGACTCACTGGAGAACTATTAAACAGGAACAGGGGTGGAAGCACACCGCTTCACCTCCCAGAAAGGTTCGCCCCTAGCATTGTGGTAAATGCAGTTTCAGTTACTTACTTGCTTCAAGAGTGTTTGAGTGTTTCGCCACAGTTGACGCAGATAGTGCTGATCTCTAGAGACGTGGTTCTGGTTCTTTAACCGTCATCAGTAGAGATTACAGTCTTTCAAATGTGGGGTTTGCCAAGTATGCTGTCAGCATCTTTCTCAGGTCAGGTACCTCTCACAGGCAAGCGTGTGCTTCATCCACAAGCTCATCAGCTCAATGACTCACAAGAGTACTATTAAACAGTAACAGGGGTGGGAGCACACCGCTACGCCTCCCAGCAAGGTTCACCCCTGACATTGTGATCAATGCAGTTTCAGTTACTTGCTTGCTTCAAGAGTGTTCGAGTGTTTCGCCACAGTTGGCGCAGATAGTGCTGATATCTAGACACGTGTTTCTGGTTCTTTATCCGTCACCAGTAGAAATTACAGTCTTTGAAATTTGGGGTTTGCTGAGTAGGCTTCCAACATCTTTCTCAGGTCTGGTACCTCTTACAGGCATGCGGGTGCTTCATCCACCAGCTCGTCAGCTCAATGACTCACGGTAGAACTATTAAACAGGAACAGGGTTGGGAGCACACCGCTTCACCTCCCAGGAAGGTTCGCCCGTGGCATTTTGGTAAATGCAGTTTCGGTTACTTGCTTGCTTCAAGAGTGTTCAACTGTTTCGCCACAGTTGGCGCAGATAGCGCTGATCTCTAGACACGTGTTTCTGGTTCTCTAACCGTCATCAGTAGAGATTACAGTCTTTGAAATTTGGGTTTGCTGAGTAGGCTGCCAACATTTTTCTCAGGTCTGGTACCTCTCACAGGCATGCGGGTGCTTCATCCACGAGCTCATCAGCTCAATGACTCATTGGAGTACTATTAAACAGGAACAGGGGTGGGAGCACACCGCTTCAACTCCCAGCAAGGTTCGCCCCTCACATTTTGGTGATTGCAGTTTCAGTTTCTTGCTTGCTTCAAGAGTGTTTGAGTGTTTCGCCACAGTTGGCGCAGATACTGCTGATCTCTAGACACCTGTTTCTGCTTCTTTAACCGTCATCAGTAGAGTACAGTCTTTCAAATGTGGGGTTTGCTGAGAATGCTGTCAACATCTTTCTCAGGTCATGTACCTCTCACAGGCATGCGGGTGCTTCATCAACTAGCTCATCAGCTCAATGACTCACGAGAGTACTATTAAACAGGAACAGGGGAGGGAGCACACCGATTCACCTCCCAGCAAGGTTCGCAAACTGGCATTGTTGTAAATGCAGTTTCAGTTACTTGCTTGCTTCAAGAGTGTTCGAGTGTTTCGCCACAGTTGGCGCAGATAATGCTGATATCTAGACACGTGTTTCTGATTCTTTAACCGTCATTATTAGAGATTACAGTCTTTCAAATGTGGGGTTTGCTGAGTAGGCTACCAACATCTTTCTCAGGTCAGGTACCTCTCACAGGCATGCGGTTGCTTCATCCACAAGATCGTCAGCTCAATGTCTCAAGGGAGTACTATTAACCAGGATCAGGGGTGGGAGCACACCGCTTCACCTCCCAGCAATGTTCGCCCCTGACATTGTGGTAATTGCAGTTTCAGGTACTTGCTTGCTTCAAGAGTGTTTGAGTGCTTTGCCACAGTTCGCGCAGATAGTGCTATTCTCTAGACACCTGTTTCTGGTTCTTTAATCATCATCAGTAGAGATTACAGTCTATCAAATGTGGGATTTGCTGTATAGGCTGCCAACATCTTTCTCAGGTCAGGTACGTCTCACAGGCATGCGGGTGCTTCATCCACAAGATCGTCAGCTCAATGTCTCACGGGAGTACTATTAACCAGGATCAGGGGTGGGAGCACAACGCTTCACCTCCCAGCAATGTTCGCCCCTGACATTGTGGTAAATGCAGTTTCAGTTACTTGCTTGCTTCAAGAGTGTTTGAGTGTTTCGCCACAGTTGACGCAGATAGTGCTGATCTCTAGAGACGTGGTTCTGGTTCTTTAACTGTCATCAGTAGAGATTACAGTCTTTCAAATGTGGGGTTTGCCAAGTATGCTGTCAACATCTTTCTCAGGTCAGGTACCTCTCACAGGCAAGCGTGTGCTTCATCCACGAGCTTGTCAGCTCAATGACTCACGAGAGTACTATTAAACAGGAACAGGGGTGAGAGCACACCGCTTCACCTCCCAGCAAGGTTTGCACCCTGGCATTGTGGTAAAAGCAGTTTCAGTTACTTGCTTGCTTCAATGGTGTTCGAGTGTTTCGCTACAATTGGCGCAGATAGTGCTGATCTCTAGACACATGTTTCTGGTTCTTTAACCGTCATCAGTAGAGATTACAGTCTATCAAATGTGGGGTTTGCTGTATAGGTTGCCAATATCTTTCTCAGGTCAGGTACCTCTCACAGGCATGCGGGTGCTTCATCCACAAGCTTGTCAGTTCAATGACCCAGGGGAGTACTATTAAACAGGAACAGGGGTGGGAACACACCGCTTCACCTCTCAGCAAGTTTCGCCCCTGGCATTGTGCTAAATGCAGTTTCAGTTACTTGCTTGCTTCAACAGTGTTTGAGTGTTTCGCCACAGTTGGCGCAGATAGTTCTGATCTGTAGACACCTGTTTCTGGTTCTTTAACCGTCATCAGTAGAGATTACAGTCTTTCAAATGTGGGGTTTGCTGAGAATGCTGTCAACATCTTTCTCAGGTCAGGTACCTCTCACAGGAATGCGGGTGCTTCATCCACGAGCTCGTCAGCTCAATGACTCACGGGAGTACTATTAAACAGGATCAGGGGTGGGAGCACACACCTTCACCTCCCAGCAAGGTTCGCCCCTGACATTGTGGTAATTGCAGTTTCAGTTACTTGCTTGCCTCAAGAGTGTTCAAGTGTTTTGCCACAGTTGGCGCAGATAGCGCTGATCTCTAGACACCTGTTTCTGGTTCTTTAACTGTCATCAGTAGAGATTACAGTCTATCAAATGTGAGGTTTGCTGAATAGGCTGCCAACATCTTTCTCAGTTCAGATACCTCTCACAGGCATGCGGGTGCTCCATCCACAAGCTTGTCAGCTCAATGACTCATGGGAGTACTATTAAACAGGAACAGGGGTGGGAACACACCGCTTCACCTCTCAGCAAGTTTCGCCCCTGGCATTGTGCTAAATGCAGTTTCAGTTATTTGCTTGCTTCAACAGTGTTTGAGTGTTTCGCCACAGTTGACGCAGATAGTGCTGATCTCTAGAGACATGGTTCTGGTTCTTTAACCGTCATCAGTAGAGATTACAGTCTTTCAAATGTGGGGTTTCCCAAGTACTCTGTAAACATCTTTCTCAGGTCAGGTACCTCTCACAGGCAAGTGTGTGCTTCATCCACAAGCTCGTCAGCTCAATGACTCACGAGAGTACTATTAAACAGGAACAGGTGTGGGAGCACACCGCTTCACCTCCCAGCACGGTTTGCACCGTGGCATTGTGGTAAAAGCAGTTTCAGTTACTTGCTTGCTTCAATGGTGTTCGAGTGTTTCGCCACAGTTGGTGCAGATAGTGCTGATCTCTAGACACATGATTCTGGTTCTTTAACCGTCATCAGTAGAGAGTACAGTCTTTCAAATGTGGGGTTTGCAGAGTAGGCTGCCAAAATCTTTCTCAGGTCAGGTACCTCTCACAGGCATGCGGGTGCTTCATCCATGAGCTCATCAGCTCAATGACTCATGGGAGTACTAATAAACAGGAACAGGGGTGGGAGCACACCGCTATGCCTCCCAGCAAGTTTCACCCCTGACATTGTGGTAAATGCAGTTTCGGTTACTTGCTTGCCTAAAGAGTGTTTGAGTATTTCGCCAAGGTTGGCGCAGATAGTGCTGATATCTAGACACGGGTTTCTGGTTTTTTAATCATCACCAGTAGAAATTACAGTCTTTCAAATGTGGGGTTTGCTGAGTCGGCTTCCAACATCTTTCTCAGGTCTGGTACCTCTCACAGGCATGGGGGTTTTTCATCCACCAGCTCATCAGCTCAATGACTCACGGGAGAGCTATTAAACAGGAACAGGGTTGGGAGCACACCGCTTCACCTCCCAGTAAGGTTCGCCCCTGGCATTGTGGTAAATACACTTTTGGTTACTTGCTTGCTTCACAAGTGTTCGAGTGTTTCGCCACAGTTGGCGCAGATAGCGCTGATCTTTAGACACGTGTTTCTGGTTCTTTAACCGTCATCAGTAGAGATTACAGTCTTTGAAATTTGGGTTTGCTGAGTAGGCTGCCAACATCTTTCTCAGGTCTGGTACCTCTCACAGGCATGTGGGTGCTTCATCCACGAGCTCATCAGCTCAATGACTCATGGGAGTACTATTAAACAGGAACAGGTGTGGGAGCACATTGCTTCACCTCCCAGCAAGGTTCGCCCCTGATATTTTGGTAATTGCAGTTTCAGTTACTTGCTTGCTTCAAGATTGTTTGAGTGTTTTGCCACAGTTGGCGCTGATGGTGCTGATCTCTAGACACCTGTTTCTGGTTCTTTAACCGTCATCAGTATAGATTACAGTCTTTCAAATATGGGGTTTGCTGAGAATGCTGTCAACATCTTTCTCAGCTAAGGTACCTCTCACAGGCATACGGGTGCTTCATCAACTAGCTCATCAGCTCAATGACTCAAGAGAGTACTATTAAATAGGAACAGGGGTGGGAGCACATCGCTTCACCTCCCAGCAACGTTCGCACACTGGTATTGTTGTAAATGCAGTTTCAGTTACTTGCTTGCTTCAAGAGTGTTCAAGTGTTTCGCCACAGTTGGCGCAGATAATGCTGATCTCTAGACACGTGTTTCTGATTCTTTAACAGTTATTAGTAGAGATTACAGTCTTTCAAATTTGGGGTTTGCTGAGAAGGCCTCCTACATCTTTCTCAGGTCAGGTACCTCTCACAGGCATGCAGGTGCTTCATCCACGAGCTCGTCAGCTCAATGACTCATGGGAGTACTATTACACAGGATCAGGTGTGGGAGCACACCGCTTCACCTCCGAGCAAGGTTCGCCCCTGACATTGTGGTAATTGCAGTTTCAGTTACTTGCTTGCTTCAAGAGTGTTCGAGTGTTTTGCCACAGTTGGCGCAGATAGTGCTGATCTCTAGACACCTGTTTCTGGTTCTTTAACCATCATCAGTAGAGATTACAGTCTATCAAATGTGGGGTTTGCTGAATAGGCTGCCAATATCTTTCTCAGGTCAGATACCTCTCACAGGCATGCGGGTGCTCCATCCACAAGCTTGTCAGCTCAATGACTCATGGGAGTACTATTAAAAAGGAACAGGGGTGGGAACACACCGCTTCACCTCTCAGCAAGTTTCGCCCCTGGCATTGTGCTAAATGCAGTTTCAGTTACTTGCTTGCTTCAACAGTGTTTGAGTGTTTCGCCACAGTTGACGCAGATAGTGCTGATCTCTAGAGACATGGTTCTGGTTCTTTAACCGTCATCAGTAGAGATTACAGTCTTTCAAATGTGGGTTTTTCCAAGTATTCTGTAAACATCTTTCTCAGGTCAGGTACCTCTCACAGGCAAGCGTGTGCTTCATCCACAAGCTCGTCAGCTCAATGACTCACAAGAGTACTATTAAACAGGAACAGGTGTGGGAGCACACCGCTTCACCTCCCAGCACGGTTTGCACTGTGGCATTGTGGTAAAAGCAGTTTCAGTTACTTGCTTGCTTCAATGGTGTTTGAGTGTTTCGCCACAGTTGGTGCAGATAGTGCTGATCTCTAGACACATGATTCTGGTTCTTTAACCATCATCAGTAGAGAGTACAGTCTTTCAAATGTGGGGTTTGCTGAGTAGGCTGCCAAAATCTTTCTCAGGTCAGGTACCTCTCACAGGCATGCGGGTGCTTCATCCATGAGCTCATCAGCTCAATGACTCATGGGAGTACTAATAAACAGGAACAGGGGTGGGAGCACACCACTATGCCTCCCAGCAAGTTTCACCCCTGACATTGTGGTAAATGCAGTTTCGGTTACTTGCTTGCCTAAAGAGTGTTTGAGTATTTCGCCATGGTTGGCGCAGATAGTGCTGATATCTAGACACGTGTTTCTGGTGTTTTTAATCATCACCAGTAGAAATTACAGTCTTTCAAATGTGGGGTTTGCTGAGTCGGCTTCCAACATCTTTCTCAGGTCTGGTACCTCTCACAGGCATGGGGGTGCTTCATCCACCAGCTCATCAGCTCAATGACTCACGGGAGAGCTATTAAACAGGAACAGGGTTGGGAGCACACCGCTTCACCTCCCAGTAAGGTTCGCCCCTGGCATTGTGGTAAATACACTTTTGGTTACTTGCTTGCTTCACGAGTGTTCGAGTGTTTCGCCACAGTTGGCGCAGATAGCGCTGATCTCTAGACACGTGTTTCTGGTTCTTTAACCGTCATCAGTAGAGATTACAGTCTTTGAAATTTGGGTTTGCTGAGTAGGCTGCCAACATCTTTCTCAGGTCTGGTACCTCTCACAGGCATGTGGGTGCTTCATCCACGAGCTCATCAGCTCAATGACTCATGGGAGTACTATTAAACAGGAACAGGTCGGGGAGGAGCCTAGCGCTTGACCAAGATGGCCGCGTGAGCTTTGAGCTCCCGGGACCCTCGCGCCCTCCGTCGATTATCCTGTATTGAATCCTGTCTTATATGCACGGCATTTTGCAGATGACTCATTGCTGAGGCGATTGAGACTGCCCGGGTTCGGATCGCCCACCGGGAACTGGAGTTGTGCATGGCGGAAGATTGAGGCCTATCTCCGAGGGATGCCAGGGTCTGGCGTTGGCAGGCTGCCCGGCCACTAATTGAACAACAGCGGCCTGGCGAGGTGTGAACTGGCGGACGGAGAACGCCGTACTTTCACTTTCACTTTCTCGCTCTTTGTTTGCCCTGGCCTGGGAGTCCCTTCTGATGCTGTACTATCCTCGGGACGCCCTGCGCCCTACTCTGACTGGTTACTGCAGATCTGGCTTCTCCTGTTCCCTCTGACTGAGAGAGGGTCGTCTCTTTCCACCGGATTGCTCGGTGCTGGACATGTCGGGTAAAGCGGAGGTGGATAGGCTGAAACCCAAGGCTACCAGGCGGGGAGCCTATACCCAATCCAATAATATGGATCGCTATGCCCAGCAGAAGGGATCGCCTGGTGGATCGGGCCAGTCACTGGACGTACAGAAGGCTGCCTCATCCCCGACCTCGGAGCTCTCGTTGCAGGATGTCATGGGTGCGCTCGAGGGGATGCAGGCCTCGATTGGGAGACAGTTTGATGCCCTGGCGCATAAAGTGGACACTATCTTGGTGGATGTCAACCTGATCCGCGCGTATTTGGGCAAAACCAACGAGCGGGTTAAATCCCTTGATCTCAAGACCACAGGCCTCGCTGATGATGTCTCGGAACTCCAGACCGAAGTTCGTAAGCTGCGGGCCGAAAACGACCTCTCCGCCCACCGGCTGGAGGACTTTGAGGGCCGGGCCAGGCGCAACAACGTGCGCATTATTGGGGTCCCGGACGAGATCTCCGTGGATCTGCTTGTGGAGGACTTGGTGCTTAATCATCTGAAGCCTAAGGGCCTTGGGAACTTTTTTGCAGTCGAGCGGGCTCACAGAGTTCCTGGCGGGCTCACAGAGTTCCTGGCGGGAGGCCCAGGGCGGGAGCCCCTCCGAGACCGATTGTCGCCCGGCTCTTTCACTTCCGAGATCGGGACGCTATCCTGCAAGCATCGCGGGTGATGGGCCCGGTCCTTTTTCAGAACGCATCAGTGAGTTTCTATCCTGACTTCACCCAGCTGGTGCAAAAGTAGAGGCAGAGTTTCCTGGGGGTGAAGAGACGTCTTCGGGAGAGGGACCTGAAGTATGCCATGCTTTTCCCTGCCAGACTACGTGTGGTGTATGAGGACCGAACTTTCTTCTTTGAGTCGCCTGCTATGGCCGGAGAATGGTTGGACGGTTTGCCCCGACGATGGACTGGCGAGGATGCTGCCACAGACGGGGAGAGTGGCCGGGATGGGCAGGGTTGATGCCTTTGGAGTCGGACTGCCTTGCTTTGGTTCCAGACAATGACTTGAGCTGATTGCAGTAAATACGGAGGGTTGCGGGAGGAAGATGGGAGCTCTTTCCCCCCTCAGGGTACTTTTTGTAGTTTTGGGTTTTGGTAGGGCGACAGGCACACTGCAAGTTGGGGGGGCTTTGTAAGCTGTAGCAGGGGTGCAGGGTGGGGGGGAGAGTTGGGATTTTGGGGTTGTTGTTGGGGGGTTTGTTTTTGCAAGGCGTAGTAATGACTGTCAGGGCTGTTCAATAGTGGCTCTTCGGGTGTGGGGTGGGCCTCTTTGTGTGTGGGGATGGGGGGTAGGGGCTTAAACGTTATTAGCTGGAATGTTAATGGCTTGGGAGATCGTATTAAGCGGGGGATAGTCTTGCAGTTCTTGAAAAGGTCTTTGCCGGATGTGGCCCTACTGCAGGAGACACACCTTATAGGTAATACTTGCTATGCTCTTAATAGAAAAGGTTACAAATTCATAGCTCACTCGGGATTCTCCTCCGGCTCCAGGGGTGTGGGCATCCTTGTTAGAGCTTCACTACCTTTCGAGGTGGACTCCACCATTGTTGATGATAGGGGGAGGTTTGTGGCGGTGGCGGGGAGGTGGGAGGGAAGAACGTTGGTTTTGGTTTCGGTTTATGTCCCTCCTGCCCTGCAGGCCTCCACGTTTGCAGATCTGGGTAGGGCCTTGTTGGACCTCCCGGAGGGTATGCTAGTGGTGGGGGGAGACTTTAATGCTGTAGGCTCTGGGTTGCTGGATAGGTACCCGCCCAGGGATACCGGGGGGGCTCAGAAGTTGCTTCCAGACTTCATAGATACACTCGGCTTGGTAGACTGCTGGAGGCTCCGGCACCCCACACAAAGTCAATATACCTTCCACTCCGGGGCGCATGGTAGTCTCTCTCGGATTGATTACCTGCTCACTCTGGCTGCGCACGCCTCATTGGTGTCTGAGGCTAGGCATATGGCGCGGGGCATATCTGATCATTCGCCAGTGTGGGTCCAGCTGGATGTCGGCCGCGAGGGAGGGGGCAGGGTTGCTCCTATTAACCCCTGGTACTTTCGTGATCCCAAGATGCGCAGTGCGCTGTTGCAGACAGTTGATCACTATTTTAAGGACAATCAGGGTTCCGTTGACTCGGCCGTGTCGTTGTGGGAAGCATTTAAGACCGTGCTGAGAGGAGAGGCCCTCTCCTTGGTAGTGGCAGCCAAGCGACGGAGAGATGGCGAGGTTATGCAGGTTGAGGAGGAGATAGCGGCTTTAGAGGTGGCCCTGGAGGGGGAGGTTACAGCGGCCTCACTGCATGAGCTGAGCTTGAAGCAAGCGGAATATAAGGACCTGGTGACGAATGCCGCCAAGACCCTCAGTAGGGAACAGCAGGGTCGCTTGTACGATGTTGGCGATAAGGCCGGAAAACTCCTAGCTTGGCTGGACAAAAAAGAACGTGTTAATAGAGTGGTGCCAGAGCTGACGAGAGAGGGGGGAGAGGTGGTTGTTGATCCCGAGGGTATAGTACAGTGTTTTTCGGATTATTTCCGTATGGTTTATGCCTCAGTTTCGGATAGGCCGACTGAGGATTCGCTTGACCTCCTGCGTGACATCGCTCTGCCCTGCCTTTCCGACGTAGATAGAGATGACCTCGATGGAGATATAACGGTTGATGAGGTGGCGGCTGCTATCCGCGCGCTGAACTCGGGCAAGGCCTCAGGCCCTAATGGTTTTCCCATTGACTTGTATAAGCTGTTTCCGGATAGGGTTGCCCCTCACCTGCGCGCCATGTTCGTGGAGGCGCGGGGGAGTGGGTCCCTTCCGTTGGATCAGCGACTGGCGACGATTGTTGTGATACACAAGGATGGTAAACCCCGAGACAAGTGTGCCTCCTATCGGCCTATATCACTCCTTAATGCTGAGCCGAAAATTCTGGCTAAAATTCTGGCGGGCCGCTTGGTCAGGGTGCTTGGAGACTTGATCCACCCGGATCAATCCGGTTTTATCCCGCACCGTAACACTGCGTTAAACCTTCGGCGCCTTCATGGAGTGATTGCCAGGGCGAGAACCAGCTATTGTGGCGTCTCTTGATGCCACGATGGCTTTTGATACGGTGGAATGGGCATATCTGTGGGCTGTGCTTGCCAAGTTCGGCTTTGGCCCTGGTTTTGTGAGCTGGGTGAGGTTACTTTATGAGGGTCCCCTGGCGAGTGTCGTGGTAAACGGGCGGGCGTCGACTCCGTTCCAGCTTGGGAGGGGCACTCGGCAGGGTTGCCCCCTGTCGCCTTTGTTGTTCGCCCTCGCCCTCGAGCCGCTGGCGGCGTGGATACGCTGGCACCCGGATATACGTGGACTTAGATGGTCGCCCGAGCATGAGGACCGTATTTCGCTATATGCCGATGACATCCTGTTATATCTCGCCTCGCCCAAGAACTCGCTTATAGTGGTTTGTGACGTTCTGACATCTTTTGGTAGGAACTCGGGCCTCGTCATCAATTGGAGTAAATCATATCTGTATGTTCTGAGCGGCGATGTTCCACCTGTCCCGCGAACTTGTTCGATCCAGATCGCCCAGCAGGGCTTCGTGTACCTGGGGATCTTTATCTCCACTGATTCCACTTTGCGGTATGAGAAGAACCTGCTCCCCCCCGGCGCGTTTGCGGCGGGATGTTGCGGGCTGGCGGAGGCTGCCGCTCTCCCTCGTCGGCCGCGCCGCCTTGTTCAAAATGATGTCTCTTCCCCGGTTCCTCTACGCCTTGCAGAATACTCTTGATTGGGTACCGGCCAGTTACTTTCGGGAGGTCGAAAGCCTCCAAAGATCGTTGTTGTGGGATGGGCGGCCGCGAATAGCGATTGCTAAGTTGACGCTTCCATGGTACGACGGGGGTATTGCGCTTCCGGACATTCGACGCTATTATTGGGCCACCCAGTTGAGCGCGATTAATCATGGTTTCTATGGTCCGGCCCTAAGCCCCGGCTACGCCATGGACAGATGGTTGCTGCGTGGCGGTAATTATCATAGAGCGTTGTACTCGCGGTCGCTGGACTCGTCCCTCACGGGGCCCACTGGGGTGGCGGTGCGTGTGTGGAAGTTGGCGACTGACTCGCTGGGCTGGAAGGATAGGCTCACCCGTGCTACCCCGTTGTTTGTATCTGAAAAATTGGGGAGGCTTTGGCATACGAAAGGTTTTGATAAATGGGACTTGATCGGTATCTCCAGGGTTGGAGATTTGCTGATTAAGGGGAGGGTGAAGTCCTTTGAAGAGCTGCAGAAGGAGTATGAGTTGGGGAAATCCGAGTTCTTCCGCTATGTTCAGGTGCGTCATGCCCTGCGGTCAGTCCTCGTAGAAGGTGAGAAGGTGCCTGAGTCCTCTCCATTGGAGGACCGGATCCTCGATGGCCATATGCCAGAGAGCACGATCTCTCTCATCTATAAGAAATTGATTAATGTTCGGGCGGACATGCTATTGGGGCTGCGGGACCAGTGGACTAGGGACGGACTTGAGCTGGATGACGAGGATTGGCAGTCTGCGGTTTCCTCTCCTAAGGAGGTCGCGATCCCATCGCGTCTGAGGCTGGTGCAGCTTAATAATTAAAATACTCCACAGAATCTATGTTACGGGGCCAAGGCTGGTTCATATGGGATTCTCTGAGGAGGGCTTATGTAGGAGGGGCTGTGGTATGGTGGGTACCTTCCTGCATATCATTTGGGAATGTGGCGTCATCATGGAATTTTGGAGGAGAGTCCATGCGGTAATGGGGGAGGTGACGGGCATTGCTATGCAGCCGGAGGCGCGGTGTTGTCTCCTGAATGTTTGGGGGCCTACTGATCACGATGAGGCACAGACCCTGTGGATGACTCTGGGTAACATGGTGGCTAAGCGAGACGTCGCGCGCCTGTGGGGATCTGCGGGACCCCCCACATTGACTGCGTGGAAGGAAAATATGGACTGGAGTATGCTCAGGGAAAAGACAGTATATTGCGCTAGAGGGCGCCCTCGGAAGTGGCATGCCATCTGGGGGCGGTGGAACCAATATAGGGGGGGCATATGTCTTGCCCCTGATCTGGATCCCCCCGAGGAACAGCCTTCTCCTTAACATTCTTTCCAGCTCTGTATATATATCTGATTGTTAGTTGACTTCTTGGGCCTCTGCTTTTCCCCCTTTTTCCTCTTATCACAGCACTGTGACTGTTAGACGAAGGGGGTCCGGATATCCCTGAGGGGCAATCACCATTGGTATTCAGTGTTTTTCGCCTTGCTTGGGTTTGGTGTGTGTTTGTGTTTATTTAAAATAGAACCTTTTTTGCTTCTCCTTTTATGCACTGTGGACGCTTCTTTGTTCTGCTCTCTTAAAGCTGCCGAACCTCCGGGTTGTCGGCTGAATAGCTGTGTCCATGTTTCTGAAGAATAAAGGTTTTAAAAAAAAAAAAAAAAAAAAAAACAGGAACAGGTGTGGGAGCACATTGCTTCACCTCCCAGCAAGGTTCGCCCCTGACATTTTGGTAATTGCAGTTTCAGTTACTTGCTTGCTTCAAGATTGTTTGAGTGTTTTGCCACAGTTGGCGCTGATAGTGCTGATCTCTAGACACCTGTTTCTGGTTCTTTAACCGTCATCAGTATAGATTACAGTCTTTCAAATGTGGGGTTTGCTGAGAATGCTGTCAACATCTTTCTCAGCTAAGGTACCTCTCACAGGCATACGGGTGCTTCATCAACTAGCTCATCAGCTCAATGACTCAAGAGAGTACTAATAAATAGGAACAGGGGTGGGAGCACATCGCTTCACCTCCCAGCAACGTTCGCACACTGGTATCGTTGTAAATGCAGTTTCAGTTACTTGCTTGCTTCAAGGGTGTTCAAGTGTTTCGCCACAGTTGGCGCAGATAATGCTGATCTCTAGACATGTGTTTCTGATTCTTTAACAGTTATTAGTAGAGATTACAGTCTTTCAAATTTGGGGTTTGCTGAGAAGGCCTCCTACATCTTTCTCAGGTCAGGTACCTCTCACAGGCATGCAGGTGCTTCATCCACGAGCTCGTCAGCTCAATGACTCATGGGAGTACTATTAAACAGGATCAGGTGTGGGAGCACACCGCTTCACCTCCGAGCAAGGTTCGCCCCTGACATTGTGGTAATTGCAGTTTCAGTTACTTGCTTGCTTCAAGAGTGTTCGAGTGTTTTGCCACAGTTGGTGCAGATAGTGCTGATCTCTAGACACCTGTTTCTGGTTCTTTAACCATCATCAGTAGAGATTACAGTCTATCAAATGTGGGGTTTGCTGTATAGGTTGCCAATATCTTTCTCAGGTCAGATACCTCTCACAGGCATGCGGGTGCTTCATCCACAAGCTTGTCAGTTCAATGACTCAGGGGAGTACTATTAAAACAGGAACATGGGTATGAACACACCGCTTCACCTCCCAGCAAGGTTCACCCCTGGCATTGTGGTAAATGCAGTTTCAATTGCTTGCTTGCTTCAAGAGTGTTGAGTGTTTTGCCACAGTTGGTGCAGCTAGTGCTGATCTCTAGACTTGTGGTTCTGGTTCTTTAACCGTCATAAGTAGAGATTACAGCCTTTCAAATGTGGGGTTTGCTGAGTAGGCTGCCAACAGCTTTCTCAGGTCAGGTACCTCTCACAGGCATGCGGGTGCTTCATCCACGAGCTCGTCAGCTCAATGACTAACGGGAGTACTATTAAACAGGATCAGGGGTGGGAGCACACACCTTCACCTCCCAGCAAGGTTCGCCCCTGACATTGTGGTAATTGCAGTTTCAGTTACTTGCTTGCCTCAAGAGTGTTCAAGTGTTTTGCCACAGTTGGCACAGATAGTGCTGATCTCTAGACACCTGTTTCTGGTTCTTTAACTGTCATCAGTAGAGATTACAGTCTATCAAATGTGAGGTTTGCTGAATAGGCTGCCAACATCTTTCTCAGGTCAGATACCTCTCACAGGCATGCGGGTGCTCCATCCACAAGCTTGTCAGCTCAATGACTCATGGGAGTACTATTAAACAGGAACAGGGGTGGGAACACAACGCTTAACCTCTCAGCAAGTTTCGCCCCTGGCATTGTGCTAAATGCAGTTTCAGTTACTTGCTTGCTTCAACAGTGTTTGAGTGTTTCGCCACAGTTGACGCAGATAGTGCTGATCTCTAGAGACATCGTTCTGGTTCTTTAACCGTCATCAGTAGAGATTACAGTCTTTCAAATGTGGGATTTGCCAAGTATTCTGTACACATCTTTCTCAGGTCAGGTACCTCTCACAGGCAAGCGTGTGCTTCATCCACAAGCTCGTCAGCTCAATGACTCACGAGAGTACTATTAAACAGGAACAGGTGTGGGAGCACACCGCTTAACCTCCCAGCACGGTTTGCAACGTGGCATTGTGGTAAAAGCAGTTTCAGTTACTTGCTTGCTTCAATGGTGTTCAAGTGTTTCGCCACAGTTGGTGCAGATAGTGCTGATCTCTAGACACATGATTCTGGTTCTTTAACCGTCATCAGTAGAGAGTACAGTCTTTCAAATGTGGGGTTTGCTGAGTAGGCTGCCAAAATCTTTCTCAGGTCAGGTACCTCTCACAGGCATGCGGGTGATTCATCCATGAGCTCATCAGCTCAATGACTCATGGGAGTACTAATAAACAGGAACAGGGGTGGGAGCACACCGCTATGCCTCCCAGCAAGTTTCACCCCTGACATTGTGGTAAATGCAGTTTCGGTTACTTGCTTGCCTAAAGAGTGTTTGAGTATTTCGCCATGGTTGGCGCAGATAGTGCTGATATCTAGACACGTGTTTCTGGTTTTTTAATCATCACCAGTAGAAATTACAGTCTTTCAAATGTGGGGTTTGCTGAGTCAGCTTCCAACATCTTTCTCAGGTCTGGTACCTCTCACAGGCATGGGGGTGCTTCATCCACCAGCTCATCAGCTCAATGACTCACGGGAGAGCTATTAAACAGGAACAGGGTTGGGAGCACACCGCTTCACCTCCCAGTAAAGTTCGCCCCTGGCATTGTGGTAAATACACTTTTGGTTACTTGCTTGCTTCACGAGTGTTCGAGTGTTTCGCCACAGTTGGCGCAGATAGCGCTGATCTCTAGACACGTGTTTCTGGTTCTTTAACCGTCATCAGTAGAGATTACAGTCTTTGAAATTTGGGTTTGCTGAGTAGGCTGCCAACATCTTTCTCAGGTCTGGTACCTCTCACAGGCATGTGGGTGCTTCATCCACGAGCTCATCAGCTCAATGACTCATGGGAGTACTATTAAACAGGAACAGGTGTGGGAGCACATTGCTTCACCTCCCAGCAATGTTCGCCCCTGGCATTGTGGTAAATGCAGTTTCGGTTACTTGCTTGCTTCAAGAGTGTTTGAGTGTTTCGCCACAGTTGCGCAGATAGTGCTGATCTCTAGACATTCGTTTCTGGTTCTTTAACCGTCATCAGTAGAGATTACAGTCTTTAAAATCTGGGGTTTGCTGAGTATGCTGCCAACATCTTTCTCAGGTCAGGTACCTCTCACAGGCATGCGGGTGCTTCATCCACGAGCTCGTCAGCTCAATGACTCATCGAGGCCCGTACTCAACGCACGCCGTGAGGGGAACGGCAGTATCTTTTGTTTCACACCGGACCGCCGTGAGGGGAACGGCTGTACTACATTGCCCAGCAGTCCCGGGGCTGGCGCACAGCTTTGATGCCATCAACGCGCCTGGAGGCGCCTTAAGAACTCGGAGCGCCGAGAGCTCCTGGGGGCCCGTACTCAATGCACGCTGTGAGGGGAATGGCAGTATCTTTTGTTTCACACCGGAGCGCCGTGAGGGGAACGGCTGTACTACATTGCCCAGCAGTCCCGGGGCTGGCGCACAGCTTTGACGCCATCAATGTGCCTGGAGACGTCTTAAGAACTCGGAGCGCCGAGAGCTCCTGGGGGCCCGTACTCAATGCACGCTGTGAGGGGAATGGCAGTATCTTTTGTTTCACACCGGAGCGCCGTGAGGGGAATGGCTGTACTACATTGCCCAGCAGTCCCGGGGCTGGCGCACAGCTTTGACGCCATCAACGCGCCTGGAGGCTCCTTAAGAACTCGGAACGCCTCCCGCACCGCGGGACGCGCGCAGGCAGCGCCGGGCTGAGCCCGGGCATCGGGCGGGCCTTCTGTGGCCGTCAGGGGCCAGAGGAGGCCGGGCCGAGCCATCCCCCTTAGCTACCAGTGAAGAGGAAGTGGGGTGCCTTGCCAGGTGACATTATTGTTGTATGTGAGCCACAGCAAGTATTGTGATATCTGTGACATTTGTTAATAACTATATTTAGTGCTCTAATGCCCTAAGCGTGACACCCTTGCTCCCAACCTTGCTTTAAGACAAGATATTACTGCTTGGAAGTGGAATTGCCGGTCTCCCTGCAACTGGTTTTATAATGGTAAAACAGTTGGTTACACTGGATAACTACCTTGTTAAAGTGGTTAATCAAATAAACAATGAGCGGAGGAAATTCTTGGGGCGCGGGAGTTCACCTTTACCTGCACCATTTCCTTCTCCCCCTGTGGTTGATGGTGCATTGGTTTCCGGTGCTGCCAGTGTTCCTGGGGCCGTGTTGGTGGGTGTACCAGTCCCTACTATGGAGTTGCCAGAGGTAATTATTGAGACCCCAGAACAGTTTGTTGAACTATCACCGGTTGTTTCGACTAACACCCCAGAGCGGTCTATCAAGATAAAGAGGGAAGTTAGGGCTTGCAGGAAAGTGTAGCCCACAAATAGGGGGCCTAATATCAAGAAAAAAGTTGTTCCTAAATCTAAAAACACTGTTCGTAATATGGGGACTCTAACGGAGGACTGTGCTGCCAACTTGAACTCTAAGCAACTTGATATTTTGGCCAGTATTATTGAGGCCAAGTTTGTAATACTTGTAAAACCTCTGGTGGACAAATTAGACTTAATGACAGCTGAGGTCTTTAGGTTGGGTAATCTTTTGTCTGCTCATTCTGGTAATATTGTATGTCCTAGGCCAAATGAAAGAGTTGTACCAGCCAGTAATGTTGGGTGAGGGAACCAAGAAGGCATAGAGGGCAAGGCAGTTACATCTACCCCCCTGGCAGATCAGCATAATAAGGTAGCGGCAGCCCCGTTGTTGGTGATTCAGAGGAAAAAGGTAACAGCAGCCCATGTACCAGCCGACAATAGTAGGAAGGCCACAACGACACAAGCCAGTAAAAAGGAGATGCCAGTTTTTAAGGGTATTTATATAAATCTCCCCCCTGACTGTGCACACTATGTGGTGGTTCTCACTAATGTACCACCTTTAGTCCCCAGTCTGTCTACGCCATATGATGAAAATGATGATTCTCTAAAATACAAAACTATTTCTTGGTTACACAGACATTGTGGGTTTCCTTTGAATTACTCTGATCAAATACTAAGCACCAGAAGAGTAAATTGGATTGGCAACTCAAGGAAAACCTATAGGGGCGATTGTGTTATTGTGAATTTTAGAGATCCACAACATGTTGCTACTGTTTTACTTAGAGCTGCCTCCCTAATCCCTGATGAAGACAAGGTGCATGTACACTCACTGGGTTACTTTTATAATCACTTGAATAAAGTCTCTCAAGCTATGAACAGAGGTAGACCCCTTTTCCCCATTCCTTCTCCAACCTTTGAGGTTCCAACATATAACAGATTTAAAGCTTTTAGCTCCTTGGACATGAATGACTGACAGCCAAAGGTTGGTGGGTTTAATGCGAACACACATGGGGCCATGTTTAATATGATACCACAACGGGGTAAAATTGATACAATGCCTGCTACTAATGGGGCTGCGAATGATATAACCAGCATCTGGCCGAAGCCTGTGCCTGATGTTGAGAGGGACGCAGCCAATTCGACTGAACTATGGGCTGGGCATACCGACGCAGGTCCAGCCGAAGATAGGCCGGACCGGATTGTAGATATGGTATACGATAAACAGACCGGTATCTCTGAAAGTTGTATCAAGAAGGGGACAACCATAGTCAGTTGGAATATAGCAGGTTGGGCTTCAAAGGGAAACAATCAGGGTTGGTTGGACCTGGTCGGGACATATGATATCCTCTGTTTGCAGGAAACATGGTGTACTAGTAAACCTAGTGTTGATGGCTTTGCCTGTTACAGCTTGGAAGCCATATAATCGAGACATGGTAGAGCAAACGGCGGTTTGCTTTTTCTGTTGTCCGTGGATTTATCACTTACAGTTGTTAAACATATAACTGTAGGAACACACTCACAAATTCTCTGGGTTAGAGAAAAGGATGGTCACGAGGTGGTGTTAATAAATTTTTATAATAATATTTTTAATAATACCCGACATCTAGTTATTGAGGAACTAGAAAGGGCACTCCTGAAGCTTGTTATCGAAGCAAAATGTTCTTTTAAATTCATCTGGTTAGGTGATTTTAATCTTACCATTTGTCCTTTGTCACTTTCTACGGCTTGTGGAGTGCTAGACAATAGTGATAATTATATTTCACATTTTCCCCATAATGCATATGGTGACGCAATTAACAATCTCATGGCAACTTATGATTTAGAGTTACTGCAACCTGGTAAGGATGCTGATGGCCAACCTATTCCCACTTTTACAGGAAGGAATTTTAATTCCCTCATTGATCATGTTATGGTGTCATCATTTATTGTGCCCAATTTTCAGACATCAGTAATACAGGATCCTACACTTAGTGATCATAATCGTATCGTAATGGTAACAGAGATATGGAAGTGTAGCAGACAACAGGTGACCAAAAGCCGGTGTAACAGTGAGTCGCATAGGCGAAATGGAACACGGTTAAGATGGAAGGGGGAAAAATCGGCAGTTGTCATGGGCATGATCGTATCCAAATCCTTGGTTGAAATTGAAGGCATTCTGAATATGGATAGTACATCTACTGTTATCATGAATAACTTTATAATAATTAATAAAACTATCGAGGGTGTCTTCACCACTAGTAGGATTGTCCAGTCCCATCAGGGAAAGGGTTGGTTCGATCATACATGTACCTCTATCTCAACCCGACTGAAACAGGCCCTAGGAGTTAGGCCTAGGGATAAAACCTTGGTTGCCTACTTAAGATCTGAATATAAATTGGCATTGTGTAGGAGGAAGAAGGATTTACAACAAGAAGCATGGGATAACCTATCGCAGGCGGCTGAAACTTCAGATAACTGCCTGTTCTGGTCCACGGTTAATTCTCCTTTTCTCAGGGACGATAAAGTACCACACCTTGTAGCTAATGTTGGTAGTGAGGCCTGGATTTCTCATTTTACGGCCATATTTCAAGGAACAGGCTCTACTGATGTTGAACCAAGAATTTGGCCCATAGTCCCTCTAGACATTACTCTGTCAGAAGTTGAGAACAGTATTAAGTCTAGTAAAGGGGGGGAAGGCGCAGGGCCCAGATGGAGTACCCATTGATGTGTATAAGACAGTACCATTGATGTGGGGACCCATACTCACCCTGGCACTGAATGCTGCTGTAACAACCCTGATCCCACCCACGTGGGGAGATTCAATCATTGTCCCTAGCTATAAGAAAGGGGACAAGGAGGTAGCTAGTAATTATCGTCCGATCAGTCTGCTTGACTCCTCAGTAAAAATTATGAGCAGAGTATTGTTATTTAGGCTGGAAGAGTGGGCGGAAGCAAATGAGATCTTGGCAAGCTCGCAATATGGGTTTAGAAAGGGACGTGGAACACTAGATCAATGCCTGAACTTAGACTTAATTATCGGAAAGTATACCAGGGCCAAGCCAGGCACATTATATCTTTGCTTTGCCGATCTAAGCAGTGCATTTGACCTAGTGGACCATTCCATCTTATGGCCAGTTCTGTTGGAACTTGGCGAACCAGAGGCTATCATTTTTTTCTTAGCAAGATTATATGATAGAATGCAAACATGTGTGCGTTTTGGGGCTGGAGGGGAGTGTACCCCAAATTTTGATGTAAAACGTGGGATAAGACAGGGCTGTGTCCTAGCCCCTTTCCTGTTTACTCTATTTATTAATGCCGTCGATTCGGTCCTGAAAACAGTTAAAGCAGATGGACCAGTTCTCAGACTTTATCAGTAAATGGAGGCTAGTCATTAATAAGAACAAAACTCACACTATGGTCTGTGGTACCAGAGGTAAACAAAATCATGCCTTTTTTATCGATGGGGTGAAAGTTCAGGGTGTGGACAAATTCTGTTATTTGGGTGTCATCTTCTCTCATGATGGTAGTTGGACCCATGATTTATTAAATGTTAGGTCCAAAATGAAGAAAAGTGCCTATGGTATTTTTAAATTTGCCACCGGCGACAGAAGAATCAGTTACATGATCCAAATATATAATGCCAGAAGCGTTTCCATCGCATTATATGGGGCTGGGCTGTGGGGCCATACTAATGTTGACTCCTTGCAAAGGGAAGAAAACTGTTTTGTCAAAAAACTGCTTTGTGCCCCCACCTCAGCCTCCACTGATTTAATCCATAGAGAAGTTAGGGTTGCCCACTTAAGTGACCTGATTTTGTTAAGGCCATTAATGGTATGGCGTGCAATCTGGACTAAGGAGGAGAGAGCTTTTAATCAGTCTGTCATTGAGGACTGCCTTAAACTGGACTATTTTTTGAATATACCATGGCTCAATTACATTGTGGATAGCTTCGATACTATATTTGGACTCGATATAGCGGCAGATACTGGTTCTGCTGGCAATTTTTCAAAGTTAGATATGAAAAATACTTTTATGACGTACCAAGCCCAAAAACGTGCAGTTTTAAGTGGACGCCTTACTACAGTTATTCTGTACAATAAATATATGTATAATGATGGCTTCCAACTGAATTTGAGCCTGGTAACTAAACCTTCTCATAGATTTGTTCTGACTGCACTCAGACTTGGGATGGCCCATGGGTTGGTGGCTTTTCCACAACTAAAGAAACAGCCAGTTGGACCGTAACCATGTGATGGTCACTTGAAACAGAGCACCCTGCACTTTATGCTAATTTGCACTCTTTTCTTGAACTTGAGGATTGTTTATCTACAACCAATTTTTAAAAAATATGCAATTTTCAATGTGGAGGATGCTATGAAATTGATTTATGAATTGAATTCTCCGGACAAATGTTTTTTTATTACCACGTTTTTATGTAAGTCTATTCAGCTTAGGAAAAGCATGATTTTGTTAATCTTTTATATGTCTCGTTTTGTTCTGCATTTTTCTTGTGTGCTTTTATGGTCATTGTTTCTTTGAATGTACCGAATAAAGCTTCATGAAATGAAATGAAATGACTCATCGGAGCACTATTAAACAGGAAAAGGGGTTGGGAGCACACCGCTTCACCTCCCAGAAAGGGTCGCCCCTGGCATTGTGGTAAGTGCAGTTTCAGTTACTTGCTTGCTTCAAGAGTGTTAGAGTATTTCGCCACAGTTGGCGCAGATAGTGCTGATCTCTAGACACGTGTTTTTTGGTTCTTTAACCGTCATCAGTAGAGATTACAGTCTTTGAAATATGGGGTTAGCTGAGTAGGCTGACAACATCTTTCTCAGGTCAGGTACCTCTCACAGGCATGCGGGTGCTTCATCCACCAGCTCGTCAGCTCAATTACTCACAGGAGAACTATTAAACAGGAACAGGGGTGGGAGCACAACGCTTCACCTCCCAGCAAGTTTCGCCCCTGGCATTGTGGTAAATGCAGTTTCAGTTACTTGCTTGCCTCAAGAGTGTTCGAGTGTTTCGCCACAGTTGGCGCAGATAGTGCTGATCTCTAGACACGTGTTGCTGGTTCTTTAACCGTCATCAGTAGAGATTACAGTCTTTCAAATTTGGGGTTTGCTGAGTAGGCCTCCAACATCTTTCTCAGGTCAGGTACCTCTCACAGGCATGCGGGTGCTTCATCCACGAGCTTGTCAGCTCAATGACTCACGGGAGTACTATTAAACAGGAACAGGGGCGGGAGCACACCGCTTCACCTCCCAGCAAGGTCCGCCCCTGACATTGTGGTGATTGCAGTTTCAGTTACTTGCTTGCTTCAAGAGTGTTTGAGTATTTCGCCACAGTTGGCACAGATAGTGCTGATCTCTAGACATGTGTTTCTGGTTTAACCATCATCAGTAGAGATTACAGTCTTTGAAATCTGGGGTTTGCTGAGTAGGCTGCCAACATCTTTCTCAGGTGAGGTACCTCTCACATGCATGCGGGTTCTTCATCCACCAGCTCGTCAGCTCAATGACTCACGGGAGAAATATTAAACAGGAACAGGGGTGGGAGCACACCGCTTCACCTCCCAGCAAGGTTCGCCTCCGCCATTGTGGTAAATGCAGGTTTGGCTTCTTGCTTGCTTCAAGAGTGTTCGAGTGTTTCGCCACAGTTGGCGCAGATAGTGCTGCTCTCTAGACATGTGTTTCTGGTTCTTTAACCATCATCAGTATATATTACAGTCTTTCAAATTTGGGGTTTGCTGAGTAGGCTGCCAACATCTTTCTCAGGTCAGGTACCTCTCACAGGCATGCGGGTGCTTCATTCACAAGCTCATCAGCTCAATGACTCATGGGAGTACTATTAAACAGGAACAGGGATGGGAGAATATTTTTCTGAAAATTGCAAAAAAAAATGTTTTAAAACATTCAAACTGAAATATTGAGTAATTTTTTTGTTTTCATTTTTTATTTTCATATATTTAGGACTCGTGACGTCATATACATGCTTGGTCGCGCTGGGTGCGCGACTCCTGCAAAAACATTTTATGTTCCAAAAAGATATGTATGTGTCTTTAATATGCATATTATGGCAAGAGATTATCTAAGATATTCATAAAAATAATATATTTGTACTTATAATAAACTTATATTATTTTTAAATATATTTTTGCGAAGTCGGGTGCATGCATCGTGAGCGCAAAGAACCAGGTCAGCAGAGCTGCTCTAGAGCCTAAGAAGCAGGTCAGCAGAGCTGCTCTAGAACCAGAGACCCAGGTCAGCAGAGCTGCTCTAGAGCCAGAGAGCCAGGTCAGCAGAGCTGCTCTAGAGGCCGAGAACCAGGTCAGCAGATCTGCTGTAGAGCCAGGGAAACCAGGTCAGCAGAGCTGCTTTAGAGTTAGAGAACCAGGTCAACAGAACTGCTTTAGAGCCAGAGAACCAGGTCAACAGAGCTACTCTTGAGCCAGAGAAGCAGGTCAGCAGAACTGCTTTAGAGCCAGAGAACCAGGTCAGCAGAGCTCTTTAGAGGGAGAGAAGCAGGCCAGCAGAGCTACTTTAGAGCCAGAGAACCAGGTCAGGAGAGCTGCTCTATAGCCCGAGAGCCAGGTCAGCAGAGCTGCTTTAGAGTCATAGAACCAGTTCAGCAGAGCTGCTTTAGAGCCAGAGAACCAGGTCAGCAGACCTGCTCTAGAGGCAGAGAACCAGGTCAGGTTAATGCTCCATTGTAAGGGGGAGAGAGGAGTTTGTGGCAGAGGACCCTGTTGTGTGAGTGATGTAAAGAGTGACAGGAAGTGTCAATCAAAGATAGTGAGGTGAGAGTCAGTAGCTTAAACAAGTATATTTCCAGTCCTGAAGATGGAAATAGCAATTGCCACTCTAAATGATGAGGAGGGGGATGTTGTGAGTTTTGTTCCATAGGGTATTTTTTTTATTGACTTGTAGGTGGAGAAGACTGATTTTTGCATATCTGTGTCTGAACTGGGGTGGCAAAGTGAGCTAAAGAAGGATGTTGAATTCAACCCAGATCTGTGACTGACGGTGAGTGAATCCGTCCATCATCTCCTTGTGTTTGCTTCATTATTTTAGCACCACGCACAACTTGTACTCCATAATAGTGCATAATGCCGTACTTGTCATTGAGAATGTATTTATGTTTTAACTCAAGGTGTCTGACTCTGCTTATAGTTACATGAAAAGCCTTTACAAGAAAGTAGTACAGCCAGTCCCCCTCAGCCTTTAGTCTCCTGGCTGTCCCATCACTGCTGCTGCCACCACCCAGCAGAATGGCAACAGGCCATTGCTGCGCCGCATCCTCAGCGGCTAGAAACTATCGAGGGGCTGCTCACCTCGATGAAGCAGAGTATGGACTGGCTCTGGACCAACATCCATAATGCCCTCTTTTAACCCATTTTTAAAAATATTGCTGTGGTGTGTGGGATTTATTGTTTGTTAGGGCTGGGTGGAGAGGGTGGGAAAGGAGTTGGGCGTAGGACTCAAGAGACTTTCTGGAACCTTGTGAGTTTTGGGGCTTGGGTCAGTTTTGTTTTGGAAAGGGGAAGGCAAGTTGTTTGGGTTGAGAGGGTGGGTTGCTTTGTGATTAAATAAAGAGGATTTTTTTTATAATCTAAATTTATGCCCTATTTTTCTTTTATTTTGCACTGCTGTCCTCAAGTAGTTTCACACAGCCTGTTGATGTGCTTGTAACTTAAGACTAGAGATGTAGTGTAGTATTTAGTTATAAAGTATCTAGGCAACTACTTCTCTAACTATATTGAGGATTGTGGGGAATGTTGCCATGATGAGATGACCTAGGCTATATTGTGTGGAGAGTCTGAACTATCTAGATAAAAAAACAGTAGCAGTTAATTTATTTTTCACTAAGTTAAATTTCATCCATACTAGTTGTGTTATACAAATATACATGCAGAAATAACAAGGAAGGCATCACAACTTCACAAATGAGGTCCCACCTCCAGTTCCACCCAGGTGAGCTACAACTGTGGGCAACTAAATGTAAATAAAAAGACTGGGTAAGTGGGATACATATATTTATCAATAGTTTACAAACAATTGACACCACCTGAGTACTAAGTGATAATGATTGTGCTAAAATAGAAAAAATAGCAATACTAGTAAGTTTTGGCTAATGTGGACCTAGCAGTATTATATGTGAAATCCACAAGTTATGCAAAATGGACTCAAAGTCCACAGTTGACAAGTTTAGGTTAGGCGTTTACAGTTCGGCAATACAAAGCCTTGACGATGATGATGCTGACAACTGACGTTCTTCATTCTATAGCTAAAAAGCTATGGATCATTTTTAACGCTCAGGTTAGTAATGGGCTGGTGTGGGCTACAGCTGTGAAGATTCTACAGAAAGGTAATGTTGCTTTCACCACATCCATCCCACCAGTGTGTGATCCATTTGATGGTGTCATTTAAACCATCCCTCAATAAATCACACAGCTTGGAGGAAGAGGGTTAGGGGTTTCAGGAAAAGATGGGTAATAGGATTTGGGGAAATATTTGACAAAGACAACCACTGCAACATAAGGCCAACATTCATCTGGACAATAAGCAGCAGCATATCATTCGCCATCTATCTGTGTTAGAAGGAAACAAAGGAATGAGTATGACAGAGTACAGATACATGCATTTGAAACAGTCCTTCTGCCCTGAGACCCAAATTACCAACTCTCTAAATGTGCTGTCTTCTAGGTTAGGAAGTAAACTCACCACCCCACTTTTATTAGGTAATATGACTGTTAAAAGAAAAATCATAATGTATTGCAAATGTGGGTGGTGCGTCTGCATTCTCCTTGGGAATGTCCACTCTTTGTGGACTGTCTGCACTGGTCCGGTAGGGAAGCAGGAGTATTGTTGAGCTCAGCTAGCTTTCACCTTTTGTTTGTGAAGGAGATTAGAAGAAGGCCTGCGATTATAAAAGAAAAACTGTATTATAGAGTGAAGGTGAAGGACAGAAGGGAGGTAAGGTAAGCATCCTGAGGAGTGTATAAAGTTAAGAAGACTCACAGTCAGAGAAAAAAAAGCAGGATGTGGCCTCAAAGTTTCACTTTTGCCACAAGTCCCACACACACACAGAGCAGCATTTTTCAAATTCACCTATCTTTATTCCAAATAGTTGAGTAGTACTAGGCTTTAAACTCTTGGTTTACCTCTGAACATAACTCGATAGTTGATAACTTCTTGCTTCTTGCTATGATTGAGGTAGTCCTGTAGCTCTCATTCCCTCCTTGACTTCTATCATGATACGTCTTCAGTCCTGAGTGACTTTGAATAACCCCGTACCAGTACCATACCAGTCATCATCATGAATTGTGAGGACCCGAACAAGATAGATGTGGAGAGCAGTGCACTGCTGTTGAAGAACAAGTAGAGAATTAAACAGAATTGAGCATTTTGCATAGGTTTTTGTATGATAACTAAAGTGACTGTTCTGGTGTCTGAAGAACCAGAAAATATGGAGTACATCCCTGCAATTAATTCAATATAGCTAAGTGTGAAAGGGCTGATCACAACCCAAAGGGAAAAAAAGAGCGCCAATTACTCAAGCCACAAACAATGCACTACCAGGAAAAAAGACCACGTTCTTAGATCAGTTGATAAAAAACATCACAGCAAACTCTACTGCTCAATCCAATGATATATTCTTAGGAGACTTCAATCTTAATTGGGAAGATCAAAATGATACTCAGTCACTCAAAGCCTTCCTTGAAGATTAATATGTGGTTCAAGAATGCCAGCTACCTATCCACTCAAAAGGCTTTACATTAGACTTGATCATCACTACGGGAAAACCTGTTCATACAATCAAGATCATCCTGTGAGACTGGTGTGATCATAACATCATTACCTTACAAATACCCTACATAAAAAGGAAAACTTCCTCACAGCGAATAAAACCCAGAAAATGGATTTGTGACACCAGAGGGCTCAATATGGAGAATCTTGTAGCACGCTGTGAGAAAGAAATGCAACCTCCTAAACACCTGAAAATGTCAGCGAACTCACGGATTACTACAATACTACAATGACGCAAATAATTGAGGACATAGTTCCTTTAAAACGCAAAAGGATTCCAGACAAAGATAAAAACCCTTGGTTTAACGGATCCCTCCATGAAGAGAGATGATCACTCAGACTCATATAAAGGAAATGGAGACAACACCCATCCTCACCCCATATAAATCAACTAAGGCAGGCCAGAAACGCCTGCAATAAAAGTATTCTAAAATCAAAAAAAGAGTTCTTTAGAAAATAACTGGATACTGCAAAAAACAGACTGAGGAAACTCTTCGAACTGCTAAAAAACCAATCTAACAAAATAGGCAAATCCACACTAATAGCTCCAAAATCGAACATCAGCAGCGAGGAATTCTCCTCCTTTTTTACAGCCAAAGCCACTAAAATGGAGGTGGAGCTCAAAAAGGCTGCGGAGATCCTTTTGATACTAAAGAGCACTCCAACTGAGCCTCAGTCTCATTCAGCTCTGGAAATGCCTAAAAATAAAGCTTTATGTTCAGAATTCAAGTCATATGACGACAAAGACATTGCCAAAATTATTTCGACCATAAAACCAAACAATCATTTCAATGATCCTCTACTAGAAAATGTTGCTCTACAATAAACCATTTGCTTATTCCCTCTTGGACTAAGATTATTAATGCTTCTCTATTGCAAGGTGCATTACCAGACTGCCTAAAAACAGGGCAAGTTATTACAAGCTTTAAAATCAAATCCTACAGAGAATCCCTCAGATCTTAACAACTATAGACCAGTAACAAACATTACCATGCTTGCCAAAGTTATGGAAAAGTGTGTTCAGCAAAAACTGAGCCAAAACATCACAGAACTAAAACAGCAATTCTTCTCATAGTGGATGATGCTCTACTGGCCCTAGACTGAAATTACACCTGTCTACTAATTCTGCTCGACCTGCCATCGGCATTTGGCCTGTGAACCACACCAAAATACTAGAATGCCTGAAAGAAAGGATGGGGTTGGAGGGTACAGTCCTAGTGTGGTTTAGAGCCTTCCTAGAGAACAGATCACAAAGTTTCATGGTGCATCAAACACTATCTATATCATCCCCAAATCTTATTGGAGTACACAGGGTTCAACACTATCCCCAGCTCTATTCAATCTTTAAAAAGAACCACTTACAGAAATTTTACATCAGGCAAACATCTCCATGTATGCAGATGAGACACAGCTTTATATCAAGATTACATTGATGGGGGAGATCAGTATCAGGAACCAGGCACAAAAAAGGACCATTCATTGGATAACTCAAGCTTAAACCTGCATAAAACAGAATTCCTTCTAATTTCCCCCAGAAAAGCGATCTGAGTATCATGGGATCACTGCACTAAACTGTACTCCGAGGGTAGTAGACTCAACCAAATACCTTGGAATTTGTTAGAGTCGGGGATCTCTGGTTGGCGCAAGGTTGCCCTTGTGTCAAGCAGGAACCCTCTCCTCCACGTCAGGGCGCAGGATAACCCCTCGCGAATGACCCTTGCTCACCCTCTAGGTGCGTGGCGTGAGCAGCCAAGGCGATTCCTCAGGCGTTGTTGGTTAAGCACTTACAATCGTACACACAGTAAATACATCAATCCCCCCAGAAACGGACACCAGACTTGGATATATATAAAAATACGATTCTTTATGTCAAAATAAGGTATATATATCTCAACAGACTTATCACAAGACCAATAACGTTTTCGCTAGGCCACCAGGTTATACAGCAGGCAAATGATCTTGTTTGTAGCTTCAAATGGATGGTTCGTAGTCTCTTTACTTGTAGTTCCAGTACTCACAGAGATCGGTTCCTGTGAACGGGGAAATAAGGCGTTGCGGGCCCCGAGCCCGATACTGGAACTTCCTTAGTGATGTGGAGAGTCGGCACAGGTCGGTGCGACTCTCGGCTTGGGAAGTGTTCTCGGGTCCTCAATCAGCAGGTGTGGGCACGTAGGCAGGCGCGGCCAGCGACCCTTTAGCACGGCGGTGCAGGAGGGTCTCCACAGCGGAGGCGGCGCGGCCTGAGATGTCCGGGGATAGCGAAGCGGGGTCGCAGGGCACGGTCAGGGCAGCTGGATGACCCGGCGTAGATCACAGTCGTCGGACGGCTTCCGGCGGGAGGGGTGATAGCGCGGTCAGCGCGCTCCCGTAGCAGGCGGTGACAGGGATGCAGGCGGCCTGGCCCGGGGACAGAGAGCGGCTCGGGACGGAGCGGGGCTCTCACGGGTTTGAGGCAGGCGAGCTTCTGAGTGTCACGGCCCTAGGAGGGGCGATGAGGGGCGCAGTCTCTTTTCCAGCGGGATGCACACACGGCTCGAATTGGAGGACGAGCAAGAAGCACAGAGAACCCACTGTTCCTGGGGTTCAGTTCAGGGGGCAAGCTCAGATCAAGCCCTTGGAGAATGTTCAAGCACAAAGTAGCAAAGTCTTTTCAGTAAGTCTCTTCCTCTCCTCTCTCAGCAAGGCAAGCAGCAGGCCAGCTCCTCCGGCGTCTTCTTCTCCTTCTAGTCGGGCAGAGGTTCTTTGTGGTAAACAGGATTCTGATTTCTTAGGAGCCAGGCTCCTACTTTTATACACCAATTCTTTTGTTCTTTAGCGCCAGGGGGCCTAGGCCTGGCTCAGTCCAGTTCTGGAGCACTTTGTTATGGTGACTCTGCTCTTTCCTTTCAGCAGCAGGGCAGAGACATCAGCCGCCCCACAGGGGGTGGCGCCGGCTTTGTGGTGGCAGAGCACAGGTCTATTCAAGAGTCAAGGTGTACTCCTCCCACCCATCCAGGTGTAATCTCTCTACCCACCACCTGGCAGCCAACCTGTCTCTGGGGATTCCCCAACCCTGCTCCTTACTGTTGCTGGGCAGAACACACACACATACAGCAGAGGCGGACTGAGATGGTCAGGTCAGTAAATACTAACTTTCTAAAAGTAGTATTTACAAACCCAGGATATTAAAATAAACTTGACTACAAGAAGTATTTTATCATCCTGAGTTCAGGCATACTAAACTTGACACTTCTACCATGCTCTCTGAGTCCACTGGGGTCACAGCGTTGGCGGGATCCCGGCAGCCCATTCTGGCCTATGGAGAGCAGGTAGCCTTCAATAGTGAAAAATGAAAATGGCTGTAATTCACTACTAAGACATGCCACACACATCAGGGCATGTCCTACCTTATGCCTACAATGCACCCTGCCCTTGGGCCTACCAGAGGGGTGGCTAATATGTAGGTAAGGGAAGGTTTAGGGACTGGCAAGTGGGGGCACTTGCGCAGTCAGCGCGACGGTCCCGGACCGCGCACAGGGTCTGCGGTGGCAGGCCCTAGACACACTTTACAAGGCCGCTTCCGTGGGTGGCGCAACCAGCGCTGCAAGCCCACCAGCAGCATTGGCATTCACAAGCCCTGGCACCCCTGGTGCACTTTACTGGGGACTGACAGTGAATCCAATAACCCAATCATGGACATCAATTACAGGTACACTTTACTTAGGGAGCACTTGCACTGCGGTACGGATTAGCCGTGGCGCAGTGCCCTGAGCGGACAACACCAGCAAAACAGTCGAGGCACACCATAAAAAAGTGGAAGGGAAACTCACGCCAAGGTGCCAGGTCTAACACGTGTCCCCTCCAGCTGAAATGTGGGGAGAACTACCCTTGCCCAGGGGGTTCCTCGTCACTAAGGCGGAAATACCTGGACAGACCGTCAGCGTTGGCGTGATCTGTACCAGGACGGTGTTCCACCGTAAAGTCCATACCCTGTAGGGAGATGGACCACCTCAACAGCTTCGGGTTTTCACCCCTCATTTGCATCAACCATCTGAGGGGCCTGTGGTCCGTCTGAACCCGGAAGTGAGACCCAAACAAGTAGGGTCTTAGCTTCTTCAGCGCCCAGACCACAGCAAATGCTTCTCGCTCAATTGCACTCCACCTACTTTCCCGTGGAAGTAACCTCCTACTGATGAAGGCTACGGGTTGGTCCCAGCCCTCCTCAGTCATCTGTGAGAGAACAGCCCCCACACCATGCTCTGAAGCGTCTGTCTGTACTAGGAATTCCTTGGAGAAGTCAGGGGCCAAGAGCACGGGCGCCGTGCACATGGCCGTCTTCAGGGTGTCGAAAGCTTTCTGACAGGTGTCAGTCCAAATCACGTTCCTGGGCTGCTTCTTCGAAGTCAGCTCTGTCAAGGGGGCAACGATCGTTCCATAGCCCTTGACAAACCTCCTGTAGTACCCAGTGAGCCCCAGGAAGGCCCTCACTGCGGTCTGCGTCTTGGGGGGTTCCCAAGCCAGGATGGTTTCAATTTTGGGTTGCAAGGGTGCCACCTTGCCACTCCCCACTTGGTGTCCCAAGTACACCACGGAACCCTGCCCGATCTGGCACTTGCTTGCCTTGATCGTGAGGCCTGCTCGGCGCAGCGCCATCAACACTTCCCAGAGGTGGCGCAGGTGTTCAGGCCAGGTGGCACTGAACACTGCGATGTCATCCAGGTAGGCGGCACTGAACGCATCCAGCCCAACCAGTACCTGGTTGACCAACCTCTGGAAGGTGGCAGGGGCATTCTTCATCCCAAATGGCATGACTCGGAACTGGAAGTGCCCATCTGGTGTAGAGAATGCTGACCTCTCTTTGGCCCCATCGGTCAAGGCGATCTGCCAGTACCCAGACGTTAAATCAAACGTGCTGAGGAACCGGGCAGCCCCCAGCCGATCAATGAGCTCATCAGCTCTGGGGATGGGGTGCGCGTCAGTCTTCGTGACTGAATTGAGTCCTCTGTAGTCCACACAGAACCGGAGTTCAGGTGTGGCTCCCGGCGCAGCAGCCTTTGGGACCAAGACCACGGGGCTGGACCAAGGACTGCTGGAGGACTCAACCACCCCTAGCGCAAGCATTTTGGAGACCTCCTCCTTGATGCAAGCTCTGACCCTGTCAGTTACCCTGTAAGCCTTGTGCTTCACAGGTAAGCTGTCTCCTGTGTCCACATCATGGACGCACCAATCTGTGACACCAGGAACCAGGGAGAATCGGTCGGAAAATTGTCCCAGCAAGTGGCGGCAATCTTCCTGTTGTTCGGGCGTCAGGGTGGGTGAGAGGTTAACTCCATCCACTGACCCATCTTTCTCAGAGGCCACTAAGAGGTCAGGAAGGGGCTCGGTCTCCTCTTCCATTCCATCATCAGTGGCCAGCAGCATGCCCACTTCGGTCCTCTCTAAGTGGGGCTTAAGGCGGTTAACATGTAGGACCCTCAAAGGGTTCCTGGGAGTCTGCATGTCCACCAAGTAGGTGATAGGACTTTTGCGCTCCACAACCTCAAATGGACCTGTCCACTTATCCTGAAGTGCACAAGGCTCCACTGGGGCCAAGACCCACACCTTTTGTCCAGGTTGAAGCTCTACCAGAGTGGCATTCCGGTCGTACCACCGCTTCATCTCCTCCTGGCTGGCTTCCAGATTTGCCTCAGCAAGTTGCCTGAAACGCCGAGTCTGGTTTCGGAAGGCCAGCATGTAACTATATACATTCTGGGGAGGTTTCCTGGGAGATTGCTCCCAGCCTTCCTTTACCAAACTCAGAGGTCCTCTTACCGGGTGACCATACAGAAGCTCGAAGGGGCTGAATCCTAGAGACTTCTGTGGCACCTCTCGGTAAGCGAAGAGCAGGCATGGCAAGAGGACGTCCCACTTACGCCTCATTGGACCGTCCAGGCCCATGATCATGCCTTTGAGGGTTCGGTTGAATCTCTCAACCAACCCATTTCCTTGGGGGTGGTAAGGAGTGGTGAACTTGTAAGTTACCCCACACTCCTTCCACAGGGATTTCATATACGTGGATATGAAATTGGTCCCCCTGTCGCTCACCACCTCTAGAGGGAATCCCACTCGGGAGAAAATTCCCATCAGTGCCCGTCCCACCACGGGGGCCGTCACTGTCCTCGGAGGGATGGCTTCAGGGTACCGGGTGGCATGGTCCACCAAGACCAGGATGAACCTGTTGCCCAGGGCTGTCTTGGGGTCCAGAGGCCCCACAATATCAATACCCACTCGTTGGAATGGCGTACCGACCACAGGGAAAGGTTGCAGAGGAGCCTTGTGCTTCCCTCCGCTCTTACCACTTGCCTGGCAAGTCTGACAGGTTCTGCAGTAGGAATCTGAATTCTTATGCATTTGGGGCCAGTAAAAGTGGGTGACAAGCCTGTCATAGGTCTTGTCCATCCCCAAATGTCCTGCTAACGGCACATCGTGAGCCAGCCCCAGTAGGAAGGTTCTGAACTTCTGGGGTACCACCAGCACACGGGCTGACCCAGGTTCAGCAGCCTTAGGCTCGGAATACAGGAGGTCACTCTCCCAGTACACGTAGTGTGTTTTGGCCTGAACACCGTTGGCCTGGTCTGCAGCCTGTTGCCGCATACCAATGAGAGAAGGGCATTCTTTCTGCTCCCTGCAGAATTCCTCCCTGGAGGGACCTCCTTCTTGCTGCCAATGGGTCAGCTCAGGCAGATCTCCCAGTTCGGCAATCTGTTCCCCGGTAGGCTCCAGAGCATCCCCCTCAGGGTCTACTTCCTCCTGGGCCGTGGGAACTTCGGGGGCCGGTTTCCCGCGCCTCCTGCGCCTTCTCCCTAAGGCCGGTTCCTGGACCTCTCCCTCAGGCTCCAGGACCCTCTCAACACCCCTACTGGCTGCCATGGACCGGGTGGTCACGCACGCCCAGTCGGGTAGACCCACCATCCTCAGATGCGTGGTCTTCTCCACCTTTTCCCAAGGGGAGCTCTCCAGGTCGTTCCCTAGCAGACAGTCTACAGGCATGTCGGTTCTCACAGCGACTTGTAGAGTACCAGAGACCTCCCCCCACTCAAAGGGAACTTGAGCCATTGGACAACGACTCTCTACGTTGTCAGCATTGACAACCCTACAGTAGGCATTGGGTACAATTTGCTCTTGAGACACCAGGTGTTGCCTCACCGAGGTCACGCTGGCTCCTGTATCTCTAAGAGCCTCAACCTTCTTTCCATTGATGGTCACCACCTGCCCATATTTCTTAGTGTTAGAGGGTAGGTAGGTTACAGGGACCATCTCACTGTCTCCTAGCGAGACTAGGGTCATCTGCCCGGGACCCCCACCCTCCTGGACTGCTACTTCCTCCCCAAAGTTAACACTAGCTACTTGCCGGGGGGGAGCACCAGTGGGTGCGGTCTTACCAAACAGGCGACACTTAGGATCAGAGGCAATGTGACCCGGATCACCACACTTATAACAATTGAAGGGCCCCTTTGGAACAGGTCTACCTGTCGGGGCCCCGTTCTGCTGCGGGGTTGGGGGAGGCTGAGAACCCTTCTGCTGGTTCCCTTGGGAATTACTTTGGGGGCCTTTTTGGAACCCCTTCTGTTTACCCTTGTCCCCCCCACTCTTCTGCTGGGGACCCTGCCCACCTTTGGCGGAATCTCCCACTTGACCCTTGTGGACCCTGGTGCTGAGCCAGCGGTCCGCCTCCTCAGCAAGCTTCCTCGGGTTGGACAGCTTGCTATCAATCAGGTGCTGGCGTAGCTCAGGAAAACATTGACTGGACAAGTGCTCCCATGCAATTAAATCAAGCAGCCCTTGATAATCGTTCACTTTGCTACCCTTCACCCAACCATCCAGCGCTCTGCAGAAAAAGGTCACATATTCCACATACGTACTCTCAGGGATCTTCTTGGTCTCCCTGAACCTCTGTCGATATAGCTCCGGAGTTAACCCATACCTGGTCATTAACGCTTCCTTCATATGGGGGTATGAGGTTTGGAGATCTAAGGGTAAATCTAACAGTGTGTCACGCCCTTCAGCAAGGAACCTTCCCCACAACCCCGCTCCCCAGTCTTTCTCAGGGACCCGGTGTGAGGACATGGCCACCTCGTAGGCTCTAAACCACTGCCCTATGTCATCCTTTCTAAAATACTCCTTTACTACATCTTTGGGGATGTACACCTTGGACTCTACCTGCGCTGGTGGAGCGCTGCCACCAGAAGGAGCAGTGTCCAAACTGTTCGCCTTCAGCTCCAACTCCTTCAATCTGATATCGTGATCCATTTGGCGTTGTTGTGCCTCCAGGGCCAACTTCTGCTTTTCCATTTCCATTTGTCCTGCCAACTTTGCCATCTCCATTGCATGCGCCCTGTCTGCTGCCCTGTCTGCTAGCTCCTCTGGCGACCGGACTCTGCTGGGCTCCTCAAGGTTGTCGGGTGGAACGATGTCCCCCGCATTCCGTGGGTCTCGTGACTCCCTCCAGGCTCTTAGCGCCTTGGCGTACTGGGTTCTCCTCTTGAATCCAGCATGGGGAACTCGGAATTTTACACTGTAGCCTTTCAATTGCTCCATCGTGTAGCCTTCCAGTCTCTCCCAATCTACCTCATCTATTCCAGAAATCACAGAGAGTGCTCTTCCAGCGGAGTGCGAGCCAGGCATGGTTGCAGTAATGGCAGATGTCTCAACAAAGTTCAGAAAATGAAAACCTGTGGCTGCGTTATTTGGTCTGCTCTCACTATCTGGTGATTAATAATTCACTGTATGCAAATTACAAGTGCAAATCCGAAATCCCAACCGCTGCCAACAATGTTAGAGTCGGGGATCTCTGGTTGGCGCAAGGTTGCCCTTGTGTCAAGCAGGAACCCTCTCCTCCACGTCAGGGCGCAGGATAACCCCTCGCGAATGACCCTTGCTCACCCTCTAGGTGCGTGGCGTGAGCAGCCAAGGCGATTCCTCAGGCGTTGTTGGTTAAGCACTTACAATCGTACACACAGTAAATACATCAATCCCCCCAGAAACGGACACCAGACTTGGATATATATAAAAATACGATTCTTTATGTCAAAATAAGGTATATATATCTCAACAGACTTATCACAAGACCAATAACGTTTTCGCTAGGCCACCAGGTTATACAGCAGGCAAATGATCTTGTTTGTAGCTTCAAATGGATGGTTCGTAGTCTCTTTACTTGTAGTTCCAGTACTCACAGAGATCGGTTCCTGTGAACGGGGAAATAAGGCGTTGCGGGCCCCGAGCCCGATACTGGAACTTCCTTAGTGATGTGGAGAGTCGGCACAGGTCGGTGCGACTCTCGGCTTGGGAAGTGTTCTCGGGTCCTCAATCAGCAGGTGTGGGCACGTAGGCAGGCGCGGCCAGCGACCCTTTAGCACGGCGGTGCAGGAGGGTCTCCACAGCGGAGGCGGCGCGGCCTGAGATGTCCGGGGATAGCGAAGCGGGGTCGCAGGGCACGGTCAGGGCAGCTGGATGACCCGGCGTAGATCACAGTCGTCGGACGGCTTCCGGCGGGAGGGGTGATAGCGCGGTCAGCGCGCTCCCGTAGCAGGCGGTGACAGGGATGCAGGCGGCCTGGCCCGGGGACAGAGAGCGGCTCGGGACGGAGCGGGGCTCTCACGGGTTTGAGGCAGGCGAGCTTCTGAGTGTCACGGCCCTAGGAGGGGCGATGAGGGGCGCAGTCTCTTTTCCAGCGGGATGCACACACGGCTCGAATTGGAGGACGAGCAAGAAGCACAGAGAACCCACTGTTCCTGGGGTTCAGTTCAGGGGGCAAGCTCAGATCAAGCCCTTGGAGAATGTTCAAGCACAAAGTAGCAAAGTCTTTTCAGTAAGTCTCTTCCTCTCCTCTCTCAGCAAGGCAAGCAGCAGGCCAGCTCCTCCGGCGTCTTCTTCTCCTTCTAGTCGGGCAGAGGTTCTTTGTGGTAAACAGGATTCTGATTTCTTAGGAGCCAGGCTCCTACTTTTATACACCAATTCTTTTGTTCTTTAGCGCCAGGGGGCCTAGGCCTGGCTCAGTCCAGTTCTGGAGCACTTTGTTATGGTGACTCTGCTCTTTCCTTTCAGCAGCAGGGCAGAGACATCAGCCGCCCCACAGGGGGTGGCGCCGGCTTTGTGGTGGCAGAGCACAGGTCTATTCAAGAGTCAAGGTGTACTCCTCCCACCCATCCAGGTGTAATCTCTCTACCCACCACCTGGCAGCCAACCTGTCTCTGGGGATTCCCCAACCCTGCTCCTTACTGTTGCTGGGCAGAACACACACACATACAGCAGAGGCGGACTGAGATGGTCAGGTCAGTAAATACTAACTTTCTAAAAGTAGTATTTACAAACCCAGGATATTAAAATAAACTTGACTACAAGAAGTATTTTATCATCCTGAGTTCAGGCATACTAAACTTGACACTTCTACCATGCTCTCTGAGTCCACTGGGGTCACAGCGTTGGCGGGATCCCGGCAGCCCATTCTGGCCTATGGAGAGCAGGTAGCCTTCAATAGTGAAAAATGAAAATGGCTGTAATTCACTACTAAGACATGCCACACACATCAGGGCATGTCCTACCTTATGCCTACAATGCACCCTGCCCTTGGGCCTACCAGAGGGGTGGCTAATATGTAGGTAAGGGAAGGTTTAGGGACTGGCAAGTGGGGGCACTTGCGCAGTCAGCGCGACGGTCCCGGACCGCGCACAGGGTCTGCGGTGGCAGGCCCTAGACACACTTTACAAGGCCGCTTCCGTGGGTGGCGCAACCAGCGCTGCAAGCCCACCAGCAGCATTGGCATTCACAAGCCCTGGCACCCCTGGTGCACTTTACTGGGGACTGACAGTGAATCCAATAACCCAATCATGGACATCAATTACAGGTACACTTTACTTAGGGAGCACTTGCACTGCGGTACGGATTAGCCGTGGCGCAGTGCCCTGAGCGGACAACACCAGCAAAACAGTCGAGGCACACCATAAAAAAGTGGAAGGGAAACTCACGCCAAGGTGCCAGGTCTAACACGTGTCCCCTCCAGCTGAAATGTGGGGAGAACTACCCTTGCCCAGGGGGTTCCTCGTCACTAAGGCGGAAATACCTGGACAGACCGTCAGCGTTGGCGTGATCTGTACCAGGACGGTGTTCCACCGTAAAGTCCATACCCTGTAGGGAGATGGACCACCTCAACAGCTTCGGGTTTTCACCCCTCATTTGCATCAACCATCTGAGGGGCCTGTGGTCCGTCTGAACCCGGAAGTGAGACCCAAACAAGTAGGGTCTTAGCTTCTTCAGCGCCCAGACCACAGCAAATGCTTCTCGCTCAATTGCACTCCACCTACTTTCCCGTGGAAGTAACCTCCTACTGATGAAGGCTACGGGTTGGTCCCAGCCCTCCTCAGTCATCTGTGAGAGAACAGCCCCCACACCATGCTCTGAAGCGTCTGTCTGTACTAGGAATTCCTTGGAGAAGTCAGGGGCCAAGAGCACGGGCGCCGTGCACATGGCCGTCTTCAGGGTGTCGAAAGCTTTCTGACAGGTGTCAGTCCAAATCACGTTCCTGGGCTGCTTCTTCGAAGTCAGCTCTGTCAAGGGGGCAACGATCGTTCCATAGCCCTTGACAAACCTCCTGTAGTACCCAGTGAGCCCCAGGAAGGCCCTCACTGCGGTCTGCGTCTTGGGGGGTTCCCAAGCCAGGATGGTTTCAATTTTGGGTTGCAAGGGTGCCACCTTGCCACTCCCCACTTGGTGTCCCAAGTACACCACGGAACCCTGCCCGATCTGGCACTTGCTTGCCTTGATCGTGAGGCCTGCTCGGCGCAGCGCCATCAACACTTCCCAGAGGTGGCGCAGGTGTTCAGGCCAGGTGGCACTGAACACTGCGATGTCATCCAGGTAGGCGGCACTGAACGCATCCAGCCCAACCAGTACCTGGTTGACCAACCTCTGGAAGGTGGCAGGGGCATTCTTCATCCCAAATGGCATGACTCGGAACTGGAAGTGCCCATCTGGTGTAGAGAATGCTGACCTCTCTTTGGCCCCATCGGTCAAGGCGATCTGCCAGTACCCAGACGTTAAATCAAACGTGCTGAGGAACCGGGCAGCCCCCAGCCGATCAATGAGCTCATCAGCTCTGGGGATGGGGTGCGCGTCAGTCTTCGTGACTGAATTGAGTCCTCTGTAGTCCACACAGAACCGGAGTTCAGGTGTGGCTCCCGGCGCAGCAGCCTTTGGGACCAAGACCACGGGGCTGGACCAAGGACTGCTGGAGGACTCAACCACCCCTAGCGCAAGCATTTTGGAGACCTCCTCCTTGATGCAAGCTCTGACCCTGTCAGTTACCCTGTAAGCCTTGTGCTTCACAGGTAAGCTGTCTCCTGTGTCCACATCATGGACGCACCAATCTGTGACACCAGGAACCAGGGAGAATCGGTCGGAAAATTGTCCCAGCAAGTGGCGGCAATCTTCCTGTTGTTCGGGCGTCAGGGTGGGTGAGAGGTTAACTCCATCCACTGACCCATCTTTCTCAGAGGCCACTAAGAGGTCAGGAAGGGGCTCGGTCTCCTCTTCCATTCCATCATCAGTGGCCAGCAGCATGCCCACTTCGGTCCTCTCTAAGTGGGGCTTAAGGCGGTTAACATGTAGGACCCTCAAAGGGTTCCTGGGAGTCTGCATGTCCACCAAGTAGGTGATAGGACTTTTGCGCTCCACAACCTCAAATGGACCTGTCCACTTATCCTGAAGTGCACAAGGCTCCACTGGGGCCAAGACCCACACCTTTTGTCCAGGTTGAAGCTCTACCAGAGTGGCATTCCGGTCGTACCACCGCTTCATCTCCTCCTGGCTGGCTTCCAGATTTGCCTCAGCAAGTTGCCTGAAACGCCGAGTCTGGTTTCGGAAGGCCAGCATGTAACTATATACATTCTGGGGAGGTTTCCTGGGAGATTGCTCCCAGCCTTCCTTTACCAAACTCAGAGGTCCTCTTACCGGGTGACCATACAGAAGCTCGAAGGGGCTGAATCCTAGAGACTTCTGTGGCACCTCTCGGTAAGCGAAGAGCAGGCATGGCAAGAGGACGTCCCACTTACGCCTCATTGGACCGTCCAGGCCCATGATCATGCCTTTGAGGGTTCGGTTGAATCTCTCAACCAACCCATTTCCTTGGGGGTGGTAAGGAGTGGTGAACTTGTAAGTTACCCCACACTCCTTCCACAGGGATTTCATATACGTGGATATGAAATTGGTCCCCCTGTCGCTCACCACCTCTAGAGGGAATCCCACTCGGGAGAAAATTCCCATCAGTGCCCGTCCCACCACGGGGGCCGTCACTGTCCTCGGAGGGATGGCTTCAGGGTACCGGGTGGCATGGTCCACCAAGACCAGGATGAACCTGTTGCCCAGGGCTGTCTTGGGGTCCAGAGGCCCCACAATATCAATACCCACTCGTTGGAATGGCGTACCGACCACAGGGAAAGGTTGCAGAGGAGCCTTGTGCTTCCCTCCGCTCTTACCACTTGCCTGGCAAGTCTGACAGGTTCTGCAGTAGGAATCTGAATTCTTATGCATTTGGGGCCAGTAAAAGTGGGTGACAAGCCTGTCATAGGTCTTGTCCATCCCCAAATGTCCTGCTAACGGCACATCGTGAGCCAGCCCCAGTAGGAAGGTTCTGAACTTCTGGGGTACCACCAGCACACGGGCTGACCCAGGTTCAGCAGCCTTAGGCTCGGAATACAGGAGGTCACTCTCCCAGTACACGTAGTGTGTTTTGGCCTGAACACCGTTGGCCTGGTCTGCAGCCTGTTGCCGCATACCAATGAGAGAAGGGCATTCTTTCTGCTCCCTGCAGAATTCCTCCCTGGAGGGACCTCCTTCTTGCTGCCAATGGGTCAGCTCAGGCAGATCTCCCAGTTCGGCAATCTGTTCCCCGGTAGGCTCCAGAGCATCCCCCTCAGGGTCTACTTCCTCCTGGGCCGTGGGAACTTCGGGGGCCGGTTTCCCGCGCCTCCTGCGCCTTCTCCCTAAGGCCGGTTCCTGGACCTCTCCCTCAGGCTCCAGGACCCTCTCAACACCCCTACTGGCTGCCATGGACCGGGTGGTCACGCACGCCCAGTCGGGTAGACCCACCATCCTCAGATGCGTGGTCTTCTCCACCTTTTCCCAAGGGGAGCTCTCCAGGTCGTTCCCTAGCAGACAGTCTACAGGCATGTCGGTTCTCACAGCGACTTGTAGAGTACCAGAGACCTCCCCCCACTCAAAGGGAACTTGAGCCATTGGACAACGACTCTCTACGTTGTCAGCATTGACAACCCTACAGTAGGCATTGGGTACAATTTGCTCTTGAGACACCAGGTGTTGCCTCACCGAGGTCACGCTGGCTCCTGTATCTCTAAGAGCCTCAACCTTCTTTCCATTGATGGTCACCACCTGCCCATATTTCTTAGTGTTAGAGGGTAGGTAGGTTACAGGGACCATCTCACTGTCTCCTAGCGAGACTAGGGTCATCTGCCCGGGACCCCCACCCTCCTGGACTGCTACTTCCTCCCCAAAGTTAACACTAGCTACTTGCCGGGGGGGAGCACCAGTGGGTGCGGTCTTACCAAACAGGCGACACTTAGGATCAGAGGCAATGTGACCCGGATCACCACACTTATAACAATTGAAGGGCCCCTTTGGAACAGGTCTACCTGTCGGGGCCCCGTTCTGCTGCGGGGTTGGGGGAGGCTGAGAACCCTTCTGCTGGTTCCCTTGGGAATTACTTTGGGGGCCTTTTTGGAACCCCTTCTGTTTACCCTTGTCCCCCCCACTCTTCTGCTGGGGACCCTGCCCACCTTTGGCGGAATCTCCCACTTGACCCTTGTGGACCCTGGTGCTGAGCCAGCGGTCCGCCTCCTCAGCAAGCTTCCTCGGGTTGGACAGCTTGCTATCAATCAGGTGCTGGCGTAGCTCAGGAAAACATTGACTGGACAAGTGCTCCCATGCAATTAAATCAAGCAGCCCTTGATAATCGTTCACTTTGCTACCCTTCACCCAACCATCCAGCGCTCTGCAGAAAAAGGTCACATATTCCACATACGTACTCTCAGGGATCTTCTTGGTCTCCCTGAACCTCTGTCGATATAGCTCCGGAGTTAACCCATACCTGGTCATTAACGCTTCCTTCATATGGGGGTATGAGGTTTGGAGATCTAAGGGTAAATCTAACAGTGTGTCACGCCCTTCAGCAAGGAACCTTCCCCACAACCCCGCTCCCCAGTCTTTCTCAGGGACCCGGTGTGAGGACATGGCCACCTCGTAGGCTCTAAACCACTGCCCTATGTCATCCTTTCTAAAATACTCCTTTACTACATCTTTGGGGATGTACACCTTGGACTCTACCTGCGCTGGTGGAGCGCTGCCACCAGAAGGAGCAGTGTCCAAACTGTTCGCCTTCAGCTCCAACTCCTTCAATCTGATATCGTGATCCATTTGGCGTTGTTGTGCCTCCAGGGCCAACTTCTGCTTTTCCATTTCCATTTGTCCTGCCAACTTTGCCATCTCCATTGCATGCGCCCTGTCTGCTGCCCTGTCTGCCAGCTCCTCTGGCGACCGGACTCTGCTGGGCTCCTCAAGGTTGTCGGGTGGAACGATGTCCCCCGCATTCCGTGGGTCTCGTGACTCCCTCCAGGCTCTTAGCGCCTTGGCGTACTGGGTTCTCCTCTTGAATCCAGCATGGGGAACTCGGAATTTTACACTGTAGCCTTTCAATTGCTCCATCGTGTAGCCTTCCAGTCTCTCCCAATCTACCTCATCTATTCCAGAAATCACAGAGAGTGCTCTTCCAGCGGAGTGCGAGCCAGGCATGGTTGCAGTAATGGCAGATGTCTCAACAAAGTTCAGAAAATGAAAACCTGTGGCTGCGTTATTTGGTCTGCTCTCACTATCTGGTGATTAATAATTCACTGTATGCAAATTACAAGTGCAAATCCGAAATCCCAACCGCTGCCAACAATGTTAGAGTCGGGGATCTCTGGTTGGCGCAAGGTTGCCCTTGTGTCAAGCAGGAACCCTCTCCTCCACGTCAGGGCGCAGGATAACCCCTCGCGAATGACCCTTGCTCACCCTCTAGGTGCGTGGCGTGAGCAGCCAAGGCGATTCCTCAGGCGTTGTTGGTTAAGCACTTACAATCGTACACACAGTAAATACATCAATCCCCCCAGAAACGGACACCAGACTTGGATATATATAAAAATACGATTCTTTATGTCAAAATAAGGTATATATATCTCAACAGACTTATCACAAGACCAATAACGTTTTCGCTAGGCCACCAGGTTATACAGCAGGCAAATGATCTTGTTTGTAGCTTCAAATGGATGGTTCGTAGTCTCTTTACTTGTAGTTCCAGTACTCACAGAGATCGGTTCCTGTGAACGGGGAAATAAGGCGTTGCGGGCCCCGAGCCCGATACTGGAACTTCCTTAGTGATGTGGAGAGTCGGCACAGGTCGGTGCGACTCTCGGCTTGGGAAGTGTTCTCGGGTCCTCAATCAGCAGGTGTGGGCACGTAGGCAGGCGCGGCCAGCGACCCTTTAGCACGGCGGTGCAGGAGGGTCTCCACAGCGGAGGCGGCGCGGCCTGAGATGTCCGGGGATAGCGAAGCGGGGTCGCAGGGCACGGTCAGGGCAGCTGGATGACCCGGCGTAGATCACAGTCGTCGGACGGCTTCCGGCGGGAGGGGTGATAGCGCGGTCAGCGCGCTCCCGTAGCAGGCGGTGACAGGGATGCAGGCGGCCTGGCCCGGGGACAGAGAGCGGCTCGGGACGGAGCAGGGCTCTCACGGGTTTGAGGCAGGCGAGCTTCTGAGTGTCACGGCCCTAGGAGGGGCGATGAGGGGCGCAGTCTCTTTTCCAGCGGGATGCACACACGGCTCGAATTGGAGGACGAGCAAGAAGCACAGAGAACCCACTGTTCCTGGGGTTCAGTTCAGGGGGCAAGCTCAGATCAAGCCCTTGGAGAATGTTCAAGCACAAAGTAGCAAAGTCTTTTCAGTAAGTCTCTTCCTCTCCTCTCTCAGCAAGGCAAGCAGCAGGCCAGCTCCTCCGGCGTCTTCTTCTCCTTCTAGTCGGGCAGAGGTTCTTTGTGGTAAACAGGATTCTGATTTCTTAGGAGCCAGGCTCCTACTTTTATACACCAATTCTTTTGTTCTTTAGCGCCAGGGGGCCTAGGCCTGGCTCAGTCCAGTTCTGGAGCACTTTGTTATGGTGACTCTGCTCTTTCCTTTCAGCAGCAGGGCAGAGACATCAGCCGCCCCACAGGGGGTGGCGCCGGCTTTGTGGTGGCAGAGCACAGGTCTATTCAAGAGTCAAGGTGTACTCCTCCCACCCATCCAGGTGTAATCTCTCTACCCACCACCTGGCAGCCAACCTGTCTCTGGGGATTCCCCAACCCTGCTCCTTACTGTTGCTGGGCAGAACACACACACATACAGCAGAGGCGGACTGAGATGGTCAGGTCAGTAAATACTAACTTTCTAAAAGTAGTATTTACAAACCCAGGATATTAAAATAAACTTGACTACAAGAAGTATTTTATCATCCTGAGTTCAGGCATACTAAACTTGACACTTCTACCATGCTCTCTGAGTCCACTGGGGTCACAGCGTTGGCGGGATCCCGGCAGCCCATTCTGGCCTATGGAGAGCAGGTAGCCTTCAATAGTGAAAAATGAAAATGGCTGTAATTCACTACTAAGACATGCCACACACATCAGGGCATGTCCTACCTTATGCCTACAATGCACCCTGCCCTTGGGCCTACCAGAGGGGTGGCTAATATGTAGGTAAGGGAAGGTTTAGGGACTGGCAAGTGGGGGCACTTGCGCAGTCAGCGCGACGGTCCCGGACCGCGCACAGGGTCTGCGGTGGCAGGCCCTAGACACACTTTACAAGGCCGCTTCCGTGGGTGGCGCAACCAGCGCTGCAAGCCCACCAGCAGCATTGGCATTCACAAGCCCTGGCACCCCTGGTGCACTTTACTGGGGACTGACAGTGAATCCAATAACCCAATCATGGACATCAATTACAGGTACACTTTACTTAGGGAGCACTTGCACTGCGGTACGGATTAGCCGTGGCGCAGTGCCCTGAGCGGACAACACCAGCAAAACAGTCGAGGCACACCATAAAAAAGTGGAAGGGAAACTCACGCCAAGGTGCCAGGTCTAACAGAATTATGCAAGATAAAAAGCTGAACATGCTAACACACATCAACACGATAGCACAAAAATGCCCGCTTCCATTTAAGCTACCTCAGAAAACTGAAACTTTTCATATCCAACTACCCAAGATTTCAACAGCCCCACTAAAAGCTTGTCTCAATGCGCCCACAAGACATATAACAGGCTTTAGAAAATTCAACCATATCACCCCTCATGTGAAAGTGAATCAGACTATCAGAATCCATGGAGATCAACTACTGAAACCTGACCTTTTCCGAAAGAAAATGACTGAGCTTTCTCTGGTGCAACACCAAGAGTTTGGAACAATCTCCTCCCGAACATTAGAAGAATATCATCCATCTCTGCCTTAAAAAAAAAGCCAAGTCCTTTTTTATGAGAAAATTCCTCCCATAATAACAGTAGCCTAGACACTTTTAGGTTACTTTCCTGTCATACACCGGTAATACAAATAGACCGCTAGTATTTGTTTGAAATTGTATATATGAGCATGAATGCACAAATGTTTCCCTGTCAAATCATAGCTCAATTGTTCTCTAGCAATTTATTGTACACTTGTTATTTTTAATTAATTTCATGTCAAACTGCTGTCCTAAGTCTAAGGTTATGTATATAGGAAGCACTCTGATATGCTTCCAGGGTAACGTCTGCACTGTTTAAAACACTGAATAAATAAATAAATAATGCATTTCAATATCATCTTAAGAAATTTCCCCTTATTACAGTTCAACAAACAACCTCCCTGAGTGTCTGCAACCACAAGAATCACCAATCAACTTAAATCATCACTCACACAATCAGTCGCTCACCGTTGCAATAGTTGAAGTTACCTCATCCAATCCAAGGCAAGCATGGGTAGTTCAAGTATGTGGTATTCAGTCATCTTTGATGCAGACAACACATTGGAATTTGGTTTTGGCAGGCAGTTCTGTACATAATAAATGATTTTATGGGGGAGCCATTCTAGTACTAAGTGATGCAAAAAGGGATCGGTATTAGGCAATAGGCATGTGAGGGGGCAGTAGTTGTGCCCAATGCCATGAAGGAATTGTGGAGGCTTCTTCAATGCACACTGGTTCAACTGCAATCGGGCAATATATATGTGACTAATAAAATAATGTGAGGCAGCATAAATCAGACACAAAAATAATAATTATCCTCTAGCTTTTCTGTAAAGCTTTTTGCAAAGAAACAACTAAGTTCAACAAGAACATTTTAAAAGTGATCTTGGGGCACTGGCATCCTTAGTCTGGGAAGTACAGTTCATCCTCATACGCAGATGGTTCACCCAGCAGTTGGTCAGCTAACACATTTGGTTCAGTTTCGAACCAATCAGCCTCTTCCTCCTCCTGTGCTGCTGTTTCAGGAACTGTGTACTTGTGTGTTATAAAATGATGATTCATTTTGATCATTGTCAATATCTCCACGTTTTGAGGCAAGAGACTGCTCCTTCTCTCTGTGATGACCGCACCAGCTGCACTGAACACACATTCAGCAGACACACTGGCGATAGGGCATATACTTTATTGCCAGCATGCTGAGCTCTGACCATTGACGCATCTTCCCATACCAATAAATCAATGTATTTTGATCCACATAGACCTCTTTTGGATCATCCTGATACTCATGCAACATCCTGTGGATGGTCATTGATGCTGCCACTTGCTCTACCTGTTTTGCCATTTCCTCTGCACTGGACCTGAGTCCTGCCAATTGAAACCAATGCAATGCAGATGTTGGGACAGCTCCTTCTTTTGCTGTTGTTGTCATTGTTCTGGTTGATGATGTTGTTGGCTTCTGTGAGACAAGACTGCCCTCTTTGGAAGTTGAAGGCGGTACCCCAGAACTGCATGGTGGGACTCGAAGGTCCAGCCATTCTTTTTCCAAGTCTCCAGCTTGCTCTAATATTCACCTTTTGTTTTTTTAAAACATCTCTTTCAGAAAAAGGGATGAAAGTGGGCAGAATGTTATGGTACCGTGGATCAAGTAGTGTGACATATATGTACTTCTTGGACTCAATTGTGTCATGTTGCAGCCTTTTATTATAAGCCCAGCGCAGGAGTAAGCTCTCAACCAAGGTGTGTACCTCTGTTTTTTCATTCACACCTGCATGGGTGAACCTTTTTGATGCCTTCTTTAACTTGTAGGAGATGCAGCAATGGGATAGCATGGCCCATCATACTGTCCTCCTTGCTAACTTCCCACATGAAAACCTCAAAAGGGAGTAGCATCTGTGGTAGTCATTTGACTAGGCCTCATTTGTCTGCATCCATGGTCATAGCTTTCCCAACTACATCCCCTCCTCTTTGAACGACATAGTCATTGATCAGTTTATATTGCTCAAACAGACGTTGCAGCATGTAAAAAGTTGACTTCCAACGTGTTGGCACCTCCTGTATCAAGGCTTTAACTGGTGCTCTATTATTACGCTGAATAATCTGCAACTGCTTCCGGGCTTTAATATAATGGCTGAATGGGTACAGATTCTTCTGCATGTGGTCAGTGTGTTGTTGACTATGTCTTCATTTTTGAGCAAGTCTTTCACCACCAGCTGGATGCAACGGGCCAAACACAGGACCCCGAAATAGCCTCCATCTGACATGGCCTTGTCTATGTCACTGTCATTGTACGTGGCAACAGATCCAATTCTAAGACCTTTGGGACACAGCCATTCATACACCTTGCTGTTAAATTCATCCAAGACGTTTACAGCTGTATGTGATTTCTCCATGGCAAACATGGTCACTGTTGGATGTCATAGAACACTCTTAAAACTTTCTTTAGGGCCAAAACTTGATGCAAAAGAGATCCAGTGTGCAGTGATGCACATATAATCAGTAACCTGACAACTGGTCCACATGTCTGTAGTCAGGTCGATGGTGTGAACAACACTTTGCTACAAAGCTTGTCCAACCAACTTCAGAACATTTTGCAGCGCCGGAATAGCTACTCTGGCAAAATAGGTCCTACTTGGTACCTTCCATTTTGGACAGATGTCTGCCACAAATTCAAATAATCCCACTCCTTCCACAAATTAAATAGAGAGGAGTTCCAGCGCAATTTTTTTGCCAGCTTCCCATTGTACAAATGTGTGGTTGGGTGGTTTCGTGAATAGGGCCCCTCCTGCCTAAACATGCCAGTATTAGTAGCCTTGATTTTCTTATTTTATTGGGGCACCTACACTGGCATCTTTTTAGAGGTAGATGCAAGTAGTAGACTCAATGTGTGTGGTGGTGGTAGGGCAGTCATTGTATGCTGTGGTCTCTCCATCATCTCACTCTAAGTCTTCTTGTGCCATTGTGAAGTCACAGAGGTGGGTGATTCTGCTGGTGCATTGCTGGGGACAGGCTTGCTTTGAGTGAAGATGTTACCCTCTTCTTCCTCATCTTCATCTACCACCGTGATTGGACTTGTAGCTGATGTTCCCTGGCTCTCCCCTCCACCACAACCACATTCAGCAATTTTTCTAAGGTGCTCCTCCCACTTGCTTGTGTGGTGCTTTTTCATATGGGTCATCTGGCCTCCAGTACCATAATGTGTACCAGGCTTACCTCAACAAATATTTGTGAGGCACATGGTGTCTACTGCAATATCCTCCCCCTTCTTTGCTAACTGCACAAAGTCTCAAACTGAGGAGGAGTACTGTTTTACCAGGCGACTGTCAGTACCTGAAGACATACTGGAGGTAAGTGGGGATATCATCATTTGCATCTCTGTTTCTCTTGAGGCTGGGGTTGGTATAGGTCTCAGCTGGGGCTTTGCAAATATGGGAACTGGTGGTGGTGCTACCTGTGACACATCCCTCAGAGCAGGTTGAATAGTCATGTCAGATTCCTCTGTGTCACCTTCCACCATGACTACCTCATCATCTTTATCCTCATCTTCATCCATATCCTTTTTTCTCCTGGTCTCTGTTGAGATCCACTCCATGTTCCTATCATCATCATCAGAAGTGGTACAAGGATGAGATGGTGCTGTAGTACCCTTCCTTTTCCTTGCAGGAGATATGGGAGCCAATGATTCTAGAGGTAGAGATTCAACCTCTTGCTCTGAAGGAAACTCAACCTCCTGTTCTGCTCCAACATCAAACACATCCATTGCTCACTGCGGCTGCCAGCTACATTGGTCACAACAACAACAAGCAGGAGGCCCGGAAAAGAAAGAACACATGCAGGCCTAGGGTGGACACTGACTATACAAAATGGACCCTGGCGACATAGCATAATGATTCTTGAACAACAAAGAAAAATTGTGGCCTATGCCAAACACATGCACTCACATATTAGCCAGACAAAAGAGGCATGGTAACACAGAGAACTCGACCTTAATTCAGCAATGCCAAAAACAAAAATTAACAGGGCAAAAATGTAAAAAATCACTAAAGAAAACACATTTTGTATTTTATTCCAATGCCATCCACGGCCTAAATGATGTTTCAATTCTACAGGCACCACAGAAACAGTTGTTTTATGCACCCATGAATAGTACAGGGCTTATTGGCTGGAAGGCTTATTGGCAAACTAGGCCACATAGTTAATTAAATCAATGAATATTGCAACCTTATTAAAAACATGGAGAAGAAAATGTACTGAACTGTGCAACTTTCATGCAAAAACAAACCATGCCCCTACTAAAACTGCAGACTGCCCACCACAATACATTTTTAAAATCAATTAAAAGTACAAATAAATCCAGATGCAAGCCTCCAGTCAAACAAACAACACACTTATACACCAGTTTTTCAACTTACTAGCTATGTCTCAAAAACAATGTCCTTTCATCAAATGGAATATATACAGCAGACAATGAAAGTCATGCTGCCAGCTCCAAGTCCCAATGAAAAGTGACCAGGAGAAAGATAAAGCACTGCAAGGAGCCTGCTGGAGAGGAGCAGGAAGTTGGAGTCTCAGGGGCATTTCCTTTTGGTTTGAAAAAAAGTTTTTTAAAACAACAGTTTGAGAAGAAAATCCACTTCAAATGCCTCTCAGTTGCATTCTCAAGCAGAAAAGCTGCTCCACTGCTCAATTTGCAATCAGCTCTAAAAATACTAGATTGGTGTTGTTGCAGCCGGAAGCCATTTCAGTGAGTGCAAAGGTTTCTGGGCGCTCTCTAGCAGTGTGCAAAGTCTTCAGTTCCCTCACAAGTGGCCTGAGAGTCTTAATGCTTGTGGTTGAGCGACAAAAGAAAACTTGAGCACGCAACAGAAAAAAAACTATGCTTTGCTCCTGAATGGTAGAAATTTAGAAATTCCATGTTCCTCCCCAGACCTCGGAGTGCCCAAATTCTGCAAACTCCTCGAGTGGAGTGGAGTTTCCCAACCGGGGTTACACCCCAGACCATCCTGCCCCCAATTCCAACCCAACCAGGTTTTGTGCAATTTAGGAGTAGCTCTTCTCAGGTGGCAGGGCAGCCTGGAAGAGAAAGTGCTGAGTCTGTGAGTGGACCATGGATCCTCTCAGTAGGGGGGGTGTGAAATGGGGGAGCTGACCGCTTTTTACCTTCTGATGCCTCCAACCAGGGCAGGGTTTTGGCTACTTGTAGTCTGCCGACATGGCTCAGGGCTTCTGCCCAAGCGAGGGACTCTCTCGCTGCAGGGGTCAAGCTCAGAGGTGAATGGATAACATGCCGATGGGGTCACTCTCCCTAGTTGCCGATTGCCTAGTTTGTGCCAGTCCCGTCAGGCTGCGCTGAATGTTGGAAGACTCGTGTTGTCCTTCCCGAGTCTCCAGAAGTGAACGGTACTGGTGGGCTGCCTGACTCTCCTAGTCTGGGAGCCCCCCTTGCCCTTGGGAGGATCGGAGCTCCTGGGCTGAGCACCTTGAAACACTCTTCGAACCATGAAGACCAACTCCTAGAGAGGTAGCCTTGTTGGGGGGTTGTAGGAAGCTGGCTCTGTATATACTATACTAAAGTGAGGTATAGTGTACACAGAGTCCAGTGGAACCCCAAAGGTAGGCAGAGGGAAAGTTCGATAGAACCTTACTCTCTATTTGTGGTAGTGTGGTCGAGCAGTGAGGCAGTATCAGAGAGCAAGGTTCAGGGGTGCCCCTAAATACTAGATTTAGGGTTATTATAGGTAGGTAAAGGGCAGGGACCAATGGGTCCCCTCCCTGGGGTGGGTACACCCCCTATTATGCCACCCTCTAGCGGGAGGGGGCATGAGCCTGTCCCCGGTTATCTGAGTCCTCCCATCTTCAAGATGGCACAGATTGAGAGTTGTGCTTCACCTCACCTCCCCCACCTGAGTGGTGTAGTTGGCAGAGGTTGGCACACCTCTGTTCCTCACTTTTTTTTTCCCGCCAGTTCTCCTGCCCAAGGTGGGGGTCAGAAGCAGTGGGGATCAGTTGCTGTAAGGAGCAATTGGCCTGGGGAAGCTCACAAAGGTGAAAAGCCTTTGAAGCTTCCCCTTTGTGAACCCTGCCTATCCTGGAAGAGGAGGCCTGGCACCTCATACAGGGATGTGCATTATTTCAGCCCCCAGAGAGCAGCAGGCCCTCGACCCAGGAGTCCAGAATCATGTCTATGGTGGCACCTGAAAGCAGCCACTCAGCCTGGATACTAGCGCAGGACTAAGCTCTCAACCAAGGTGTGTGCCTCTGTTTTTCATTCACACCTGCATGGGTGAACCTTTTTGATGCCTTCTTTAACTTGTAGGAGATGCAGCAATGGGATAGCATGGCCCATCATACTGTCCTCCTTGCTAACTTCCCACATGAAAACCTCAAAAGGGAGTAGCATCTGTGGTAGTCATTTGACTAGGCCTCATTTGTCTTCATCCATGGTCATAGCTTTCCCAACTACATCCCCTCCTCTTTGAACGACATAGTCATTGATCAGTTTATATTGCTCAAACAGACGTTGCAGCATGTAAAAAGTTGACTTCCAACGTGTTGGCACCTCCTGTATCAAGGCTTTAACTGGTGCTCTATTATTACGCTGAATAATCTGCAACTGCTTCCGGGCTTTAATATAATGGCTGAATGGGTACAGATTCTTCTGCATGTGGTCAGTGTGTTGTTGACTATGTCTTCATTTTTGAGCAAGTCTTTCACCACCAGCTGGATGCAACGGGCCAAACACAGGACCCCGAAATAGCCTCCATCTGACATGGCCTTGTCTATGTCACTGTCATTGTACGTGGCAACAGATCCAATTCTAAGACCTTTGGGACACAGCCATTCATACACCTTGCTGTTAAATTCATCCAAGACGTTTACAGCTGTATGTGATTTCTCCATGGCAAACATGGTCACTGTTGGATGTCATAGAACACTCTTAAAACTTTCTTTAGGGCCAACACTTGATGCAAAAGAGATCCAGTGTGCAGTAATGCACATATAATCAGTAACCTGACAACTGGTCCACATGTCTGTAGTCAGGTCGATGGTGTGAACAACACTTTGCTACAAAGCTTGTCCAACCAACTTCAGAACATTTTGCAGCGCTGGAATAGCCACTCTGGCAAAATAGGTCCTACTTGGTACCTTCCATTTTGGACAGATGTCTGCCACAAATTCAAATAATCCCACTCCTTCCACAAATTAAATAGGGAGGAGGTCCAGCGCAATTTTTTTTGCCAGCTTCCCATTGTACAAATGTGTGGTTGGGTGGTTTCGTGAATAGGGCCCCTCCTGCCTAAACATGCCAGTATTAGTAGCCTTGATTTTATTATTTTATTGGGGCACCTACACTGGCATCTTTTTAGAGGTAGATGCAAGTAGTAGACTCAATGTGTGTGGTGGTGGTAGGGCAGTCATTGTATGCTGTGGTCTCTCCATCATCTCACTCTAAGTCTTCTTGTGCCATTGGGAAGTCACAGAGGTGGGTGATTCTGCTGGTGCATTGCTGGGGACAGGCTTGCTTTGAGTGAAGATGTTACCCTCTTCTTCCTCATCTTCATCTACCACCGTGATTGGACTTGTAGCTGATGTTCCCTGGCTCTCCCCACAACCACAACCACGTTCAGCAATTTTTCTAAGGTGCTCCTCCCACTTGATTGTGTGGTGCTTTTTCATATGGGTCATCTGGCCTCTAGTACCATAATGTGTACCAGGCTTACCTCAACAAATATTTGTGAGGCACATGGTGTCTACTGCAATATCCTCCCCCTTCTTTGCTAACTGCACAAAGTCTCAAACTGAGGAGGAGTACTGTTTTACCAGGCGACTGTCAGTGCCTGAAGACATACTGGAGGTAAGTGGGGATATCATCATTTGCATCTCTGTTTCTCTTGAGGCTGGGGTTGGTATAGGTCTCAGCTGGGGCTTTGCAAATATGGGAACTGGTGGTGGTGCTACCTGTGACACATCCCTCAGAGCAGGTTGAATAGTCATGTCAGATTCCTCTGTGTCACCTTCCACCATGACTACCTCATCATCTTTATCCTCATCTTCATCCATATCCTGTTTTCTCCTGGTCTCTGTTGAGATCCACTCCATGTTCCTATCATCATCATCAGAAGTGGTACAAGGATGAGATGGTGCTGTAGTACCCTTCCTTTTCCTTGCAGGAGATGTGGGAGCCAATGATTCTAGAGGTAGAGGTTCAACCTCTTGCTCTGAAGGAAACTCAACCTCCTGTTCTGCTCCAACATCAAACACATCCATTGCTCACTGCGGCTGCCAGCTACATTGGTCACAACAACAACAAGCAGGAGGCCCGGAAAAGAAAGAACACATGCAGGCCTAGCGTGGACACTGACTATACAAAATGGACCCTGGCGACATAGCATAATGATTCTTGAACAACAAAGAAAAATTGTGGCCTATGTCAAACACATGCACTCACACATTAGCCAGACAAAAGAGGCATGGTAACACAGAGAACTCGACCTTAATTCAGCAATGCCAAAAACAAAAATTAACAGGGCAAAAATGTAAAAAATCACTAAAGAAAACACATTTTGTATTTTATTCCAATGCCATCCACAGCCTAAATGATGTTTCAATTCTACAGGCACCACAGAAACAGTTGTTTTATGCACCCATGAATAGTACAGGGCTTATTGGCTGGAAGGCTCATTGGCAAACTAGGCCACATAGTTAATTAAATCAATGAATATTGCAACCTTATTAAAAACATGGAGAAGATAATGTACTGAACTGAGCAACTTTCATGCAAAAACAAACCATGCCCCTACTAAAACTGCAGACTGCCCACCACAATACATTTTTAAAATCAATTAAAAGTACAAATAAATCCAGATGCAAGCCTCCAGTCAACAAACAACACACTTATACACCAGTTTTTCAACTTACTAGCTATGTCTCAAAAACAATGTCCTTTCATCAAATGGAATATATACAGCAGACAATGAAAGTCATGCTGCCAGCTCCAAGTCCCGATGAAAAGTGACCAGGAGAGGGATAAAGCACTGCAAGGAGCCTGCTGGAGAGGAGCAGGAAGTTGGAGTCTCAGGGGCCCTTCCTTTTGGTTTGAAAAAAAGTTTTTTAAAACAACAGTTTGAGAAGAAAATCCACTTCACATGCCTCTCAGTTGCATTCTCAAGCAGAAAAGCTGCTCGACTGCTCAATTTGCAATCAGCTCTAAAAATGCTAGATTGGTGTTGTTGCAGCCGGAAGCCATTTCAGTGAGTGCAAAGGTTTCTGGGCGCTCTCTAGCAGTGTGCAAAGTCTTCAGTTCCCTCACAAGTGGCCTGAGAGTCTTAATGCTTGTGGTTGAGCGACAAAAGAAAATGTGAGCACGCAACAGAAAAAAAAAACTATGCTTTACACCTGAATGGCAGAAATTTAGAAATTCCATGTTCCTCCCCAGACCTCGGAGTGCCCAAATTCTGCAAACTCCTCGAGTGGAGTGGAGTTTCCCAACCGGGGTTACACCCCAGACCATCCTGCCCCCAATTCCAACCCAACCAGGTTTTGTGCAATTTAGGAATAGCTCTTCTCAGGTGGCAGGGCAGCCTGGAAGAGAAAGTGCTGAGTCTGTGAGTGGACCATGGATCCTCTCAGTGGGGGGGTGTGTGAAATGGGGGAGCTGACCGCTTTTTACCTTCTGATGCCTCCAACCAGGGCAGGGTTTGGGCTACTTGTAGTCTGCCGACATGGCTCAGGGCTTCTGCCCAAGCCAGTGACTCTCTCGCTGCAGGGGAAAAGCTCAGAGGTGAATGGATAACATGCTGATGGGGTCACTCTCCCTAGTTGCCGATTGCCTAGTTTGTGCCAGTCCCGTCAGGCTGCGCTTAATGTTGGAAGACTCGTGTTGTCCTTCCCGAGTCTCCAGAAGTGAACGGTACTGGTGGGCTGCCTGACTCTCCCAGTCTGGGAGCCCCCCTTGCCCTTGGGAGGATCGGAGCTCCTGGGCTGAGCACCTTGAAACACTCTTCGAACCATGAAGACCAACTCCTAGAGAGGTAGCCTTGTTGGGGGGTTGTAGGAAGCTGGCTCTGTATATACTATACTAAAGTGAGGTATAGTGTACACAGAGTCCAGTGTAACCCCAAATGTAGGCAGAGGGAAAGTTCGATAGAACCTTACTCTCTATTTGTGGTAGTGTGGTCGAGCAGTGAGGCAGTATCAGAGAGCAAGGTTCAGGGGTGCCCCTAAATACTAGATTTAGGGTTATTATAGGTAGGTAAAGGGTAGGGACCAATGGGTCCCCTCCCTGGGGTGGGTACACCCCCTATTATGCCACCCTCTAGCGGGAGGGGGCATGAGCCTGTCCCCGGTTATCTGAGTCCTCCCATCTTCAAGATGGCACAGATTGAGAGTTGTGCTTCACCTCACCTCCCCCACCTGAGTGGTGTAGTTGGCAGAGGTTGGCACACCTCTGTTCCTCACTTTTTTTTTCCCGCCAGTTCTCCTGCCCAAGGTGGGGGTCAGAAGCAGTGGGGACCAGTTGCTGTAAGGAGCAATTGGCCTGGGGAAGCTCACAAAGGTGACAAGCCTTTGAAGCTTCCCCTTTGTGAACCCTGCCTATCCTGGGAGAGGAGGCCTGGCACCTCATACCGGGATGTGCATTATTTCAGCCCCCAGAGAGCAGCAGGCTCTCGACCCAGGAGTCCAGAATCATGTCTATGGTGGCAGCTGAAAGCAGCCACTCAGCCTGGATACTAGTGGTGGGTTAGTTATCAGGGGGCATCTCTAAGATGCCCTCTGTGTGCATTTTTCATTAAATCCCACACCGGCATCAGTGTGGGTTTAATGTGCTGGGAAGTTTGATACCAAACTTCTCAGTTTTCAGTGTAGCCATTATGGCGCTGTGGAGTTCATAATGACACACTCCTAGCACCATATATTCTTAATGGCAGCACTGCACTTACAATGTCTAAGAATGGACTTAGACACTGTAGGGGCACAGGGCTCATATACCTATACAGTCACCACTGGTATACTGCACCCAGCTATAGGGGTTACTGACCACAGCCTGGGCAGTGGGTTGTAAGCAGGGCATGCAGAGATTTGTGCCATGTTGACTCTTCACTTTTGTTTTGCACCAAAACACACAGCCTGCAAAGGCAGTATGTGAGTGTAGTGGTACAGGACCTCTAAGGGTGACACAATAAGTGCTGCAGCCCTTAGAGGCCTTCTCTGGTCACAGTGCCCTGGTTACCTGTGGTACCATTTACCAGCGACTGACCTGTTGCCAAAGATGCCAATTGGGTTAGTTTTGGGGAAAGAACACAGGCCCTGAGAACCTGATTGGCAGGGACCCAGGACACAACAATTAAAAGTGCATCAGTAGTCTGGCAAGTGAGGGGGTTACTACAACAGAAACCAATTTTCCTACAGGCGTCAGGCCGTCTTGTTGTGCAGGCTGCAGTTGGACTGACTGCACAGCTTTACTCCCACATATTCTGTGCTCACAAGTAGGCAAAGGTTGCAAAAAGCTTCCTGTGACTCTTGCCAGTGGATGACTGGGCGTGTGCTTTAATGAAGAACGCATCTAGCCTCAAGAATGAGTGAGAATTGCAGGACATATTGATCATTGATACTTCAAGCACAGCTTGTGGTCCAGGGTTCCTCCTGGGGCTATCTCTGTCAATTGTCAATTGCTCTGGGGCTCCACTCCCTTCATTCCCTACAGGGTCAGACCCCCAATCATCCATAGCAGGATCCCTTCTCAAGTCCTATCATAGAGATATGCATCTGGTGTGCCTAACCTTTTCTCCCACCTCGGAGGTGTGTAGGCTGCTGACCGGTCACCCCGGGCAAGTCCCAGGGTGCCTGCTGCATGGCACGTATGGCTGTCTGTCCCACGGCTGCCCTGCGCATTTCCTTTGGTGCTCACCTCCAAGGATAAAATTGGGATCTCGGTCTCCGATCTGGGAAACAGGGTGTGCTGTTACGTGAGTACCTGCAACTCATGGGTCGGTGTCCACTGCTACCCCATGCTTTGGCTTCTGACTGTGACCTCAGATCAGATGTGGTGACCAGCTGAAATTAAGCATAGTACTAAGCAGAAGTAAAGAAACTGTAGGAAGGTAGGATGCTTCTAGCATGGTTACCCCACCATTTTCCCTGTTGTCTTTGTGTTTTTGCCCTAGTCTGACTGGGATCCTGCTAATCAGGACACTAGTCACTGTGCTTTGTCTCAAAATTGACCATGGTAAGTACTTTTGTACATCCACAATTGGCTACTGGTGTACCCTTGTAAGCCCTTAGTACACGGTACTGTGGTACCCAGGGCATAGGTATACCGGGGTCTCCCATGGTCTGCATCATGTATTATGCCACTCATGATAGTTCACTTAAACTGTGACAAAAGGCCTGTCATTGAAGCCTGTGTGAGTTGGTGCTGGCACCTCTCACAACAGATAAAAGTTCCTTTATATCTGAGGTCACAGCACTTAAAACCTATAAGTCACCCGTATGGCAGGCTCATTGTGTTCTCCTGCTTGCTCATGGCCCGCTCTGACTTTCCTGCTGTTGGTGAGTCCCTTGGACCTTGCACGTCCCAATGTTGCTTTTTCGTTCTCCATGCCAGTTGCGGCTACCAAGGTTTGTTGGTGCTCCCACCCGACACCGACCACCTAGTCACTGACATCTGATGAGGGACAGCTCATGCACATCTCCTGCTCTTCCTCAACATTGCCTGGTTTTCACAGCTGCAGAAGCAAGGTCACCGTCAACTCTTCTGAACCGTACAACATCGGTAGGCATTGCTCTTGCTTGCCTCCTGGTCACTCTTGACTGACATAGACTCTGTTCCCTCTGCTTGCAGGTTCTTCTCTTCCAGAAACCAGCCTTGGATTGTTTCAGACTTCTTCACCTTCTTGTCCAGAGGCACTTTTCTACAAGTCTTCCATTGTCATCTATGGAGGTTTCTGACGTCTCTTCACCCCAATTCATCTAGCTTCCCTGGTGTAGTTAGCCTGGCTCCTGGGGTATGCACAGGTGGGTAGCGCTCCAACTTCTGACCTCCAAGGGAATTCTTCGGGTCTTCTAAGAAGGGTTCTTCTTCTGCAAAAGTGCAACCGCAACTTCTCCATAGACTTCCATTGGTCACGCGGTGTTAAATTCCCAAGTTAAGCCCATGCAATGAAGCAGATTATTACTTGTATTGTTCTCAAAATATCATTTCAGCCATGATCTTTTGCACATATCTGTATGCATGACAATGTTGGGTTAGTTTCCTTGAAACTAAAGTTTTTTACACATCTCGCTTTGCACAACAAAATCACAATGCCTTGAACATCATGTACAAGGTCTCTTTTCGAACTATGAACAAATGTCATCTCTATCCTCATCCACAGGGCAACAGGGCTATCTACTTATTCATAACATCACTAATCTGTACGCACATTGCAAGGATATTCTTGGCTCCATATCTACACACACTCTAGGTATACTTAGAGTAGGGTTCTAATAGTAGGAGTATGCTTGATTACTACCTTGTTTTATATGCCTGCATGTATATTCTGTTTTAGCACAATGGTAGAACAATAGCTACTATTCATGCTTTTGGTGCTCAAAGTCACTTTTATCTGCTTCTTTCTATTGATGTTTGCAGTACACGTAGTTTATACAAGACAACGTTGGTTCAATAAATATATTGAAATGGTCCCACTGTGTATACTTCTTTTAAAATATTTGAGCAGGGGTGACTTAGCGAAAGATTCCATACTGTGTTGTTATGTTCAGTGGTTGTTAGAAACCATTTGCTCTCTGGTACGATAGGGGGCTTACAGTGGCACTGTGAGCTAGCTGGTCTATAGGCGTACATATCCTACAGGGGTGTCCTAAATCAGTCTTGGCACCAAGCCCCTAGTTAATGTTGTCCAAACAATGCACAGATCCTACTGATTACTAGGAACTACATGAAAAGGTGCCACCAACATTGGCTAGGCTCTTATTTAATGGTCAATCTGAGTTGTGCTTTCTCATAGATCCCTACTCAGATTTCAACCAGAGACTTATGAAGTGGGAAGGGAAACAAATTTGCCTCAGCTGAGTAGGAATGCCCTATGTATAGACTGCAGGTTATTCAAGCTTGGGGCATTGTGCATACATTATCTCCATAAAAATGTATTCAAATAAAATACTGTTGTTATTCTTACAATGTGCATGAATGGAGAAGCGGGTGAGTACATTGAGGAGGAGTTAGCCACTATAACCATAACATAGAATTGCAGGCAGGGAGTTACTATGAAACTATTACAGCATAGCCGCCTGGCAGTGGGTGGAGATTTAACCTTTGTGGTTGAAGCACATGAAGCATTAAGAGCAGAGATCATGCACGGGTTAAATTCCCACCTGCAGATGCATGTACACAATTGTTTCACACTTACATTGAAGATGAACCACCTGAGGACTATTTTCCATACATGGACATTAAAGAACTTACCAAGAGTATAGTAATTGGTTTAAAAGTGCCCTACCCCATACCACAGAACATGTGAGACTCAGAGGTTAGCTCAGTAAAAAAAAAAGGAGCAACATGGATGGTCTTAGCATCTTATACACCACATCCAGACATTGCTACTTTTACAGCTCTAGGAATGCGTACACTGTATAGAGATTTAGTAAAGATTTACAGAAATCTTACACAATGCATAATGAGAACATTGACAGTCTAACCTGAAAGGGCTGCTCGGGCTGCACAACCTTGATTAGCTACTACAGGTATTAGCCCCCAAACGCTGAACACTGTTATGGGAAAGATTCCCACCAGCCAGCGGCAGATCTCATTCTGGATAGCACAGAAAACAGCACAGCTTGAAGCAGTTTTTCCACATACAGACCTGCAGAAAAAACACAAAATATTAACAATTTGCTTGCCAATGAAGATGGTTCCCCTAATAGAAGATTATGTCACTTGAGTTACAATCTTCACTGCTGTTTATACCAGAACTCATGGTACCCCTTTAATAGCGGATATACACCATATACTTAAACAAATACGGAAAGAGTATGGGGCAGAACCTGCCCTGGACTTGGGGATGAAACTGATGGGCAATTTTGCCCAAGTTTCCACTATCATGTTAAGTAACATAAAAAGGGGGGCAGAAGCAGTGGCTATACATCAGTGCCTGAGGGAATTCACTCCTCTACAGCAGGCATGAGAATTCCCTAAGATTATCGATTAAACATATGCTTCACTAGGTAGACATAATCCGGAGCCAGACCTGGGGAAACAATAGTTTAGAGCAATTCTGAAAAGGATAACTCTAAGCAAGCACCATAAAGAACAAAAAAATAAACAAAATAAAACAGGCATAGGGTGGGTATCCTCAACATGAACACACAGTTTAAATACAAATGTAAATGTAGTGCATTTATATAGCGCTCCGCACACCCCCGAAAGGGTCTCTCAGGCGCTGTACACATACCGCTGTGGAACCCTTCCTGGCCTTTCTCTGTGAAACGCCCACTCCTGGGCACCCCCAAGGTGAAGCCAGGCATCCTAGTGCGTTTGGGGCTGTTGTGGAGATTAAGCAAGCTATTGCCCAGAGTTGCAGAGTGGGACCCATGATTAGAACAGGCACCGAGGCGAGAATTATCGGGTCCGGGGAAATTGAGCCCAAGACCCACTGAGGCAGGAGTTGAACCCTGGTCCGGGCCAGACCTCTGCATCAGGGTCTGCCGCTCTAACCATTGAGCCACACTTCTCCACATCTGAGAAACCATGATACTATTAGGAAGCCTGACTGGTATCAGAATACTGATACTCTTTCCTCTCGTTCCTTTAAAGATTCACCCAAAAACACATTTGGAGAGAAACGGACAGTCAGAGCACAGATCGGAAGAGCGTGTCAAGCAGAAAAAGAAGAAACATCACACTTCAGACTACATCATTCAACGGGAAGACAAACAAAAGACTTCTAAACCATAATTCAAATAGAAGAAGCAGGCACCTGGGATTACAATTAGAAATGCCTAGGCTACTGAGGACTCTGTTTCTGAACGGGGAATGGGCAGTTATGATGCTAGAGAGCAGTCACAATAGCTCACCAGAACTTGATGGATTATGTGGTGGCAGGAGTGAGCATATCATGGTGAAAACACCTGATATGAGGGTTAGTGTCCCACATCGTTTATACGAAATAACGCTCAAAATGGAGGAAGACATAACCAGGCGAGTAAAGTGTCTCTTTTGGGAGAACCTGACATATGATTATGACATTCTTTTGGCTGAAAAGGATTGGCCACCTGATTTCGTAGTGGATTGCCCAATGGGTGAGGAAATAATTTTACCTGCTTTTACTGTCCTAGTACCAGAATCAGTTAAAAATGAAATGCGCAGGAGTGGATGTTAGCACTAGCTCCTGCACTTTACTGCAGTCATGTTGGACGGGATGATGGGTCACCTCATCAGGAAGTCCCAATAAAATAAATTCCTCAACCACAGAGACAATACCCAATAAAGCAATAGACAAAGGAACAAGTCAGGGAGATCCTGGATCAACTTGAGTACCCTGTATCGTCTAGTCTTAGGTAACTGACATTTCAATGCTTCCATGCTCACATTTGCAGTTCAAAATGCACACCGTTCCACACTAATGAATAACAATGTACGGAAAAAATACTTTTCCTGGTACTTTGAATGGTTTAGTGACTGTCTTTTTCCTACTTCTGAATGGACAATTTCTCCCAGAATGCTCCAGAGACCATAGACCAGCTTGTGAACTTCTTTCTCAAAACACACGCATGATCATAGAGGGAACTGAGGGATCTGTCAATGGTGAACATTACATCAGTTCCAGCTCCTGAAGGAATTGTTTGGGATAGATTATAGTATGATGTGCTTAATTGTTGAAAGTTCCTTATTTGTTTAACATTTCCTTAAATTATATCACCAACTCTAGAACTTTCTCTGATGATTGGGACATTGAAATTGAGCATAATTTGATTGCAGATCTAGAGCAATCAGCTGCATTTTATATACCAATGAATTATATGATGGTACATCCAAATATGGAGACATGTTCTGCTACCAACATTATGGTCACCATTTGTTTGCACAAAACTAGTGTCCTGAGCGTTATTTTTAATTACACACAATGGAAACACTGCACAACACAGCCAAAAGGTAGTTTAAAGACATTTAAAAAAGCATGCTTATTTTTCAGGTTTTTAAACATCAGACCCAGCCTTTTATTATTACAAGCTTGCACCTAAACCTGAAAAGAAAAATATGCTTACAAACACCAAGCTGACATACTATGCTTTCTTTATTTCTCAACTGTCTATACAGGGGTTTGACATTTGGAAAGACACCATAGACACAAAATCTCTCTGGGGAACAAAGGATTGCCAAGTTCAAGGAACAGAAGCATTATTTAGAGCATGCCACATATCACATCAAATGATTTTCCTGAAATTTTTTTTCCAACAAACTTCATGTCTTGGTATAGCAAAAATTAAGGATTCGAACACACTGTGCATTCCTGATTCCCACATTCTCATACTTTGAGAATTGGCAGCACTTAAAACATTTCAGTGAGGGTACACTAGATAACATGATATTTAATAGTTCTTTTAATTAATCAGAACCTAGTTGGGAGGGATGGTTGGTTTGGAGACACAAATGGAAAACACAGTAGGATTTACTATCAATAGGCCTGATCAGCGATGCGTACAAATGGTACGTTCAGGGGTGGTGACATTATATAGTGTTGAGAAGTTATGTCTAGATTGGCAAAAAACCTCAACGCTTACCCAGATGAAGCAACACTTGTCCCTTCTTTCTGATAGCATTGATTTAAGGGATTTTTTATTAGGTCCCCAGGACCCATGTCAAAAGCTCTTTTTGTACTGTATATACAACGAGCTGTGGAAGATGCTGAGAAATTGTGCGATTTCAACAGGATTAGCTTAGAAAAGGTTTTGGCTGTGGTTGGCAACAAATTGACCTCATCATCATCCAGAATTTATTCACTTGACAACATAGTGTCTTCCGCAAATGACATAAGACAGCAAGACATGTCTATTTTACAACCTGGACAGTCACAATTATGGTCAATTGTGATACTGAGCTTAATGTTCCAAACGTTATGTTCTGGCCATGTGCCACGGAGTTACATCAATAGTATAAGTCTGTTTTCAGCATATGATCTAACCGAAAGACAGGTAATAATGTCACACAGAGATTCAAAATATACCATGTTGCACTTTGAAAAATGGGACCAATTACCTTTCACCATGGTTGAGATACCATCCACTGACTGGATAATCCATGGTTACATCACTCTACCGGTCACGACGTTCCAATTACAATACTGTCTCCAATAGCACCAGGTAGGCAAGAATGAAGTGCTAGGAGAAGGTTATGTGCATGAGTATTTGGAGTTACCATTCAGGTCTAGATGTAGAAATGTGGACACAGAGGTTTTCTCTAGTGGTTTAGATAGTGAAGATGCTTAAGTAGAACCTTAGCCTGAGACGACATTTCTCTCCACGTGGTATGCAATGTTTCAGTGGAAGACTTGTCTTGTTATCTGAAGAGTTCTCCAGCTGCTGTGATTCACCATGAGTTCATGCTGCTCTTGAATTGGAGCTATTTGATGCTGAATGATCAAGGTTTCTGGGGAATGGAACCGGGCAGTGCTTCACTAGTGATGGTTAATTCCATAGTGACTTGTACACAAGTACTGTTCCCACCTGCCCACACAGGTATGGAGTCAGTTATTCAGGAAGTGATATGGCCTTTGATAAATATTTTCAAAATACAGTTTGAGTCTCTGAGCAAACTGAAAGTCATGATTTTTCAAAAAGTTGTGGCCTTAACTTTGGCCAAAGAGACATTTAATCTCCAGGTTGCAAGGTCCTCGTCTGAGATACAGACACTACTCCACACTAACTTCCTGCTGCATTTTGGCGAGCTGGTTCACAGTATCTTTAACATGTCGTATGCAAAGGGAATAGTGCAATTTTTTTAATGTATCAGCTCTTGTCTGGTTAGCACCTTTCAGACAATTTTTGGAGTTATACCATATTTCATACACTCGTGTCGGGAAATATTTTTGGAGCGCTTCTGCTTGTCCTGCTAAGTGTGTCAGAAATCCTGATTGGAATTTTTCTGCTCTGTATTGGATGTCCCAGTTCAACCCTGAATGGAGATAGCACTGCTTGTACACGGTTGCTGTGAGCATATGGTATACTGTTTCATACACCTCTACTTCAAGATTTGAACGAGTATTGGTTCTTATCCTTCAGGCATGTCTGGCTTGACTGCATACAGCCTGCCTACCGCTTTCTGCTTTGCAGCCACACATGCATCCTGGATATATGCTGCATGGGTTTTCCTTTCTACCTTTTTCTTTATACTGTGTTTTCCAAATTATTGTCAAGCAGACACTTAACAGGGATTGCACAAGATGCCACCACCCTTTTGTTGCCAACAACCCCTCCACATTCTAAGGATGCCAATGGTGTACCGTAGCCTGATTGTCAGCATTGAGGAATGTATAAGTCTCTCCAAGCAAGTACTCGTTTGAGGACACTAGTTGCTCAGTCACCATAGTGACACTTGCACTAGTATCTTGCAGAACTTCAACTTGAACTCCATGTACATGTGGCTGTTTTCAGCATTGCTCCAGGTTACAGGGCCAGCCAGCAAGGGTTGCTATATCCACTCTACCCATTGTGACTAGTGTTGCCTCAGCAGGCTCTCTGACATAGCCATACCCACTTTTGATCTCATCTTTAGACTTACCAATGCATCTACTGCAGGTGTACTACAGGCAATATCTTTGTTTCAGCTAGGCTCTCCAAGTAGGTGTTAATTTGCCTTACAGTCATGACACCAAGCCTTTTTGGGATCCCAGTTGTTACCCTGGTACCCGTCCCTGGGCTATGAAGAGTTTCTGGGCCCTACCTCCTGAACAAGTTTTTTAAGGCGCTTAGAAGATTCATTTTTGTTTTTATCTTTTTGGCCACCATCTTTCTCATTGGGGGTCTTTATGCCCTCTTTCTTCTGGTCACCACACCAATGGTAGTTTCGGTTACCCTTGTTATAACCAAGTGGCCTGCTGTCTTACCCAACTATTGAGGATAAAGTAAACATAGGTCTATCAGATGATGATGTAAATTATCATTGTAACAATTAATGAAAAGATTTTCACAATTAAATTGTACATTACTTCACAGCCATGTACATTGTTACCTGTCAAACAACTACCTAGTGTTTTCTGTGTATAGCCCACAAATACAACCCAGGACTGACTCTGGGTTTTTTCAAGTCTCTGCAAATGTAATCCTATGTTTTTCAGCAGTGAGTACAAAGCCCTCAGTCAGGGTACCCTTCATGAAGTTATAAGACTCAGCATTTTTTTCATTCAATATCAGGAGTCTTTCACTGCATTTTCCTGAGAATCGTTCCCACAAGAGACAGCTCTGCTTTTTTTTGGCTACTTTCTTGGCTATGCATGATCTCACAAAAGCTGTGAACCATTTGGTGATGTCATCACCATTTTTTGATTTACTCATATGGTCACTTATTGAAAGAGTGGTATCGGAAGCAACGTCTTGTATCCCACCACTGATTCACCAATTTAGCGATCTGGCTCTCTTTACAGTGTACTGAAACAAAGTACACTTTGCAAAGAGTCCAGTGGAACCCTTATTGGTAGACAGAGGTTAAAGTAGATAATATTACCCCTCTTTTTATGGTAATGTGGGTGGGCAATTGGGCTTATCAGAGGGTAGTGCTAAACATGTGTTGCATTCATAGAGGCAATACATGAGACACATTCTCAAGAATAAATCTGAGACCAATTTGCATGAATTACATTGATATCATTTTTGAGACCAAGAACACCATTCTGAGGTAAGTACTCTTTTAGTTATGATTTTTCAAAAGTCACAAAATAAGATACTGCTGTGGGCAATTAAGCACAATAGAAGTCAAGGGGGAAAAGTAGAAAAAAGCATATAAAATCAGGCAGTGAGTTCTCGAGATTCTTTTTCTGGATTTAGATAAGTGGTAAGGCCAGGTCCAATGTTCCAGCAGCAGATGATTAGAAGCATCCTGGATTTGGCCGGAACAGGGTGCTGAAGTCATTGGTAGCATGCGCGCTATGAAGAAGGGGTCCACTTGGAAACACACTGTATAGGGGGATATAAAGGTAAGTCCGGGGGTCCCACTTGAGGAAACAGGACGCAAGGACCTCATGACCATGGGAACACAGTTGGTTCATCAGTACCCAGGACAGGCGTGTGGGGTGCATAGCAAATAGTGCAGCCAAGCTTTGTGTGTCTTGATTGTTCTCGCAGTCATGGGCAGGCAGGTTGCAGTGATGATTCCGAGACAGCTGGATCACTCATGGAGCTGGTCGCAGGAGTCCCTCGATGGGTGTCTGTGCCTTTGGTAGTTGGAGTTCATATTGGACTCTTTTGTCCTTGTCTTTGATTTAAGGAGTACAATACCCCAGGACTTGATATGGTAGGTCCTGGTGTTCTCTCACTTTGTGGGGGACAGATCTGATGTTTCAGAATGGATGTACCTCATCTTACTTGGGTGTTGCACCAGAGTCATCAGGGAGCAGCATTTGGGTAAACCGAACAGCACAGTTTGGTGTCTGCAGGCTGCAAGGGAGTAGCACCTCTACTCCAAAGGATGTTCTTGGTGATTTCTCACAGGCTGGAGGTACTCTGGGGTTCCTGGAGGCCTCACAGTTGCAGGACAAGACAACATAACTGATTGTTGGGTCCTGGAAGCAGCCGGCAGGATTTGGTGCCAATTTTCTGCAGCTGGTCGTCAGTTCTCAGGTCTGCAGCTCTTAATTGTCCATTACTCTTCTTGGTCGATTGAATCTAGTGTTCAGGGCCCAAAGATGCCACTTAAATAGTGCATTTAGGGGCAATAAAGAGAGTGTCCTGTAGTAGTCAATGGGCTACCTACCTTTAGGGTGTCTACATCCTGTTCCTACTTCCTGTAGGAAAGGCGACCACCCTATCCCTGATAGGTCTATTTCCTACCATCTCAATATGGTGGAATTGCCAAAATAGTGATCACATCACTTGCTCTGCCTTAGGGGTGAAGATGGCTGAATGTGGGCTCTCCTCCCCGTCTAAGTAATCTTCCCATCTTTCCTTCAACCAAAAGTGAAGCAGGAAAGGGGTTGGCAACCTCCACTATCCTGTCTTGGAAGGCTTTTCCTGCCTGGAGGAGGTGTTAAGCATCTCCGCCCAGAACAGGCTCTGTTCCTGGCCTCAGAGAGTGTTTTCTCTCACCCCATGAGTTCCGAAACTTGTCTGGTGGTGGCAGGCTGGTTAAGCCTGGTCAGAGGTCACACCAGTACTTGGAAAGTTTTAAGGGACACTCTAAAGGTTCTCCAGTGTGCATTTATTGATAAATCCAACACTGACATCAGTGAGGATTTATTAGGACAAGATGTTTGGTCCCAAGCATCTTAGGGCACAGTGAAGCCATCACGGAGCTAGGAAACTCGTAATGACAAGTATCCAGCCCATGTATTTTCTATGGTTTCCTTGTGCACTTACAATATCCAAGAATGGATCAAATATTGTAGGGTCCTATCCCATAATGCAGACAACATGGGATACAGTGCACTCTGCCTTAGAACTGTAAGGTCTTCAGTAGGGGTGACATACCTTTATCTCATGCAGTGTCTATGGGCATTGCACAGAGAGCTGTGTGCCAGTTCGACTCTTTGTTTTTTTTCTCTGCAGCCTGCCCTGGTAGGGTACATGGTCTTGGTGAGGAGTCCCTAGGGCGGCACAATACATGCAGCAACCAAAGTGGATTCTCCTCAGTTTGAATGCTCTAGGTACCTAGGAAACCATTTACTAGGGACTTGCAAGGGGAACTAAAAGTGTTCCAATCATGGTACAGATTTTAGGCAAAGAGATCTGGCACTGGCATCCTGGTTTGCAGGACCCTAGTGCACTTAAAGTTCAAAATTGCATCATGCATCAGGCAAAAAGTAGAGACTAACTATGTCAAAAGAGGCAATTTCCTACAAAGTGGTATATAAATGTTACAATACAATTGTGACCTGTACAGTTCAATTTTTGTTGTTTACAAATATAGTTATTGATATCAGGCTTTAAAGTATGCAGTCAAAGTCTAAATGAGCTTTATTCGATTTTAGACATTTGAAATCATAAAAGCATACATGATCATAAAAGCAAGTAAAAACATATGAAATATACAGAAATTAAAATACATTATCTATCACAAAGTGCATAAAGTGCTTTCAAGTCAAAGTAAGTTAAAATCCATTTCCACACGAGAAATAGGTAGATAGATGGTTTAATAAGATAACAGAGTTAAGGCATCAACCGTCTTCCTCAGTCACGATCCTTACTTCTGTCTCAACACTCCCTCCACCCTCATTCTATGACCTCATATGTTCCACCCTTAACATTCCAACCCAGATTACAACACATCCCCTTTACACAGGAAACATTACTTAGAAAATACAAAAAAAATAAAAATGATAAATAACAATCAACAAACAAATCAAATCCCAAAATTACATGAGAAATTTAACAACTAAATTAATCAATTTCCCAACATTGCATAAGGGAAAATTTACAAAACACGACAAATGAGACAATTCTTCATCATTACCTGAAACCCCAAATTCCTACAATTACCAGTCATTGTAACACAAAATCTCTGAATCTCCTTGGAATGCATTTTTCCCTTGCTGGACGCATCCTTACAAGAGAACTGTCAGGAGAATTCACACCATCCTCACCATCACCCTCATTGACCATTCCTTGATACTTCACCAACCTAGACATACTCCACATCGCACCTGAATCAACTCTCACTACATTCTTCCTGATGGTCACAATGGTAAAGGGACCTATGAAAGAGGACTCCCCTTTCAAACAATGTCTTGGGTTTTTCACTAAAACCCTATCCCCCACATTCCATTTCATGTTCTTAACCTTCATCCTAGAATCATAATCAGCCTTATATCTATGCTGGTATTCTAAAATCCTCTCTCGGCATTTCTCCTTGCTCCCCACAGGCCCGGCATACTCAGGCAACCAAGAAGGATTAAGCTTTGACGTGGCCTTCCTACCCCTTAAAGCCTCAAATGGCGATATTTGAGTGACCGCATTAGGCGTGGTACGATGTGCCCACCACGTATCCCTCAAAACTTCACCAAATGAAACTCCAGAACTTAATGCCCGTTGAGCACAATCCTTCACAACTCTGTTCATTCTCTCCGACAGCCCATTAGCCTGTGGAGCATACAATGCCGTTTTCTGATGCACAATTCCAAAATCCTTGAGGAAATTCACCATTTCATGTGATACAAATTGTACACCATTATCCGTGACCAGAAACCTAGGCACCCCTTCAGAAAGAAAAACATCCTTAAGAAATTCCAAAACCATTTTCGTAGTCACAGAACACACACACCTTGTGACTACCCACTTGGAAGTGTAGTCCACAAGCAGAATAACAAAACGTTCATGAGATGGCAGCAACTCAAAAGGACCAACAATATCCAAACCCAACTTTGACCAAACCACATCAGGTACTACCACCGGAGACAACGGAACCTTACTAACCACATGTGACTTATCACTGATGGCACAAGACACACAATCTCTTACCACCTCTTCAACCATACGATCCATACTTGGCCACCAATACCTCTCTCGCACTCTGGCTTTCGTAAGACTCCGACCCAAATGACCTTCATGACCTGTGTTAACAATCCTTTCCCTGAACACCACCGGAGGAATTACTCTTGCACCTCTCATGAGATTACCTCCTGTAAAAGATAAATCATCTCTTACTGACCAATAAGCTTTCATCTCAGGATCCAGAGTTTTATAATCAGGCCAACCATGAGTCACCCATCCTTTAAGTAATTCCAAAGTCTTGTCCTTTTTGACTCCATCAATCCACGACTCCAAAGACAAAGACGGCTCCACCACCCAACATACTACATCACACTCTTCCTCCCTACACACCATGTTGATCGGTAATCTGGATAAACAATCAGCAGTTTTATTGGTGGAACCTGGTATGTACTGCACTACAAAGTTGTACTCTTACAGCCCTTCACTCCATCGTTTAATTCTAGGGGTAATATGTTCGCTATGCCTGCAAGAAAAAATCTGCACAAGCGGACGATGATCAGTCCTAACCAAAAATGGTATTTCCCACAAGTAAAACTTAAAGTGCTGCACAGCCCAGAACACACTTAAAGCCTCTCTCTCTATACACGAGTAATTCATTTCAGCCTCCTTAAGTGCTCTTGAAGCAAAAGCCACAGTCCTCTGCTCACCACCTACTTCTTGAGACAGAACAGCCCCCAATCCTCTAAGGCTGGCATCTGTAGTCAAAATTGTCTTATTATTGACATCAAAATGTCCAAGAGTAGGCATCTTCCCAATCTCCCCTTTAATGACTTCAAAGGCCTCCTGACATTCCACAGACCACACAAATTCCGATCCCTTCTTAAGTAGACCCCTGATAGGTTCAGTTACACTCGCAAACCCCTTGACAAACTTGGAGTAAAACTCCGCAAGACCTAAAAATGATCTCACCTGTTCTTTGTCCTTTGGCACTGGAGCTCCTACTACACTCTGAGCAAGTTCAAATTTAGGCTGAATTCCCTCACCCGAAATCACATGACCCAAGTAAGTAACTGACTGAACACCTATACGACATTTTTCCTTCTTCACAGTCAAACCCTTATCCCTAAGTCTCTCCAGAACCCCACACAAGGTCTTGTCATGTCCCTTTTCATCCTTGCCATAAATCAATATATCATCTTGGAAAAACAATATGTCCTTGACATCACCTAACACTTTTTTCATTACTCTCTGGAAGCACGCCGCTGCCGAAGCCAACCCAAAGGGCATTCTTAAAAGCCTATATGCACCAAGTGGCGTCACAAACGAGGTGAGGTGTCTCGAGTCCTTATGCAACGGAATCTGGTGATATGCAGATGATAAATCCAACACACTAAAAACACGCGCACCCTTGAGCAAACTCAATGACTCCGAAATATTCGGCAAGGGTTGCCTGTCCACCCAGATCCATTCATTCAGACTTCTCAAGTCCACACACATTCTGATCCCAGCACCTCCATCCTTCGAAGCTAAAACAATGGGTGCCAACCACTCCGAAGCTTCTATCTCTTCAATGACACCTAAATCTAGCAATCTGTCAAGCTCAGTCTTGAGAGGCCCCAACATCATGTTAGGTACCCTCCTTACCTTGTGAACACAAGGCATAGCCCTATCCTTGAGAATGATTTGATGCTCAAACCCCTTGAGGCAACCCAAATTCTCTGTAAAAACTTCCGGAAATCTTCTAAAATATTCATTACTATCACTCCCAATCACACTTCTACAATCATTTTCAAGTAACATGACTTGGTCCCTGGGGTCCTTGGCATTGGGATTAAGCATGATCCCTAAATCCTTCTGGTGCCTCCAACCTAACAAGTTATCGCCTCGTTCAGCCACATACACTTTGCCAATTGTATGTCGATCCTTGAATTTGATACTAGCCTCAATGTAGCCTAAGACATTAATTCTGGCACCCCCATAGCTAACAGGGTTAATGTCCGGGGGAAAAAGTGTAACACTGTCCAGACCTACCACTTCATCCCATTGCTTATTACCAATCATCGTAAAGGGAGACCCTGAATCAGCCAGAACTAAAAAGTTATAAGTATCCACCAAGATATTGCACTCTGGCATCGATAGTTTACCAGCATCCACACCACCACCTTGCCCATCAACACTCAATATTATGGTGCGTACTACTTCAGGCTTCTTTTCCCCAACCCTGCTAGATTTGCATACACGGGCATAATGCCCCTTAACTCCACACTTCATGCAAATAGAATCTTTAGCATAGCAATGCGGATAATTTGAGAAATGACTCGTGCTGCCACATCTGTAACATTTAACTTTAGGTAGCTCTTTGTTGCTTTTCTCTCCATCCCCCTTAGCAGAATGTGAATTCAACCGATCATCACTGTCTTGCTTAGCAGGAAGACTTCTTGGAGTTCCACTAATAGTCTTTGCGTGAATAGTTTTGGCCTTTTCAGACAATTTAACTTTACCCACACATTCCGAATCCAACGAGCTCTCTTCATGCATTAAGGCATGAATATCACTAGAGTTCGTTTTCTTCACTTCACCTCTTACATTCATCTCTTTCACCCAAGAAGAAGTGTTTTCCATCCCCTCCACAATCGAAACTGCCTCCGTCAATGTAGGATTTTTTGATAAGAGTTTTTCTTGCACACGTGTGCTATTTGTACACCTAACTAGCTGGTCTCTAACCAAGGAATCAGAAAGGTCACCAAATTCACATGTTCTGGCTAGGGTCTTTAGAGAAGCAACATAACTCTTGACACGTTCGTTGCTACCTTGGATTCTGGTAAAGAACTTGTGTCTCTCTAACACAATATTTATACGTGGTCCAAAGTATCCTTCGAGCATAGTCATTGACATTTCATAGACATCGCTAGACTCCCCCTCACCTGATCCAACCGGAATAAGATCAATACTATCATATATGTTTTGACCTTCTACACCTAGATTATGCAATAAGATAGCTTGTTTTCTCACAGCTGAAAACTTTTCCCCACCTATCGCTACAATATAGGAGTCGAATAAATTTCTCCACCTTTTCCAGGGTAATATAGGGTCCCCTTTTTCCGATAAAAACGCTGGTGGCTGGGACATACTGGTCGCAGAAGCCATAACCAAACAATAATAATGAATAATCAGAACTAATAACAATCAACTTAACAATAGTCTTGAAGAATTAGTAAAATAACAAATTAACACAAATAAAGTAGTCACCGTTGTCTAGAGGCGTCGATCATATTCTTAAAAAAAAAAAAAAAAAAAATGGTATTTCCAGTCTTTCAGACAGTATTTTCAGTACTTCCAGTCACAACTGTTATAAACTATTTGAAAATATAGCTGTTGACTATTAATCAAAATAAATGGATTCACTCTTTGAACGATTTTCTTCATCCATAGACAGTCTTGTGGTTCATCCAAAGACAGTCCTGTGGTTCGTTGTCATGTATATTTCATTCTCCGTAAGGATTATGAAAAAAAAAAAATGGCCGACACGCAACACACGTACAACGTGACCTCGGCGTGATGAAGAGGTCAGATGATCGTAGGCGTGTACGTACGTGGTTCAAGTGATGACAACAGCAACAATGAGGCGAAGAACTCCGTGGATATAAACGTTCCCTGGTGAGCTGTCGCGAGGCAGTGGCGTTCTTTAAATGAAAACAACAACCACAACTGTAAGTAACGAACGAATATTCCTCTCCTTAAATATTCCTTCAAAATGTCACAAAACAAGACAATCCAAATCAGTAGTCCTTAGTCTTTCGGAAAGTCGCTTATAATATCGAGCGCATTCCCAATGTCGCCGAACTAACAGACGAGCGTACATACACAGTCTCGCTGCACTTACAGTCTCGCCGCATACATATGTTCGATGAACAGTCAAACTGCTTCTTGAAGGCAAGTGCAGGTTACCAAAAAAAAAAACCGAAAACCTCCAGAAAGCCGATGCCGATACTTCAAATCCGTGGGTTTTGTAAGTCCTCAGGGGAGTTGATGCCAATGTTCGCTTGTCCCCAATCAAGCCAGATAGTCACTCGTCGCCAGTGTTAAAATCCATTTCCACACGAGAAATAGGTAGATAGATGGTTTAATAAGATAACAGAGTTAAGGCATCAACCGTCTTCCTCAGTCACGATCCTTACTTCTGTCTCAACACTCCCTCCACCCTCATTCTATGACCTCATATGTTCCACCCTTAACATTCCAACCCAGATTACAACACAAGCCTACAGGATAATGCATTCCAGACTTTAATCAAAGTAGATATTATACATTTACGCTTTTTCTGACTCTCAGTATATTTTTCAGAAAACCAGACATGGCAGATACAGATAATATACAATTTAAAAATTGTAAATATAAAATTGTTGGTCTGCATTGTCTCCAACCTGCCTGTTTTAACAAAGGGAGAATCCATTTTGTTCTTTCCCTTGCATAAAATGTACAAATCAGTATCATTTGAATGGTAGATTGTGGAGACACATTATTACAAGGGCAAGGAGAAAGTTCTCTAGACCAATCATTTATTCCTGGATAACTGACCAGCCGATGAAAACTGTTAAACCTAAAACGAGTTAAAAGATATATATCATATCCCTCCATGCAACGTAAGAGATATGGTTGGATATCCCTCCATGAAACGGAAGAGATATGGTTGGATACCATACGTAATCAAAGTCATTTGATGTTGGACTAAAATCCCCTTATTTATCTCCTGAGCAACTCTAAGTGACTCTAAATGGGGAAAACAGATTAGTTTGACATCCTTCCTGGAGATAGAATTAATTTCCTCTGGGGTAAAGTAGTAATCTGGGTGGCCAATATCACTCCGAATTTTGTTTACCTAATTCAGCCACGTGATCGTATTAGCCTGGTCCAGACACGTGCTGCTGGTTGTCCATACACAATGCCACAGCAGCACAGGTTGCATTTTTAAAATATCAGAGACATAAGGAATACCCAGCTCACTGTGGCAATTAAAAACTGGGGAACTCACTGGTACAGCAAAAATAAACCTTAAAAAGGCATTTTCTACACATTGAATCATAGACATATCATAAAAACCCCGCACTTGGCCTGAAAAATTTTAAGAATAATACCAGGGGGCATTTTTTCCATTTTCTTGGAGAAATTAACGAGAGTGGCAGTCGCCTTCATAAATAATAGGCTCCTACTTTTCACTGCTGTGCGAATAAAACACCCATATAAGTAAAAGTGTTGGTGGAATCTACCCTTTTATCCCCCAAGGGGAGGCTGTTACATTTATTTCTCTCTTGCCCACAGGTCATTATGAATGTTTTTTAGCATTTAATTTCAGACCTAAGTTATCCATAAAACAAGAATATGTTGTAAGTGCTTTCCGCAAAATTAGTTGCGTGCGGGCCATAAATACCGCATCATCAGCGTAGAGGAGGGAGACTATCGGCTGTTTGTTGACATACGGGGCATCCTGCACCCTTCATACAAGCTCCTGTTCCAAAGCGTTAGTATATAGAGTAAAAAGGAACGGCGCAAGCACACAGCCTTGTCGCACCCCCTTGTCCACGGTGAATGTCGCCGTACATTCGCCATTAGTGCCATAGCGCACCTTAGCAGTAGCCCCAGAATTTAATTGTTTTAAAAGCTGGATCAGTACCGGGTCGACCTTCAGATTTAATAATATACTCCACAATTTATTATGTATAACACAGTCGAATGCGGCTGTTAAATCTACAAATGCCACATAGAGTTTCCGACCCTTTGCATGTGTGTACTTTCCAATTAAAATGTTTAGATTCAAGACTTGCTCGTTTGTCCCCATCCCTTGTCTAAAACCATATTGCACGTCGCTTATTATATTATTTTCATCAGCCCAAGTTTGTAATTTATTTAGGACAACCCTTCACATAACCTTCATTAAGGAATCGAGTAGGAATATCGGGCGGTAGCGTGCTGGGTTTTCTGGTTCCCCCTTTTAAAAAATCGGGACAATTACAGACTCTCCCTATGTTTTCATAAATCCCTTTACACAACTAGCTTGGAAGACCCTGGTTATCAAAGGTGACCAGAGTAATGGGATGGATTTAAATAAATCAATGGGAAGGCCGTCAGGTCCAGGGGCCTTGCCACCCCTGCTTGAGTTTATTGCCTCAGTCACCTCATCAAGAGAAATTTCTAATTTAATATGAATAAAGGTAGTGGGATTTTCCACCTGAGGGGATAAGGACTCAGGAATGATTTTCTCATGCCCCTGCCAACCTTTGAGAAAAAATTTACCCATGCCTTTTCTTCTATTGCGGCCGCAATTGTAGCAACATCCTTGATTTTCAAAAATGGCACATTTAATGCCCGCCAGAACAGGGTACAATCTTTAGTCAATGATGCGCCGTGAAGTGCTGTCCATAAATATTCAGTCACAAACAAATCTCTGCCATAAGGTTTAACCTATTAAGTACATTTTCACATCTTTACTTGAGATTTCTAGTCGACAAATCTAAAAAGTCTGTGAAACACAAATTATACAGTGTTTTAGAAGCACACAGAATGCACTGCAATGTTTTCATTTGATTATTTCTCTATATTATTCTTGTTAATATTGAATAGCCTTCTTTTTCATAAAACATTGAATTCTTTTCAGATTGGAAACTTCACTGAATGCCCTGTACCAAGGGTAATGTAAGTAAAAGGAAAAGTAGGTTTAGGTTTAGGGGATTTATAAAGTGCATGACTACCCTTGGACATCTCAGCGCTGAGGTGATGCAGGATGGAAGCTGTTAGCACTTGGGTTTAGGGGAAGAGCCATGTCTTGAGTTCTTTTTTGAAGGATACTTCATTTTCAGTAAGTCGGAGCTCTGGGTTCAGACTGCTCCAGAGTGTTGGCACCAGATGGGTGAAGGACCTTCCACCCCATCTGGCTCTCTTGAATGTGGTCTCATTCATCATGATTTTTAAGCATGACCTGAGTTGTCAACGGGAAGAGTAGTGAGAGACGAACTTGTGGATCAGGGCGGGGCCTCTCCCATACATGGCTCGGTGAGCCAGACTTAAGGACTTGAATTTGATTCTGGTTTGAACCGGAAGCCAATGCAACTCTCTCAATGCTGGTCTAACTGAGTGGTGTCTGGGTATGTTCAGCAGGAGTCGGGCAGCTGCATTCTGTACGATTTGTAGTCTATTCGTGACATATTTAGGAGAGCCAAGAAAGAGAGAGTTACCGTAGTCCAGCATTGATACAACTAAGACTTGGACTACAGTCTTCCTAGAATCCTCTGGGAGTAGGGATATTATTTTTCTAATCAAGCGTAGTATCCCAAAGAAGGTGCCTGATAATTTGTTAGCCTGGACCTCCATTGTTAAGTTCTGGTCCAACCACATACCTAAATTTGTTATGGCTGATTTGGGGGGAGGAGACGGTCCCCAGTCGGTGGGCCAAGAGATCTCCGAGCGAGGATTAAAATTGTTGCCCCAAATCATTAGTTCTGTTTTACCCCCAAACAGTTTGAGGCTACAGTCCACCATCCAAGATCCGATTATTTCCAAGCATTTATGAGTTGTCTGTGGTCTGGATTGAGAGAATCTGAAATTGAGAACACTAGTTGTGTGTCATCGGCATATGACACGATGGAAAGGCCAAATTCATGTGTTATATGTGCCAAGGGGCTGAGATAAATGTTAAAAAGTGTTGGACTCAGGGACGATCCTTGAGCGACTCCCCAAAGTGCTGTGAGGGAGTCTGGCTTAAATCCGGCCTCCCTACATTGGAAGGTTCTGTCACTCAAGAATGATGCAACCCATTGGTTAGCTATTCCTCTGACTCTGACATTCTCCAGTCTTTGAATTAGCACTCTATGGTCTACTGTGTCAAACGCTGCGCTCACATCCAAAAGTACCATGGCCGCGGTTCTCCCTTGGTCAAGGATGGATCTGAATTTTTCAGAGACCACCAGCAGAGCTGACTCCGTGCTATGTTGTAGTGTGGTACTGTAAATTTCGGAACCACGTATCTGGCATGATTCTAACATGACGATTTCTTTATCAACAGACCGAGAATGTTTAGGATACTATGCACAAGCATTTGCGTCACATTCGAGTGACGAGATCGCCTGAAATCAGAGTTTCTGTCCTAATACCTCGAGCTCCATTTTAGGACGACAGCCATTTTGTGATTGCCCTCTCATAGGCAACAGCACTACGGCCAAGCATGGGTCTGAAGGACACACACACCTTCGCTGACTCCTCGGTGACCTGGGTGAACTGACTCCGCTGCCTAAGGCCAAACCTGTTCGGTCAGTTCCCTTCCCGCGGCCGAATGAGATTAGTATCAGGGCCCAGCATATCACGAAACCTTTCATCACACACGAACCATGCCTAATCTTCTACACACCTGCCCCTGTTTCCCTCTTTATGACCCGTTTTACGAGGAGGAGGTGCCCGTTTTTATTGGGTGTCCGTCGATATCTGATGAAGGCGCTAAGCTTTGCCGGGTAATTGATTAAGGGCTGAACGAACTGAAATATGTACTTGCCATTATGACTCTGTCTTTTCCTTTGTAATGAATGCATGTAAATGATCATACCGTAAAACGAGGAATTTTTGCCCAAAGCATAATATTTGGTATATAAGGAGAAGGCTGGTTTTCGTAAGTGAGCAGTCTCCTGAGAATATACACGTGTTGTACTTCTAGGATACCTGTTACTGGCTGCAGCCAATAAATACGATCTTTGACTTCACCAAGAAGACTCTGTGTTTCTGTAGTCTGAAACAGGAAGAACTCGAAGTCTTCGGGTGTGTTCCCTGGCACCGCTGGGTTCCGAAAAACCCAGTACTTCAGTAGTTCAACAAATGAAATGGAAAATTATTTTTCATATTCACATTACACTCTCAATGAGACTCTTGATGTGGTAATACTTTTGCCCAAAAATGTTAATATTGTGGAATGCATTAATTTTTCATTGGTCAGATTAGTGCACTTTTATGTGATGCCCCCCATGAAAAAGAAAATTATTGCAGAAACCATTGTGGCCAATTCACAAAATAATGCATACATATCTAAAGGTGTACTATAGGAGATATATCTTATGTACTCTTGCATGCCTTTGAAAGTCGATTTTGAAGTTGCCACACAGGTTACCACATATAATTCCAATGTTTTTGACTGATTTCCTACTGACATATTTAACAGGATGTTGAACAATGAAATCCTTGGTACAGTAATACTATACGTCTCAAAAGATTAGTTCAGGCGGAAACTCCAAAAGATTAGTTTAGGCAGGAACTCCTCTTTATACACATTTGGATTAATCTGTTCAAGGGTTATTTTCAACAACAAACAGTACTGAGAGAAAGTACAACATTTCAGTTGATTGCATGTTTTTACCAGCGCATCTCCCACTTTACTGGCATACAGATGATCAAACCTCATTACCAGTCAATGATCATATTCGGAGAGTTGTGGGGAGAGAATCATCTATAGCCATTTCCTGATTATCGACTTTCTTTGGAATCATCTCTCGCTTTCACTGCCAGAATGTTATCTGTATTCAATCTAGGGCCAAGATTTTCTCACGTTTCTTAGGTCAGCCTCTGATCTCATATACACATTTTTCCAGGAGCTACACCAATCAATATTTGACTACCAACGTGATCGTCTCTGGATCTTTGGACTTTCCCAGAGCCTGGCTTTTAGACCTGTTTTTTTTAGTGGGTTTATCCCCAAACCTTTTGCTTTTTGGCCTCCTGTTTTTTATCCTGTTTTCATTAGCTTTTACGACTCAGGGCACTTTACCACTGATATTCAGTGCAAAAGTGCATCTGCTCTCCATCTAAATTACGTTTATGGATTGGTGTTTCCATGATTGGATTATTTGATTTACTACTAAGTCCATAGTACAGTGCACTGCGTACGCCCTGGGCCTATAAATCAAATGCTGCTAGTGGGCCTGCAGCACTGACCCACACAAGCATCCTATCAAATGGTTCTCAGACCTGCCACTGCAGTGTCTGCAAGCAGTTTTTACTGCCACATTGACCCGGCAATTGCACCCACTTGCTGGGACCTCACCTTCCGTTTATAACATGTGAGTCACCCCGAAGGCAGGCCCAAGGTACCCCTGTGGGCAGGGTGCAGTGTTTGTGAAAGCTAAGACATGTACTGGTGTGCGTGACAAGTCCTGATAGTGAAACACATGGTATTTTGTTTTACTCTATTGGCTATCTGCTCCATAGGATAGAATTGGACTTACTGTGTAACATCTTACAAGTATAACTTCCTATTGGGACAAGATATGGATGTTTACTATGCCTGAACTCAGGATTTTATTAAAGATGATTTTTATGTTGTATGTTTGAAAATACCACTTTTAGAAAGTTGGTATTTTCTTACTTATCCATCCTATGTGCCTTGGCTGGTTTGTGTATTGACTTTCTGATTTTGGAGTGACAGGGGCTGGGAATATGCATTCAGGGCAGTCCGCCACTGTAGGAGTTGAGGTGTGTCCTGCTTTTCTTGGGTGACTCAGAGCTGGTCTGAATAGACCTGGGCCGCATTTAGAGTAGTGGGAGGAGTTGCACTAGCACCTGAATAGGCATGGTCTGCATTTAGACTGGTGGGAGGAGATTTCCCTTACACCTGAATTGGCCCTGTCTACCTTGTACAATGCTGTCTCTACCTCCTGCCCAGAAAGCTGGGCCAGAGATGACAGAACTGGTTTAGACTGGACTGAGAGACTTTTGCCACAAGAGAACAAACGAATATGTGGAGGATTAAATGTTAAATCCCAGACCCCAGAACCATATAATACTGCTGGACTTAGGAACCTGCCAGGAAGAAGAGCTGGAAGAGCTCCCAGGAGGAGTACTGCCACTTTGCTGTGTGATTTACTGGGTTGGCCTGCAGTTGCTGCTTCTGTCTTAGGTAGGGAAAGGACTGAATTGTATGTCTGCTTTCAAAGTATCTCCAGGGCCTTGATATGGAGCTTGGACCCTGTTGCAAGTCTCAGGGAAATAAAAGACTTCAACATCTTCTGGGTACGTGCTTCTGGAGGTGGATGTTTCAGCTGCCACAGAGATAAAGGGAACCTGATGCCATAAATAATGCAACTGCAGGCTCCATGACCCTGAAGGCACCGCAAAGGACATCTCCCTACTTCACACTGCAACCCTGGTTTCACAGATGCCACCATCTAATGCTGCCACCGAGCCATTGCTTACACCACGACCTGAGGGCACCGCATTTCATACTGCCTCTCTATATACTGCCACCTTGGTATCCCCAACAATGCCACAACACCATCACCGACACTGCTGCCTGCACCATGACCTGTGGAGACTGCTCATTGAGAACATGGAGCACCATCCCACTGCACACCGTAGGCCTGGTCTCACCGATGATGCCGCTCCAAGCTGACATTTATGCCACTGCTTTCACCGTGGTTCGAGGGTACTGCTCGTAGGTCACTCGATGCACCGCCCAATCCCACATTGCATCGTGGGCTCCTCATGCAAGCACCATCCACTCCAAATCGTCAATTGACGCAGCGACCTGCATTGCAACCTGTGGGCCCAGCAAGACGCATTGCCCCATCTTGCTTTGCAGCCTTGGGTCTACCGATGACATCGCTTCAGCAATGATGATGCCGCTCCTTGTACCATGACCTGCCTGCACCATGGTGAGCACCACATCACTTCGTACTGCATCCCTGGTCTCACTGATGCCGCTGAACGACGGTCACTGAGCCACTGCCAGCACCACAACCTGAGGGCACTGCAACCCACACCACTCTGCACTTCACCCCACAGCTCGACACCTGCCAACGCTGGTGCACCTGATGTCTGACCTGCAACACAAGTGACTTCAAGGACCCAATGATTCCTGCACCGACCTAGAGAACCGGCTACTGCTGATGCCGGCTCTTCGGAGCTCAAAGAGAAGTCGCTGATGCCCTGCATTTCTAAAGGTACTGTTCTTCCCAACACCGTTGCTGGCCTGCGACACCTCTGTCAGCCAAAACTGTTTGGATTGGTTTGCTCATGATGCCGTAATATCCCCGGATGGAGCTATGGACTTCAAGTAACTGAAGTACTGGGTTTTTCGGAACCCAGCGGTGCCAGGGAACACACCCGAAGACTTCGAGTTCTTTCTGTTTCAGACTACAGAAACACAGAGTCTTCTTGGTGAAGTCAAAGATCGTATTTATTGGCTGCAGCCAGTAACAGGTATCCTAGAAGTACAACACGTGTATATTCTCAGGAGACTGCTCCGTTACGAAAACCAGCCTTCTCCTTATGTACCAAATATTATGCTTTGGGCAAAAATTCCTCGTTTTACGGTATGATCATTTACATGCATTCATTACAAAGGAAAAGACAGAGTCATAATGGCAAGTACATATTTCAGTTTGTTCAGCCCTTAATCAATTACCCGGCAAAGCTTAGCGCCTTCATCAGATATCGACGGACACCCAATAAAAACGGGCACCTCCTCCTCGTAAAACGGGTCATAAAGAGGGAAACAGGGGCAGGTGTGTAGAAAAATTAGGCATGGTTCATGTGTGATGAAAGGTTTCGTGATATGCTGGGCCCTGATACTAATCTCATTCGGCCGCGGGGCGGGAACTGACCGAACAGGTTTGGCCTTAGGCAGCGAAGTCAGTTCACCCAGGTCACCGAGGAGTCAGTGAAGGTGTGTGTGTCCTTCAGACCCATGCTTGGCCGTAGTCCTGTTGCCTATGAGAGGGCAATCACAAAATGGCTGTCGTCCTAAAATGGAGTTCGAGGTATTAGGACAGAAACTCTGATTTCAGGCGATCTCGTCACTCGAATGTGACGCAAATGCTTGTGCATAGTATCCTAAACATTCTCGGTCTGTTGATAAAGAAATCGTCATGTTAGAATCATGCCAGATACGTGGTTCCGAAATTTACAGTACCACAGACCCTCCTTTTGCCCTTACATAGGCAATAATCTATACTCCCGCTAGTCTGAATCCAGGTCTATGTCCATGAAGTTGCAGAGATGTTGCTGTAGCATCATCCTATTGCTTAGCTCGTCTCGTGTTACAGGTTTCCTTATACATGATGTAGCGCAGATGCCATAAATTACAGGAGCACACTGTACACATAGACAGAGCAGGAAAAGAATGGCTAAGATCATTCCAATGACTATCAGGATCTTCCAACCCCAAGCGCATATCAGTTCCCAGAACCACCCCGCCAATGACCATTCCCCATTATCTACGTGAATAGATTCTGAGATTCTATGCAGTTTGGAAATGGCCTGGAAAACTGTTGGAGCGCTATCTGGAATAAAAACACAGCAGCTAGATTGGATCACTCTACATACCCCACCTCGGTCTGCAAGTATGGCGTCTAACGCGACCCTGTTCTGAAGAGTCATAAGACGATCCGACTGGAGCTCAGCAGTCAAATTACCAAGTGCACTGGCTGTTTCAACTACCGTGGATTCAACCACTCTTGTCAATTACCTTATGTTCCTGCTGTTAACCATTGGACCCCAAAACGGCAGAGAACCCTTTATGAAATCTCCAAATTCTTGTCCTGCAGTGTCATCTTGACTGATGACGCCTCTAACCATCCTAGTTTTATGGTAATCTGCCGCGGTCGTGTAGGTGGGAGGCAGCAGGAACGAAACAAAACATGTGCCCGAAAAGTCCGGGGGCAACCATGTATAGGCTCTATCATGGCAGATGAAATAGGTACCCTTGGCTGCTAAGAACGAAGGGGAAGTCTGAGATGCAAAAACGTAAGTTTCAGCGCAGATACTTTTCCCTAACTGAGCTCTGGGATTCTTGCCATAACCTTGCAAACATAGGTGACCCTGATGGGGTACAATCCAGATAGGTGAGGATTTCTTTGCTCGCTGGTTCTCACTCAGAGTAACTTCATATCCTGTCATATTCCAGCCAATATATGCTAGTGTCTCATCTCTTGGGATGGTTTCATAGGAAATCTCTTCCCTAATCATATCCACGATCCCCTTATCTAGAGCACTATTCTTGGGATTATCTTTCACAGAATGTAGGGGGTTGGCTTCATGAGCATACATGAACATTGTTCTATATGCCCACACAGAACCATTATGGCTGAAAGGTAGGAGTAGGTATGGGATACCTTTATCAGTAGTATGGGGCATAAGGCCACACACCCAACAGGTAGTTGTGTTTACTACTAGTTGGTGTTGGTGTAGGAGCTGAATGAACGAATTATTGACAAATTCCAATCTTCTAGCGGACTCGTGTTCAGGCAGGGGATGAAGGGAATGCGAGGAAACAGTAGGAGGAGGTATGGGCTGTGCAGTTGGTGCGAATGGTACTTGGAAAGAGAATAAGACATATCCTATGAAGATCGTCATCGCACTCAGTAACATGGAAATACATAACATCAAAAATCGTTTTCTTGTCATCATTATACATGTTCTGTCTTTGCAGTCCATTGGTTTAGCAGGTCTCTCATTCTCGAAAAACTCCATCCTCTCTGAGTGCTGCTCGCGGTGGTAGGGTGTTCTATGCTAAGGAAATGCTTCTGTCAGTCCAGGGCAACTCCTTGGACCGACCAGAACTGCTGACCTAACGTCTTCAGTTGCACGCCAAAGACTTGGGCAACCGCGACCCTGCAGCTGAACCCGGATGGTGGTTCGAAAAAGCAAAAATAAGCAAGTTTCTCAGATGAAAGAGAGAGCTGCACTTCCCAAAATTATTTAAAAAAGCAAGGGAAAGGAAAATATTTTTATTTGTCCATAGTCCTTTGCCGGTGGCACAGCCTCTTGCAAAATGTCATCGCTTTCCTGCTCAGAGCTTGTTCCTTTCACACGTGCATCGCTAAACGGCAGAAAACGAGGCACGGTTTCAGTCTCAGAATCAGCGATCCCCTCCTGGACCCACCGGTCATATGGCAGAGGCAAAGGGACCCTCTTGCAATGGATGCCGTGGATCCAGTTCTTTTACCCTTTCACTCGAACAGCTGATCTCGTTGAGAGAAGGACGAGATGGGGGCCGGTCCAACGAGGCTCATCATTCTTTGTCCGTTTAAAGTTTTTGACCAGCACCCATGATCCAGGATTGATAGGATGTTCTGGAGTTTCAGAGACCTGAGGCAGAGTATCATGCACCTGTTGGTGTAAAACACGCAATTTAGCCGTCAATTCATACAAATAATCAAGCAGTACTGGATGTTCGATCTCGCTGAATTTTGTAGGCCTTGGCACTCCCCATATATTGGCCGGGCGGCCAAACACGATTTCATAGGGACTAAGTCCCACTCGTGAATGCGCAGTCATTCTTGTTGACAGGAGTGCTAAAGGCAGAGCGTCAGGCCATTTAAGACCAGAGCTTGCTTGAATCTTGGCCAACTTCAATTTTAATGTGCCATTATAGCACTCTACTAATCCAGCTGATTGGGGATGATTTGCAGCGTGAAATTTTTGCCGGATACCCAGTCCATCACATACTGTTTTCATCACTCGACCCACAAATTCACTCCCATTGTCACTCCAGACCATTCTCGGCATTCCATATCTAGGGAAAAATTCTTTGACAAGGGCTTTAGCTGTGGACAGAACAGTGTTGTCTTTTAAAGGGTATGCTTCTATCCACATTGAAAAGGCACAAACAACAACGAGTACATATTTCAAATTGTTGCATCTTTCCATGTGGATGAAATATAGCTGCAAAACCTCAAACGGATACGTTGGAGGCGCAAAATGACCAGCTGGAGTTGGGGTTCCCCTACCAGGATTGTATTTCAGACACACCATGCAGTTTTTGACCACATTCTCTGCACATTTAGGAATTCCGGTATTTTGCCATACTGGAGCCAACAACTTACAAATCCCTTTCACACTGATATGGGCCATTCCATGAGCCATTGTCACCACTGCAAGCACGTACGCATCGGGTAACAACCATCGCCGATGTTCTGACAAGTCAATCCAACAACCATTTTCATCCAGTTTACCCGTACTTTCTCTCCACATACTTAATTCTTTCTCTGAAGCTTCGGCTTGAAGAGACTTCACACTCTCTATCGTGTCTTCACACATTCCAACATCACCAACCCATCTTTCAGGGCCTGCAACATACACCCGACTCTTCACATTCTTTGCTGTTTCTTTTGCGATTTCATCCGCAAATGCATTACCAAGACCAACATCATCAGTAACCTTCTTGTGTGCATTGCATTTCACAATCGCAACTTGTAGCAGCAAGGTCAGTGACTCAAGGAGCTCATTCACCACCTGACCATTTTGTATTTTAACTCCATGTGAAGTCAAGAACCCATGTTCCTTCCATAATCGCCCAAAACTATGGGCCACACCGAAAACATACTGACTGTCGGTATATATGGTCACTTTCATTCCTTTTGATAGCACACACGCTCTTGTAAGTGCGATTAACTCTGCTGCTTGGGCTGAATTATGTGGTATACGTGCAGTTTCAACAATCGTATGCAAAGTTGTGACAGCATATGCTGCAGTCGTATCACCATTCGAAAGCTTGAAACATGAACCATACACCCATAAGGTACCATCACACTCTACAAGGGGAGTATCCTTGAGATCCACTCTCCCTTTTGTTTCTTCTTCTGTTCTAAAAAGACAATCATGCTGCTCAACATCATCTGTCTCCACTGAAATCGGCACTAACGTGGCTGGATTCAACGTATTGCACCTTTGTATGTGAACATGACTCGCTAGCAGTGTCAACTCGTAACCTGACAATCGAGCACTAGTTAAGTGCTGTGTTTTGGTTCTGTTTAACAACGTGTCCACTGCATGTGGAACCATCACAAACAACGTGTTGTTCATTACTAACCCAGCAGACTGTCGAATAGAAGCAGCGGCTGCCGCTGTGGCTCTCAAGCAACTCGGCAATGCTTTAGCTACCGGATCCAAAATTGATGAAAAATACGCGCATGGACGCTGCTTGCTTCCAAAAGACTGTGTCAACACCGACAATGCACAACCTTCCCTCTCGTGCACATACAGTGTAAAAGGCTTGCTGTAGTCAGGAGTACCCAGCACAGGAGCCGAACATAATGCTTCACGCAATTCGGAAAAACGTTTCTGACAATCTTCAGACCATGGGACGGGATTCGGTGTATCTTTACATGTTAATGCTATCAAAGGTTTGGCCAGCAGAGAAAACCCAGGTATCCATTGTCTACAGTAGGATGTAATGCCCAAGAAAGCACGTACTTCTCTCTGTGTCCTAAGCACACTCAATTTTGCTATTGCCTGAATTCTTTCTGGGGTCAGTTTCCTTCCCTCCTTCGATAAGAGATGACCTAAGTAGGTCACTTCTTGTCGACACTATTGCAGTTTTGAAAGCGACACTTTGTGATGTAGATTAGACAAATGATGCAACAACGACAATGTTGCTTCTTTACAAATGTCTTCAGTATCTGCGGCGATTAGTAAATCGTCAACGTACTGAATAAGGGTAGCACCATCAGGTAAAACAATCGCATCGAGCTGAGTTTTTAAAGCATGGCTGTACATTGATGGACTTTCACAGTAGCCCTGAGGAGCACGTTTGAAGCGAAAGCTTCGACCTCCTAGGCTGAAACCAAAAATATCTCTGCTCTCCTCGGCAATCGGGATGCTGAAGAAAGCATTCTTTAAGTCAATCAGTGAGAACCAGGCGGCGGAGGCTGGAATCATTGTCAATAAGGCAGTAATATCAGGAACGACTGGAAACTGTGGAACAACTATTTTATTGACCTCTCTAAGATCAATCACGAACCTGTAAACAGGTGGCTGAGAAGGGTCAGTACGTTTCAAAACAGGCAGAACAGGACTATTGCAAACGTTGCCTCTGGTCTCTTCAATCACATCTTTTCCAATCAAATCATAAATGATCGCTAGCAACGCTTTTTCACCTTCACTATAGATCTTATATTGGGGAATGCGTGGCAATTTAACATTGGCTTTCAATGTTACAACATATGGCGGTAATTCCAAAAGGCCCACATCATTAGGACCAGTAGCCCAAATGGCATCAGGAAGAAACGACAATTCTGTCGGAAGTTTATCCTTTGACAAATACATTGGAGAAACCACTTTCCTACCCAGTGTAAGTTGTACTCCCGAAGGAGAACAATATAATGTTGCATACAGTCTTTTCAACAAATCCAATCCCAATAAGTTTTCACCACAACCTGTTGTCAAAATTAGGGGTGCTTCCAATTCACAAGGTCCAACAGAAAGGGACATAGGGCAAGAAATCGGATTCCTAACCGGGGCACCAGAAAAACCCACCGAAACATTCATCTTGCCAGACAAAGGCGCGCCAGGGAGTTTTGAGTGCATAATAGAGCTCTTTGCAGCACCAGTATCCAACAGAAAAGGCTCTGACACACCTGATGTAGTCACCTTAACATACGGTCCACTTTGATCTACTGGAACTGAAACAACTCCCTCGCTGTCCTAGCAATCATTACCTTCCATATTCTCATCTTCCACATAATAATCATCATTATAGTACTGAGCCGTCCTACCAGACTCATTAGTTTGTTGGTCAAAACTATTCAGTGTATTTTGAGGTGGAAGGGGACGCGCGTTCTGGGTAAGACTTCCACGTACTCTACCTCTGGGAGCTTGTTGAACACCTCGACCTCTTGCGCTAAATGCACCATTAGCACGCTGCAACAAAATAGGACAACTATACTTGAAATGACCCTCTTCTTTACAATATGAACACTGATTGGGACCTGCAGGGGCACGCGGTCGAGTAAACTCATACCTTTGCATGTTTTTCTGAAACTGTTGAGGTTGCTGATAATTACTCTGACCACCAAGTGGCGGGTAAGCCTGTTGTAAAAGAACTTTCGTTTTTAATTCCTTATTTTTCTTGTCTGCTCTATCTTTCTCATCTTTATCCCTGTTTTCGTAATACTGTGCAGTAGCTAATATTTGTGCTGAAGAGGAAACAGCCCAAGAGCTTTCTGAATCTTTCAATTTCTTACACAACTCTGGAAGCAAATTATTCACAAATTTGTCAACGAACAACCGTTGACCACCTTCTGTACTCATATCTTGACCACTGTGGTCGATAAACGTTTCCTCAAACCTAGTGAAGAAATCAGACACTGTTTCATCTTTCTTCTGCTTACACGCAGATAACTTATCCCAATTAACACGCATCGCAGGCATTAAAGTTTTCATGTAAGTGATGATCCTAGCAGGGAGTTCTGCTACTACGGGATCAGGCTTGGCACCACCAACTTGCCCATCGTTAGCAGCTCTAATATTAGCCCATGTGGCGCCTAACTCTTGCACGTGATCTGTATTGCGAATCAATCCCCACAAAGGCTGCGGAATCACATTCCCAAATAACATGTCTATGTCAGCCAAATTCATAACACATGATTCTGCAGTCTGCGATAACTCCTTATAATATCCTGCAGGGTTCTTACGGGGGTCGGGTAAAGTTTGCTTAAGGGCTAACACTTCAGATTGTTTCCAAGGGACGTGTACCCAAACACGCTGAAAATGAGCTGGAGCAGCAGCAATACCTTGAGCGACATCGGCCGCAACAGCATCCTTCCATACCGGAGGGACTTCCCTCATAGGGTACTGCCGCATCTTTTTACCAGAGGAGTCATGTTTAAACAGTGACTGGAAAGGATCCTCAATCCTAAAAGATAACAATGTCGCAACTGCTTTTTCGACTTCGGGACCCACAATCGTACCTTTTTCAAACTCAAACCGTACACGGCACAAATCCTGCGGATTTGCTTCCAAATCATTATCCTCCATTTACTCACAAAGGAAAACACACATCTGCTCAAAAACGTATCTCTGTTTCGGTGCTTCCCATTGACAAAAGACCTCCATAACAGACTCCAAATTATACCTTGATGGGTGAACAATCCATTTGCGCGCCATACGGTCAAACATCTCTTTCTCGTGAGAATTAGGCAGTTGACTACGCGTCTGCTTACGCTTTGGATCAGGGGTCACACCAGACGACCTGAAGAAAGGTAATAAAAAACTAGCAACTGTATCCGTCACTCTCTGTCGGACAGAAGGAGAAGCTGACAAAAGAACAGGGGAAAAAACAGAGGGAAGCACAGTAGGTGTAGACGTAGATGTAGAGACAGTATCAGGAAGAGCGCCAAGAGAGGCAGTCGATGTAGTAGGCAAAGTCGTAGAAGGTAAAGGGGGAACAGGCAGCAAAGTCGGTGGCCCCTGAGGGGGCTGCACCATAGGAGCAGGGGCCAACTGAGGAGGAACTGGTGGTAGAGGAGCTTGATGTAAAATAACTGGATGTTGCACAACTTGGTGTTGCGGAGGCGCTGTAGCACTCTGCGCATAAGGGGGTGGTGAACTTAACAAGTGTGACATCAAAGTATCTTTCTCTATTTCTTTTGACGCATCTTGCTGAAGAAGCGGCAAAACTGGATAACATTTATCTATCACTAGTTTACATTGTCTGTGCAACTGCTCACTCATCTGTTATTCTTCATTATCTTGAAACTGCAAAGCAGCTTGCATTATCGAGATACCCTTTTCTTTTTTATTTCTTTTTGCCAATTTAATTTCCTTCTGTTTGGCTTCCTTACGCCATAGGCGGAAAGAGTCAAACATTGCCGGCCGGGCTTTCTTCTTAAAGAGTTTAACCTCTAGATTATCCAGAATCTCTGTGTCGAAACTACCGTATTGGGGCCACTTTAAGTCACCATCTTTTCTGGTGTAACGGATCCATACTTCATTATATGTGAGTGGGCCTATGCCATGTTTTACATATAATTCATAAGTTGGAGTTCCAATCGGAGGAACCGGACACGAGTCCTCCAATCGGGAATCCCTATTATAACCAAGACAAAACAAATTTCCAAGGATACTAGAACCAGGCATCTTCGCTCTCTAGTCTAGTTTCAAACTTCAAAGGATTATCGAATACGATAGTCTCGTGAATACACGAGTCCCTTGGTTTTGGCGCTTGCAAGTTCTAAATCCAAATCAAATCAAAAGATCCCAAAGGGGATATCAAACCAAGTAATCAAACGTAATCAAACTAAGGACTGGGAGAAGCTCCACTTATACTTAACTGAGGTATCGATGACATCACCAGAAGACGCGTTTATCGTTTCGCTCTACCAATTCATCAAGGGTCCAAAACAGGGCGATAGTCAGGGCAGCAGTCCTTTGTAGCCGTTGGGACGCGGAGAACCTCGCAGCAAAGACTTTCGGACCACGTCGACATACATGGGTCGATGAAGTGGCAGCCTTCCTCCAGAATTTTCACACGAAGCTCCTCACGAACCTCTGGCTTGGACCGGTACCGCTGAAATCGCCCTACGTTGGGCACCAACTGAAGTACTGGGTTTTTCGGAACCCAGCGGTGCCAGGGAACAAACCCGAAGACTTAGAGTTCTTCCTGTTTCAGAATACAGAAACACAGAGTCTTCTTGGTGAAGTCAAAGATCGTATTTATTGGCTACAGCCAGTAACAGGTATCCTAGAAGTACAACACGTGTATATTCTCAGGAGTCTGCTCCCTTACGAAAACCAGCCTTCTCCTTATATACCAAATATTATGCTCTGGGCAAACATTCCTCGTTTTACGGTATGATCATTTACATGCATTCATTACAAAGGAAAAGACAGAGTTATAATGGCAAGTACATATTTCAGTTCGTTCAGCCCTTAATCAATTACCCGGCAAAGCTTAGCGCCTTCATCAGATATCGACGGACACCCAATAAAAACGGGCACCTCCTCCTCGTAAAACAGGTCATAAAGAGGGAAACAGGGGCAGGTGTGTAGAAGATTAGGCATGGTTCGTGTGTGATGAAAGGTTTCGTGATATGCTGGGCCCTGATACTAATCTCATTCGGCCGCGGGAAGGGAACTGACCAAACAGGTTTGGCCTTAGGCATCGGAGTCAGTTCACCCAGGTCACCGAGGAGTCAGCGAAGGTGTGTGTGTCCTTCAGACCCATGCTTGGCCGTAGTACTGTTGCCTATGAGAGGGCAATCACAAAAGGGCTGTCGTCCTAAAATGGAGCTCGAGGTATTAGGACAGAAACTCTGATTTCAGGCGATCTCGTCACTCGAATGTGACGCAAATGCTTGTGCATAGTATCCTAAACATTCTCGGTCTGTTGATAAAGAAATCGTCATGTTAGAATCATGCCAGATACGTGGTTCCGAAATTTACAGTACCACATAACTGTATATAAACTAAGGGTGGGTGGTGAACTTCACTACGCTGGTGTAGTTCACACTGTTTTGCCCACTTTGCACTCCATTTGAATGCGTAGTTCAACAAGAACTCTGTAATCCTCTGCGCAGTGGAGTTTACCCGTGCCAGCCAACTAACAACATTTTAATTTAATGCTGAAATTGAATGATAGGCGGACTTTGTTATTCAGCGGCAATGTTGCAGAATTTTTTGGCCCATCACTGTTTAATTTAAGGTGATAGCTCCATCTAGTGGCCAAAACATCTATTGGTAAACTAAACAGTAACAAGCAGAATCCTTTGTGCTATATGGTAGTGCTGGAGACTAAGAGAGAGAAGCTGAATTGAAGCTGCTCTTCATGAGTGATTGGGTAGCAGTCTTTTCAGGCGGGTGTTGGTTTATAAATAATTTTTTAGTTTTCAAGGAGAGAAGAAGGTACTAGGATGGGGGATCCTAGTGGCGTTGTTGTGATCAGGCGTGGCATCCACCTTGTGAACAATATAAACAACAGAAGGGAGCCAACATTTCTGACCTCAGATGCTGATCCTATTGGGATGGGCTTTTAATGACGATGGAAAGCCTGCTCAACTTCCCTTGGAAATGAAAAGTGCTGTGCGGACTACATGCTTTTTATCTCATTAACTCTTCTACCCCATTAACCCATAAGTACTAATGACCAATGATTATATATTATTAGGATGCACAAACAGCCCCATGCTAGAATCCACTCAGTGCCATATCTCCAGGCTAAAAAGTTCTACCGAGTGTTTTACATCGTACTTCATTCAGTGTGTTCACACACAAGATGCTGTTGTTGAAGTAAATGCATATGTTTAAAGATTAAGGGCCTCATTTATGAGGTTTTGCCGTAGGGAAGCGCAGCAGGCCTTCCTGCTGCACTTCCCTACGGCAAAAGAAAAGGTCAGGGATGCGCCGTATCTATAAAATGCAGCACATTCCTGTCCTTTTCCCCTGCGCCGGCGCACCATGGGCTGCCTGCGCCAACGCAGGCACGTCTGCACCATGGTGCAAGGGTGCCTGCGTTGCGGGGATGGATATTTTTGTACAGGAAGGAAACCTTTCTGTACAAAAATAATCACAAGAGGTTTTTCCTCTTTGTATGGGTGCTGCAGAATGCAGCACACATAGAAAAAGGAAAAACGAGGACAAATATAGATATTTCTCCCCGTTGGGCTTCCCTTACGCCTCCCCTGGGGAGGCGTAAGCTTTTGGCGCTGCTTCAGATTTACGATTTCTCGTAAATTTGGGGCAGTATCAAAAGGCCATGGATGTTGCTGGGAACGCCCCCTGCCATACCCATTGCACGCCCCTTTAACGCAGAACACTGCGTTAAAGGGACTGGTATTTATGAGGCAGCATTAAGACGAAAAAAGTGGCTCAGTGCTGCCTGATAAATATCACGCAGGCTTCTGCGCCACGGAACGTCAAAAAAAGTGACGTTCCGATGGCGCAACGGGCCTCATAAATGAGGCCCAATGTCCAGGGCTTTAAGTGGGCCGAGTCTTGCTGGCGGCTTAAAAGCATGCACAGAGAACGGTCCCTATCGGGCTCTCCATTTATACACATGGGATGGGGAAAAAAAAACTTAACTCTGCAATAGTAGCACCCAACACTCTCTGCTTTTGATGCAACTTCAAAATGACTTGTTTTTCAGTTTTATACAACTCAAACATGTGCACCAGTTACATTACACAAGGACGTGATTATTTTTTTGAATAATAAGATGTTGAGCGGACATCAGGTTTGAACCTGCTTCTTCTAAAGTCAGTAGCTCTAGCCTTATGCTACAACCTCGCCTACAAGAACAGTACGATTTTTAATATTCAATCAATCAATCAATCAGGGAAATTGTAAGCGCGTTTCTCGCCCGTGAGGGTCTCAAGGCGCTGAGGGGGAGGGGGTCAGCAGATCTGATTAGCCAAAGAGCCAGGTCTTCAGGGTCTTCCTGAAGGTGTTCACAGAGGGGGCGTGCCCGATGTCTGCTGGTAGCTCATTCAAGGTCTTGGGTGCGATGTGGGAGAAGGATCTTCCACCTGCTCTGGCTCTGTGGATGCGAGGGGTTTCGGCCAGAGCGAGGTTGGTAGATCAGAGGTTTCTCTTGGGTACGTGAAAGTTGAAACCGTTGTTGAGGTATTTTGGCCCGTTGTTGTGTAGGCATTCGTTGGCAAGGGTGAGAATCTTGAAGGTGATTCTTTTCTCCATTGGGAGCCAGTGGATGTTCCATAGATGCTGGCTGATATGTTCGTGCCAGGGGATGTCTAGGACGAGTCTGGCGGTGGCATTCTGTATTGTCTGGAATCTGCGGAGTAGGGACTTGTTGATGCTGGCGTATCCATAGTCCAGTCTGCTGATGATGAGTGCTTGGGTGACTGTGTTTCTTGACTCATGAGGGATCCATTTGAAGGTCTTGCGGAGGATGTGCAGTGTGTTGAAGCAGCTGGAGGTGACAGCATTGACCTGTCAGTTCATTGTGAGTGATGAGTTGTGTACGATGCCTAGGTGCTTGGTGTGGTCTGTGGGGGTAGGTGGGCTTCCGACGGCGGTTGGACACCAGGTGTTGTCCCATGCCAAGGGTGTGGTTCTAAAAACAAGGACTTCTGTCTTCTAGGCATTGAGCTTCAGGCAACTGTTGGTCATCCAGACTGCGATGTCTTGCATTCCTTTCTGGAAGTTGAGTTTCGTGGTGGTGGGGACTTGGGTATCGTTGGTGTAGGATACGATGTTGAGGCAGTGTTGTTGAACAATGGCAGCGAGGGGGGCCATGTAGATGTTGAAGAGTATCAGGCTCCGAAAAGACCCCTGTTGGGTCAGAGAGGAAGGGTGGCAGTCTGATCCTTTGGCTTCTTCCAGTAAGGAATTATAGGATCCAGTCCAGGTCTTGTGTAGTCTGGTGACTGGTGTGCTGAGGGAGACGGTGTCAAATGCTGCTTATAGGTTGAGTAGGATGAGTGCCATGCGGTGGCCTTGGTCCAGGAGGGTGCAGTTGTCGTCTGTGGTGGCGAGTAGGGTGGTCTTGGTGCAGTGTTTGCGTCAGAATCCAGATAGGGAACTTTGTCTGCAAAGGGGAGGAGCGAGATGGGCCAGTAGTTCTTTAGGTTGTTGGGCAGGGGCCTGACTTCTGTGCATTTCCAGTCATTGGGGAATGTGCCTGCTTTGAAGGTGGTATTGATGGTGTGTTGTAGTTCGGGTGTGTTGGCAGCTGCAGATCTCTGGTAGATGTGAGGAGGGCAGGGGATACCTTTCATGGTTGAGACGGTGTCTTCGATCGTGATCGATGTCCAGTTGCAGATGGTGGGATGGCTGGTGTCTCTAGGATGCATGGGTCCAGCTGTGACATCTAGTGGGTGGTCGATTAAGTTATCTTAGAGGTTTTTGATTTTGAGGTGGAAGTAGGTTCCAAGTTTGTCACAGAGGTCTTGGGACGGGGTGATGTCTGTGGCTTCGCTGTTGGGTTGTTGAATTACTGAATGACACTTAAGTGTTCCTTGGAGTTGGTCTAGTTGGCAAGGATTTTGTTGTGGATAAAATTCCTCTTGATGGTTCTGATTTAGTTGTGGTAGTCCGTCATGGCGTCCTTGTATGTGGAGTAGGTTTCTGTTGTCTTGATGCTTCTCTAGTTCTTCTCCAGGCGTCTGCAGGTGTGCCTGGCTTCTTGGATATCAGTGGTGAACTAGGAGGCTTTCTTAGGGTGCTGTTTGCCGGGGTAGCATAGCGGGGCAAGCTTGTCTGTATAGTTGGAGACCCAGGTGTGGAGTCCTCTGGCTGCACTGTTTGCGTCGGATGCCCAGGTGTGGTTGTAGTTGTGTTGCTCATCTGTAACCTTTCTCCAGTTCCTTCATGGTGGTGCCCGGGGGAGGTTTGGGTGCCTTGGGTTTGTCAACGGTGAAGTGTACGCAGTGGTGGTTGGTCCGTGGCGGTTACATTGTGTGGCTGAAGTGAACGTTGTTTCCTGTAGCGAAGATGGGGTCGAGGGTGTGTCCTGCTCTGTGGGTTGGTGTGGTGATGCATTATTTAAGTCTGATATGAGCAAGGTTGTCACGGAGGGTGGTGGAGTGGTGGTTGTTGGGGTTGTTGAGGTGGAAGTTCAAGTCTCTGATGAGCATGTAGTTCAATGAGGTGATGGCGTGGGGTGCAATGAAATCGGCGAGGGTGGTGGTGAAGGGTGTCCGGGGGCCAGGTGACCTGTAGATGAGGGTCCCTCAGAGTGTGGCGTTGGGACTGATTTGGATATGGAAGGGCAGGTGTTTGGTGGCGAGTAAGGTTTCACTGGAGGTGGTGGGGCAGAGGGTGTTCTTGTGGTTGATGGCAAAGCCCCCTGCTGAGTGGTTTTGGCAGTCCTACCTCTGAATCTTGTATCCATCCGGGACTGCATTGTTGATTTCGTGGTGGGGGAGGCGTTGGTCCAAGTTTCCATGAAGAAGGCGATGTTGGGCAAGAGAGAGTTGAGTAGGTTTCAGATTTCCATGGTGTGTTTGTGTATGGAGCGGTTGCACCTTAGTGTGTTGCTGGTGCTGGTGTTGGGGTTGTTGGAGTCCGGGTGGTGGTGAAGGTATGGCGACAGTGGAGGCAGGAGAACTGGCCACGGGTTGTGTTCGGCGAGGCCTATTGGCAGTCTCCGATTCTTCCGGGATTGAGTGCGAGGAAGGTTGTAGTGTCGTAGCAGCGGATGGTTGGAGATCCAGGGTTCCTGGGGCTGGTTGGGTCTCAGATGAGAGGAAAAAACATGAAAAAGGGGGTGTTCCCTTAAATGACAAGGAAAAAACTTTAACTATCAAAAACAGTATACCCACACCACAACAAGAATAAATTTATTCAAAACAGTTTTTAATTTTCATTTTTATATGTATATATATATAGATATCAACATGATTTTTTATAATAAATAGAGTAATTCCATTTGAACAATACAAAACATTTAGGAAGAATATACATAATCAAAAACATGCAAAAACAGTCTGAAACCTAGGACACGCAGTGACACTTCCAAAAAAGACACCAATTAGATCCACTCATACATCCAAACATCCCTTTTATACAGTCAAATTCATACACAAACATTCACGTCCATATCACTATACATAAGGACAAGAAAAGCGCCGACGCGCGTTTCGGACATGTGCCAAATAGAGGCTTCCTTCATCAGGGCACACTTGAGATATTACACAGGCTGACAAAATAATGTCTGTGACACGGTCCTGAGAAGTGGTCCTAGTAGCAGCAAGGCTGTGGGTGGGTATTCTGTGGGCAAAAAGGCCAAATTAGGGACAGCTCAGGATAAAATTTCATAAACAAGAGCAAGGCGGCCTGTAATTAGAGTCAGCAAGACGGAGGGGTTCCAATCAGCCAGGCACATACATGTCAATAGAGATAAGCTCTCCTTATATCCCCAAAATTTACAAGCACCGAAAAAGGTGTGTAAAGAATATCAGAAAATACATAAATCGGTCGCCCCATAGATGGTGCACCTGTAACCAAAAACCAGGTTTCAAGAAATAGCAGCCTACCTAGATACCCTACAATCACGGGGCCCCTTTAAGTATGTAAAAGGTCAGCAGATTGTAAAAACATGAATACGTGGATAGAAATCCCAGGATTCCACCGGTCAAGATTTCGCACTTTTAGATAGGCCCACAGGGGATCCAGGCGTAAGAGGGAACCAGGTTTAAAAGAAAATCAACGAAAACATTCCAGGTATCTAATAGGAGCATAAAAATAAATACAGGGGTAACACATCTATACAAATAACAATAGGGCAAAGCAGAGTGAAATAAGTGTAATCAAAGAAGGGAGAGATACCTCAAAAGGAAAGATAAACGCTGATAAAATACAGGAGGTAGTACCGGAGCCAACAATGAAAAACGACCTGAAAAGCAATAAAGCAACAATAAGCTTCACAGGTCATAGAGAGGTCGTGCTTCTAACATGGTACAGAGTTGACACACAACGAACTGAAACATACCTCAATGCAAAAGAAATGAGCAATCCTTTAATTGCGGTGAGACTAAGACGGGAGACATCATGATATTGAGAAACTTCAGACTCGGGGAGTAAGGGGCCTAAAGGAACAATTAAAGCAACGGGATTTTCAGCAGGGTTAAAGTAAGATAAGTGAAGGAAAGGTTACGAGAAAAAAGGGGGTCTCGGGAGGATGGAAAGCACGATGCCCGCAAAAGGTACACATAAGATCCGACTACACTGACCTGAAGCGGCCCGGCGGTCCAAGTAAAAATGGTGTCCTAGATAGAGGAGAACGCGGGACTCCTTCAACCTCCAGCAAAAGGGTTTGTCGATAAGGGAAAGCGGGAGGGACAGTGGGATTATATACAGGTGCTGGAAAGGGAAATACAGCGCACCTGAACGCAATAGAAATTAAGAAAGGACAACGACGTAAGTGTTGGGAGATAAAAATAGACAAAGGACAAAGAATAAACAACTGCACAGTAGGTAACAATGAAGACAGACTATCAGAACCAACTACCTCCTGTATTTTATCAGCGTTTATCTTTCCTTTTGAGGTATCTCTCCCTTCTTTAGATTACACTTATTTCACTCTGCTTTGCCCTATTGTTATTTGTATAGATGTGTTACCCCTGTCTTTATTTTTATGCTCCTATTAGATACCTGGAATGTTTTCGTTGATTTTCTTTTAAACCTGGTTCTTTCTTACGCCTGGATCCCCTGTGGGCCTATCTAAAAGTGCGAAATCTTGACCGGTGGAATCCTGGGATTTCTATCCACGTATTCATGTTTTTACAATCTGCTGACCTTTTACATACTTAAAGGGGCCCCGTGATTGTAGGGTATCTAGGTAGGCTGCTATTTCTTGAAACCTGGTTTTTGGTTACAGGTGCACCATCGATTTATGTATTTTCTGATATTCTTTACACACCTTTTTCGGTGCTTGTAAATTTTGGGGATATAAGGAGAGCTTATCTCTATTGACATGTATGTGCCTGGCTGATTGGAACCCCTCCGTCTTGCTGACTCTAATTACAGGCCGCCTTGCTCTTGTTTATGAAATTTTATCCTGAGCTGTCCCTAATTTGTCCTTTTTGCCCACAGAATACCCACCCACAGCCTTGCAGCTACTAGGACCGCTTCTCAGGACCGTGTCACAGACATTATTTTGTCTGCCTGTGTAATATCTCAAGTGCGCCCTGATGAAGGAAGCCTCTATTTGGCACATGTCCGAAACGCGCGTCGGCGCTTTTCTTGTCCTTATGTATAGTGATATGGACGTGAATGTTTGTGTATGAATTTGACTGTATAAAAGGGATGTTTGGATGTATGAGTGGATCTAATTGGTGTCTTTTTTGGAAGTGTCACTGCGTGTCCTAGGTTTCAGACTGTTTTTGCATGTTTTTGATTATGTATATTCTTCCTAAATGTTTTGTATTGTTCAAATGGAATTACTCTATTATAAAAAATCATGTTGATATCTATATATATATACATATAAAAATGAAAATTAAAAACTGTTTTGAATACATTTATTCTTGTTGTGGTGTGGGTATACTGTTTTTGATAGTTAAACTTTTTTCCTTGTCATTTAAGGGAACACCCCCTTTTTCATGTTTTTTCCTCTTGCTCTCGCCCTGGCGGGTTGTTCCCCAATTGTAGTTATTTTTTAGATTCAGGGTCCCTCCTCTGTTTTTCAATTGGGTCTCAGATGAGCACAGACGGGCTTGCCTTAGGTGTGCCTTTATATACAACAAAGTCATAGGTGTTGTTGATTGTATATGATGTTACTTGTTGTATTATATAGCTGAATGAATGGATGGAAGCAGCAAAATGCCAGTCGGACAGCACACTATGCTCAGCACAGATTTTAGCATGTGTTTTAAGCTATGCCCTTAATTACATTGACTATGCCCCTATGGGAGGATCCCCAGTTAAAGCCCTGAGTAAGTCCCCAGTATAAATATATGTTTAAACTATTCATGATATTCACCAGCCATAAAAAATAATTTGCAATTTTTAAGGTAGAAGTGCTTCTTTAAGAACCACAGAATTCTGTGGGTAAGAATTTTTTTTACCTTTTCTGTTCCGGGCATGTATAAGGCAGCAGGCGATCCTTAAATAAAGAAGCAAAATGAGCGCCTAACAACGCTTGTGATTTAAAGAGTTCACAAGGAAAAATTACCGCTATTGGTCAAGATAAGAGGTCATTGACGTCACAATGAAACGAAATAAAATGAAATGAAAAGAACATTTATAGAGCGCATGGCTACCAGAAGGCCTCCCAGAGCTAGGCATGACTAGTGATCTGAAGGGACGGCAAAAAGATTTATGGGAAAAGGAAGGTTTTAAGTTGTTTCCGGAAGACAAGGTGACGAGTCTCTTTCCGGAGGTGAAGGGGCAGAGCGTTCCAGAGCCTACCGGCATTTAGAGAGAAGAGTCTGCCGCTACTTCTGGCTTGTTTGAGTCTAGGGGTGTCAATTAGGTGAAGATCATCTGAGCGAAGCTCTCTCCTTGCTTTATAAGGATGAATTACAGCTGAGAGAAGAGGAGGCCCAATCCCCTGCAAAAATCTATGGACAATGCAAAGGGATTTGAAGATGATTCGCTCTTTGACTGGGAGCCAGTGTAAGAGGTGGAGGGCTGGCTTTGCGGATATGAATGTAGGAGTTCCCATCAATAGTCTGGCTGTGCAGTTCTGGGCAATTTGAATTTACTGATCAAAGAGGAAGGGGCTCCCAGATAAAGCGCATTGCCGTAGTCCAACCTGGAAAGTAAGAGAGATTGGAGCAACATTTTCTTGGCTTAGGAAGGGAGCGGGGGAGCCCTTTGCTGGCCATTCTGATCAGGCAAAAACAGGTTGCAACTGTTTTTCTAGCTTGAGTTTTGAAAGTCAAGTTCTGGTCTAACCAGATGCCCATAGACTCTTTATTTCTGGCTTGGGGTAGGTACCAGACCCATGCATTCTGGCCAGATGGTTCTAAGAGTCGTTTTGTCAAAGTTGCCCAAAGTCATAATCTCGGTCTTTTCTCCATTTAGTTTCAAATGGGATGCCCCCATCCATTTTACAACTTCTGTGAGACATGATTTCAGGGTAGTGGAGTATTGTGTGGGTTGATTTAAAGCTACGACCAGTTGGGTGTCATCAGCATAGGTAACCATATAGATCCCAAAAGGAGCCACGATAGAAGCCAAAGGAGACATATACGCATACAAGAGCGTAGGGCTCAAAGATTAACCTTGCGGTACGCCACACAGGGAAGGGCGAGGTTTGGAGCTCACACCTTCTTCAAATACCTGAAACGATCCTCCTTTCAAGAAGGAACAGATCCAATTCAGAGCAGTTCTGGCTACTCCCAAGTTAGTGAGACGCTGAATCGTGACTTGGTGGTTCACCGTGTCAAATGCCGTGCTCAGGTCCAATAATATGATGGCCGCTGAGCCTCCGGCATCTAGGATTTTTCTGCTTTCCTCCACTACCGCTAGCAGGGCAGTTTCCATGCTATGCCGAGGCCGGAAGCCTGTTTGGGAGGGGTGTAGCAAATTAAAAGTTTCCAGGCAATTTGAAAGAATATGATTAACATATTTTTCAGTGATTTTTGCGATCCCAGGCAGAAGAGAGATAGGGCGGTAGTTGCCAAGGTCTGCAGAACCCAATTGAACCTTTTTAGGAAGGGTTTTGACCATTGCCCCTTTCCAAATGGGAGGGACTACCCCTGTGCCAAGTGGGGAGTTGATAACATGGGTGATCGTGGGGTCAATAGTTACAGCTGCCTTTGTTAAGATGTTCATGGGAGCTGGGTCTCTTGGTGATCCACTTTTTACTGTGGACATCAGGGTCAAGAGTGTTTCCAAGGGGAGAGGAGGAAAAAGCTCCAGGCGTTGATTAGTGGAGGGGGGTCTGGAAGAGAATTAATGCTTGCCAGATCGATTTGAGGGAGTGTTTTAATGATGTTCTGAATTTTAGTGTAAAAAAACTCCGCCTGACTTTCGCAGCGAGTACCATCGAGGTCAGTAGGAGATGGAGGAATTGGGCTTTTTATGAGCTTTTTTATGATGACAACGGTCTCTCGGGGGGAGTTGGTGGCTAGCCGGATTGTTTCCTCAAGAAGGATGCCTGAGCTATCTTCATTTCAGCTCTGTATTTGCAGACAGCTTTTCTGTAAGTGATCTTGCTGTCGGAAGCAAAGTCTTTCCTCCAGTATCTTTCTAAAATCTTACAGCCCTGTGTCAGGGTACGTAATTCGGTGGAGTACCAGGGTGCTCCGTGTGCGCTGTATTTTTTTATGAACCGGGCTTTAGGGAGGACCTGGTTCAATGAGTCTCCTATCCAGCTGCAGAAGTTGTTATACATTATGACTGGGCAGGGGGCAGATTGAGGTCTGTTATTATCCAATTCTTGAATCCACTTCTCCTGAGGGAGCTTGGGCCAAGTTCGTATTAGGGTCCGTACTGGGTGGGAGGGGGGTGGGTATTGGTGGGTACCAGGATAAGGGCACCAGGAGGTGGTCAGACCAGAGCATAGGGTTAGGGTCCTTTCCCTGGAGATTCTCCAAATTTGAGAACACTGGGTGAAGACAATGTCCCTGCGTGGGAAGAAGAACTTTTTGCACCAGTACCTCTTAAAACATGAGCATGATGTGCTGAGCAGGATCTGTGCGCATAAGGTTTATGCAGCAATGCGAGGAGGCCCTCTCTGCTCACTCCACCCCTGTAACAGTGTAGCCCAGATTTTCTGACCACCACAGATCACAGAGGGTGTATTGTTTTCTTTATCTACAGATTGCCATCTGTGATCGTGCAGGCTCTGCCTCGCTGGTTCTGATTGGGGTCCTGTTTTAATTTTTTTATCATGCCGTGAAGGGTCGGTACTGACCCTCTAGCATTGAGCAGTGTCAATATGCAGTTTATTGCGCTCACAGCACACGGTGTGCAACGTGTCTCGCATTATACTGGCTGATTTGCATTGAGCAGGCTGTTTATAGTGCCTGGCTGGGATTCTGTAGATGTGGGCTGTGCACACTTTATGAAGGATGTGACTGTTTCTATGGCTGCACAACTTGTAGTTGTACAGTGTGCTGACTGTGGGGGATGCTGATTCTGCTCCAGATTGTGTGGCTTTGGGCTGTGCATGCATTGTGAAGGGTGCTGCCATCTGTTCATGTGGTGCTGGTGGTGCACACATTGTGGAGTGAGTTGACTGCCTCAGATTTAGAAGTTCTCAGGTTTCACAAGGAACCTGAGAGTCTATGCCAATGCAACTCCAAACTAACATACAGAGAACTCAAAATAGGCAAATAGCTACAGAAACCCTAATAACAAGAATTCTTAACTTCAACATAAAGTTTCCTGCAGTGCAAACACATGCAAATGAATGACGAAACTGTGATCAAAAAGAATACATGTTCCACGGAGAGTAACACAATACCAAACATCAATGAACAGTACTTTTGCATGGTTTTGTAGCACCAACTAGTCGATAAACAGAGAAGGCTTAGTGTTAGCAATTGAAGAAAGTACTAAAATAATTTAGAAGGATCTCCGCCAGTCACAGAGCTCCACAGAATCTTGCAGAGATTTTAGGTAACTTTGCAGAGTTCCAGAGAGCAAAACTTTGCAAACTCTGCCCACCCTTAATATAAAGCCTATTTTTGCTTTATTGAGAATGTGAATTACTGCATGTTGTATTTTTAGCCTTTTGTCTTGTTTTACACAAATAAATATTGGATTTTTTTTCTGAAACTAGTGTGGTGTCCTGTTGTAGTGGTTTCACTGTATTACTATGTACTATGTGCAAATGCTTTAAGTATTACGTCTGAGATAAGCCTGACTGCTCATGCCAAGCTACCAAGAGTTTGAGCAGGGGTTATTTTAGATGTGTAATCCCCTTATCATGATAAGAGTGGTGGATTCTGCTTGGTTTAGGTGCAAACCCTAGTCAAACAGAAAAACATATTTTATCACTGGCTATGTCTCAGTAGACAATTTTAAAAACCATACTTTATAACATTCTAATATATTTTAATAATGTGTCATCCCCATATTCCCAGGACAGCAAATTTTGCATTTGGAATTAGCTAGCATTTGGTACTGTGTTTAAGAATTTCTGAATGCCATCATAGGTATGTACTAACTGGTATTGGTGTGTGTATGGTTTCAAAAATGGTAGTTTGTATATTATAGTGGGTGTATCAAAGGTTATATTAGGGCTTGAGGAGGTGCATCAGATTATGACGTGGACTATGTCATCAGTGATGTCATCAAGGGTGTCACTTGATATGTCATCAGTGATGTCATCAGGAGATGAAGTCCACTTGTGTCCTGAGGTCCTCAGGACATAAGAGGACCTCATCACCCCACCACCAGTACGCCAAGAGGTGCGTTTGCAGAGTGGTGTAAAAAGGGGCATAGCCTCAGACTACCTCTCTGTACCACAGCTCTGTGGCACATACTGGAGGTACCTGGTAGGCTAGTTGGCCCCAGGAACCCTCAGGATTGAAGGGGACTTAGTCCCCCAATATACAACGCACCAGGAGGTGCATTTGTACTCTTGTTATATCAGGCCCCACCGCCTCCTTGTACCATTGTGCAAATGCGCCTCCTGGTGCATTGTAACTTGGGGGATTAAGTCCCCTTGAATCCCGAGGGTCCCTGGCAGCCAAATAGCCCACCAGGTACCTCAAGTAAGCGTCACAGAGATGCATAGCTGAGTGGTGGTCCGGCGTAACACCTCTTTTTACACTTCTTTGCAAACATGGCTTCTGGTGCACTGCTGCTTGGAGGATGAAGTCCCCTTGTGTCTTAAGGTCGTCAGGACACAAGAAGACCTCATCACCTCACCAGCAGTGCACCACATGCCACGTTTGCAGAGTGGTGTAAAAAGGGGCGTGGCCTCAGACCACTCCTCTGCAACGCAGCTCTGTGGCACTTACTGGAGGTACCTGGTGGACTAGTTGGCCCCCAGAGACCCTCAGTATTAAAGGGGACTAAATTCCCCAACATAGAATGTGGCAGGGGGCCCATTTGCAGAGTACTGCAGGGAGTGGGGGGGCCTCCAGCGAGCTGCCGTTTTTTAAGTTTTTTATTTTTAAAATGTTATGGTAGGGGGCTGCTTGTCCCCCCCTTCCCTGGGCCACTTTTGGCCTGGGAACCCCACCCCTTGGGGCCTGGCACACAATATATTTTTGAGGAGGGGGGCTGCATGACCCCCCTCCTCAGGCCAATTGCGGCCCCTGGGACCCCATCGCCTATGGCCAGCCTTTCTGTTTGTTTATTTTATAATAAATATTATAAATTATTGGGGAGGGGGTGCTGCGTGGCCCCCTCCAAGGTAACTTCTGGCCCTGGGGTCCCCATCCCTGGGTTCTGGCCTTACCATAGGGGACCGTGGGGGGAGCCCTAATGCCCCCACGGTCATGCCAGCTCCCCGCCTCCTACGGGAGCTGGCATTACTTTTCAGCAAGGGGAGCTGCTGACATGCAGCTTCCCATGCTCAAAAGCAATCCTGCTTTGCTTCATTGAAGTGAGAGCAGGTTTTTCTTCTATTGCTTCAATGAAGCAAAGCAGAGTTTGCTATGACAAGGCGGGTGCTGTGCTCCCGCCCTGCCATAGCAAACGGCAATGTCCCAGGGTTGCAGGAGTCGGCCCTGGGGGGTGGCGGTCTCAAGGGCAATCAAGGGCTCCTGAGGGGGGGCTGAATGGCCTGCTCCCTTAATTTACATAGCCCTGGGGAGGTGGTGGTCCCCAGGGTCGGGGGTTTGCTACTGACCCCCACATTTAAATCAGTATGTGCCCCAGGGAGGTGGTGGTCCCCAGGACATGTGCTTCTTTTTTTAAAATTTTCAGCAGGATTTGTGCACCCCGTGCGAATTCTGCCAATTTCTTTTTTTTTAAACGCTATTTTGGCCCTAGAGGTCCCTGAGGGACCCCCTGAGCAGGCCCAGGGGGTCAGCGTCTTTCTACCCTTCCCCCTTTTCTTGTTTTTTTACTTTTTTTAACTCTTTTCTTGTGACTCGGCTACCGAGTCACAAAATGGCTGCCAACGCGTTCTGGATTGGAGTGTTGGCAGTAAATCAGAGTGAAGTTCATGCCCGGGAAGGTTCGCAAACCCTCCTCGGTGCTCAGATATCAATATTTTTGTTTTTTCTAATTTCTCTGAAACTACTGAATTGATTTACACCATTTAAAGAAAAGGGCTCTTTCTGAACCAAGACCTACCTTTTTGCCAAATTTGGTGTGATTCCGTTCAATAGTGCAAGCTCTAGCTTTGTATAAAGTTTCCTATGGAAAATAACATGGGGAAAATGTATTTTGAGACCCCCTTTTTTCTCAGCCCCTGCTTGACGAATCACCCTGAAACTTTGAAGCCAGAAGCTGACTGGAGCAGGTCACTAGTTTTGAAAATTGCGCGAAGATTTGTCAAAAGGCGCCAAAGATATTGGCAAAAGAAAAAACGTTTTTTGAATAGAAAAGAGGTTCTAACTATAACTACCTACTGGCGACCACCAGTAGATTTTATATATATAATATATATATATATATATATTATCTACTGGCGGTCGCCAGCAGATAGTTATAGTTAGGACCGTGTTTCCATAGGAAATCCGCAACATTCTATTTTGAATAACTTTGGCGCCGATTGACAAATCCTCGCGAAATTTTCAAAATAGGTGGGGCGCGCCGCTCAGCTCCTACCCTGAAAGTCTCGGGGGATTTGTCAAGCGGGGGCTGAGAAAAAGGGGGGGTCCCAAAATGTGTTTTCCCCATGCATTTTTCCATAGGACCTTTAGTCTAAGCTACAGCCCGAACGGCTGAACAGAATTACTTAAAATTTGGCAGAGAGATAATCCTCAGGTCAGGGATGTGCTTTTTGCAGGTCTGGTGTAAATCTGGTCAGTATTTCCTGAGAAAATAGCAATTAAATGAATATATATATCTATAAGCGCGCTCCGAGCGCGTACGGTAAGCTTACCGTACGCGCACGCTGCCGTGCGCGAGCTTAATTCTGATTGGTGGTTACATGACTGTAAACATTCAAATCGGTCAAAATCAGAAAGTGTCGGCCGCCATTTTGTGTGTCTCACACTGATAAACAAAGGTGAAGAACGTGAAAAGGGGGCAACGAAGAGAGTTGCAGACCCCCTAGCATTTGTCAGGGGGTCCAAGAAGGTCCCAAAAGTGTGAAAAATACATTTTACATTTTTTTTTAAAAATCGCGGGGTGCGTGTACGGTAAGCTTACCGTACGCGCACGGCAAAAAAACACAATAAAAAAATAGAAGTAAAAATCAAATTTAAGTGTTTAGATATTAGGGGGCTCTAAAAAGAGCCGTTGTGTTTATGAAGTGTTTTTTTTTGTGGTACCTACAAGTAAGTACCGATGCAGAGTCTAAAGTTCAAGAGGAAGACTCTGTTGCCTTCATCAGTGAAATGTACACCGTCTCCTCTATAAATGCCTTGCATGTTGTAACGCAATTTGTTGTGGTATATAGAACCCATACCATAGTCTCTGAGGAAAGCAAACATAGATTTGTTGACGTGTTTTCTTGCTTTGTCAATCTGTGGACAAAATTGGTTGGACAAGTTCCACTTTTGCCTTTGGCATATATTAGAATATACAAAGGTGTCCTTAACAAGCATTTCCAGACCTATCCCAGTTAAAGTGCCTAGGTCATTTCCACCACAGTGCACAGTAATAAGGTTAGGCTGTTGGAAGTGTAGAAAAGATTTCACCAAAGGCATTAATTGGTGCCACTTTAACCCTCTCTGACCAATCCATTTAATGTCTACATTTGGCAAAGCAAGGTCTCTCACCATACCTCTTTTTTCTGCATACTTTTCACTCCAGAAGACATAGCTGTGACCTACAATCCACACTGTGAACATCTTTCAAGGAGATCTGGATGCACTCAGGAGGTGTCTTTCAGTAGAATGGCAATATGAAATGAAAGACAGTTGGAAAATGGAGGCATACATATTTTTTTTAAATAAAAAGTACTCATTGGCTGGTTCAAACCATTTTACAGTTAAAACTAGGCTGTATGTGTACATTTTTAGAAGCATGTTTTGTATTGGTTCAGAAAATTGTGTTCCCACAGAAGATTAATTTGGATTTGCTGTTAGGTTTGACAGGTGAAGCACTCTTGCTCTTTGGAATAGAAACATTGTGTGCTGAACTTCTGACCTCTCTGCTCACACCAGTGTTCCATGAGCTGTTGCTATGGTAGCAGGCAGAAGTCAAGTTGGGGGAAGGGTTCATTTGGAAAAGGGTTGAAGTTTTCAACCAAAAGAAATGTGTGATTTCATTTAAAAAAATGTGGGAAGCACTGAGATTTGTAATTAACATGTATATGTGTGAAAGAAGAGAGGGACACATTGCCATTTACTGGTTCTGCTAAGAGGAGAGAGGTGTACAGCTCTGAGAATCTGATTCTGATAGTCTGCTGTTTGAGTGCTACATTTCTTTCTCAACTAACTCATTTTAAAGGTGAGATATGAGTTTGAGAGGGGATGTATGTGGTGATTTTTGATATAAATATTAGAATTGTGATTCTTCTTTAAAAGTTGTGTTTTACATTTTGTGGTTTGGGAGATATTTAACTGTCTTGAACTTGTAAAATATTATGGAGTATGTTTTCACCATAAGTTAAGGTGTACTGGTATCACTGAGGAATACTGTGTTGTGCATAGAATCAAACCATGAGTCTGTGTGCACACAGGAATTGTTGTCAGAGATTTTAATAGTGTTGGTCCAGTTCTGTAAGAATGGCATTTGTAGGAAAGGGTCAGCTTTTTTTTTGTAAATATGATGGTTTCCATTCAGCATAAATCAGTAACACACAAATGGGAGGCAAATGCTAACACATTTGAAATTGATATAGTAGATTTTGCTTCTAATCATGCAATTGCTGAGCTTGGTCCTACATATACAAAACTCCAATTAACCCTTGCCACACATGTACTTTTACATACATTACTACAATGTTTATGCTGTTATGGATGCATGCATGCATATGTCTGTTGTAACTGAAAATACACAGTCTGCAGAAGCAGACTCTTAGCACACACCCAGCTGTTTATGCTGTAGAATCATGCTTAGTATTCACAAGTGAGTGGTGTTTCAGGTATCAGTGAGTAACGCTAATACATTCAACATCACTAAGGTTGATTTCCTTAGCTGGAGTGTGGTCAGTCACCCAGGTTACACATGCTCATGGTCTCAAAGAGCTGTTTGGACATGTGCTATTTTCTGTTTCTGAAAACTGTAATTAAAATGTGTCAGACTGTTAGAGTACTTATCACTTGCAAAAAAACAGTAGTAAGTGTGCTTTCAAATTGGCAATCAAATTTCGTTGTCTGCCTAGAATCACAACATGAGTCTGTGTGCACACAGGAATAGTTGTCAGAGATTTATTTTGTGTTACTCTGGTTCTTTTAGAATTGCATTGGTAGGAAAGGGGATGTTTTAATTGTTGTCAGAGATTTTATTTGTGTTGGTCCGGTTCTGTAAGAATGGCATTTGTAGGAAAGGGTCAGCTTTTTTTTTGTAAATATGATGGTTTCCATTCAGCATAAATCAGTAACACACAAATGGGAGGCAAATGCTAACACATTTGAAATTGATATAGTAGATTTTGCTTCTAATCATGCAATTACTGAGCTTGGTCCGACATATACAAAACTCCAATTAACCCTTGCCACACATGTACTTTTACATACATTACTACAATGTTTATGCTGTTATGGATGCATTCATGCATATGTCTCTTGTAACTGAAAATACACAGTCTGCAGATCAGACTCTTAGCACACACCCAGCTGTTTATCCTGTAGAATCATGCTTAGTATTCACAAGTGAGTGGTGTTTCAGGTATCAGTGAGGAACGCTAATACATTCAACATCACTAAGGTTGATTTCCTTGGCTGGAGTGTAGTCAGTCACCCGGGTTACACATGTTTATGGTCTCAAAAAGCTGTTTGGACATGTGCTCTTTTCTGTTTCTGAAAACTGTAATGAAAATGTGTCAGACTGTTAGAGTAATTATCACTTGCAAAAAAAACAGTAGAAAGTGTGCTTTCAAATTGGCAATCAAATTTCGTTTTCTGCCTAGAATCCCACCATGAGTCTGTGTGCACACAGGAATTGTTGTCAGAGATTTATTTCGTGTTACTCTGGCTCTTTTAGAATTGCATTGGTAGGAAAGGGGATGTTTTAATTGTTGTCAGAGATTTTATTTCTGTTGGCCTGGTTCTGTAAGAATGGCATTTGTAGGAAAGGGCAGCTTTTTTTTGTAAATATGATGGTTTCCATTCAGCATAAATCAGTAACCCCCCAATGGGAGGCAAATGCTAACACATTTGAAATTGATATAGTAGATTTTGCTTCTAATCATGCAATTGCTGAGCTTGGTCCTACATATACAAAACTCCAATTAACCCTTGCCACACATGTACTTTTACTTACATTACTACAATGTTTATGCTGTTATGGATGCATGCATGCATAAGTCTCTTGCAACTGAAAATACACAGTCTGCAGAAGTAGACTCTTAGCACACACCCAGCTGTTTATCCTGTAGAATCATGCTTAGTATTCACAAGTGAGTGGTGTTTCAGGTATCAGTGAGTAACGCTAATACATTCAACATCACTAAGGTTGATTTCCTTGGCTGGAGTGTGGTCAGTCACCCAGGTTACACATGCTCATGGTCTCAAAGAGCTGTTTGGACATGTGCTATTTTCTGTTTCTGAAAACTGTAATGAAAATGTGTCAGACTGTTAGAGTACTTATCACTTGCAAAAAACCAGTAGTAAGTGTGCTTTCAAATTGGCAATCAAATTTCGTTGTCTGCCTAGAATCACAACATGAGTCTGTGTGCACACAGGAATAGTTGTCAGAGATTTATTTTGTGTTACTCTGGTTCTTTTAGAATTGCATTGGTAGGAAAGGGGATGTTTTAATTGTTGTCAGAGATTTTATTTGTGTTGGTCCGGTTCTGTAAGAATGGCATTTGTAGGAAAGGGTCAGCTTTTTTTTTGTAAATATGATGGTTTCCATTCAGCATAAATCAGTAACACACAAATGGGAGGCAAATGCTAACACATTTGAAATTGATATAGGAGATTTTGCTTCTAATCATGCAATTTCTGAGCTTGGTCCGACATATACAAAACTCCAATTAACCCTTGCCACACATGTACTTTTACATACATTACTACAATGTTTATGCTGTTATGGATGCATTCATGCATATGTCTCTTGTAACTGAAAATACACAGTCTGCAGATCAGACTCTTAGCACACACCCAGCTGTTTATCCTGTAGAATCATGCTTAGTATTCACAAGTGAGTGGTGTTTCAGGTATCAGTGAGGAACGCTAATACATTCAACATCACTAAGGTTGATTTCCTTGGCTGGAGTGTAGTCAGTCACCCGGGTTACACATGTTTATGGTCTCAAAAAGCTGTTTGGACATGTGCTCTTTTCTGTTTCTGAAAACTGTAATGAAAATGTGTCAGACTGTTAGAGTAATTATCACTTGCAAAAAAAACAGTAGAAAGTGTGCTTTCAAATTGGCAATCAAATTTCGTTTTCTGCCTAGAATCCCACCATGAGTCTGTGTGCACACAGGAATTGTTGTCAGAGATTTATTTCGTGTTACTCTGGCTCTTTTAGAATTGCATTGGTAGGAAAGGGGATGTTTTAATTGTTGTCAGAGATTTTATTTCTGTTGGCCTGGTTCTGTAAGAATGGCATTTGTAGGAAAGGGCAGCTTTTTTTTTTAAATATGATGGTTTCCATTCAGCATAAATCAGTAACCCCCCAATGGGAGGCAAATGCTAACACATTTGAAATTGATATAGTAGATTTTGCTTCTAATCATGCAATTGCTGAGCTTGGTCCTACATATACAAAACTCCAATTAACCCTTGCCACACATGTACTTTTACTTACATTACTACAATGTTTATGCTGTTATGGATGCATGCATGCATAAGTCTCTTGCAACTGAAAATACACAGTCTGCAGAAGTAGACTCTTAGCACACACCCAGCTGTTTATCCTGTAGAATCATGCTTAGTATTCACAAGTGAGTGGTGTTTCAGGTATCAGTGAGTAACGCTAATACATTCAACATCACTAAGGCTGATTTCCTTTGCTGGAGTGTAGTCAGTCATCCAGGTTACACATGTTCATGGTCTCAAAAAGCTGTTTGGACATGTGCTCTTTTCTGTTTCTGAAAACTGTAATGAAAATGTGTCAGACTGTTAGAGTACTTATCAATTGCAAAAACAACAGTAGTAAGTGTGCTTTCAAATTGGCAATCAAATTTCGTTTTCTGCCTAGAATCACACCATGAGTCTGTGAGCACACAGGAATTGTTGGCAGAGATTTATTTCGTGTCACTCTGGTTCTTTTAGAATTGCATTCGTAGGAAAGGGGAAGCTTGTTTTCTGGAAATGTGATGGTTAGCATTCAGCTCAAATCAGTATCTCAAATGAGAGGCAAATGCTAACATATTTGAAATCAACATGGTAGATTTTTCTTCCACTCGTGCAATGGGTCATGTAGTTGCTACATGCTAAAAACTCATATTAACCCTTACCACACATGTAGTCTTACATACATGTTTACAGTGTTTATGCAGTTATGTAAGGGTCCATGCAGATCTCTTTTGCACCTGACAGTAGATAGTCTCTAGAACCACACTCTTAGCAGAGAGCTAGCTGTTTCTCCTGTACAGTCATGCTTACTAATCAGCACTGTGTGGTGTTTTAGGTAGGAGTGAGTAACGCTAATGCATTGAACATCACCAAGGCTCATTACCTTTGCTGGAGTGTAGTCAGTCACCCAGGTTACATATGTTCATGGTCTCAAAAAGCTGTTTGGACATGTGCTCTTTTCTGCCTCTCTAAACTATAAGGAAAATGTGTCAGACTGTTAGAGTAATTATCACTTGCTCTACCACAGTAGTAAGTGTGATTTCAAATTGCCAATCAAATTTCGTTTTCTGCCTAGAATCACACCATGAGTCTGTGTGCACACAGGAATTGTTGTCAGAGATTTAATTCGTATTACTCTGGTTCTTTTAGAATTGCATACGTAGGAAAGGGGAAGCTTGTTTTCATGAAGTGTGTTGGTTAGCATTCAGCCCAAATCAGTATCTCTCAAATGAGAGGCAAATACTAACATATTTGAAATCAACATGGTAGATTTTCCTTCCACTCGTGCTATGGGTCATCTAGTTCCCACATGTTCAAAACTCAAAATAACCCTTATCACACATGTACTCTTACATATATCTATCTAGTGATGAGGCAGTTGTGCAAGCATCAATGGAGATGTCTCTTGCACCTCACAATAAACAGTTTCCAGAAGTACACTCTTAGCACACAGCCAGCAGCTTCTCATGCACAGTTATGCTTACTAATCAGCACTGTGTGGTGTTTCAATTTGGAGTGAGTGACACTAATACATTCAACATCAGCAAGGCTCATTTCCTTGGCTGGAGTGTACTCACTTACCCAGGTTACACCGGGTTATAGTCTCAAGTAGCTGTTAGGACATGTTCTTTTTTCTGCTTCTGAAAACTATAAGGAAAATGTGTCAGACTGTTATAGTAATTATCACTTGCAAAAAAAACGTAGTAAGTGTGCTTTTGAATTGCAAATCTAATATCGTTTTCTGCCTAGAATCACACCAAGAGTCTGTGTGCACACAGGAATTGTTCTTAGAGATTTAATTCGTGTTGGTTTTATTGTGTTTTTCACTTGTAGGAAAGGGGTAGATAGTATTATTAGATTTGATATGCTCATAAAAAATATAGTAATATATTTAAATTACATAAAGGTATTTTTTTTTAGTTTCTTTCAGGTATTGCTGCAGAGCAGTGAAGCAAATTTAAGATGCCTATAAAATCAAGAAAGAGAAAAGAACAGAAAAAACATGTATATTTGAAGACAACTGGAGGACCCAAGTTAGTTGAAGATGCTCATGTTGGAAAAAAGAAAAAGTCTTCTGGTAAGCAGACAAAGGAATTCTTTAAAAAAATCTTCAAAAAAAGGAAAAATTTAAAAAATGTCCCCACTGGAAAAACTGTTTCAAGTGGAAAACAACAGGACAAAAGTGAGAATTTACTAAACGCTAATGTACAATCAGAAGCAATAAAGATTGATTTAAAAAGAAAAACAGCATTTAAAGAGATCCGTAGAAAAATGTTTCAGAGAAGAGTGATGTCCAATTTGCCAAAGGATGTGAAAAAATATAAGAAAAAAGCAAAATTTGACAAGAGAAAAAAAGATATTGAAGCCATTGTAGCTAAGGCTTTAGAATTAAAAAGAAAACTATTCATTTTAATTTTGAACAGGATGCGTACATTAGAAAAAATGGTCAATATAATGAAGTCACAAAGCAAATCGAAAAGAGTAGTGAAAAGAAATAACTTTTGTAAAGTGTTTTTAGGAGAATGGATGCATAGATCAAGTACTGAACCATTTTTTAATGAAGAGAGTTATCTTCAAAGTAATAGTTTGCTGCATGCAGTTGACACCAGTGGCCGAGCTTATGAAGTGAAAGATGGTTGTATAATGGAAAAGGAGAAAATGGTTCCAAGAAATGAGGAAGAAGTGATGGCGGATGAGGTTATGGGGAGACGTCCTAAAGCCCCAGTGTATACTTGGAATTGTAGTAGTATTTGTACTTTGCGACAGGAATCTATTGATAAATTACTTGAGTTTTTAAGAGAATATAGTAAAAAAAAGTGTTAAACAGAAGATTAAGGTGCTTCAAAAACTAGATCCATGCAGAGTGAGTGTCTTTCTAAGAAAGTTTGCCAAAGTGTTTTTCACCATTTTAGGATGCTGGCAGTTCATCATACTGAAATGAGAAAGTTTGTGAGAAGATTGTATTTTGCTAAAAGTCCAGCACTAAAATTAAATGAGTTGAATAGGGCTCTGTTCCGTGGAACTGTATCAGATGTTGAAAAGGTTACTGATGAAATTCAGTTTAGTTACTTTGGTCCGGAACAAGAAAGTGCAGGTAATGACACAGTTATTGAGGAAAATGTGGAAGAGAATGTAGAACCCTCCGTAAGTAAGAAATTTGAAGATCAAATGACAAAATTTGCTATCATCTCAAATGAAAGACCAAATATTACTTGTATTTGTTGCCGGAGAAGCCATTATAAAATCCAAACAAGGAATGTTGATCTATACAAAAAAAGTGAAGAAGAAGATAATTATAAGTGGAAGGATTTTGCAACATATATATTTCTTGAAAATTGTTTTGATTTTGGTGAAGATCAGCGTATTTGTAAATACTGTTATAACAAGTTAGAAGAAAATAAAATGCCAGCTAAAGCTGTACATAATAATTTAGAATTGGTTGATATTCCTGCTGAACTTTCTGATTTAAATACGTATGAGTCTATATTCATTCAATGTGTTCATCCGTTCCAGACTATAGTACGTATGGAGCCCAAAATCGGTAACCTACCTCCCTCAGATTTACAGAGAGGTTTAAAAGGAAGAGTTGTCTATTTGCCGTTGGATTTGAAAAAAAATATGGAAACTATTGATGCAGATACTTTGGAAACTGAACCATTAGTTATTCTGGTTAATGGTGTACCTACAAAGAATAAGAACATTTCGCAGGAGCTGGTGGATGTACGAAAAGTACAAAGAGCAAATTTATATTTGAAAAGGAATAATAAATGGTATGAATCAATTTATATAGATGAAGATGAAGGAGATTTACTAGGAGACACAGAAACACCAACTGGGCAAATTGAAAAAGTGGACAAGTCAAAAGAAGAAGAAATTTATGAACATTTCAGCATACATCCTCTTCATTCAAAAGAAGTTATGGCAAACACTATTGACCTCTTTCAGATGAAAAAAGCCAAAGGAACTCCCGTGAGTGTATGGGAGGAGAGCTTTGAAGCTCGTTGTTTCCCCAGCTATGTCCTACAGGAGAAGGTGGACGATACGATGAACGTCCAGTCCAGATTCCTGCTTCTGAGTATCGGACTACAAGATTATATGCAGAAGATCCCAGATTTTGTCAAAGTATTCCTTATTTATTCCATCTGTTATTTGAAAGTGACTTGTCGGCACTATCTTATGCAGTAAATCACATTTTAAAAAGTGGAGTACATCTACATAATGTGTCTGCTAAGGATATTATGAACAAAGTGCAGCAGCAAGATGATCATTTGGAATCACAATTCATCAATCTGATGGCTTGTCAGCGTGGGACAAATGAATATTGGTACCGACGCCATGGAGAATTGAAATGTATGTTGCGGAATTTAGGAACTCCTACATGGTTCCTTACCCTAAGCTGTGCTGAGTACGCTTGGGATGATCTTCTGGATTTTCTTCGAGAGGCAAATTCAAACATTAAAAACATCGAATACAAGACAGCAGGAGAACTGCGCTCATTGGATCCGGTTAATGTTTGCAGATATTTCAATCATAGATTTGAGGCTATGATGTCCTTCATCTGCATTAAAAGAAATCCACCTCTTGGAGAAGTTGTGGATTTCTTTTGGAGAAAAGAGTACCAAGCAAGAGGTGCTCCTCATATTCATATGCTGTTGTGGATCAAGGATGCCCCAAAATTTGGAACAGATGCTGATGAAGCAGTTTTATCTTTCATTGAAGAATATGCAACATGTGCTATACCTAAAAGCACAGAAGAGAAAAAGTTAAAAGAGCAAGTTTTATGTTTCCAAAGTCATCGGTGTGGAAAATACTGTCGACGAAAGTACAAGAGCAAAGATAAATTCTACACAAAATGTCGATTTGGATTTCCCAGACCTGTTCTTTCAAAAGGAAGAGTAAACAGTTTTATGTCAGCAGTGCGACATACTATTACAATAAAATCTCCAAACAATACGTACAACCTAAGAAGAAAAGAAGAGTCAAAATATATAAATGACTACAACCCAGTTATTTTATCCTTGTGGAATGCTAACATGGATATTCAGTATGTGGCAGACAATTCTATTGCTGTTGCTCGGTATGTCACATCGTACATTACTAAATCTGAGAAAACGGAATTAAAGGAAATGTGGGAAGAGATTTCTCACGAGAAAACTGTCAGTAAGAAGCTATACAGTTTCAGTTTAAAGATGTTATCGCATCGAGAAATTGGATCCTACGAATGCTCAGATAGGTTATCATCTGCAAGTCTGTACTCGAAATCAAGAAGAATAATTTGGGTAAGTTTAGGCTTTGCAGCAATGCGAAATCGGGTACTGAAATCTGTTGGAGAAATTGAATATTTGGCCGAGAACGACCCGGAAAGTACAGATATTTTGAAATCAAACATATTGGACACGTATTACCCAAAAAGAAGTTGTCATCCTTAGAACATGTGTCTCTATGAAGCGCTGCAGAACTACATTTTTTCACGGAAAGCCACAGAAGACATCAAAAATGGAAAATATAACGTCATTGGTGAGGAAGGATGTTTGGTGAAGCAAACAAAAGAAAGTTTGATTAATCATAGGAAGCTGAGTTGCGACACTATTGACAAAAAGGAATTTTACTACTTGGCACTTTTACAGCTGTTTAAACCATGGCGTACAGAGGACGAACTACTTGGAGAATTTCAAAGCTATGAGGATTCATTTAATGCATGTAAAGATACGATTGAATGCAGTACTTTCATAAATTATGTCCAAATATTAAATGAAGAAATTGAAGAGGAAGCAACAATTGCAGCTGATGTAGATAGAGGCAGTTCTCAAGACAGCCAAAGTTCTGGAACGCTCAGTCAAGATCCCCTAGGACAACCATTAGTAGAAAATGAAGCTGCAATAGCCATGAATGAAGTGGAAACGGCTATGAATCAAGCTCAAGAAGATTTAATAGACTTACCAAATTTGGAACAACAACTGAATGAAGAACAACAACAAATGTATGAAGAAGTCAGAAAAAAAATTGATCACGGATTACTACATGAAAATAAAGAGTGCACATGCACATCATTTGAACCAATCAGGATGTATGTGAGTGGACAAGCTGGAACTGGAAAAAGTTTCCTAATTAAAGTCATCAGAAGCTACCTACAGCAAAAAACAGATTCAACTTTGTCTTGTGTTGTTACTGCTCCAACTGGGTTAGCAGCATATAACATAAAAGGAATTACCTTACATCGCTTGCTAACGTTACCAGTGGAGCATGAGAACAAAATAGAATATCGCAAGCTTACAGGAGAAGCATGCTTCGAAGTTTCAAGAGTGTTGAAGAAGATGCAAGTTCTCATTATTGATGAGGTAAGCATGGTATCAAACTTAATGCTTGCCTTTGTGCATTTAAGAATGCAGCAAATTCTAAAGAGAGACTATGACGTGTTATTTGGTGGAAAACATGTTATAGTTTTTGGGGATCTTCTACAGCTTACTCCAGTTAAAGGACAACCAGTGTTTAATACTGAGACACATGAAGACACGAAGAAGTCATTAGGAAGCATTGGTAATGCGAATATTTGGTCGTTCTTTGAGTACAAAGAACTTACTACCAATATGAGGCAAGCAAACGATGAAGATTATGCAAGTATTCTGAAAGATATCAGAATTGGACTACTCACAGAAGTTGGCAGAAAAGCATTACAGAGTCGGTTGCTACATAATTTATTTCCAAAGGAAGAAATAGTTGCAGAGAAAATATACAAGAACATTGCAGAAAATAATACTGTAATCTGCTTAATGCCAACACTACGTGAATGCTCGATATTCAATGAGGAACTTTTGAAATTGGAAAAGGAAGAGATTAAGAAAATGTAAGCAGTGGCCAAAATTCAGCATGAAGGAATTACCATTACATTAACAGGCACACTGAAAAATAAATTGGATTCTCTAGAGAAGAACATTTTGAAAACAGCTGGATTAGAAAAAAATCTATATCTTTGCATGAACTGTCGAGTATTTTTAAGGAGAAATTTGGATGTTAAAAAAGCTTTAGTGAATGGAGCTATGGGTAAAGTTGTGGGTTTTGTGAAGTACCAGAAAAAATATGGGATTGAATTTTTAAAAATAAAATTTGATCAGATTGAAGAGGTCAAAGAGATTAGTCGTTGTGCAGTCCGTTTTTTGCTTGTAAAAGACTTATATGTACGTAGGAAGCAGTTTCCGTTTTCTCTAGCATATGCTGTAACTATTCACAAGTCTCAAGGATTAACTGTAGATAGTGCTTTTGGAAATATTGGTTCTACTGTGTTCAAAGAAGGTATGGCATATGTTGCTTTGTCACGAGTGAAAACATTATCTGGTTTATTCATGATAGACTTTGATGACTCAAAAGTTAGTGCTGAGGCAAACTGTGTAAAGGAATATAATAGATTAAGAAGAAGCTATGCTCCTCATTTAGGTCAGTATCCTGTGTTGGAAAAACGTGTTGTTTCTCGGAAAAGGAGATTTGAGAATATCTGTAATGAGGATGTAGAGAAGAGAAAACAAAAAGAGAGTCATGTGATTGCAAGCAAAAAGAAAAAGGACAATGTTGAAGAGGTTGTTGGTTGTCATTTTGAAAATAGCTCTGGTGTCAACTGCTACGCTAATGTAGTGCTGAATGTTGTATTTTATCTTGAAAGTTTGTAAGAGCAGATAATAGTAAATCATGTAAAAAGATTCTGTTCTGTGCTAAGTCTCCTTTATGAGAAGCTGAGTATTGATAAAACTAAAATAGAAAGTGCTACTGAAATTAGAAAACTTTTAGATGTATGTTCAGGATGCACACAGTTTACTCAAAATGTCCAGCAAGATGCACAGGAATTTTTGATGTTTTTTCTTCAGGTACTGGAAGAAGAAGGCGTACAAATAGAAAATATGTTTGGTCTCTCTTATAAATGGGAACATAGTTGTGAAAACTGTTTCTAAACATGCAGCTCTAATGTTGATTCAGAAAGGTTTATCTATTTAACATTACCAGAGAGTAAATCAGTGAGTTTTAGTAAATTATTTAAAGATGCCAATCATAGCATGGAATGCTGTGAATGTAAATCTGACCTGTTTTCAACGTTACTTTTAAAGAAATACGGACAGTATGTAATTTTAATGATGCAACGTTGTAGAGCTGATGGTTCAAAATTGGACACTTTAATAAAGAAGTTTATAGGACAGCAATTATCAATTTCAGGAAAAACTTTTGTTACAGTTGCAATAATTTTCCATGATGGACCTACTGAAACTTCTGGTCATTACACAGTTTATCTTAAATGTGAAAAAGGCTGGACACTGTGTAATGATTCTCAATTGGTTTTTAAGCAATGTTTGCCTTTGATTTAGCAAATTCCTATTTAATTTTTCTAAACCCAAAATTTTAGATAGAAATTGCAACATCTGTACAAATCATTTTTGCAATTTTATTGGATTACCATTGGAAATTTCATTAAAAAAGAATTTAAAAATTACCATTTGGCCTAAAGGAAAGGTAACAATTTGTATTGTGGACTTCTTTGACACATATTATTTTGGTGATTATGCTTATGCAACAAAAATTTTCAGACGATATTTATTGGAAATAGTTATTGTTCTTAGATGATATTTTTAAAGAATATGTTACATTTCTATAAAGGTATGTTTTAGTGAGAATAGATTCTGGGCTTTTTTTAAACAATCTTTCAGATTGTTATTTTTTTTTTACCGCTGTTAAGTGATTAATGCAATTGCTTTCACGATTTACAGTGAAATGCAATATATTCTGAAAACAGCAAAAAAAGGGCAAAACATTGTTTTTTAAATATGAAAATATGTGTACTGTATTCTAAAATGTATTATTAAATATTAATACTTTTTTCTTTTTTTTCAGATTGAGAAAGAAAATTTAGGAAAAAATAAACCTTCTTTCTAGCAATTTAAATAATCCATTTATTGATAAATAAGTTATTTTGTTGGTCAAGTAAGTGTGAAATTTCTGTATTTATCACACATTTAGTTTCATGCTCCCTTTTTTTCACTTCTCCTCTCTCTGCTTTTCTCATTTCTGTTGTACTCCCTCAAGGACCTTGTAGGGTGAAAAAAATTTAAAAAAAAAAAAAAGCGCGCACGGTAAATAAAAAAATTCATTAAAAAAATTGAAAAAAAGTTGTGAGGTAAGGTTGGCTCTTACAAGAGCCGTTGTGTTAATACAGGGACAGAGGAAAGAAAGAATGGGAATATTAACAAGGACCACAGATGTGCTGGTCTACCTTATTGTTTATTAAGGAAATACTGGTCTCCCCATGAACAATTAGACCATAACATCTGGTGCACCTCATTTGTACCCTCTGAAATCGAGGGTTCCTTTCCACAGGAGCAGAAGAGGGTGATGCTCCCACCGCAGAGGAAGTGCTCGGCTGAGCTGCCGAAGATGTACTCGGCTGAGCTTCTGCAGATGTGCTCTTGTGACTTACTGAAGGGTTTGCTTCAGTATGTCGAGCAAAAGTCCTTGGATGAACATCCCTAAGGTGTCTCAACATAGTGTGAATACCAAAGGAATACTTCTTCCTTGGATTACCTCTAGATAACACACGCTCACAAAGTGAGCAGGTAACTAAAGGAGCATTTACATTTTTCTGCCCCTCAGGAAAGGTGAAATATTCCCAAACAAAAGAATTCTTTTGTTTCCTCCTTCTCTGTCTGATGATGCTGCTGCCCTGCTCACTCTCAGAAGAGGACTGCTGCTCTGCCATTGTATCCCAAAGACAATTCAGCTCCTTCTCCTAAGAAATCACAAGCAGTAATGAGGGGAATGGGTGCGGTGTAGGAAGATTCTGGAACTGAAAGTAGTTTCAACCAATCAAAAGTGTTGTTTCTTGATCACATGACCAACCGTACACGCACGTTAAGCTTACCGAGCGCGTACAGTAAAAGTACGCATGCGCGTACGAAAGACACACGCACGCACGCATGCGCATTACAGGCACACAAGTACACTTCCGCGTAACGTGCGCGCGCGCATGCGCGTATAAAGCATGCGCTTACGCGTCGCGTGGAAAGTACGGACGCGTCCGCAAATTGCGTAAGCATGCGCACACGTAGTATAAATATTACGTACGCTCACCGTACATAAAGCGAAGCGTGCGCTTACGGTAAGCTTACCGTACGCGCATGGTAAAAAAAATTTAAAAAAAGGTTTGTTGAAAATATTAACTATGTTATACAACAATATCTAACCATTTATTTAAAAAAGGTGAATCATACTGTATTGAAGAATGCATTAAATCCATGAATATATACATAGGTAGCATAGTGTTTAAAGGAAAAAAAGAAAAAGAAAAAAATGATGTAAAAAACCAAGCAAATTCAATGAAAAAACCGTAGGTTTTACATACATTATAGTTAGGAATTAGAATTTAAAAAAACATGGAAAATCACAGAAAAAACCATAGGTTTCACACAAATCATATTTAGGAATTAGCATTTAAAAAACCTTGCAAATTCACTGAAAAAACCATAGGTTTCCCACACGTTATAGTTAGAAATTAGAATTTAAAAAACCATGGAAATTCACAGAATAAACCATAGGTTTCACACACGTTATAGTTAGGAATTAGCATTTTAAAAACCTTGCAAATTCACTGAAAAAAACATAGGTTTCACACACGTTATAGTTAGGAATTACCATTTAAAAAACCTTGCAAATTCACTGAAAAAAACATAGGTTTCACACACGTTATAGTTAGCTGGACATTTCACTCGTAAAAAACCAATGAAATTCCCCCATTATAGTTAGTTCAGCTAACTATAACTCGCTCACCCGCAATCCACTGCTGATGACGTCACATATTACATCACTCATGACATGGTCAGTGACATCACTCATGACATCACTGATGACATCTCAAATGACATCACTGATGACAACACTGATGATATCATCCAGTGAATTTGTGATTTTCTTAAAATTTTCAATATCTTTTATATATATAGGGACAGGCCTGTACAAGTGTGTAAAGGGATGATTTTCTGTGTTGCGTAACTGACTCGATAAGTGAGTCGTTTAACTGCATCTTACTTCAGACTAGTGACTAAACTGTATAAATGTTTGTATGTCTCTGTGTGTTGGTGTATAAGTGGCGGCATGGTTTTGTGAATAGCTATATAAGTGTCTATATGAGTTATTGATTGCTTGTCTCAGTATCTGTATGAGTTCCTGAGTGTTTGTGTGGGTAAGGTGTGTGTGACTCTGTGCATAGATGAGTGAGTGGGTGATTCTATGAGTGGATGTTTTTAAAAGTGCATCTGTGATGGACTGTATGGTTGAGTGAGTGTATGTATGGCTGTGGTATGAATTGAATGTATATCTCAGTGGTACATTTGTGACTAACTACATATGTGAAAGGCAGTATATATGTGTGTAAGAGTATATAAGTGGCTAGATGTGAGAATGTGTGATTGTGACAGTGACTGTATGGATGAGTGTGTGCTTTTGTCAATGATTCTAATAGAGCATAAAAATGTGATACTATTTTTGTGAGCAAGGGAACTTGAGTGTGTATAACTGCATAGGTGAGTAAATGGCAGTGTGATTATTTGTATGAATGACTAGGTGTGAAAGTACCTCTATGGATGATTGGTAGTGTGTGAGTGTCTATATAGGTGTGTGTATAAATTCATATGATACTTTTTTATGGAGTGACTGTAACTATGAGTGACTTTACAGGTGAGTGTGTGGAGGTGTATGAAGACCTAAAAGTTAATATGTTTGTATGCAGTTATTGGTATTGCATTATTTATGAATATGAGAATGGAAATCTGTAATTTTGAGTTGGTATATCATAGGTTTTATAAGGGTGTGAGAAGATGTGGTAATTTAATGTGCGCCCAGACCTCATTTCATCCGCCTCAAATGCCCCCACCCAGCTGGAAAACAGTTCCGTCTCACAACACACTAACACGCCCAATGTGCAGCACCAACCTGTTTTCGGAGAGGGATCTTTTCTCTCTTCTGCACTCTTACGAACCCTCCCTCCCCAACTCCCTTACGTCCTCTCAGATGATCATTCGGACTATCCCCCTCCACCCCCGCAGACCCGCTACACACAACAACAGAGGAGTTAGTGATTATAACCTAAGAAGAATCCCTATGACTCAGGACAAGATAGGGGGTGGCATAGCTTGTATACATCGTAGCAGCATCACCATAAACAGAGCCATATTGCCTACTTTCCCATCATGTGAATACTAATGTCTGGACATTAGCTGCAATGGCAAACCAGTATGCTCACTCCACATCATCTATCATCGCCCAGGAGATGACCTCCTCTTCATCGAACACCTCATGGACTTGATCTCCTCTAACAATGGGCGGCAAACTACCCAAATATTCCCTGGCGACTTCAATCTCCATTGGAACTACAACAATGACTCAGTGGTCAACAGCTTCAAAAACGTCCTGGATGATCTAGCCCTCATCCAATCCTGCAACAGCCCAACACACAATAAAGGCTCAACCCTTGATCTTATAATCTCCAAAACTGACATCATCCATGTGGACTCGATCCAACCTTGTGACTGGTCGGACCATCATATTATTGCCTTCTATATCAAGGAAACCACTAAACTCAACTCAGTGCAATCCACAAAACCAAAGATCTGGAAAAGAGACTTGAAAAAACTCAACCCCAATGCACTACCCTCCTCCAGCTACAATCTGCTCCAGCCCCCTGTAGGCACCTCTGACATCCATGATCTCACCAACCACTATCTCAACGCTATGACCACGATAATTAACGAGGTAGCCCCTCGGCAACTTAAGAGAGCTCCCATTAAAGACTCCAAGCCCTGGTACAATGCTCTGATTAATGAGGATAGACGGGACCTCAGGTCCTTGGAACGCAACTGGAGATCAGTCCCATCAGCTAACCACCTTAAACTTCTAAGGAAAAAGAGAAATGCATACTACAAAAAGATTAAGCGAACTAAAGCTGAATTCTTCAGCCATCAACTAGACCAAGCAAAAAACCGCCCCAAAAAACTTTTGGAATTAATCAAAAATCATTTCAAGGACGCACCCCAACGGCTACAAGACCTAGCTCGCCCACAACCAAACTGTGATGAATTCTCTACCTTCTTTATTCTGAAGACCAACAACATCATGAAGGATCTCCTCAATGACCGATTACTACATATTGCTCCTCTTATGCAAATCACCACCTCTTTTCCAACCGCGCCATGCCATCTCCCCCTTAACCTGACCCTAAAAATGAGGCAGCATGATCCTCCTTTGATACGTACACTGAAGACGCCCTAGGCAAGATTCTCAACACCCTGAAACCGGCCAATCACCTCATTGACCCTCTCCCTGCCAATGCAGTCAAAGACCTTTCACCTTGGCTTCTTCCACTTTGGACCAAAATCATTAACAGCTCACTTCAACAAGGCTGCATCCCGGACTCCCTCAAAGTAGATCAAGTTTCACCTATCCTAAAGAAACCCACAGCTGACCCTACGGACCATAACAACTATCGTCCCATATCCAATATTCTGATCTTGGCCAAACTGCTGGAAAAATGTGTACACCGACAACTGACTAATCACATAGATCACTTTGACCTCCTAAATAAACACCAATCAGGTTTCAGAGCAGGTCACATCACAGAATCAGCCATGACACACATTATTGATGATGCGTTACAAATCCTTGACCAGAACGGATCGTGCTTACTCATCCTGCTAGACCTTTCCATAGCTGTTGATACGGTCAAACACCAGAAACTAATAGATTTCCTGGTGCATAGAATGGGCCTGTCAGGCACAGTGTTAAACTGGTTTACCTCCTTCCTCCATAACCATACACAAAAATTCAAGGTCAACAACACGCTCTCCAATTCCTTACCTGTAACACTTGGGGTTCCGCAAGGGTCCTCAATTTCGCCGACCTTATTTAACTTGTTTATGGAACCTCTCACTGAAATTCTACAGGCATCTAACGTACAATTTCATATGTACGCGGACGACACACGACTATATCTCAAGATCAACTCCCTAGAAGACATTAAGATGCTTAACTCCACACTCAGGAACACCCAGTCTTAGCTATTAGAAAATCATCTCAAACTGAATGAACTAAAAACAGAATTCCTTCTCATAGCACCACCGGACAAAATCCCATTAATGCATGACCTGATCAAACAGCTTACTGCCTTCAACGTTCAACCAACCATCGTGGACTCAGCAAAATCCTTGGGAATTACTCTTGACAGCAACCTCACGATGCAAAAACACATCAGTAATGCTACAAAGGGAGCTAATTTCCAGATAAGTACATTGAAGAAGCTGAAACCCTTCCTGCCAGTCGAGGAATTCAAGCTGGCAGTACAAGCTCTAGTTATCTCTCATGTGGAGTACGGAAGTGTCTCCTTCTGTGGCCTCCCAAAAGCTGCAACAGCGCCACTAAGAGCGTCTATCAACGCTGCAGCAAGACTCATCACAGGCTTGAAAAGAAGTGCACACATTACCCCTGACTTAAAAACCTTGAACTGGCTACCATTTGAAGCTAGAATCCACCTAAAAGTTGCGTGCATGACTCATAAAGCTTTACATCATAGCACCCTCAGCTACCTTGCGCAGAAACTGACGATCTCTGGTGGTCTAAGATCCTCTAGGAGTGCTGAAAACCTTCTACTGAACCCACAAAGGTTCAACAAGAAGAAAACTTATAAACGGTCCTTCTCAGGGATGGTGTACAAAATATGGAACACTCTTTCGCCTGAAACCAGACTGAATGCCTCTACCGGATCGTTCAAAAAAGAAGTTAAAGCGTTTCTCATGGCAAAATTTACATGAGCACTATCTATTCAGGCCCCAAGTTCTTTAGATCCTTTTATAATATACATTACCATGTTTAATTCTGCTATGATATTTGCACGAAATGTTGTTTTATATGATTGTTACCTGCACATTATTGTTTGTTCAACTTATAGTTGTTTGTTATGTAAAGTGCTCTGATATCCGCAAGGATCTTGTTCGTGCTCTATAAAGCTTTCAAAATAAATAAATAAAAATAAATAGTTACTTGGACATGTACCACTGAGACATCCAATCTCTCACCAACACACCCATACACACACTCACACACCCACACAGCTGTTTCTACATGCACTCTTAAACCCATACACCCAGTGAATCAATCACTCACACATCTATGCACACACCTCCCACCCACACACACACACACTCAGTCTCCCATACAAATACTCAGGCAACCAATCAATAACCCATATAGACACTCATGTAGCTACTAGCCAGCACATGCAGCAGCTTACACAACAACAGACATACTGATATACACATTCAGAAAGTTTAGTCACTAACCCATGCGTTCAGTAAGACATATTTAATCACTCACTTATACTGTCAGTCAGGCACATACTAAATCCTCCATCCAGACACTTATCACCCACTCATTCTTCAATACAACTTGGCATATATATATAAAACATATTTAAACTTTAGAGAAACACGCAGTCACTGGATGATGTCATCAGTGATGTCATCAGTGATGTAAAGTGAGATGTCATCAGAGATGTCATCAGTGATGTCGCTTACCATGTCATAAATCATGTAATATGTGACGTCCTCAGCAGTGCATTGCGGGGGCACGAGTTATAGTTAGCCGAACTAACTATAACAGGGGATTTTCTATAGTTTTGTACCAGTGAAATATCAAACTAACTATAACGTCCCTGAAACCTATGGTTTTTTCAGTGAATTTTGAAGGTTTTTAAAATGCTAATTTCCAACGATAACGTGCCTGAAACCTATGTCTTTTTTCAGTGAATATATATATAATTATAAATATATATATATATATATATATATATATATATATATATATATATATATATATATATATATATATATATATGTATATATGTATATATATATATGTATATATTCACTGAAAAAAACATAGGTTTCAGGGTTGTTATAGTTAGCTGGACATTTCACTCATACAAAACCATTGAAATTACTCCGTTATAGATAGTTGTACTCACTATAACTCACACGCCCGCAATCCACTGCTGATGATGTCACATATTACATCATTCATGACATGGTCAGTGACATCACTGATGACATCACTGATGACATCTGAAATGACATCACTGATAACATCATCCAGTGAATGTGTTTTGGTTTGTTGATTAACAATGTCTGATATATATAGCAACCTGCATTGAAGAATGAGTGAATATATAAATATCTGGATGGAGGATTTAGTAGCAGTGTGATTGACTGTTTACCTGACTATTTTATAGTGTCTCACTAAATATATTGGATAGTGACTAAACTGTGTGAATATCTGTATCACTTTGTCAGTTGTAGTGTAAACTGCTGTACCAGTTGGTTACTAGCTATGTGAAAGTCTATACTAGTTGTTGATTAGTTAACTGAGTATTTGTATGGGAGAGTGAATGTGTGTGTGGTTCGGTGGGGGGTGTGTGACTGCCAAAAGATGTGTGAACAGATGATTCAGTAGATATATGAGGTTACGACTACATGTTATAACAGTTGTTTGGGTGAGTGAATATCATTATGGGTGTGCTGATGAGCAAATATATCTCTTAATGGTACATGTCCAACAAACTAGAAAAATAAAAGGCAGTGTATGTGACAGTTGTTGTATATAAATAAGTATACATAAGACTCAGTGATTGTATGATTGACTGTATGAATAACTGTATACTTGTAATAGTGATTTTATAACACACTAAGTATGAGTTACTATCTATATGAATAAATGAAGTGGTGTTTGTATAAGTGTGTAGCTGAGTAAATGTAAGTAGGATTTGTTGTTTGCATAAATGAGTAGGATGACTGCATAAGTGAATAGAATGTGTGCTGGTGTGTAATGTCGATATAGGTGTAAAAGTATATTTTATAGTGTTCTATTGATCATTGACAGCATGTATGAGTGAATCTATAGGTAAGTGATTAGATGTGTGTGTAGATCTAGTAATCACTGAGTGGGTTTTTAGAAACTTGTATTGGTGTGTCAATGGATTCAAATATGGTACTCTGTATTTTACAGCGATTGATGAAAGGTTATACTAGTATATGATGAGGTGTATCTGATTGTCACGTGGATGGTGTCATTAGTGACGTCATCAGTGATGTCATTTGAGATGTCATCATTGATGTCATCAGTGATGTCACTGACCATGTCATGAATGATGTAATATGTGACATCATCAGCAGTGGATTGCGGGTGCGCAAGTTATAGTGAGTACAACTAACTATAACGGAGGGATTTTAATGGTTTTGTACAAGTGAAATGTCCAGTTAACTATAACAGCCCTGAAACCTATGTTTTTTTTAGTGAACTTCTAAGGTTTTTTAAATGCTAATTCCTAAATATAACATGTCTGAAACCTATGGTTTTTTCAGTGAATTTTGAAGGTTTTTTAAATGATAAGTTTTAAATTTAATAATAGTTATATTTATTTTTTTATACTGATTTTTACAGTTTTTTAACTGTTTATTTTTACATATTTTATTTCTTAAATTACATTATATATTTTTAATATAAATGGAAATAAAAATGTTTTTTTAAAATATTGAAACTGAAATATTGTTTTTTTTGTTGAATATATAAGTGCAGAACTATAAGTGTGTTGGGTAGTTAGGATACTGCATGCATAGTGGATAGGGGTTTGAGGCAGTCTATGTGCTAATGCCTGGCTCGCTGCATGAGTACTTGGATACTGACTGAATGATTAGAGTACTGAAAGGAGAGTGCCTGGGTGAATTTATAAGTGTTAGAATTACTTTTTAGAATCAGTACTGGGCTGAAAGATGCAGTACTGAGGTCTCTCCTGATAACAGGTGAGTAAATTGGAATTTGTAGTGCGGATGATTTTAGATGAATATTTAAATGTTCCAAAACTGCACACTTAGAAAAATTTCCAAGTGAAAAAAGTCAATGTTAGCCTATGGAAGGAAATTCAAGTTACTAGTAAGTACGGTTGGAACTACTTTTCAGGATCAGTACTGGGCTCAAAGATGCAGCACTGAGGTCTCTCCATGTTCACAGGAGTACTATTAAACAGGAACAGGGGTGGGAGCACACCGCTTCAAATCCCAGCAAGGTTCGCCTCTGGCATTGTAGTAAATGCAGTTTCAGTTACTTGCTTGCTTCAAGAATGTTCGAGTGTTTTGCCACAGTTGGCGCAGATAGTGCTGATCTCTAGACACATGGTTCTGGTTCTTTAACCGTCATCAGTAGAGATTACAGTCTTTCAAATGTGGAGTTTATTGAGTAGGCTGCCAACATCTTTCTCAGGTCAGGTACCTCTCACAGGCATGCGGGTGCTTCATGCACAAGCTCTTCAGCTCAAAGACTCATGGGAATACTATAAAACAGCAACAGGGGTGGTAGCACACCGCTTCAACTCCCAGCAAGGTTCGCCCCTGGCATTGTGGTAAATGCAGTTTCGGTTACTTGCTTGTTTCAAGAGTGTTCAAGTGTTTCGCCACAGTTGGCGCAGATAGCGCTGATCTCTAGACACGTGTTTCTGGTTCTTTAACCGTCATCAGTAGAGATTACAGTCTTTGAAGTCTGGGGTTTGCTGAGTAGGCTGCCAACACCATTCTCAGGTCAGGTACCTCTCACAGGCATGCAGGTGCTTCATCCATCAGCTTGTCAGCTCAATGACTCACTGAAGAACTATTAAACAGGAACAGGGGTGGAAGCACACCGCTTCACCTCCCAGAAAGGTTCGCCCCTAGCATTGTGGTAAATGCAGTTTCAGTTACTTACTTGCTTCAAGAGTGTTTGAGTGTTTCGCCACAGTTGACGCAGATAGTGCTGATCTCTAGAGACGTGGTTCTGGTTCTTTAACCGTCATCAGTAGAGATTACAGTCTTTCAAATGTGGGGTTTGCCAAGTATGCTGTCAGCATCTTTCTCAGGTCAGGTACCTCTCACAGGCAAGCGTGTGCTTCATCCACAAGCTCATCAGCTCAATGACTCACAAGAGTACTTTTAAACAGTAACAGGGGTGGGAGCACACCGCTACGCCTCCCAGCAAGGTTCACCCCTGACATTGTGATCAATGCAGTTTCAGTTACTTGCTTGCTTCAAGAGTGTTCGAGTGTTTCGCCACAGTTGGCGCAGATAGTGCTGATATCTAGACACGTGTTTCTGGTTCTTTATCCGTCACCAGTAGAAATTACAGTCTTTGAAATTTGGGGTTTGCTGAGTAGGCTTCCAACATCTTTCTCAGGTCTGGTACCTCTTACAGGCATGCGGGTGCTTCATCCACCAGCTCGTCAGCTCAATGACTCACGGTAGAACTATTAAACAGGAACAGGGTTGGGAGCACACCGCTTCACCTCCCAGGAAGGTTCGCCCGTGGCATTTTGGTAAATGCAGTTTCGGTTACTTGCTTGCTTCAAGAGTGTTCAAGTGTTTCGCCACAGTTGGCGCAGATAGCGCTGATCTCTAGACACGTGTTTCTGGTTCTCTAACCGTCATCAGTAGAGATTACAGTCTTTGAAATTTGGGTTTGCTGAGTAGGCTGCCAACATTTTTCTCAGGTCTGGTACCTCTCACAGGCATGCGGGTGCTTCATCCACGAGCTCATCAGCTCAATGACTCATTGGAGTACTATTAAACAGGAACAGGGGTGGGAGCACACCGCTTCAACTCCCAGCAAGGTTCGCCCCTCACATTTTGGTGATTGCAGTTTCAGTTTCTTGCTTGCTTCAAGAGTGTTTGAGTGTTTCGCCACAGTTGGCGCAGATACTGCTGATCTCTAGACACCTGTTTCTGCTTCTTTAACCGTCATCAGTAGAGTACAGTCTTTCAAATGTGGGGTTTGCTGAGAATGCTGTCAACATCTTTCTCAGGTCAGGTACCTCTCACAGGCATGCGGGTGCTTCATCAACTAGCTCATCAGCTCAATGAATCACGAGAGTACTATTAAACAGGAACAGGGGAGGGAGCACACCGATTCACCTCCCAGCAAGGTTCGCAAACTGGCATTGTTGTAAATGCAGTTTCAGTTACTTGCTTGCTTCAAGAGTGTTCGAGTGTTTCGCCACAGTTGGCGCAGATAATGCTGATATCTAGACACGTGTTTCTGATTCTTTAACCGTCATTATTAGAGATTACAGTCTTTCAAATGTGGGGTTTGCTGAGTAGGCTACCAACATCTTTCTCAGGTCAGGTACCTCTCACAGGCATGCGGTTGCTTCATCCACAAGATCGTCAGCTCAATGTCTCAAGGGAGTACTATTAACCAGGATCAGGGGTGGGAGCACACCGCTTCACCTCCCAGCAATGTTCGCCCCTGACATTGTGGTAATTGCAGTTTCAGGTACTTGCTTGCTTCAAGAGTGTTTGAGTGCTTTGCCACAGTTCGCGCAGATAGTGCTATTCTCTAGACACCTGTTTCTGGTTCTTTAATCATCATCAGTAGAGATTACAGTCTATCAAATGTGGGATTTGCTGTATAGGCTGCCAACATCTTTCTCAGGTCAGGTACGTCTCACAGGCATGCGGGTGCTTCATCCACAAGATCGTCAGCTCAATGTCTCACGGGAGTACTATTAACCAGGATCAGGGGTGGGAGCACAACGCTTCACCTCCCAGCAATGTTCGCCCCTGACATTGTGGTAAATGCAGTTTCAGTTACTTGCTTGCTTCAAGAGTGTTTGAGTGTTTCGCCACAGTTGACGCAGATAGTGCTGATCTCTAGAGACGTGGTTCTGGTTCTTTAACTGTCATCAGTAGAGATTACAGTCTTTCAAATGTGGGGTTTGCCAAGTATGCTGTCAACATCTTTCTCAGGTCAGGTACCTCTCACAGGCAAGCGTGTGCTTCATCCACGAGCTTGTCAGCTCAATGACTCACGAGAGTACTATTAAACAGGAACAGGGGTGAGAGCACACCGCTTCACCTCCCAGCAAGGTTTGCACCCTGGCATTGTGGTAAAAGCAGTTTCAGTTACTTGCTTGCTTCAATGGTGTTCGAGTGTTTCGCTACAATTGGCGCAGATAGTGCTGATCTCTAGACACATGTTTCTGGTTCTTTAACCGTCATCAGTAGAGATTACAGTCTATCAAATGTGGGGTTTGCTGTATAGGTTGCCAATATCTTTCTCAGGTCAGGTACCTCTCACAGGCATGCGGGTGCTTCATCCACAAGCTTGTCAGTTCAATGACCCAGGGGAGTACTATTAAACAGGAACAGGGGTGGGAACACACCGCTTCACCTCTCAGCAAGTTTCGCCCCTGGCATTGTGCTAAATGCAGTTTCAGTTACTTGCTTGCTTCAACAGTGTTTGAGTGTTTCGCCACAGTTGGCGCAGATAGTTCTGATCTGTAGACACCTGTTTCTGGTTCTTTAACCGTCATCAGTAGAGATTACAGTCTTTCAAATGTGGGGTTTGCTGAGAATGCTGTCAACATCTTTCTCAGGTCAGGTACCTCTCACAGGAATGCGGGTGCTTCATCCACGAGCTCGTCAGCTCAATGACTCACGGGAGTACTATTAAACAGGATCAGGGGTGGGAGCACACACCTTCACCTCCCAGCAAGGTTCGCCCCTGACATTGTGGTAATTGCAATTTCAGTTACTTGCTTGCCTCAAGAGTGTTCAAGTGTTTTGCCACAGTTGGCGCAGATAGCGCTGATCTCTAGACACCTGTTTCTGGTTCTTTAACTGTCATCAGTAGAGATTACAGTCTATCAAATGTGAGGTTTGCTGAATAGGCTGCCAACATCTTTCTCAGTTCAGATACCTCTCACAGGCATACGGGTGCTCCATCCACAAGCTTGTCAGCTCAATGACTCATGGGAGTACTATTAAACAGGAACAGGGGTGGGAACACACCGCTTCACCTCTCAGCAAGTTTCGCCCCTGGCATTGTGCTAAATGCAGTTTCAGTTACTTGCTTGCTTCAACAGTGTTTGAGTGTTTCGCCACAGTTGACGCAGATAGTGCTGATCTCTAGAGACATGGTTCTGGTTCTTTAACCGTCATCAGTAGAGATTACAGTCTTTCAAATGTGGGGTTTCCCAAGTACTCTGTAAACATCTTTCTCAGGTCAGGTACCTCTCACAGGCAAGTGTGTGCTTCATCCACAAGCTCGTCAGCTCAATGACTCACGAGAGTACTATTAAACAGGAACAGGTGTGGGAGCACACCGCTTCACCTCCCAGCACGGTTTGCACCGTGGCATTGTGGTAAAAGCAGTTTCAGTTACTTGCTTGCTTCAATGGTGTTCGAGTGTTTCGCCACAGTTGGTGCAGATAGTGCTGATCTCTAGACACATGATTCTGGTTCTTTAACCGTCATCAGTAGAGAGTACAGTCTTTCAAATGTGGGGTTTGCTGAGTAGGCTGCCAAAATCTTTCTCAGGTCAGGTACCTCTCACAGGCATGCGGGTGCTTCATCCATGAGCTCATCAGCTCAATGACTCATGGGAGTACTAATAAACAGGAACAGGGGTGGGAGCACACCGCTATGCCTCCCAGCAAGTTTCACCCCTGACATTGTGGTAAATGCAGTTTCGGTTACTTGCTTGCCTAAAGAGTGTTTGAGTATTTCGCCAAGGTTGGCGCAGATAGTGCTGATATCTAGACACGGGTTTCTGGTTTTTTAATCATCACCAGTAGAAATTACAGTCTTTCAAATGTGGGGTTTGCTGAGTCGGCTTCCAACATCTTTCTCAGGTCTGGTACCTCTCACAGGCATGGGGGTTTTTCATCCACCAGCTCATCAGCTCAATGACTCACGGGAGAGCTATTAAACAGGAACAGGGTTGGGAGCACACCGCTTCACCTCCCAGTAAGGTTCGCCCCTGGCATTGTGGTAAATACACTTTTGGTTACTTGCTTGCTTCACGAGTGTTCGAGTGTTTCGCCACAGTTGGCGCAGATAGCGCTGATCTCTAGACACGTGTTTCTGGTTCTTTAACCGTCATCAGTAGAGATTACAGTCTTTGAAATTTGGGTTTGCTGAGTAGGCTGCCAACATCTTTCTCAGGTCTGGTACCTCTCACAGGCATGTGGGTGCTTCATCCACGAGCTCATCAGCTCAATGACTCATGGGAGTACTATTAAACAGGAACAGGTGTGGGAGCACATTGCTTCACCTCCCAGCAAGGTTCGCCCCTGACATTTTGGTAATTGCAGTTTCAGTTACTTGCTTGCTTCAAGATTGTTTGAGTGTTTTGCCACAGTTGGCGCTGATGGTGCTGATCTCTAGACACCTGTTTCTGGTTCTTTAACCGTCATCAGTATAGATTACAGTCTTTCAAATATGGGGTTTGCTGAGAATGCTGTCAACATCTTTCTCAGCTAAGGTACCTCTCACAGGCATACGGGTGCTTCATCAACTAGCTCATCAGCTCAATGACTCAAGAGAGTACTATTAAATAGGAACAGGGGTGGGAGCACATCGCTTCACCTCCCAGCAACGTTCGCACACTGGTATTGTTGTAAATGCAGTTTCAGTTACTTGCTTGCTTCAAGAGTGTTCAAGTGTTTCGCCACAGTTGGCGCAGATAATGCTGATCTCTAGACACGTGTTTCTGATTCTTTAACAGTTATTAGTAGAGATTACAGTCTTTCAAATTTGGGGTTTGCTGAGAAGGCCTCCTACATCTTTCTCAGGTCAGGTACCTCTCACAGGCATGCAGGTGCTTCATCCACGAGCTCGTCAGCTCAATGACTCATGGGAGTACTATTAAACAGGATCAGGTGTGGGAGCACACCGCTTCACCTCCGAGCAAGGTTCGCCCCTGACATTGTGGTAATTGCAGTTTCAGTTACTTGCTTGCTTCAAGAGTGTTCGAGTGTTTTGCCACAGTTGGCGCAGATAGTGCTGATCTCTAGACACCTGTTTCTGGTTCTTTAACCATCATCAGTAGAGATTACAGTCTATCAAATGTGGGGTTTGCTGTATAGGTTGCCAATATCTTTCTCAGGTCAGATACCTCTCACAGGCATGCGGGTGCTTCATCCACAAGCTTGTCAGTTCAATGACTCAGGGGAGTACTATTAAAACAGGAACAGGGGTATGAACACACCGCTTCACCTCCCAGCAAGGTTCACCCCTGGCATTGTGGTAAATGCAGTTTCAATTGCTTGCTTGCTTCAAGAGTGTTGAGTGTTTTGCCACAGTTGGTGCAGCTAGTGCTGATCTCTAGACTTGTGGTTCTGGTTCTTTAACCGTCATAAGTAGAGATTTCAGCCTTTCAAATGTGGGGTTTGCTGAGTAGGCTGCCAACATCTTTCTCAGGTCTGGTACCTCTCACAGGCATGTGGGTGCTTCATCCACGAGCTCATCAGCTCAATGACTCATGGGAGTACTATTAAACAGGAACAGGTGTGGGAGCACATTGCTTCACCTCCCAGCAAGGTTCGCCCCTGACATTTTGGTAATTGCAGTTTCAGTTACTTGCTTGCTTCAAGATTGTTTGAGTGTTTTGCCACAGTTGGCGCTGATGGTGCTGATCTCTAGACACCTGTTTCTGGTTCTTTAACCGTCATCAGTAGAGATTACAGTCTTTGAAATTTGGGTTTGCTGAGTAGGCTGCCAACATCTTTCTCAGGTCTGGTACCTCTCACAGGCATGTGGGTGCTTCATCCACGAGCTCATCAGCTCAATGACTCATGGGAGTACTATTAAACAGGAACAGGTGTGGGAGCACATTGCTTCACCTCCCAGCAAGGTTCGCCCCTGACATTTTGGTAATTGCAGTTTCAGTTACTTGCTTGCTTCAAGATTGTTTGAGTGTTTTGCCACAGTTGGCGCTGATGGTGCTGATCTCTAGACACCTGTTTCTGGTTCTTTAACCGTCATCAGTATAGATTACAGTCTTTCAAATATGGGGTTTGCTGAGAATGCTGTCAACATCTTTCTCAGCTAAGGTACCTCTCACAGGCATACGGGTGCTTCATCAACTAGCTCATCAGCTCAATGACTCAAGAGAGTACTATTAAATAGGAACAGGGGTGGGAGCACATCGCTTCACCTCCCAGCAACGTTCGCACACTGGTATTGTTGTAAATGCAGTTTCAGTTACTTGCTTGCTTCAAGAGTGTTCTAGTGTTTCGCCACAGTTGGCGCAGATAATGCTGATCTCTAGACACGTGTTTCTGATTCTTTAACAGTTATTAGTAGAGATTACAGTCTTTCAAATTTGGGGTTTGCTGAGAAGGCCTCCTACATCTTTCTCAGGTCAGGTACCTCTCACAGGCATGCAGGTGCTTCATCCACGAGCTCGTCAGCTCAATGACTCATGGGAGTACTATTAAACAGGATCAGGTGTGGGAGCACACCGCTTCACCTCCGAGCAAGGTTCGCCCCTGACATTGTGGTAATTGCAGTTTCAGTTACTTGCTTGCTTCAAGAGTGTTCGAGTGTTTTGCCACAGTTGGCGCAGATAGTGCTGATCTCTAGACACCTGTTTCTGGTTCTTTAACCATCATCAGTAGAGATTACAGTCTATCAAATGTGGGGTTTGCTGTATAGGTTGCCAATATCTTTCTCAGGTCAGATACCTCTCACAGGCATGCGGGTGCTTCATCCACAAGCTTGTCAGTTCAATGACTCAGGGGAGTACTATTAAAACAGGAACAGGGGTATGAACACACCGCTTCACCTCCCAGCAAGGTTCACCCCTGGCATTGTGGTAAATGCAGTTTCAATTGCTTGCTTGCTTCAAGAGTGTTGAGTGTTTTGCCACAGTTGGTGCAGCTAGTGCTGATCTCTAGACTTGTGGTTCTGGTTCTTTAACCGTCATAAGTAGAGATTTCAGCCTTTCAAATGTGGGGTTTGCTGAGTAGGCTGCCAACAGCTTTCTCAGGTCAGGTACCTCTCACAGGCATGCGGGTGCTTCATCCACGAGCTCGTCAGCTCAATGACTAACGGGAGTACTATTAAACAGGATCAGGGGTGGGAGCACACACCTTCACCTCCCAGCAAGGTTCACCCCTGACATTGTGGTAATTGCAGGTTCAGTTACTTGCTTGCCTCAAGAGTGTTGAGTGTTTTGCCACAGTTGGTGCAGCTAGTGCTGATCTCTAGACTTGTGGTTCTGGTTCTTTAACCGTCATAAGTAGAGATTTCAGCCTTTCAAATGTGGGGTTTGCTGAGTAGGCTGCCAACAGCTTTCTCAGGTCAGGTACCTCTCACAGGCATGCGGGTGCTTCATCCACGAGCTCGTCAGCTCAATGACTAACGGGAGTACTATTAAACAGGATCAGGGGTGGGAGCACACACCTTCACCTCCCAGCAAGGTTCACCCCTGACATTGTGGTAATTGCAGGTTCAGTTACTTGCTTGCCTCAAGAGTGTTCAAGTGTTTTGCCACAGTTGGCGCAGATAGTGCTGATCTCTATACACCTGTTTCTGGTTCTTTAACTGTCATCAGTAGAGATTACAGTCTATCAAATGTGAGGTTTGCTGAATAGGCTGCCAACATCTTTCTCAGGTCAGATACCTCTCACAGGCATGCGGGTGCTCCATCCACAAGCTTGTCAGCTCAATGACTCATGGGAGTACTATTAAAAAGGAACAGGGGTGGGAACACACCGCTTCACCTCTCAGCAAGTTTCGCCCCTGGCATTGTGCTAAATGCAGTTTCAGTTACTTGCTTGCTTCAACAGTGTTTGAGTGTTTCGCCACAGTTGACGCAGATAGTGCTGATCTCTAGAGACATGGTTCTGGTTCTTTAACCGTCATCAGTAGAGATTACAGTCTTTCAAATGTGGGTTTTTCCAAGTATTCTGTAAACATCTTTCTCAGGTCAGGTACCTCTCACAGGCAAGCGTGTGCTTCATCCACAAGCTCGTCAGCTCAATGACTCACAAGAGTACTATTAAACAGGAACAGGTGTGGGAGCACACCGCTTCACCTCCCAGCACGGTTTGCACTGTGGCATTGTGGTAAAAGCAGTTTCAGTTACTTGCTTGCTTCAATGGTGTTTGAGTGTTTCGTCACAGTTGGTGCAGATAGTGCTGATCTCTAGACACATGATTCTGGTTCTTTAACCATCATCAGTAGAGAGTACAGTCTTTCAAATGTGGGGTTTGCTGAGTAGGCTGCCAAAATCTTTCTCAGGTCAGGTACCTCTCACAGGCATGCGGGTGCTTCATCCATGAGCTCATCAGCTCAATGACTCATGGGAGTACTAATAAACAGGAACAGGGGTGGGAGCACACCACTATGCCTCCCAGCAAGTTTCACCCCTGACATTGTGGTAAATGCAGTTTCGGTTACTTGCTTGCCTAAAGAGTGTTTGAGTATTTCGCCACGGTTGGCGCAGATAGTGCTGATATCTAGACACGTGTTTCTGGTGTTTTTAATCATCACCAGTAGAAATTACAGTCTTTCAAATGTGGGGTTTGCTGAGTCGGCTTCCAACATCTTTCTCAGGTCTGGTACCTCTCACAGGCATGGGGGTGCTTCATCCACCAGCTCATCAGCTCAATGACTCACGGGAGAGCTATTAAACAGGAACAGGGTTGGGAGCACACCGCTTCACCTCCCAGTAAGGTTCGCCCCTGGCATTGTGGTAAATACACTTTTGGTTACTTGCTTGCTTCACGAGTGTTCGAGTGTTTCGCCACAGTTGGCGCAGATAGCGCTGATCTCTAGACACGTGTTTCTGGTTCTTTAACCGTCATCAGTAGAGATTACAGTCTTTGAAATTTGGGTTTGCTGAGTAGGCTGCCAACATCTTTTTCAGGTCTGGTACCTCTCACAGGCATGTGGGTGCTTCATCCACGAGCTCATCAGCTCAATGACTCATGGGAGTACTATTAAACAGGAACAGGTCGGGGAGGAGCCTAGCGCTTGACCAAGATGGCCGCGTTAGCTTTGAGCTCCCGGGACCCTCGCGCCCTCCGTCGATTATCCTGTATTGAATCCTGTCTTATATGCACGGCATTTTGCAGATGACTCATTGCTGAGGCGATTGAGACTGCCCGGGTTCGGATCGCCCACCGGGAACCGGAGTTGTGCATGGCGGAAGATTGAGGCCTATCTCCGAGGGATGCCAGGGTCTGGCGTTGGCAGGCTGCCCGGCCACTAATTGAACAACAGCGGCCTGGCGAGGTGTGAACTGGCGGACGGAGAACGCCGTACTTTCACTTTCACTTTCTCGCTCTTTGTTTGCCCTGGCCTGGGAGTGCCTTCTGATGCTGTACTATCCTCGGGACGCCCTGCGCCCTACTCTGACTGGTTACTGCAGATCTGGCTTCTCCTGTTCCCTCTGACTGAGAGAGGGTCGTCTCTTTCCACCGGATTGCTCGGTGCTGGACATGTCGGGTAAAGCGGAGGTGGATAGGCTGAAACCCAAGGCTACCAGGCGGGGAGCCTATACCCAATCCAATAATATGGATCGCTATGCCCAGCAGAAGGGATCGCCTGGTGGATCGGGCCAGTCACTGGACGTACAGAAGGCTGCCTCATCCCCGACCTCGGAGCTCTCGTTGCAGGATGTCATGGGTGCGCTCGAGGGGATGCAGGCCTCGATTGGGAGACAGTTTGATGCCCTGGCGCATAAAGTGGATACTATCTTGGTGGATGTCAACCTGATCCGCGCGGATTTGGGCAAAACCAACGAGCGGGTTAAATCCCTTGATCTCAAGACCACAGGCCTCGCTGATGATGTCTCGGAACTCCAGACCGAAGTTCGTAAGCTGCGGGCCGAAAACGACCTCTCCGCCCACCGGCTGGAGGACTTTGAGGGCCGGGCCAGGCGCAACAACGTGCGCATTATTGGGGTCCCGGAATCCACGGACGAGATCTCCGTGGATCTGCTTGTGGAGAACTTGGTGCTTAATCATCTGAAGCCTAAGGGCCTTGGGAACCTTTTTGCAGTCGAGCGGGCTCACAGAGTTCCTGGCGGGAGGCCCAGGGTGGGAGCCCCTCCGAGACCGATTGTCGCCCGGCTCTTTCACTTCCGAGATCGGGACGCTATCCTGCAAGCATCGCGGGTGATGGGCCCGGTCCTTTTTCAGAACGCATCAGTGAGTTTCTATCCTGACTTCACCCAGCTGGTGCAAAAGTAGAGGCAGAGTTTCCTGGGGGTGAAGAGACGTCTTCGGGAGAGGGACCTGAAGTATGCCATGCTTTTCCCTGCCAGACTACGTGTGGTGTATGAGGACCGAACTTTCTTCTTTGAGTCGCCTGCTATGGCCGGAGAATGGTTGGACGGTTTGCCCCGACGACGGACTGGCGAGGATGCTGCCACAGACGGGGAGAGTGGCCGGGATGGGCAGGGTTGATGCCTTTGGAGTCGGACTGCCTTGCTTTGGTTCCAGACAATGACTTGAGCTGATTGCAGTAAATACGGAGGGTTGCGGGAGGAAGATGGGAGCTCTTTCCCCCTCAGGGTACTTTTTGTAGTTTTGGGTTTTGGTAGGGCGACAGGCACTCTGCAAGTTGGGGGGGCTTTGTAAGCTGCAGCAGGGGTGCAGGGTGGGGGGGAGAGTTGGGATTTTGGGGTTGTTGTTGGGGGTTTGTTTTTGCAAGGCGTAGTAATGACTGTCAGGGCTGTTCAATAGTGGCTCTTCGGGTGTGGGGTGGGCCTCTTTGTGTGTGGGGATGGGGGGTAGGGGCTTAAACGTTATTAGCTGGAATGTTAATGGCTTGGGAGATCGTATTAAGCGGGGGATAGTCTTGCAGTTCTTGAAAAGGTCTTTGCCGGATGTGGCCCTACTGCAGGAGACACACCTTATAGGTAATACTTGCTATGCTCTTAATAGAAAAGGTTACAAATTCATAGCTCACTCGGGATTCTCCTCCGGCTCCAGGGGTGTGGGCATCCTTGTTAGAGCTTCACTACCTTTCGAGGTGGACTCCACCATTGTTGATGATAGGGGGAGGTTTGTGGCGGTGGCGGAGAGGTGGGAGGGAAGAACGTTGGTTTTGGTTTCGGTTTATGTCCCTCCTGCCCTGCAGGCCTCCACGTTTGCAGATCTGGGTAGGGCCTTGTTGGACCTCCCGGAGGGTATGCTAGTGGTGGGGGGAGACTTTAATGCTGTAGGCTCTGGGTTGCTGGATAGGTACCCGCCCAGGGATACCGGGGGGGCTCAGAAGTTGCTTCCAGACTTCATAGATACACTCGGCTTGGTAGACTGCTGGAGGCTCCGGCACCCCACACAAAGTCAATATACCTTCCACTCCGGGGCGCATGGTAGTTTCTCTCGGATTGATTACCTGCTCACTCTGGCTGCGCACGCCTCATTGGTGTCTGAGGCTAGGCATATGGCGCGGGGCATATCTGATCATTCGCCAGTGTGGGTCCGGCTGGATGTCGGCCGCGAGGGAGGGGGCAGGGTTGCTCCTATTAACCCCTGGTACTTTCGTGATCCCAAGATGCCCAGTGCGCTGTTGCAGACAGTTGATCACTATTTTAAGGACAATCAGGGTTCCGTTGACTCGGCCGTGTCGTTGTGGGAAGCATTTAAGACCGTGCTGAGAGGAGAGGCCCTCTCCTTGGTAGTGGCAGCCAAGCGACGGAGAGATGGCGAGGTTATGCAGGTTGAGGAGGAGATAGCGGCTTTAGAGGTGGCCCTGGAGGGGGAGGTTACAGCGGCCTCACTGCATGAGCTGAGCTTGAAGCAAGCGGAATATAAGGACCTGGTGACGAATGCCGCCAAGACCCTCAGTAGGGAACAGCAGGGTCGCTTGTACGATGTTGGCGATAAGGCCGGAAAACTCCTAGCTTGGCTGGACAAAAAAGAACGTGTTAATAGAGTGGTGCCAGAGCTGACGAGAGAGGGGGGAGAGGTGGTTGTTGATCCCGAGGGTATAGTACAGTGTTTTTCGGATTATTTCCGTATGGTTTATGCCTCAGTTTCGGATAGGCCGACTGAGGATTCGCTTGACCTCCTGCGTGACATCGCTCTGCCCTGCCTTTCCGACGTAGATAGAGATGACCTCGATGGAGATATAACGGTTGATGAGGTGGCGGCTGCTATCCGCGCGCTGAACTCGGGCAAGGCCTCAGGCCCTAATGGTTTTCCCATTGACTTGTATAAGCTGTTTCCGGATAGGGTTGCCCCTCACCTGCGCGCCATGTTCGTGGAGGCGCGGGGGAGTGGGTCCCTTCCGTTGGATCAGCGACTGGCGACGATTGTTGTGATACACAAGGATGGTAAACCCCGAGACAAGTGTGCCTCCTATCGGCCTATATCACTCCTTAATGCTGAGCCGAAAATTCTGGCTAAAATTCTGGCGGGCCGCTTGGTCAGGGTGCTTGGAGACTTGATCCACCCGGATCAATCCGGTTTTATCCCGCACCGTAACACTGCGTTAAACCTTCGGCGCCTTCATGGAGTGATTGCCAGGGCGAGCACGCTGCGAGAACCAGCTATTGTGGCGTCTCTTGATGCCACGATGGCTTTTGATACGGTGGAATGGGCATATCTGTGGGCTGTGCTTGCCAAGTTCGGCTTTGGCCCTGGTTTTGTGAGCTGGATGAGGTTACTTTATGAGGGTCCCCTGGCGAGTGTCGTGGTAAACGGGCGGGCGTCGACTCCGTTCCAGCTTGGGAGGGGCACTCGGCAGGGTTGCCCCCTGTCGCCTTTGTTGTTCGCCCTCGCCCTCGAGCCGCTGGCGGCGTGGATACGCTGGCACCCGGATATACGTGGACTTAGATGGTCGCCCGAGCATGAGGACCGTATTTCGCTATATGCCGATGACATCCTGTTATATCTCGCCTCGCCCAAGAACTCGCTTATAGTGGTTTGTGACGTTCTGACATCTTTTGGTAGGAACTCGGGCCTCGTCATCAATTGGAGTAAATCATATCTGTATGTTCTGAGCGGCGATGTTCCACCTGTCCCGCGAACTTGTTCGATCCAGATCGCCCAGCAGGGCTTCGTGTACCTGGGGATCTTTATCTCCACTGATTCCACTTTGCGGTATGAGAAGAACCTGCTCCCCCCCGGCGCGTTTGCGGCGGGATGTTGCGGGCTGGCGGAGGCTGCCGCTCTCCCTCGTCGGCCGCGCCGCCTTGTTCAAAATGATGTCTCTTCCCCGGTTCCTCTACGCCTTGCAGAATACTCTTGATTGGGTACCGGCCAGTTACTTTCGGGAGGTCGAAAGCCTCCAAAGATCGTTGTTGTGGGATGGGCGGCCGCGAATAGCGATTGCTAAGTTGACGCTTCCATGGTACGACGGGGGTATTGCGCTTCCGGACATTCGACGCTATTATTGGGCCACCCAGTTGAGCGCGATTAATCGGTCCGGCCCTAAGCCCCGGCTACGCCATGGACAGATGGTTGCTGCGTGGCGGTAATTATCATAGAGCGTTGTACTCGCGGTCGCTGGACTCGTCCCTCACGGGGCCCACTGGGGTGGCGGTGCGTGTGTGGAAGTTGGCGACTGACTCGCTGGGCTGGAAGGATAGGCTCACCCGTGCTACCCCGTTGTTTGTATCTGAAAAATTGGGGAGGCTTTGGCATACGAAAGGTTTTGATAAATGGGACTTGATCGGTATCTCCAGGGTTGGAGATTTGCTGATTAAGGGGAGGGTGAAGTCCTTTGAAGAGCTGCAGAAGGAGTATGAGTTGGGGAAATCCGAGTTCTTCCGCTATGTTCAGGTGCGTCATGCCCTGCGGTCAGTCCTCGTAGAAGGTGAGAAGGTGCCTGAGTCCTCTCCATTGGAGGACCGGATCCTCGATGGCCATATGCCAGAGAGCACGATCTCTCTCATCTATAAGAAATTGATTAATGTTCGGGCGGACATGCTATTGGGGCTGCGGGACCAGTGGACTAGGGACGGACTTGAGCTGGATGACGAGGATTGGCAGTCTGCGGTCTCCTCTCCTAAGGAGGTCGCGATCCCATCGCGTCTGAGGCTGGTGCAGCTTAATAATTAAAATACTCCACAGAATCTATGTTACGGGGCCAAGGCTGGTTCATATGGGATTCTCTGAGGAGGGCTTATGTAGGAGGGGCTGTGGTATGGTGGGTACCTTCCTGCATATCATTTGGGAATGTGGCGTCATCATGGAATTTTGGAGGAGAGTCCATGCGGTAATGGGGGAGGTGACGGGCATTGCTATGCAGCCGGAGGCGCGGTGTTGTCTCCTGAATGTTTGGGGGCCTACTGATCACGATGAGGCACAGACCCTGTGGATGACTCTGGGTAACATGGTGGCTAAGCGAGACGTCGCGCGCCTGTGGGGATCTGCGGGACCCCCCACATTGACTGCGTGGAAGGAAAATATGGACTGGAGTATGCTCAGGGAAAAGACAGTATATTGCGCTAGAGGGCGCCCTCGGAAGTGGCATGCCATCTGGGGGCGGTGGAACAAATATAGGGGGGGCATATGTCTTGCCCCTGATCTGGATCCCCCCGAGGAACAGCCTTCTCCTTAACATTCTTTCCAGCTCTGTATATATATCTGATTGTTAGTTGACTTCTTGGGCCTCTGCTTTTCCCCCTTTTTCCTCTTATCACAGCACTGTGACTGTTAGACGAAGGGGGTCCGGATATCCCTGAGGGGCAATCACCATTGGTATTCAGTGTTTTTCGCCTTGCTTGGGTTTGGTGTGTGTTTGTGTTTATTTAAAATAGAACCTTTTTTGCTTCTCCTTTTATGCACTGTGGACGCTTCTTTGTTCTGCTCTCTTAAAGCTGCCGAACCTCCGGGTTGTCGGCTGAATAGCTGTGTCCATGTTTCTGAAGAATAAAGGTTTTAAAAAAAAAAAAAAAAAAAAAACAGGAACAGGTGTGGGAGCACATTGCTTCACCTCCCAGCAAGGTTCGCCCCTGACATTTTGGTAATTGCAGTTTCAGTTACTTGCTTGCTTCAAGATTGTTTGAGTGTTTTGCCACAGTTGGCGCTGATAGTGCTGATCTCTAGACACCTGTTTCTGGTTCTTTAACCGTCATCAGTATAGATTACAGTCTTTCAAATGTGGGGTTTGCTGAGAATGCTGTCAACATCTTTCTCAGCTAAGGTACCTCTCACAGGCATACGGGTGCTTCATCAACTAGCTCATCAGCTCAATGACTCAAGAGAGTACTAATAAATAGGAACAGGGGTGGGAGCACATCGCTTCACCTCCCAGCAACGTTCGCACACTGGTATCGTTGTAAATGCAGTTTCAGTTACTTGCTTGCTTCAAGAGTGTTCAAGTGTTTCGCCACAGTTGGCGCAGATAATGCTGATCTCTAGACACGTGTTTCTGATTCTTTAACAGTTATTAGTAGAGATTACAGTCTTTCAAATTTGGGGTTTGCTGAGAAGGCCTCCTACATCTTTCTCAGGTCAGGTACCTCTCACAGGCATGCAGGTGCTTCATCCACGAGCTCGTCAGCTCAATGACTCATGGGAGTACTATTAAACAGGATCAGGTGTGGGAGCACACCGCTTCACCTCCGAGCAAGGTTCGCCCCTGACATTGTGGTAATTGCAGTTTCAGTTACTTGCTTGCTTCAAGAGTGTTCGAGTGTTTTGCCACAGTTGGTGCAGATAGTGCTGATCTCTAGACACCTGTTTCTGGTTCTTTAACCATCATCAGTAGAGATTACAGTCTATCAAATGTGGGGTTTGCTGTATAGGTTGCCAATATCTTTCTCAGGTCAGATACCTCTCACAGGCATGCGGGTGCTTCATCCACAAACTTGTCAGTTCAATGACTCAGGGGAGTACTATTAAAACAGGAACATGGGTATGAACACACCGCTTCACCTCCCAGCAAGGTTCACCCCTGGCATTGTGGTAAATGCAGTTTCAATTGCTTGCTTGCTTCAAGAGTGTTGAGTGTTTTGCCACAGTTGGTGCAGCTAGTGCTGATCTCTAGACTTGTGGTTCTGGTTCTTTAACCGTCATAAGTAGAGATTACAGCCTTTCAAACGTGGGGTTTGCTGAGTAGGCTGCCAACAGCTTTCTCAGGTCAGGTACCTCTCACAGGCATGCGGGTGCTTCATCCACGAGCTCGTCAGCTCAATGACTAACGGGAGTACTATTAAACAGGATCAGGGGTGGGAGCACACACCTTCACCTCCCAGCAAGGTTCGCCCCTGACATTGTGGTAATTGCAGTTTCAGTTACTTGCTTGCCTCAAGAGTGTTCAAGTGTTTTGCCACAGTTGGCACAGATAGTGCTGATCTCTAGACACCTGTTTCTGGTTCTTTAACTGTCATCAGTAGAGATTACAGTCTATCAAATGTGAGGTTTGCTGAATAGGCTGCCAACATCTTTCTCAGGTCAGATACCTCTCACAGGCATGCGGGTGCTCCATCCACAAGCTTGTCAGCTCAATGACTCATGGGAGTACTATTAAACAGGAACAGGGGTGGGAACACAACGCTTAACCTCTCAGCAAGTTTCGCCCCTGGCATTGTGCTAAATGCAGTTTCAGTTACTTGCTTGCTTCAACAGTGTTTGAGTGTTTCGCCACAGTTGACGCAGATAGTGCTGATCTCTAGAGACATCGTTCTGGTTCTTTAACCGTCATCAGTAGAGATTACAGTCTTTCAAATGTGGGGTTTGCCAAGTATTCTGTACACATCTTTCTCAGGTCAGGTACCTCTCACAGGCAAGCGTGTGCTTCATCCACAATCTCGTCAGCTCAATGACTCACGAGAGTACTATTAAACAGGAACAGGTGTGGGAGCACACCGCTTAACCTCCCAGCACGGTTTGCAACGTGGCATTGTGGTAAAAGCAGTTTCAGTTACTTGCTTGCTTCAATGGTGTTCAAGTGTTTCGCCACAGTTGGTGCAGATAGTGCTGATCTCTAGACACATGATTCTGGTTCTTTAACCGTCATCAGTAGAGAGTACAGTCTTTCAAATGTGGGGTTTGCTGAGTAGGCTGCCAAAATCTTTCTCAGGTCAGGTACCTCTCACAGGCATGCGGGTGATTCATCCATGAGCTCATCAGCTCAATGACTCATGGGAGTACTAATAAACAGGAACAGGGGTGGGAGCACACCGCTATGCCTCCCAGCAAGTTTCACCCCTGACATTGTGGTAAATGCAGTTTCGGTTACTTGCTTGCCTAAAGAGTGTTTGAGTATTTCGCCATGGTTGGCGCAGATAGTGCTGATATCTAGACACGTGTTTCTGGTTTTTTAATCATCACCAGTAGAAATTACAGTCTTTCAAATGTGGGGTTTGCTGAGTCAGCTTCCAACATCTTTCTCAGGTCTGGTACCTCTCACAGGCATGGGGGTGCTTCATCCACCAGCTCATCAGCTCAATGACTCACGGGAGAGCTATTAAACAGGAACAGGGTTGGGAGCACACCGCTTCACCTCCCAGTAAAGTTCGCCCCTGGCATTGTGGTAAATACACTTTTGGTTACTTGCTTGCTTCACGAGTGTTCGAGTGTTTCGCCACAGTTGGCGCAGATAGCGCTGATCTCTAGACACGTGTTTCTGGTTCTTTAACCGTCATCAGTAGAGATTACAGTCTTTGAAATTTGGGTTTGCTGAGTAGGCTGCCAACATCTTTCTCAGGTCTGGTACCTCTCACAGGCATGTGGGTGCTTCATCCACGAGCTCATCAGCTCAATGACTCATGGGAGTACTATTAAACAGGAACAGGTGTGGGAGCACATTGCTTCACCTCCCAGCAATGTTCGCCCCTGGCATTGTGGTAAATGCAGTTTCGGTTACTTGCTTGCTTCAAGAGTGTTTGAGTGTTTCGCCACAGTTGCGCAGATAGTGCTGATCTTTAGACATTCGTTTCTGGTTCTTTAACCGTCATCAGTAGAGATTACAGTCTTTAAAATCTGGGGTTTGCTGAGTATGCTGCCAACATCTTTCTCAGGTCAGGTACCTCTCACAGGCATGCGGGTGCTTCATCCACGAGCTCGTCAGCTCAATGACTCATCGAGGCCCGTACTCAACGCACGCCGTGAGGGGAACGGCAGTATATTTTGTTTCACACCGGACCGCCGTGAGGGGAACGGCTGTACTACATTGCCCAGCAGTCCCGGGGCTGGCGCACAGCTTTGATGCCATCAACGCGCCTGGAGGCGCCTTAAGAACTCGGAGCGCCGAGAGCTCCTGGGGGCCCGTACTCAATGCACGCTGTGAGGGGAATTGCAGTATCTTTTGTTTCACACCGGAGCGCCGTGAGGGGAACGGCTGTACTACATTGCCCAGCAGTCCCGGGGCTGGCGCACAGCTTTGACGCCATCAATGTGCCTGGAGACGTCTTAAGAACTCGGAGCGCCGAGAGCTCCTGGGGGCCCGTACTCAATGCACGCTGTGAGGGGAATGGCAGTATCTTTTGTTTCACACCGGAGCGCCGTGAGGGGAATGGCTGTACTACATTGCCCAGCAGTCCCGGGGCTGGCGCACAGCTTTGACGCCATCAACGCGCCTGGAGGCTCCTTAAGAACTCGGAACGCCTCCCGCACCGCGGGACGCGCGCAGGCAGCGCCGGGCTGAGCCCGGGCATCGGGCGGGCCTTCTGTGGCCGTCAGGGGCCAGAGGAGGCCGGGCCGAGCCATCCCCCTTAGCTACCAGTGAAGAGGAAGTGGGGTGCCTTGCCAGGTGACATTATTGTTGTATGTGAGCCACAGCAAGTATTGTGATATCTGTGACATTTGTTAATAACTATATTTAGTGCTCTAATGCCCTAAGCGTGACACCCTTGCTCCCAACCTTGCTTTAAGACAAGATATTACTGCTTGGAAGTGGAATTGCCGGTCTCCCTGCAACTGGTTTTATAATGGTAAAACAGTTGGTTACACTGGATAACTACCTTGTTAAAGTGGTTAATCAAATAAACAATGAGCGGAGGAAATTCTTGGGGCGCGGGAGTTCACCTTTACCTGCACCATTTCCTTCTCCCCCTGTGGTTGATGGTGCATTGGTTTCCGGTGCTGCCAGTGTTCCTGGGGCCGTGTTGGTGGGTGTACCAGTCCCTACTATGGAGTTGCCAGAGGTAATTATTGAGACCCCAGAACAGTTTGTTGAACTATCACCGGTTGTTTCGACTAACACCCCAGAGCGGTCTATCAAGATAAAGAGGGAAGTTAGGGCTTGCAGGAAAGTGTAGCCCACAAATAGGGGGCCTAATATCAAGAAAAAAGTTGTTCCTAAATCTAAAAACACTGTTCGTAATATGGGGACTCTAACGGAGGACTGTGCTGCCAACTTGAACTCTAAGCAACTTGATATTTTGGCCAGTATTATTGAGGCCAAGTTTGTAATACTTGTAAAACCTCTGGTGGACAAATTAGACTTAATGACAGCTGAGGTCTTTAGGTTGGGTAATCTTTTGTCTGCTCATTCTGGTAATATTGTATGTCCTAGGCCAAATGAAAGAGTTGTACCAGCCAGTAATGTTGGGTGAGGGAACCAAGAAGGCATAGAGGGCAAGGCAGTTACATCTACCCCCCTGGCAGATCAGCATAATAAGGTAGCTGCAGCCCCGTTGTTGGTGATTCAGAGGAAAAAGGTAACAGCAGCCCATGTACCAGCCGACAATAGTAGGAAGGCCACAACGACACAAGCCAGTAAAAAGGAGATGCCAGTTTTTAAGGGTAGTTATATAAATCTCCCCCCTGACTGTGCACACTATGTGGTGGTTCTCACTAATGTACCACCTTTAGTCCCCAGTCTGTCTACGCCATATGATGAAAATGATGATTCTCTAAAATACAAAACTATTTCTTGGTTACACAGACATTGTGGGTTTCCTTTGAATTACTCTGATCAAATACTAAGCACCAGAAGAGTAAATTGGATTGGCAACTCAAGGAAAACCTATAGGGGCGATTGTGTTATTGTGAATTTTAGAGATCCACAACATGTTGCTACTGTTTTACTTAGAGCTGCCTCCCTAATCCCTGATGAAGACAAGGTGCATGTACACTCACTGGGTTACTTTTATAATCACTTGAATAAAGTCTCTCAAGCTATGAACAGAGGTAGACCCCTTTTCCCCATTCCTTCTCCAACCTTTGAGGTTCCAACATATAACAGATTTAAAGCTTTTAGCTCCTTGGACATGAATGACTGACAGCCAAAGGTTGGTGGGTTTAATGCGAACACACATGGGGCCATGTTTAATATGATACCACAACGGGGTAAAATTGATACAATGCCTGCTACTAATGGGGCTGCGAATGATATAACCAGCATCTGGCCGAAGCCTGTGCCTGATGTTGAGAGGGACGCAGCCAATTCGACTGAACTATGGGCTGGGCATACCGACGCAGGTCCAGCCGAAGATAGGCCGGACCGGATTGTAGATATGGTATACGATAAACAGACCGGTATCTCTGAAAGTTGTATCAAGAAGGGGACAACCATAGTCAGTTGGAATATAGCAGGTTGGGCTTCAAAGGGAAACAATCAGGGTTGGTTGGACCTGGTCGGGACATATGATATCCTCTGTTTGCAGGAAACATGGTGTACTAGTAAACCTAGTGTTGATGGCTTTGCCTGTTACAGCTTGGAAGCCATATAATCGAGACATGGTAGAGCAAACGGCGGTTTGCTTTTTCTGTTGTCCGTGGATTTATCACTTACAGTTGTTAAACATATAACTGTAGGAACACACTCACAAATTCTCTGGGTTAGAGAAAAGGATGGTCACGAGGTGGTGTTAATAAATTTTTATAATAATATTTTTAATAATACCCGACATCTAGTTATTGAGGAACTAGAAAGGGCACTCCTGAAGCTTGTTATCGAAGCAAAATGTTCTTTTAAATTCATCTGGTTAGGTGATTTTAATCTTACCATTTGTCCTTTGTCACTTTCTACGGCTTGTGGAGTGCTAGACAATAGTGATAATTATATTTCACATTTTCCCCATAATGCATATGGTGACGCAATTAACAATCTCATGGCAACTTATGATTTAGAGTTACTGCAACCTGGTAAGGATGCTGATGGCCAACCTATTCCCACTTTTACAGGAAGGAATTTTAATTCCCTCATTGATCATGTTATGGTGTCATCATTTATTGTGCCCAATTTTCAGACATCAGTAATACAGGATCCTACACTTAGTGATCATAATCGTATCGTAATGGTAACAGAGATATGGAAGTGTAGCAGACAACAGGTGACCAGAAGCCGGTGTAACAGTGAGTCGCATAGGCGAAATGGAACACGGTTAAGATGGAAGGGGGAAAAATCGGCAGTTGTCATGGGCATGATCGTATCCAAATCCTTGGTTGAAATTGAAGGCATTCTGAATATGGATAGTACATCTACTGTTATCATGAATAACTTTATAATAATTAATAAAACTATCGAGGGTGTCTTCACCACTAGTAGGATTGTCCAGTCCCATCAGGGAAAGGGTTGGTTCGATCATACATGTACCTCTATCTCAACCCGACTGAAACAGGCCCTAGGAGTTAGGCCTAGGGATAAAACCTTGGTTGCCTACTTAAGATCTGAATATAAATTGGCATTGTGTAGGAGGAAGAAGGATTTACAACAAGAAGCATGGGATAACCTATCGCAGGCGGCTGAAACTTCAGATAACTGCCTGTTCTGGTCCACGGTTAATTCTCCTTTTCTCAGGGACGATAAAGTACCACACCTTGTAGCTAATGTTGGTAGTGAGGCCTGGATTTCTCATTTTACGGCCATATTTCAAGGAACAGGCTCTACTGATGTTGAACCAAGAATTTGGCCCATAGTCCCTCTAGACATTACTCTGTCAGAAGTTGAGAACAGTATTAAGTCTAGTAAAGGGGGGGAAGGCGCAGGGCCCAGATGGAGTACCCATTGATGTGTATAAGACAGTACCATTGATGTGGGGACCCATACTCACCCTGGCACTGAATGCTGCTGTAACAACCCTGATCCCACCCACGTGGGGAGATTCAATCATTGTCCCTAGCTATAAGAAAGGGGACAAGGAGGTAGCTAGTAATTATCGTCCGATCAGTCTGCTTGACTCCTCAGTAAAAATTATGAGCAGAGTATTGTTATTTAGGCTGGAAGAGTGGGCGGAAGCAAATGAGATCTTGGCAAGCTCGCAATATGGGTTTAGAAAGGGACGTGGAACACTAGATCAATGCCTGAACTTAGACTTAATTATCGGAAAGTATACCAGGGCCAAGCCAGGCACATTATATCTTTGCTTTGCCGATCTAAGCAGTGCATTTGACCTAGTGGACCATTCCATCTTATGGCCAGTTCTGTTGGAACTTGGCGAACCAGAGGCTATCATTTTTTTCTTAGCAAGATTATATGATAGAATGCAAACATGTGTGCGTTTTGGGGCTGGAGGGGAGTGTACCCCAAATTTTGATGTAAAACGTGGGATAAGACAGGGCTGTGTCCTAGCCCCTTTCCTGTTTACTCTATTTATTAATGCCGTCGATTCGGTCCTGAAAACAGTTAAAGCAGATGCTCCCCAGATTGGTGGATCAGGTGTCCCAGTTCTGCTTTATGCAGACGATGCTGTGCTCCTGTCCTGGACCACGATAGGTCTGCTAATGGACCAGTTCTCAGACTTTATCAGTAAACGGAGGCTAGTCATTAATAAGAACAAAACTCACACTATGGTCTGTGGTACCAGAGGTAAACAAAATCATGCCTTTTTTATCGATGGGGTGAAAGTTCAGGATGTGGACAAATTCTGTTATTTGGGTGTCATCTTCTCTCATGATGGTAGTTGGACCCATGATTTATTAAATGTTAGGTCCAAAATGAAGAAAAGTGCCTATGGTATTTTTAAATTTGCCACCGGCGACAGAAGAATCAGTTACATGATCCAAATATATAATGCCAGAAGCGTTTCCATCGCATTATATGGGGCTGGGCTGTGGGGCCATACTAATGTTGACTCCTTGCAAAGGGAAGAAAACTGTTTTGTCAAAAAACTGCTTTGTGCCCCCACCTCAGCCTCCACTGATTTAATCCATAGAGAAGTTAGGGTTGCCCACTTAAGTGACCTGATTTTGTTAAGGCCATTAATGGTATGGCGTGCAATCTGGACTAAGGAGGAGAGAGCTTTTAATCAGTCTGTCATTGAGGACTGCCTTAAACTGGACTATTTTTTGAATATACCATGGCTCAATTACATTGTGGATAGCTTCGATACTATATTTGGACTCGATATAGCGGCAGATACTGGTTCTGCTGGCAATTTTTCAAAGTTAGATATGAAAAATACTTTTATGACGTACCAAGCCCAAAAACGTGCAGTTTTAAGTGGACGCCTTACTACAGTTATTCTGTACAATAAATATATGTATAATGATGGCTTCCAACTGAATTTGAGCCTGGTAACTAAACCAGCTCATAGATTTGTTCTGACTGGACTCAGACTTGGGATGGCCCATGGGTTGGTGGCTTTTCCACAACTAAAGAAACAGCCAGTTGGACCGTAACCATGTGATGGTCACTTGAAACAGAGCACCCTGCACTTTATGCTAATTTGCACTCTTTTCTTGAACTTGAGGATTGTTTATCTACAACCAATTTTTAAAAAATATGCAATTTTCAATGTGGAGGATGCTATGAAATTGATTTATGAATTGAATTCTCCGGACAAATGTTTTTTTATTACCACGTTTTTATGTAAGTCTATTCAGCTTAGGAAAAGCATGATTTTGTTAATCTTTTATATGTCTCGTTTTGTTCTGCATTTTTCTTGTGTGCTTTTATGGTCATTGTTTCTTTGAATGTACCGAATAAAGCTTCATGAAATGAAATGAAATGACTCATCGGAGCACTATTAAACAGGAAAAGGGGTTGGGAGCACACCGCTTCACCTCCCAGAAAGGGTCGCCCCTGGCATTGTGGTAAGTGCAGTTTCAGTTACTTGCTTGCTTCAAGAGTGTTAGAGTATTTCGCCACAGTTGGCGCAGATAGTGCTGATCTCTAGACACGTGTTTTTTGGTTCTTTAACCGTCATCAGTAGAGATTACAGTCTTTGAAATCTGGGGTTAGCTGAGTAGGCTGACAACATCTTTCTCAGGTCAGGTACCTCTCACAGGCATGCGGGTGCTTCATCCACCAGCTCGTCAGCTCAATTACTCACAGGAGAACTATTAAACAGGAACAGGGGTGGGAGCACAACGCTTCACCTCCCAGCAAGTTTCGCCCCTGGCATTGTGGTAAATGCAGTTTCAGTTACTTGCTTGCCTCAAGAGTGTTCGAGTGTTTCGCCACAGTTGGCGCAGATAGTGCTGATCTCTAGACACGTGTTGCTGGTTCTTTAACCGTCATCAGTAGAGATTACAGTCTTTCAAATTTGGGGTTTGCTGAGTAGGCCTCCAACATCTTTCTCAGGTCAGGTACCTCTCACAGGCATGCGGGTGCTTCATCCACGAGCTTGTCAGCTCAATGACTCACGGGAGTACTATTAAACAGGAACAGGGGTGGGAGCACACCGCTTCACCTCCCAGCAAGGTTCGCCCCTGACATTGTGGTGATTGCAGTTTCAGTTACTTGCCTGCTTCAAGAGTGTTTGAGTATTTCGCCACAGTTGGCACAGATAGTGCTGATCTCTAGACATGTGTTTCTGGTTTAACCATCATCAGTAGAGATTACAGTCTTTGAAATCTGGGGTTTGCTGAGTAGGCTGCCAACATCTTTCTCAGGTGAGGTACCTCTCACATGCATGCGGGTTCTTCATCCACCAGCTCGTCAGCTCAATGACTCACGGGAGAAATATTCCTCCGCCATTGTGGTAAATGCAGGTTTGGCTTCTTGCTTGCTTCAAGAGTGTTCGAGTGTTTCGCCACAGTTGGCGCAGATAGTGCTGCTCTCTAGACATGTGTTTCTGGTTCTTTAACCATCATCAGTATATATTACAGTCTTTCAAATTTGGGGTTTGCTGAGTAGGCTGCCAACATCTTTCTCAGGTCAGGTACCTCTCACAGGCATGCGGGTGCTTCATTCACAAGCTCATCAGCTCAATGACTCATGGGAGTACTATTAAACAGGAACAGGGATGGGAGAATATTTTTCTGAAAATTGCAAAAAAAAAACATTCAAACTGAAATATTGAGTAATTTTTTTGTTTTCATTTTTTATTTTCATATATTTAGGACTCGTGACGTCATATACATGCTTGGTCGCGCTGGGTGCGCGACTCCTGCAAAAACATTTTATGTTCCAAAAAGATATGTATGTGTCTTTAATATGCATATTATGGCAAGAGATTATCTAAGATATTCATAAAAATAATATATTTGTACTTATAATAAACTTATATTATTTTTAAATATATTTTTGCGAAGTCGGGTGCATGCATCGTGAGCGCAAAGAACCAGGTCAGCAGAGCTGCTCTAGAGCCTAAGAAGCAGGTCAGCAGAGCTGCTCTAGAACCAGAGACCCAGGTCAGCAGAGCTGCTCTAGAGCCAGAGAGCCAGGTCAGCAGAGCTGCTCTAGAGGCCGAGAACCAGGTCAGCAGATCTGCTGTAGAGCCAGGGAAACCAGGTCAGCAGAGCTGCTTTAGAGGGAGAGAACCAGGTCAACAGAACTGCTTTAGAGCCAGAGAACCAGGTCAACAGAGCTACTCTTGAGCCAGAGAAGCAGGTCAGCAGAACTGCTTTAGAGCCAGAGAACCAGGTCAGCAGAGCTCTTTAGAGGGAGAGAAGCAGGCCAGCAGAGCTACTTTAGAGCCAGAGAACCAGGTCAGGAGAGCTGCTCTATAGCCCGAGAGCCAGGTCAGCAGAGCTGCTTTAGAGTCATAGAACCAGTTCAGCAGAGCTGCTCTAGAGCCAGAGAATCAGGTCAGCAGAGCTTCAGTAGATCCAGAGAACCCAGGTCAGCAGAGCTGCTTTAGAGCCAGAGAACCAGGTCAGCAGACCTGCTCTAGAGGCAGAGAACCAGGTCAGCAGAGCAGCTTTAGAGCCATAGAACTGGGTCAGCCGAGCTGCTCTAGAGCCAGAGAATCAGGTCAGCAGAGCTTCAGTAGATCCAGAGAACCCAGGTCAGCGGAGCTGCTTTAGAGGGAGAGAACCAGCTCAGCAGAGCTGCTCTAGAACCAGTGAACCAGGTCAGCAGAGCTGCTCTAGAGCCAGAGAACCAGGTCAGAAGAACTGCTTTAGAGCCATAGAACCGGCTCAGCAGAGCTGCTCTAGAGCCAGAGAACCAGGTCAGCAGAGCTTCAGTAGAGCCAGAGAAACCAGGTCAGCAGAGCTGCTTTAGAGCCAGATCTGACACTGACTGACTGACACTGACTGATTGACACTGATTGACTGACATTGACACTGACTGACACTGACACTGATTGACTGACACTGACTGACTGACACTGACTGACTGACTGACACTGACTGACACTGATTGACTGACACTGACTGACTGACTGACACTGACTGACACTGACTGACTGACACTGACTGACTGACAATGACTGACACTGACTGACTGACTGACACTGTCTGACATAGACTGACACTGACTGACTACTTTCTACTACTCTACTACTCACTCTCTGCTACTCTCTCTCTACTACTCACTCACTACTACTCACTCTCTACTACTCTACTACTCTCTACTACTCACTCGCTGTACTCACTCTCACTGACTGACTGACACTGATTGACTGACACTGACTGACTGACACTGATTGACTGACACTGACTGACACTGATTGACACTGAATGACTGACTGACACTGACTGACGGACACTGACTGACTGACTTACACTCTCTGACACAGACTGACACTGATTGACTACTCTCTACTACTCTACTACTCACTCTCTACTACTCTCTACTACTCTCTCTCTACAACTCACACTCTATTACTCACTCTCCACTACTCTCTACTACTCACTCTACTACTCTCTACTACTGTACTACTCTCTACTACTCTCTCTACTGCTCATTCTCTACTACTCTCTACTACTCACTCTCTACTACACACTCTCTAATACTTGCTCTCTACTACTCGCTCTCTACTACTCTCTACTACTCACTCTACTACTCACTCTCTGCTACTCCCTACAACTCACTCTACTACTCACTCTCTACTACTCTCTACTACTCACTCTCTACTACTCCACTACTCTCTACTACTCACTCTATACTACTCTTTCTACTACTCCCTACTACTCACTCTCTACTACTCACTCTACTACTCTCTACTACTCACTCTCTGCTACTCTCTCTACTACTCTCTACTACTCACTCTTTACTCTCTACCTCTCTCTACCTGTCTCTCGACAACGCTCTACCTCTCTACACCTCTACCTCTCTACATCTCTACCTCTCTACCTCTACCTCTCTACCTCTATACCTCTACCTCTACACCTCTTCCTCTACACCTCTACCTCTCTATCTCTCTCTACACGTACACATATGCACATATATAAATGCATATATATGCATATGCATTTATATATATGTCTGTATATTACCTACTGGCGGTCGCCAGTAGGTAGTTATAGTTAGGAACACGTTTCCATAGGAAATCCGCAACATTCTATTTTGAATAACTTTGGCGCCGGTCGACGAATCCTCGCGAATTTTTCAAAATAGGTGGGGCGCTACGCTCCGCTCCTACCCTGAAAGTCTCGGGGGGATTCGTCAAGCGGGGGCTGAGATAAAAGGGGGGTCCCAAAACGCGTTTTTCCCATGCATTTTTCCATAGGACCTTTAGACAGGGCTACAGCCCGAACGGCTGAACAGAATTACTAGAAATTTGGCAGAGAGGTAGTCCTCAGGTCAAGGAAGTGCCTTTTGTAGGTTTGGTGTAAATCTGTTCAGTAGATTCTGAGAAAATAGCCTTTAAATCAATATATATATCTGAGCCAGCTTACGGTGCGCTTACGGTACGCTTACCGTACGCGTACGGTGGCGTGCGCGAGCGCGATTCTGATTGGCTCTTAGATCTTAGTAAACATTCGAATCGGCCGAAACCAGGAAGCGGCGGCCACCATTTTCTCTCTCGCACTGATAGTTAGGTTTTAAAATAAAGCCCAAAAACATGTAAAGGGGCTGTTTAGACAGCTCCCACACACATAGCCATGTTTAGGGAGTCCCCAAAAATCCCCCAAGGCCAAAAATTGAATTTTAATTTTTTCGCTAATTTTGCCGATTACGCTTACCGTACGCGTACAGTAAAAAATTATAAAAAGAAAAAAACTATCCACATTCTCCCCACCCCGTGTTTAATTGGTGGCCGAAGGCCACCAATTGTGCATGGCTTATGACATGTGAGATAAACTATAATATTTTTAAAAAAAATAATAAAAGAAAAAATTATCCACACTCTCTCCACCCCGTGTGCCAATGGTGCCTGTGCATGGCTCATAAAAATTACGAAAAATTAAAATATTACCTTTCAAAACGAAGTGCATCATATGTCCTCCATGTGCGCACGGTGCGCGAAGCGCATCGTGCGTACATGGCCCATCTAGCGCAACGTGGGCACGGGGTGCGCGTAGCGCACCGCGTGCCCACCGTGCGTGCACGGCACTAACTGCGTAAAGTGGGCGCGCGGTGCGCGAAGCGCACCGCGTGCTTACTGTGCGCGCACCGTGCGTGCACGGAACGAACTGCGTTAAGTGGGCGCGCACGCCACGAATGGCGTAAAGTAACTTAGCATTTAAAAAAATGTACAAATTCACTGAAAAAACCATAGGTTTCACACACGTTATAGTTAGGAATTAGCATTTAAAAAACCTTGCAAATTCACTGAAAAAACCATAGGTTTCACACATGTTATAGTTAGCGGAAATTTTAATGATAAAAAACCAGTGAAATTCCCCCGTTATAGTTAGTGCAGGCAACTATAACTCACGCGACCGCAATCTTCTGCTGATGACATATGTGTCTTTATGAAAAAAAAATATTTGTAATATATGTAAAGCTAATAATGTATGGAAGAAGACATGGGCAAATAAGTGTCTAAATACAGTATTAGCATCAGCAGAGGATTGCGGTCGCGTGAGTTATAGTTGCCTGCACTAACTATAACGGGGGAATTTCACTGGTTTTTTATCATTAAAATTTCCGCTAACTATAACATGTGTGAAACCTATGGTTTTTTCAGTGAATATATATATACATACATATATAAACATATATATAATCTGCATATCTATATAAATACAAATATAAATGCATGCATACATATACATATATCCGTACATATGCATGTACAAGAAAGTTTGAAAAACGCTAAAAAGACACCTTATTACAAACAGAATTGCTTTAACTTAAATGAGGGCGAGACCTATTCAATTTTCAATTCTTGTTTACTTTGGTTCCATCAAGAAGGCATTCAGAGGTGTTACACATTTGCATTACATTCTGAATGTTAGCACTCTAGTTGCTCATTAAATCACTGTAGTAAAGCTACTGCTCACCAGGGAAGTCTGCTGCTGGTATTCAAAGTGCATGTTTTAGTCTGCATGTCAGAATTTTTCATTAAAATAGAAGTGGATTTGAGAAGTCACTCAAAATGTGTTCTAATTTTTGTTTTTTCAGCACTAATCATAATTTCTATGGCAAAATGAACCCCCTCATTGTGTTCCTTTTAAATTAAACTACTCACTCTCTACTACTCACTCGCTACTACTCTCTACTACTCATTCTCTACTACTCACTCTTTACTACTCACTCTCTACTACCCACTCTCTACTACTCTCTACTACTACTCTCTACTACTCACGCTTTACTACTCTCTACTACTCACTCTACTACTCTCTACTACTCTCTACCACTCACTCTCTACTACTCTACTACTCACTCTCTACTACTCTCTCTCTACTACTCTCTCTCTACTACTCTCTCTCTACTGCTCACTCTATTACTCTCTCTAATACTCTCTCTACTACTCACTCTCTACTACTCACTCTCTACTGCTCTACTACTCTCTACTACTCACTCTCTACTAACCACTCTCTACTACTCTCTGCTACTCTCTACTACTACTCTCTACTACTCACTCTCTGCTACTCAATCTCTACTACTCTCTACTTTTTACTCTACTACTCTCTACTACTCTCTACCACTCACTCTCTACCACTCACTCTCTACTACTCACTCTCTACTACTCTCTCTCCACTAATCACTCTCTACATCTCACTCTCTACAACTCTCTACTACTAACTCTCTACCACTCTCTACTACTCACTCTCTACTACTCTCTCTACTACTCTCTGCTGCTCAGTCTCTACTACTCACTCTACTACTCACTCTCTACTACTCTCTACTACTCTCTCTACTAATCTCCACTACTGTCTTCTACTTACTCTACTACTCTCTACTGCTCTCTACTTCTCACTCTCTACTACTCTCTACTACTCTCTCTCTACTACTCACTCTCTACTACTCACTCTACTACTCTGTACTACTCACTCTCTACTTCTCTCTCTCTACTACTCACTCTCTACTACTCTCTACTACTCACTCTCTACTACTCACTCTCTAATACTCACTCTCTGCTACTCTCTACTACTTACTCTCCACTACTCACTCTCTACTACTCACTCTCTACTACTCTCTACTACTCACTCTTCTACTCTCTACTGCTCTACTACTCTCTACTACTCTCTCTACTACTCACTCTATACTATTCTCTACTACTCACTCTCTACTACACACTCTCTACTACTTGCTCTCTACTACTCGCTCTCTACTTCTCTCTACTACTCACTCTCTGCTACTCCCTACTACTCACTCTACTACTCACTCTCTACTACTCTCTACTACTCACTCTCTACTACTCCACTACTCTCTACTACTAACTCTCTACTACTCACTCTCTACTACTCCCTACTACTCTCTCTCTACTACTCACACTCTACTACTCACTCTCTACTACTCACTCTCTGCTGCTCTCTACTACTCACACTCTACTACTCTCTCTCTACTACTCACTCTCTGCTACTCACTCTCTACTACTCTCTACTACTCACTCTTTACTACTCTCTCTCTGCTACTCTCTACTACTCACTCTACTACTGACTCTACTACTGACTCTCTACTACTCACTCTCTACTACTCTCTACTACTCACTCTCTACTACTCTCTATCTACTAATCTCTACTACTCTACTACTCACTCTCTACTACTCTCTACTACTAACTCTCTGCTACTCACTCTCTACTACTCACTCTCTACTACTCTCTACTACTCACTCTACTACTCACTCTCTACTACTCTCTACTACTATCACTACTCACTCTCTACTACCCACTCTCTACTACTCTCTACTACTCACTCTCTACTACTCTCTACTACTCACTCTCTACTACTCACACTCTACTACTCACTCTCTACTACTCACTCTACTACTCTCTACTACTCTCTACTACTCTCTCTCTGCTACTCTCTCTACTACTCTCTACTACTCTCTACTACTCACTCTCTACTCTCTCCTCTCTATTGCTCATCATCTACTTCGCTACCTCTCTCTACCTCTCTCTCTACTACTCTCTACCCCGCTACCTCTCTACCTCTCTACCTCTACCTCTCTACCTCTACACCTCATCCTCTACACATGTACACCTCTACCTCCCTCTACTTCTCTTTACACGTGCACATATGCACTGTGACATTCGGACTGCCAATTCAGGGCGTGCCATTACGCATGTTAAATGGAGGACCTGCGGCACTTGAACTGAACCCATCGCCTCAGAAGAAGGAATAATATCCGAAAGGCGTCAGGCAGAGGGTCGATCTGCATGGACACTGCCCATATCAATAAAAAGAGTGTTATCTCTAACAGTGGTCCGAGTGCCTCCTACGAGTGGGGAACTCTGAGCTTGATATATGCATATATATGCATATGCATTTATATATGTGTATGTGTGTATATATATATTCACTGAAAAAACCATAGGTTTCACACATGTTATAGTTAGCGGAAATTTTACTGATAAAAAACCAATGAAATTCCCCCGTTATAGTTACTGTAGGCAACTATAACTCACGCGACCGCAATCCTTTGCTGATGCTAATACTGTATTTAGACACTTATTTGCCCATGTCTTCTTCCATACATTTTTAGCTATACATATATTACAAATATTTTTTTTTCATAAAGACACATATGTCATCAGCAGAAGATTGCGGTCGCGTGAGTTATAGTTGCCTACAGTAACTATAACGGGGGAATTTCATTGGTTTTTTATCAGTAAAATTTCCGCTAACTATAACATGTGTGAAACCTATGGTTTTTTCAGTGAATTTGCAAGGTTTTTTAAATGCTAATTCCTAACTATAACGTGTGTGAAACCTATGGTTTTTTCAGTGAATTTGTACGTTTTTTTAAATGCTAAGTTACTTTACGCCATTCGTGGCGTGCGCGCCCACTTAACGCAGTTCGTTCCGTGCACGGTAATATTTAAATTTTTCGTAATTTTTATAAGACATTCGGGCACCATTTGCACACGGGGTGGAGAGAGTGTTGATAATTTTTTCTTTTATTGTTTTTGTTTACAATATTTAGTTTTTGTCATCTTTAATAAGCCCGGTACATTTGTTGGCCTTCGGCCACCAAATGCACAGGGGGTGGGGTTAGTGTGGATAGTGTTTTTTTTATTTCAATTTTTTTACCGTACGCGTACGGTAAGCGTAATCGGCGAAATTACCGAAAAAATAAAAATACCGTTTTTGCCCTTGGGGGGTCTTTGGGGACACCCTCAACATGGCTATGTGTGTGGGAGTGGTCTTAATAGCCCCTTTATATGATTTTCGACTTTATTTTACAGTCTAACTCTCATTGCGAGAGAGAAAATGGCGGCCGCAGCTTCCGGGTTTCGGCCGATTCGAATGTTTACTAACATCGAAGAGCCAATCAGAATCGCGCTCGCGCACGCCACCGTACGCGTACGGTAAGCGTACCGTAAGCGCACCGTAAGCTGGCTCAGATATATATATTGATTTAAAGGCTATTTTCTCAGAATCTACCGAACAGATTTACACCAAACCTACAAAAGGCACTTCCTTGACCTGAGGACTACCTCTCTGCCAAATTTCAAGTAAATCTGTTCAGCCGTTCGGGCTGTAGCCCTGTCTAAAGGTCCTATGGAAAAATGCATGGGAAAAACGCGTTTTGGGACCCCCCTTTTATCTCAGCCCCCGCTTGACGAATCCCCCCGAGACTTTCAGGGTAGGAGCGGAGCATAGCGCCCCACCTATTTTGAAAAATTTGCGAGGATTCGTTGACCGGCGCCAAAGTTATTCAAAATAGAATGTTGCGGATTTCCTATGGAAAAGGGGTCCTAACTATAACTACCTACTGGCGACCGCCAGTAGGTAATATATATATATATATATATATATATATATATATATAATATATATATATATTATATATATATATATATATATATATTCACTGAAAAAACCATAGGTTTCAGGGGTGTTATAGTTAGCTGGACTTTTCACTTGTACAAAACCATTGAAATTCCCCCGTTATAGTTAGTTCAGCTAACTATAACTCGCGCGCCCGCAATGCACTGCTGATGACGTCACATATTACATCACTCATGACATGGTCAGTGACATCACTCATGACATCACTGATGACATCTCAAATGACATCACTGATGACTTCATCCAGTGAATGTGTGTTTTTCTGAAAATTAAATATGTTTTATATATGTATATCTCAAGGTCGATGGAAGAATAAATGGGTATATAAGTGTCTAAATGGATGATTTGTTTTTGAAAAATTGATTGTGTAACTGACTGATTAAGTGTATCATAGTGAATACATGGCTTAGTGAGTAATGTTTAAATATGTAAATATCTGTATCAGTCTCTCACTTTGTGTATAAGTGGCTGCATGGGTTGGTGAGTAGCTACATGGGTGTCTATATAGGTTATTAGTTGGTTTTTTGAGTATCAGTCTGAGTGTCTGCATGGTTCGGTGGGGGGTATTACGTAGTGCATAGGTGCATGAATGAGTGACTCACTGTTTGTATGTGTTGAAGACAGCATGTGTGCAGGACTGTATGGGTGGATGAGTGTGTGTATGGGTGTGTTAGTGAGTGAATGACTATCTCAATAGTGTCTTTATGAGTAACTACATATGTTTTAAACTAGTATATGTGACTATTGGTGTATATAAGTGAGTATATGTGAGAGTGAGAGATTGAAAGAGTTCCTGTATGAATAAGTATGTGTTTCTATAATTGATTGTTTAAAAGACTAAGTATGTGTAAGTTTCCGTAGAAGTAAGTGCGATGGTGTGTGTATAACTGTATATGCAAGTAAATGTATGTTTGATTCTTTATTAGCATGAGTGACTATGTGTGTGAGTAACTCTATGGATGAGTGGCATTGTGTAACAGGATGTATAGGTGTATGAGTACATATGATGAGTGAGTACATGTATGAGTGACTGTATAGGACTGTTGGTGAATGAGTGGATGTGTATGTGGATCTTAGAATTAATGAAGAGGTTGTTGTAACTGGTATTGGTATGTCCATTGTTTTTAAAATTTTAGTCTCTATTTTTGAATGTGTGTATCAAAGGTTATATTAGGGTGAGAGGAGGTCTGCCACTCTATCACAAGGATGATGTCATCAGTGATGTCATCAGTGATGTCATTTGAGATGTCATCAGTGATGTCATGAGTGATGTCACTGACCATGTCATGAGTGATGTAATATGTGACGTCATCAGCAGTGCATTGCGGGCGCGCAAGTTATAGTTAGATGAACTAACTATAACGGGGGAATTTCAATGGTTTTGTACAAGTGAAAAGTCCAGCTAACTATAACACCCCTGAAACCTATGGTTTTTTCAGTGAATTTCTGAGGTTTTTTAAATGCTAATTCCTAACTATAATGTGCCTGAAACCTATAGTTTTTTCTGTGAATTTCAAAGGTTTTTTAAATGCTAATTTCTAACTATGCCTACAGAGATAGGACATGTGAAGAAAGAAGAAAACATGCACAGAAAGAAAAAAAAGAAGTGCAGAAAGAAGCAACAGAAGTCCTCAAAGACGAAGAAAAATGCAGGAAGAAGGATAACATGCAGAAAGAACAAAAAGAAGAGCAGAAAGAAGCCTTGTTGCAAAATCATCCTGTACCCTCAACTTTTTCAGACGGATACTGGTGGTAACTGAGTCTGACTAACCAGTCCTAGAGCCAGTTCTATGTTAAAAGACACTTAGAATACAGTGAAAACACTTACATACACTAGGGAACACTATGCGTTGGGGTCCCCCTGTGATTAGCATGACCTCCTCTGTAAGCCCCTAGTATATAATAGGGCAGGGGATTAAAACTACCTCTTAAAACGCACAACAGGGCGTGTTTGAACACTTCACCTCATGCCCCGTCCCCTCCCTTCCCCCCTGTGTAAACACGCCCTGTAGCCATTTTACGTTGGGAGATTAAGTCCCCTTGAATCCTGAGGGTCCCTAGGGTCCAACTAGACCACTAGGTCCCTCCAGTAAGCGCCACAGAGCTGCGTTGCAGAAAGGTGTAAAAAGTGCCCGGCCTGCACCACCTCTCTGCAACGCAGAGCAGTGGTGCTTACTGGAAGCACCTGGTGGGCTAGTTGGACCCCAGGGTCCCTCAGGATTGAAAGGGAATTATTTCCCCAACTTAAAAACGCGCCACAGGGCCTGTGGGTGTTCTGAGTTGAGAGATTAAGCCCCCTTGAATCCTGAGGGTCCCTAGGGTCAAACTAGCCCACTAGGTACCTCCAGTAAGCGCCACAGAGCTGCGTTGCTTGGAGGTGTAAAAAGGGGCGTGGCCTCAGAACACCTGTCTGCAACGCAGCTCCCGGGCGCATACTGGAGATACCTGTTGGGCTAGTTGGCCCTCAGGGACCCTCAGTAATGAAGAGGAATTAATTCCTCAACTTACAACTGGCCAGGGGGCGCGTTTGCACCCTAAATTTTTGGTAGAAATTTTTTTATTTGGCCCTCCCAAGGCCTTAATCTGCCCCGGGGACCCCAACCCCATCCCCCGGGGCCGGCCTTTGTTTTTTATTTTTAAAAAAATATATATATATTTATAGAAACACCTAGGACATGCTGGACAAACCGTATGTACCTATCACCATGACGGTTTGCGTGACGATTTCTAACAGTGGTCCGAGTGCTTCCTACGAGTGGGCAACTGTGAGCTTGATATATGCATATATATGCATATGCATTTATATATATGTATGTGTGTATATATATATATATATTCACTGAAAAAACCATAGGTTTCAGGCACGTTATAGTTAGGAATTAGCATTAAAAAACCTTAGGAATTCACTGAAAAAACCATAGGTTTCAGTGGCATTATAGTTAGCTGGACTTTTCACTCATACAAAACCATAGAAATTCCCCCGTTATAGTCAGTTCAGCCAACTATAACTTGCGCACCCACAATGCACTGCTGATGACGTCACATATTACATCACTTTATCATTATCACAAGACTTGTAAAGCGCGCTACTTACCCGTGAGGGTCTAAAGTCACGGGGGGGGGAGGTGGCTGCCTGAAGGTGAGCAGGTCCTGGGTTTGCCACAGGTGGGTGGGGAGGGTGTTCCAGGTCTTGGCAGCGAGGAAGGAGAAGGATCTGCCTCCGGAGGTGGTACGCTGGATTCATGGGACGTAGGCGAGGGCAAGGCTGGCGGAGCAGAGCTGGTGGACGGGGGTGTAGAAGTTGAGTCTGTTGTTTAGGTAGGCTGGTCCGGAGTTGTGGAGTGCTTTGTGAGCGTGGGTCAGGAGCTTGAAGGTGATCCTCTTGTTGATGGGGAGCCAGTGAAGGTCTCTGAGGTGGGGGTGATGTAGCTGCGTCAGGGGAGGTTAAGGATCAGATGGGCCGAGGCGTTCTGGATGCGTTGCAGTCGCTGTAGGTGTTTGGTTGGGATTCCCGCATAGAGTGCGTTGCCGTAGTCCAGCCGGCTGCTGACGAGGGCTTGGGTCACCGTTCTTCTGGTTTCGATTGGGATCCACTTGTAGATCCTACGAAGCATGCGGAGGGTGTTGTAGCAGGAGGAGGAGACGGCGCTGACCTGCTTGGACATGGAGAGGGAGGAGTCGAGGATGACTCCCAAGTTGCGTGCGAGGTCCGTGGGCATCGGTGCTTTTCCTAGCATTGTCAGCCACCAGGAGTCGTCCCAGGCGGACGGGGTGGGACCGAGGATGAGGACTTCCGTCTTGTCTGAGTTCAGCTTCAGACGGCTGCCCCTCATCCACTCGGCAATGGACTTCATTTCTTCGTGGAGGTTGGTTTTGGCAGTGTGTGGGTCCTTGGTGAGTGAGAGGATGAGCTGGGTGTTGTCGATGTAGGAGATGATGTTCAGGTCATGTTGGCGGCCCACTTGAGCGAGGGGGGCCATTTAGATGTTGAACAGCGTCGGGCTGAGGGATGATCCCTGGGGTACACCGCAGGTGAGTTTGATAGCTTTGGAACGGTGGGGTGGGAGGCGGACCCTCTGGGTTCTGTCGGAGAGGAAGGAGGTGGCCCAGTCCAGAGCTTTTTACCGAATTCTGTCTTCTTGGAGGCGTGTTCTTAGTGTGTGGTGGCAGACCGTGTCGAAGGCAGCTGACAGGTCCAGGAGGATAAGGGCTGAGGTTTCGCCATTGTCTAGTTGGCATCGGATGTTGTCTGTGGCGGCAATGAGGGCTGTCTCGATGCTGTGGTTCTGTCTGAATATGGATTGCAACGGGTCTAGGATGTTGTTGTCCTCGAGGTGGCGGGTCAGCTGTATGTTGGCGATTTTCTCAATGACCTTTGCCGGGAAGGGGAGCAGGGAGATGGGGCGGAAGTTCTTGAGGTCCTTGGGGTCCGCCTTGGGCTTCTTGAGGAGGGCATTGATTTCAGAGTGCTTCCAGCTTTCCGGGAATGTCGCTGAGTCGAAGGAGATGTTGATGACCTTTCGTCGTTGGGGTGCGATGGAGCCGTCTGCTTTGTTGAACACGTGGTGTGGGCAGGGGTCTGCTGGTGATCCCGAGTGAATGGAGTTCATGATCTTTCGTGTCTCATCGTCGTTGACGTGGGCCCAGGATGTCAGCTGGTTGGTGCAGGTGGTGTTCGGGGTGGGGTCAGTCGTGGTTCGGGCTGGCGGTGCGTTGAAGCTGTCATGGATGTCTATGATCATGAGGTGGAAGAAAGTGGCCAGTGAGTCGCACAGTTCTTATGAGGGCAGAATGTCGTTGGTGTTGGCGCTGGGGTTGGAGAGTTCCTTGACGATGCTGAAGAGCTCTTTGCAATCGTGTGCGTTGTTGTCAACGCAAAGGGACCTCGTATCTTTACTTCCTGACTCGCACAGCCTGATTGTCCCTCATTGACAAAAACGTTGCTTATTTCTACTCTGTGCCACTTTCAAAGTTGATTTGAAATTTATGTTAGAGATTGTACTGCCATTTTAATGTATTCCTCTCCATAACATGCCTTCATATTTTTAAACAACAATCTTTTACGTAATATTGCACATTGCGCTGTTTTGCACTGTTAGAAATGGGATTTCTGGTTGGCTAGGGCTTGCGCCAAAGCCAGGCAGAAACCACCACTCTAGTCAGGGCTGGGGAGTTACACGCCACAGATAACCCCTGCTCACCCCCTTGGTAGCTTGGCACGAGCAGTCAGGCTTATCTCTGAGGCGATTTGTAAAGCGTTTGCGCTCGCACCCAGCAACAACACCCAAGGCCCACCACAAAGGAAACTCCACACAAGGTAGTATATAAAAATAGCCTTTGTATTATACAAAAACACATTAGATAAAAACTCACACTTTACAATGTGCCAACAGGCATGGGCAGAATTTACAAGGGATTATATGTACAGGGGACAGGGCCACCTGGACCACTGTCAGGAATTAGCACTTTGTAGAAATTAGCACTTAGAACATAGGAATAAAATTACTGTAGAACAAAATAACATATATAGCACACCACCAGTAATTACTGGTATCAGGTAAGTACCACCTACGCAACCCTAACCACCTTAGGAAAATGCCATGCAGGGAACTAGGACCTCACTAGCATCACCTGTACTAGGAGAAATCAAACAACCACCTAAGTATCACAATACCTGTAGGGGTCTAAGCACATAAACGCATGATGCATAAAATACATTCAGAGGTGTAAACACAATTTAGGAAAGAAAATATCATGAAGGCATTGCGCAGGCGCAAAAAGTACATGTATGAAAATCACCAAGCGCCCTAGGGGAGGGCACAACACAAGATAACTGTCCACAGGCCAACTGGCCTCTCAGGATGCAGAAATACCCAATATCCAGCGATATCAGGGAGCGACTACGCAGGCTGCGCAAGCCAGGCGCACAAGGCACAACCTAAACGTGGCAGTTGCCCACTAAGTGCTGGGCAGCTGGGAAAAGGAGTGTGGGCACCACTGTGCCCTTTAACACATATGCCGCACTTGGAGCTTCTCTGGGCTCTGCAAACACAATGCCCCCAAACGTTGGAGCTACCCTGAGCTCTACACAAATGCGCCTCGTGGGAGTCCCTCTGGACTCCACAAAATACTGCCCCCCGTCTTTGGAGCCTCGTGGGCTCTGAAATGAATGAGGGCAACGTTGGAGCCGCCCGCTGCTTTCCGGGGCCGCTCTACTGATAAAAGAAAAAATGCCCCCTAGTAGTTGGAGCCTCTCAGGGGCTCGAGAAACTCATGCTGCGGCGTTGGAGCCTCGCTGGCTCTCGAATCGTGTGCCCCTTTGGTTGGAGCGGCCCGCTGCCTTCCGGGGCCGCTCTGATCACCGGAAAAGTGCCCTCTACGTTGGAGCGCCACTCGCGCTCTGCAACACTCAAGAATAATGCCCCCAGAAGGAGGAGCCTCTCGGGGATCCAAATCCAAACACAGCACGGAGGAGAAACCGGCGGGGACACCCCCCCACTTACCGGACTGGCGCGCGGCTCCTCCGGTTGGGTCTTCTCTCTCCGTGAAGACCTGCAGGGCTCCCTCCACACACGGGGGCCCTGCGCGGGGAGCCGCCGTCCTCACTCTCCCGGTCGTCTTCTGCAGAGCAGACGTGCTCCTCACCCGGGCCCCCACCTGGGACCCGGGACCTTCTCCCTGGAGCGCGGGGAGGGGGGGTAGGCTCCTGTCCTCCTCTGTACGTCCCTGCGCGGGGTAGGCTCCTGCCTTCCTATTTCCTGTTCCTGGTTGTCCCGGAGGCCCGCCCCCGGCCCGCCTGACTTCCTGGCCGGGTGCCGGAGGGGCGGTTCGGCCGGATTTGCGGGCAAATGCCGGGTGGGCACCGGCGCTCTCTTTTTAAAAGGCAATAAATCTAGGTGGGCACTCTATATGGGCAGCAATGTCCCTGGCAGGGTGGGCACCTGCCAGGGGACTTCAGACTCGGCGAAGACTGGGCAAATGCCGGGTGGGCACCGGCTTGCAGCAAATAAGCGCTCCTAGTGCTAGGACAAGCAAAAGCTCTTCCAGGCGCTTAGGGATGCAAATAAAGGGCTCCCAGCGCTTTAAGAAGGATAATAACGAAGTCCAGCCAAAAAGTCTCCCCTGCACACAGCAAGGCATGGGTGGGGGGGCAAGGCTGGACCCAGAGGCAGCTCACTGGGCCTCCAGGCAGGGAGGTAGTCCAAGTGGCGGTCCTCTGGTCCAGCAGCAGCAGCAGCCCCCCTCAGGTAGGATCCTGGAAGAGAACAGTTTCTGTGGGGACACAGCCCCATTTTTATACACTAAAACCCTTTGTTCTTGGTTCAGGGTGAGGGGGAAAACCAGTCGCAGCTGGTTGGGGAGCACCCTTGATGTGCTCAGCCCCTCACTCTATTCACTGGCAGGGCTAGGGTCGTCAGTCGCACCACAGGGGGCGGAGCCAGCATTGTGTGGGGAAAGCCCTGCCCTATTCAGGTCCAAGGTGCACTCCTCCCCAGCCATCAGCATGCTAATCTCACACTCACCACTGGGGCAGACCCAACCAGACTCCTGGAGCCAGGCTCACCAGCCAGCTCCAGCCAATCACACGCCAGACACAGTGCACACAGAAGTGCCCACTTCTAGAAGTGGCACTTCCTCACTAGGTACATGCACGCCGCACACATCATCGCGCAGCATTCAATCACACGAGTCCGCACATACCAAACTCGGGCCTGCACACCCCACGCATCAGGAACTACTAGGGACACATACATTCCCCATGCATTCCTATGGGAGGGCAGGCCTATCTCACCACATGCACTCAGAGTGCGCACGCACTTTACCCTGGGACACAGGGAAAGTGCGCAGAAACCAAAAATCACCACACCAAGTCACCAATAAAAAGCAAAAAGTTCAGGGGTGAACCTGCCAGAAGGACCAAGTCCAATACAACCCCCTTCCAGCCAAAACGCAGGGCAGACCAATCACCACCGTGATGGACTTCCCTGCTTGGGGCGATAGAACACGGACGCGGGCCCGCAACTGCAGGGACACCCTCCAGTTTTACGCCACGGTGAACCCATGGAATTCCTTCTACAACCACTGTCTGGACCAACTGGGCTACCCCACTGGTACTCCCAAGCTGTCCGCGGCCAAGACCAGGCCCTAGGCCACCCAGGTGCCACCGGTCCTTGCCTAATCACAGAGTGGGGGGTAGTAACCCCTGGCACATAGCGCCCATTCTCCACTCTTCCTGTCTGCAAGACAGGACTAGGCTGCCACTGGTTCTCCAGCCTAGGGTCTACACCCTCAGGTGGACCAGGAGTCTCAGGGAAGGCTGTCCTCCCCCTACCTCTTCTCATAGGGTTCCTCCTCCTCCGGCGAGGGGTACACCTAGAACGCCATTCCAACCCAGGGTTTAACCCCTCAGATTGCACCAGGGTCAGAGGGGGGCTCTCCCACCCTCTGCACCCCCTTCCAGAACCCTGCTCCCTACCAACTGGGGCGGTACCTCTGGAAGAAGAACCGGTCGGGACGCTGATTACAGACGTCCCACCCTTCAGGTCAGGCTGATCCCGAACCTGGCCTTCCAACCTCCGGCCTAGAACCTTTGGTGGAATAATCGCCTGGCACTCCAGGACTTTTGGGGATTTCCACTCCATCCCCCTGAGGCTATCAAATGACACATATGTCGAGCGACTGTCTGTCTGGCGCTGATCTCCCGTCCCCTGTCCACCTGACAGTGCGTGGAGATCCCCCAGAACAGAAGTGGTGTCACCCTGGTCACTACACGGGATCCTAGCCCAACTGGGTAGTCCCTGACCCACCGGCTCTTCCACTGGGGAACTCATCCCCCAATCACTCCTCACGCTGGACTCCTGTACCCTCCCTACCGGAGCGGTACTGCCAGACTCCAGAACCACAGGAGCCCTGTTTACAGGCGCTCCAGGTCCTCTACTCACTAAGAGATCTTCCTCAAGTGGACTAACAGGACAGCCTAGGTCCCCAACTTGGTGTTCCCTCATGAAACCATCCAAGTCCTGAGGCAGGGTTTCGGGCGTCTGGGGACCCTCGGTCACCCCCTTACTCCCGCTCCACTGAGCCAGGCAGTAAGCTCCTACACCCTCCTCGCTATCCTGGGACCTAGCTGGGCTACACTGAGCCTTCTCCACCACGCTGGGCTGGAGGATCTCTTACCCACTATTGTTGGAATCACTCACTAATGACTCTAGAGAACCTCTGTCCCTTTCCCAGCGGTCTGCTTCCTCTGCAAGTTCAAATGGACAAAAAGAGCCATACCTCAACAGGTGTTGGCGCAACCCTGGAGAACAACTACTGAGCATCTGCTCTTTGATAATCATATTGAGTACTCCATCCAAATCCTGCTCCGGGTTAAACACCAGCCAGTCCACCAGTGCATCATGACATTCCTCCACAGCCTCCTCCCAAGACTGGTGAGACAGCTTCTTACTGCCCCTGAACTTCAACCTACATTCCTCCTCTCGGCAACAAGGTACCACGCTCGGGGAACTGGGACTGGGACTCTCTGTACTGCACTTTATATCGCTGCCACCACTGGACTCCACCCTCACTGGGGAATCCAGAAAACTACCACTATGCTCAGGGGACAGGGAAAGGGATGAGGCGCTATCTCCTACGCTGGACCCAGCAAGGGACTCCCTACCTACGGGGTCCTCACTCTCTACTGGCGTCCAGGTACTGTCATCTTCTTCTGAATCTTCAGGGCTCCCCACAGACCCACCACCCTCCAGGTGTGAGGCCCGGGCCCTTTCTTCCTCACTGCGCTCACGTTCCCATTCACCTGCTTGCCATCCAATCATGTGGTTCCTCAGTTCGTACACAGTGTCCAACTCTCTCACCCTTATGTTTCTCTCTCTACAGAACCTTTCCAACTCCTGCATACTGTAATAAACTAGATCACTGGGATCAAAAGCAGGCTCCATTCTGGCAGACGTTCTAGAGAAAAGATCACACAGGGAACCTAGGGGTCTGAGCTTAACACAGGAGTACACAATTCACAAAGGATTCAGCAAGCTCTCTATCCCAGAGAACTCACACTCACTTGCCTAGTGCCACACACCATTCATCCACACACAACCCTCCCCTCGGACTGGTAAGGCAGTTTCTACCACCCCTGATTCCTCAACCTGACCACCACGTGACACAGGTACCAACTCTGGGCGCAGGGCGGGGGACAAATGTACTGGACACTATTACGCTGCCACCACTGGATCCCACCCTCTGGTGAATCCAGAAAAAACAATGCACTTGGGGGGATGATCTACCCTCCCGAGCTAGGGACACCTAACTCACAGTGCACAAGTAACACATTTCCAAAGAAATGACATTTAAAAACAAACTTAAAACAATAATCCCTATACCATGTGATTTATCTAAATGCAGAGTTTTGTAGTGCGGCCAGTTGCCGCTGCGGTACAGCGCAAACGCAAGTCCAAATCCCACCGCTGATCACCAATGTTAGAAATGGGATTTCTGGTTGGCTAGGGCTTGCGCCAAAGCCAGGCAGAAACCACCACTCTAGTCAGGGCTGGGGAGTTACACGCCAAAGATAACCCCTGCTCACCCCCTTGGTCGCTTGGCACGAGCAGTCAGGCTTATCTCTGAGGCGATGTGTAAAGCGTTTGCACGCGCACCCAGCAAAAACACCCAAGGCCCACCACAAAGGAAACTCCACACAAGGTATTATATAAAAATAGCCTTTGTATTATACCAAAACACATTAGATAAAAACACACACTTTACAATGTGCCAACAGGCACGGGCAGAATTTACAAGGGATTATATGTACAGGGGACAGGGCCACCTGGACCACTGTCAGGAATTAGCACTTTGTAGAAATTAGCACTTAGAACATAGGAATAAAATTACTGTAGCACAAAATAACATATATAGCACACCACCAGTAATTACTGGTATCAGGTAAGAACCACCTACGCAACCCTAACCACCTTAGGAAAATGCCACGCAGGGAACTAGGACCTCACTAGCATCACCTGTACTAGGAGAAATCAAACAACCACCTAAGTATCACAATACCTGTAGGGGTCTAAGCACATAAACACATGATGCATAAAATACATTCAGAGGTGTAAACACAATTTAGGAAAGAAAATATCATGAAGGCTTTGCGCAGGCGCAAAAAGTACATTTATGAAAATCACCAAGCGCCCTAGGTGAGGGCACAACACAAGATAACTGTCCACAGACCAACTGGCCTCTCAGGATGCAGAAATACCCAATATCCAGCGATATCAGGGAGCGACTACGCAGGCTGCGCAAGCCAGGCGCGCAAGGCACAACCTAAATGTGGCAGCTGCCCACTAAGTGCTGGGCAGCTGGGAAAAGGAGTGTGGGCACCACTGTTGCCTTTAACACATATGCCGCACTTGGAGCCTCTCTGGGCTCTGCAAAAACAATGCCCCCAAACGTTGGAGCTACCCTGAGCTCTACGCAAATGCGCCTCGTGGGAGTCCCTCTGGACTCCACGAAATACTGCCCCCGTCGTTGGAGCCTCGTGGGCTCTGAAATGAATGAGGGCAACGTTGGAGCGGCCCGCTGCCTTCCGGGGCCGCTCTACTGATAAAAGAAAAAATGCCCCCTAGTAGTTGGAGCCTCTCAGGAGCTCGAGAAACTCATGCTGCGGCGTTGGAGCCTCGCTGGCTCTCGAATCGTGTGCCCCTTTGGTTGGAGCGGCCCGCTGCCTTCCGGGGCCGCTCTGATCACCGGAAAAGTGCCCTCTACGTTGGAGCGCCACTCGCGCTCTGCAACACTCAAGAATAATGCCCCCAGAAGGAGGAGCCTCTCGGGGCTCCAAATCCAAACACAGCACGGAGGAGAAACCGGCGGGGACACCCCCCCACTTACCGGACTGGCGCGCAGCTCCTCCGGTTGGGTCTTCTCTCTCCGTGAAGACCTGCAGGGCTCCCTCCACACACGGGGGCCCTGCGCGGGGAGCCGCCGTCCTCACTCTCCCGGTCGTCTTCTGCAGAGCAGACGTGCTCCTCACCCGGGCCCCCACCTCGGACCCGGGACCTTCTCCCTGGAGCGCGGGGAGGCGGGGTAGGCTCCCGTCCTCCTCTGTACGTCCCTGCGCGGGGTAGGCTCCTGCGTTCCTATTTCCTGTTCCTGGTTGTCCCGGAGGCCCGCCCCCGGCCCGCCTGACTTCCTGGTCGGGTGCCGGAGGGGCGGTTCGGCCGGGTTTGCGGGCAAATGCCGGGTGGGCACCGGCGCTCTCTTTTTAAAAGGCAATAAATCTAGGTGGGCACTCGATATGGGCAGCAATGTCCCTGGCAGGGTGGGCACCTGCCAGGGGACTTCAGACTCGGCGAAGACGGGGCAAATGCCGGGTGGGCACCGGCTTGCAGCAAATAAGCGCTCCTAGCGCTAGGACAAGCAAAAGCGCTTCCAGGCGCTTAGGGATGCAAATAAAGGGCTCCCAGCGCTTTAAGAAGGATAATAACGAAGTCCAGCCAAAAAGTCTCCCCTGCACACAGCCAGGCAGGGGTGGGGGGGCAAGGCTGGACCCAGAGCCAGCTCACTGGGCCTCCAGGCAGGGAGGTAGTCCAAGTGGCGGTCCTCTGGTCCAGCAGCAGCAGCAGCAGCAGCCCCCCTCAGGTAGGATCCTGGAAGAGAACAGTTTCTGTGGGGACACAGCCCCATTTTTATACACTAAAACCCTTTGTTCTTGGTTCAGGGTGAGGGGGAAAACAAGTCGCAGCTGGTTGGGGAGCACCCTTGAAGTGCTCAGCTCCTCACTCTATTCACTGGCAGGGCTAGGGTCATCAGTCGCACCACAGGGGGCGGAGCCAGCATTGTGTGGGGAAAGCCCTGCCCTATTCAGGTCCAAGGTGCACTCCTCCCCAGCCATCAGCATGCTAATCTCATCCTCACCACTGGGGCAGACCCAACCAGACTCCTGGAGCCAGGCTCACCAGCCAGCTCCAGCCAATCACACGCCAGACACACTGCACACAGAAGTGCCCACTTCTAGAAGTGGCACTTCCACACTAGGTACATGCACGCAGCACACATCATCGCGCAGCATTCAATCACACGAGTCCGCACATACCAAACTCGGGCCTGCACACCCCACGCATCAGGAACTACTAGGGACACATACATTCCCCATGCATTCCTATGGGAGGGCAGGCCTATCTCCCCACATGCACTCAGAGTGCGCACGCACTTTACCCTGGGACACAGGGAAAGTGCGCAGAAACCAAAAATCACCACACCAAGTCACCAATAAAAAGCAAAAAGTTCAGGGGTGAACCTGCCAGAAGGGCCAAGTCCAACACATGCACCATTAGGCATTTTAACTTAAAAACGGTTTTACCTTTGTGTTCGCCGCATAGTTCTGTGAGAAGACACATCTGCTAGTCCTCTTTTTTTTGCTGATTGTCTCCGACGCTCGACCCGAGCGGACCCGGCAGTTAGGCGGGTCCGCATTGCACCTGGGTTGACGCGTCAGCTGGTGGGTGTGTTTGATGCTCATAAAAGGGGCGCTGGGACATCTGCGCAGCGGCTACGCAAAGGGGCCTCGTATCTTTACTTCCTGACTCACTCAGCCTGTTTGTCCCTCATTGACAAAAACGTTGCTTATTTCTACTCTGCGCCACTTTCAAAGTTGATTTGAAATTTATGATAGAGATTGTACTGCCATTTTAATGTATTCCTCTCCATAACATGCCTTCTTATTTTTAAACAACAAGCTTTTACGTAATATTGCACATTGCTCTGTTTTGCACCATTAGACATTTTAACTTAAAAGCGGTTTTACCTTCGTGTTCGCCGCATAGTTCTATGAGAAGACACATCTGCTATTCCACTTTTTTTGCTGATTGTCTCCGACGCTCGACCCAAGCGGACCCGGCAGTTAGGCGGGTCCGCATTGCACCTGGGTTGACGCGTCAGCTGGTGTGCGTGTTTGATGCTCACAAAAGGGGCGCTGGGACGTCCGTGCAGCGGGCACGCCGGCTGTGCGCCGAAGGCGCACCAAAGGCAAGCCCGTCTGCGCCCGTCCGCGCCCGAGTTGCGCCCAGCGCTAGGACCTCTGTCCATCAGGTACGTTATTATTGTAGAGCTGAGTTGATGGCTTTAGACATTGCCCCATGCAAGCCTCATGATAGGGTACTATCAAGGAAAGACATAGAGACTTGGGCCTGCACTAATTGCTGCTATCGGTTCAGATGTGACCGAGAGGAGGGGGGTCTAGACAGCCTCTTGGACGTGATTCCTACAGCCGATGCAGAGAGCATCGGAAGGCACAACCCACTAAAACAGACCGAAGTCAATCAGCCTCAAATCTTAAGCTGTATTCTTTTAACTTTTCGCTCTCTACATAGGAACAGGTATCAAATCGGTGAACTGCTGTAAAGCCGCTCCCCTGATATAATGTTTCTAACCGAAACTTGGATCGACAGTACATCCGGCCCTGACTGGAATATCTCCTTACCCAGCGGTTATGTGGTCTCCTCTCAAGATAGAACAGGCAAGAGGGGTGGGGGGATAGCGGTGGCTCACCGAACACATTTAAACTTACGAGTGGAAACATACCTCGGTCTCCCAGCAGAAGCACTTTATTTCACGATATACTTGGGAAATGTTTTCAAACTCCAAGGCCTATTAATTTATCGACCGCCTGGACCTGAATCCACTTTCCCCTCAAGGCTCATGAGCCATCTTGAATCCGGAATGGATCCCCATCCTTTTATTCTCCTGGGTAATTTCAATTACCACTTGGAACTTACCAACCAACCAGAGGTAGCTCTACTATTGGAAAACCTGGCAGCTCTAGGCTTTAACCAAGTGGTTAAGGGTCCGACTCACACAATGGGCCACACCCTAGATGGGATCTTTACAAGTAACATGGATTTGGAGAATGTGAACATTACAGCTCTCCCCTGGTCTGACCACAGTGTAGTTGACTTCAATATTAGTGCGGGAACAGTAGTAGCTTCTTCCCGCTCTAAACCGCTGAAGGTAATAACCAGACTTTGGTCTCATACGAACACAGACAACTTAATTACTGCTCTGGGTCACTCACGCCCCCTTCACAGCAGAGACAACTCTGAGGCAGCACTGCTTTTTAACAAATGTTTGGTAGCTGCCGCTGATGAAGTAGTGCCTGTGAAACTGCTCGGTACAAGCAGGACTAAGCCATCTGCCCCCTGGTACAATAGGGAGCTCAAGGTTTTGAAGACTACTTGTAGAAGGGCGGAGCGCCTTTGAAGAGTGGATTACAGTATTGACGGAAAGGCCAGTTATAACCATGCCCTATCAGCCTACAGAGATGCAATCATATCAGCTAAAAGGGCATTTTATGAGACTAAGATTAAGGGCGCAGGGAATTCAGCTAAGGAGCTTTTCAAAACAATCACGTCCCTGTCTAAGCCCCCTTTGGACAATACTTATCGGCCAAATCTGGAAATTTGCCAGAAACATGCCCGGTTCTTCCAAGATAAGGTGCAGGTAATTTATAGGGAGCTCCTTAATCTTCACCCTAGTCTGGACAGTCACAGCCAGTTGCTGTCAACCGATAGGGATGGCCAGCCTGGCTTTAGCACTTTCCCTCTCATCACAAGAGAGGAAACGTGGAGACTGATTACCCTTACGAAATCAGGCTCACCCAAAGATCCCTGGCCCCTGTGATTATGCATCTTGCGGCAGACCTGATTGCTGGAGAGCTATGTGCTCTAATTAACCAGGTAATCGAGTCCGGCACCTACCCTATAAGCTGGAAGAGTGCAACCATCAGACCTTTATTAAACAAAAACTCATTAGATCCTATTACATTAAAGAACTACCGTCCAATTGCCGCTCTGCCTTTTGCAGCCAAGATTATGGAAAGGGAGCTAAATAGATCCCTGACAGAATACTTAAGCGCCCATAACCTACTAGATTCAACCCAACACGGTTTTCGGGCACAGCATTCCACTGAGTCAGCACTTCTGGTGGCAGCAGAGGAGATTCGTAACCTTGTGGACAAGGGAGGTAAGGCAGTCCTAGTTATGCTAGATTTGTCGGCAGTCTTCGACACCGTAAATCATACGGTGTTGACTCAAAGGCTTCAGGAGGTCGGCATTCGTGGGACTGCACTATCCCTTCTCTCCTCCTTTTTGGAAGGGAGGGAGCAGAGTCTACTCTGGGACAGGCTACAGTCGGACAGTTTTCATCTGCCGTGTGGTGTTCCACAGGGCTCAGCACTGTCACCCACGCTGTTCAACATTTATGTGACTCCTTTGGCGAACCTCATCAGGAAGCATGGGTTCTCGATAATCTCCTACGCTGATGATTCCCAGCTCATAATTTCCGAGGCTAAACAATCCACCGACATGGCCCTTAAATTCCATAGCTGCCTGTCTGAAATTATGAGTTGGAATCAGGAAAGCTTCCTGAAGAGTAACACCGAGAAAACCGAGGTTATTGAGTTTGGTCATGGAAGTCTCCTGTGGAACAGATCCTGGTGGCCGGCAGGGGCTGGTGAGTGTCCCTGCCCCGTGCCCAAAGTAAGAAATTTGGGCATGCTGTTTGACAATCAGCTGAATTTTTCAGCTCATGTCAACAGCCTTGCATCCTCCTGCTCCTTCCTAATAAGGACGTTGCGTAAGATTTTTCCTTTCATCAGCAGTGAAATGCGTAAAGCGGTGGTAGTGGGCCTGGTCTTATCTAGACTGGATTACTGCAACGCTTTATTGCTAGGGATAAACAAGACGCAGTTAGGAAGGTTGCAGACTCTCCAAAACGCTGCGGCAAGGCTATTATTGGATGTCCCGAGAGATCAAACGATCTCAGTGGGAATCACTACACTACACTGGCTCCCTGTCCATTTGCACATAGAGTTTAAAGCTATATGCCTAGTACACAAAGCTGTCTTCGGAGATGGTGCCAGGAACGTGTAGAAGCTGTTCATTCCCTATACCACCGGCCATGTGCTAAGATCTAGCACTCAGAGCCTCATCCTGATCAATCGAATCATGAAAGCTAGATGGGGCGGCAAAGCTTTTTCGGTTCCAGCCGCTGGACTCTGGAATAGGCTTCCCCATTCCTTAAAATCTACTCGAAACCATCAAACTTTCAGAAAAATGTTAAAGACACGGCTCTTTCAAGAGGCTGGCATCTGAGGATTTCGTCCCCCTTTGTGTTGTATCAGCGCCAAGACGCTTCGGCATTCGCTGCGCTTTATAAATACGTATCCTATCCATATCACAATACCTGTAGGGGTCTAAGCACATAAACACATGATGCATAAAATACATTCAGAGGTGTAACCACAATTTAGGAAAGAAAATATCATGAAGGCATTGCGCAGGCGCAAAAAGTACATGTATGAAAATCACCAAGCGCCCTAGGTGAGGGCACAACACAAGATAACTGTCCACAGGCCAACTGGCCTCTCAGGATGCAGAAATACCCAATATCCAGCGATATCAGGGAGCGACTACGCAGGCTGCGCAAGCCAGGCGCACAAGGCACAACCTAAACGTGGCAGCTGCCCACTAAGTGCTGGGCAGCTGGGAAAAGGAGTGTGGGCACCACTGTGCCCTTTAACACAAATGCCGCACTTGGAGCCTCTCTGGGCTCTGCAAAAACAATGCCCCCAAACGTTGGAGCTACCCTGAGCTCTACGCAAATGCGCCTCCAGGCGGGCTTTGAAGGAGGATCTCTTGGTTGTTCTGATGAGTTGGTGGTGTCTGCGAATGGCGTCCTTGTGGGCAGCGTGGTTGTCTGACGTGCGGTCTTGGAGCCATTTTTTTTCCAGCATCCGGCATGAGTGTTTGGAGGTCTAGAGTTCTTTGGTGAACCATGCAGCTTTCTTGATGAATTGGTTGATGGAGGGCTTCTTTAGCGGGGCTAGGGTGTTGGCGCAGTCTTCGATCCACTGTCTGAAGTTTCGGGCGGCGGTGTCAGGATCGGTGGGGTCGGTTGGAGGGTCCAGGGTGAGGGCGGAGGTCAGTTGGTTCTCGGTGATTTTTACCCAGCAACGGCGAGGTAGCTGTTCAGTGTGGTGGTGCGTGGTTGCCTTTTTGAATGTGAAGTGGATGCAGTGGTGGTCGGTCCAGTGGAGTTCAGTGGTGTGGTTGAAGGTGACGTAGGTGCTTGTGGTGAAGATGGGGTCGAGCGTGTGGCAGGTGGCGTGAGTGGGTTCCGTGACAAGTTGTCGAGGTCGAGGTTGGCGATCAGGGTGGTGGAGTTGGTGTCGTTGTTGTTTTCGAGGTGGTAGTTCAAGTCCCCGTGGAGGATGTAGTCCATGGAGGCGAGTGCTTGGGTGCTGGTGAGGTCGGTGATGGAGTCCCTGAACAGGGCCCGGGGACCGGGAGGTCTGTAGACGAGTGTTCCTCTGAGGGTTGTGTTGGGGTCGGTGTGGATCCGGAAGTGAAGGTGCTCAGCGGAGTTTAGAGAGTCAACTGCGAGGGTGTGGACCTGGAGTGTGGCCTTGTGGACGATTGCTATTCCTCCTCCGATTCCGTTTGCGTGATCTTGAAGCCGTCCGGGATGGCTGTGGCGATGTCCCGTGCTGAGGATTCATTCCACCAGGTCTCGGTCAGGAATGTCACGTCTGGGTCCGTTGTGTCAAGTAGGTCCCAGAGCTCGACGGCATGCTTGCGTGCGGAGCGGGTGTTGAGGACTATGCAGTGGAGGTGGTAAGGTCCAGTTCTTGGAGGCTTGGTGGTTCTGTCACAGGAGAAGTTGCAGGTGTGGCAGGAGAAGGGTCCGTGGGTGCGTTTCGGGGCAGCCTGGAAGCAGCGGCGGTCCGGGACGATGTTGAGAGCGAGGAGGGCGTTGGCGTTGTATTGGAGTCTGGCGTTGTGGTGGGCGCGGGGTCCAGGGGTTCTGGCGTTGAGTGCAGTCCAGGCGTGGACGGGCGCAGACGGGCTTGCCTTTGGCGCGCCAGCAGCACGCCCCCTGCGTGCGCCCACTGCGCTTCCGCTCGGCGTCCTCCATAAGAGGCCAAGTGGGAGGGAGGAGCAGCTGGGAGGCGGATGCGGGGCGGCCAATGGGCGTGGGGGACGGGACGGGACACAGAAGGCAAAGGGGGCGGGGCCACAGGGGTGCAGCAGCGGAAATCAGGAGTGGAGGGGGACAGAGGGCAAGGGGCGCTAAGGGCGCCTACACAACAAAACAAGCGATACCAAAAACGAAATGAAAATGACAATAGATCAGAATAAAATAGCAGTAGGAGGCACAAGCAGTCACCCGATCGCAGCCACAGGAGCACAGGAGTCACGGGTGCACAGAGGGAGCCGTGCGGCATGGGGAGCGACCCAACCTGCTCATGAAATGGTCAGTGACATCACTCATGACATCACTGATGACATTTCAAATGACATCACTTATGACATCACTGATGACATCATCCTTGTGATACCCCTAATATAACCTTTGATACACACATTCAAAAATAGAAACTAAAATTTTCAAAACAATGGACATACCAATACCAGTTACAACAACCTATTCAGTAATTCTAAGATCCACATACACATCCACTCATTCACCAACAGTCCTATACAGTCACTCATACATGTGCTCACTCATCATATGTACTCATACACCTATACATCCTTTTACACAATGCCACTCATCCATACAGTTACTCACACACATAGTCACTCATGCAAATAAAGAATCAAACATCCATTTGCTTGCATATACAGTTATACGCACACCACCACACTTACTTCTACAGAAAGTTACACATACTTAGGGCCATATGTAGGTACCTCAATACCGGTCGGTAACGGCCGAAAATCGGTAAATATCCCGTTACCGACCGGTATTGAGGCACTTGAGATATAGGTGGCTGATTTCTGGATTCGGTATTTACCGAATCAGAATTTTAAGAAATCGGTAAAATACCGATTCGGTAAATTACCGAATCCAGAAATGCTATGTAGGGGGCACTCAAGTGAATGCATTATTGGTGTCTGGATTCGTTATTTACCACCAAGTTGATGGTAAATGACGAATACCTTTCAAAAAGCATTTTTGTGCTATTTGTAAAGTGCCATGTGGCAGACATACATGCCCTTAGGGCATGTATGTGTGCCACATGTGCACACATGCACGAATCAGGGGTGCAACAGGGTGTCAATGTGACACCCTGCCACCCATGATAATGCCTCCCCTATTACCGATTCGGTATTTACCGAATCGGTAATAGTAACTTCCTTCCCATTCATTCCTATGGGCCTCCAGGCCCATAGGAATGAATGGGAAGGGATGCATTATTACCGATTCGGTAAATACCGATTCATAAATACCGATATTTACCGAATCGGTAATAATTACCGATTATTTACCTACATACTACTAATTTTCAGAAAAACACACATTCACTGCATGATGTCATCAGTGATGTCATCAGTGATGTCATTTGAGATGTCATCAGTGATGTCACTGACCATGTCATAAGTTATGTAATATGTGACGTCATCAGCAGTGCATTGCGGGCGCGCGAGTTATAGTTAGCTGAGCTAACTATAACGGGGGAATTTCTATGGTTTTGTACGAGTGAAAAGTCCAGCTAACTATAACGCCCCTGAAACCTATGGTTTTTTCAGTGAATTTCTACGGTTTTTTAAATGCTAATTTCTAGCTATAACGAGCCTGAAACCTATGTTTTTTTCAGTGAATTTCACAGGTTTTTTAAATGCTAATTTCTAGCTATGCCTACAGAGATAGGACATGTGAAGAAAGAAGGAAAAAAGCTCAGAAAGAAAAAAAAGAAATGCAGAAAGATGTAACAGAAGTTCTCAAAGACGAAGAAAAGTGCAGGAAGAAGGATAACGTGCAGAAAGAACAAACAGAAGAGCAGAAGCAAGCCTTGTTGCAAAATCATCTTGTACCCTCAACTTTTTCAGACGGATACTGGTGGTAACTGAGTCTGACTAACCAGTCCTAGAGCCAGTGCTATGTTAAAAGACACTCAGAATACAGTGAAAACACCTACATACACTAGGGCACACTATGTGTTGGGGTCCCCCTGTGATTAGCATGACCTCCTCTGTAAGCGCCTAGTATATAATAGGGCAGGGGATTAAAACTACCTCTTAAAACGCACAACAGGGCGTGTTTGAACACTTCACCTCATGCCCCGTCCCCTCCCTTCCCCACTGTGTACACATGCCCTGTAGCCGTTTTAAGTTGGAAGATTAAGTCCCCTTGAATCCTGAGGGTCCCTAGGGTCCAACTAGACCACTAGGTACCTCCAGTAAGCACCACAGAGCTGCGTTGCAGAAAGGTATAAAAAGTGGCATGGCCTGCACCACCTTTCTGCAACGCAGAGCAGTGGTGCTTACTGGAAGCACCTGGTGGGCTAGTTGGACACCAGGTTCCCTCAGGATTGAAAGGTAATTATTTCCCCAACTTAAAAACGCGCCACAGGGCCTGTGGGCGTTCTGAGTTGAGAGATTAAGTCCCCTTGAATCCTAAGGGTCCCTAGGGTCAAACTAGCCCACTAGGTACCTCCAGTAAGCGCCACAGAGCTGCGTTGCATGGAGGTGTAAAAAGGGGCGTGGCCTCAGAACACCTGTCTGCAACGCAGCTCCCTGGCGCATACTGGAGATACCTGTTGGGCTAGTTGGCCCTCTGGGACCCTCAGTATTGAAGGGGAATTAATTCCTCAACTTACAACTGGCCAGGGGGCACGTTTGCAGATTGCTGCAAGGAGGGGGCGTGGCCTCCGGCGCGATGCCGGTCTTTTATATATTTATTTTTAAGAAGGAGGGCTGTGTGGCCCCCTTTCTTTTTCTAATTTATTAGCCCCGGGGACCCCATCCCCCGGGACCGGCCATTGTTTTTTATTTTAAAAAAAATATATATATTTATAGAAACACCTAGGACATGCTGGACAAACCGCATGTACCTATCACCATGACGATTTGCGTGATATTCATTTAAAGGCGACTATGCATGCAAGAATCCACGTAGAATGTATTCACACCGCTAGTGAAGCTCTGACATGTCTGACACCCTACCGTGCCTAATCCCGGCGCCCCCGCTGGTGGGTACTCTCCAAGTAGACACCCTTGTCGTTTATTTATACAAACATGGGTAGCTATTGACGGGCACATTTAATACACATGCACACCAAGCCATTCAAAGCGGATTCGACAACAATTCGACCAAACTATGCAAGAAACCCCCTCACGGTTAATAAAACACACATCCACCGGCGGATGTGTAATACTTTTTATTTTACTCTCTGGAAAGGAGACAAACCTCACTTGAGAATCACAGCGTGCTCCTGGCTGTGCCCAATGCTGTGTTACACCCACCAGTGCCCGCCGAGTGCCACACACCTCTGTGTTGTATTCCACCAGCTAGAGCGTATGCTATGACACTCTCTAGCCCATGTGCACTGTAACACCACCCCGTGAATATGTCATGCCACACTTGCCTTCGCACGGGTTATATTGCCCCATCTAACGTGCCTTCCTCGATGCCTATGTTATAAAGCACAGCGCTATGCCATACATATTACAATCTGGGATCCATATCTTTGTCACAGTGCATATGCAATGTTACACTACCCAGCACATATTTTATATTACAACTTTAGAGACTACTTACGTTACACAACACTGCCCTGTGCATATTACACTCCAAGGCGCATATCACATAGCAAGCGCCAGTGCCTGTGCTATCTCGCGCTCTCCAATGAATCTGTCATTGCGCACAATGTATTGCATATTATATTTCACGCCCCGGTTCATCTTATATCACACTTTTTGGTGCATAGTTTATACCATATACTATATCTAGTTTTCATTTTCAATCGTGCTCTCAGGACTATGTCTATATACCACTGCGTCCACCTACCCTTTTCACGGGCATTACATTTTGCGATGGGGGTGGAGGGTCAGGGGATGTTTCTGCCAAGTGAGAACGGAGTCACAGTCCCAAACGTCCTCTTCTTCCTGAATAAAAGTGAGATTATGCTGCATACTAGTTCATATTTTAAGTAGTTCGCACAGACATGCATTTTAAAAACAATAAAGTTCCTAATACCCACCTTCTATGAACAGTTAGCTTGCTGCCCCATCCACCTCCTCCCTATCCTCTGTTGTCTGAATCCATGGACTAGCCTCCTCCCTCCTGCCATGCATGGTCTGATGTGCTGCCACTGCCCTGCATTTAGCATGATGTACCAGTCCACTCATCCTGCCCTCCATTGCCCAATTCTATGGCCCATCATTGACCTCCTGCTTAGCCTCTGTGCTTTGCTTGCTGCCTCTATTCTCCTTCCCCCTGCCCTCCGATGTCTTTGTGCCTGTCCCTGCTCCATTCTTTTTGACCACCATGTTCCATGGACCTGCCACTCCTATCTACTATGAGTGTTCTATTAAGCTGCCACTCCCCTACCACCTGCCTAGCATTGTCAGATGACTGTAACCTGTCCCTGCCACCTCCACCCTGCCTGTCCACATGCCATGCCCCTATCCCCTTCCTCCTGTCCTCCATGGTCCATTTTACTGCCACACCCTTCTGCCCTCCCTGGTCTGTTGTGCTGCAACTGCTCCTCCTGCCTGCCCCACGCGGTCTGTTGTGAGGCCCCTTCCCCTGAACTCTCTTGTCTGTGCCCAGGTCCTGACCCTCATTCTATCCTCCATGGTCCTTTGTGCATGCCCCTGCACCCTCCTTCTTGCCCATCATAGCCATTGTGCTGCCACCAAAATTCCTGCTTGCCATGCATGGTCTTCTGTGCTGTCATGGCCCCTCCCACCTTCCCTGGGTGGTCAGCTAGCTGCCCCATACGCCCTCCCACCTTCCCTCCATGGTCTGTGTGTATGCCATCATAGTCTCACTGTTGCTCTCCATGGTGTGTCTTGTTTCTAGTGCCCATCCTGCCTGACCTCCATGGTCATCTTGCTGCTCCTGCCCTGCCCCCTTGCACCCAGCCCTCTGTTTCCATGTGCAGACCCCTATTCCCTCCCTCCTGGCTTGTCGGTTCCATTGTAATGCCCCTGATCCGTCCCTCCTGCCCTTTATGGTCTGTTATGCTGCAGCTTTCTCTCCTGTCTGTCCATTGTGGTCAGCTAGCTACCATTGCCTCTTTCCCCTCTGTTGTCTGTTGTCCATGTGCATGGTCCTGTCCCCTCCCTATTGCTTTCTATGGATTGTTGTGCTGCACTCCCGTCCCACATGCCCTGTGTGGTGTATTGTGCTGCTGCAAACCCTGATGCCTGCCCTGTAGGGTCAGTTTGGTGCACCTCTCAATGTCCCCCCTGTCCTCTGTTATCCGAGCCCATGTCCCTACCCCAATTCCTTCTGCCTACCATGATCCAATGTACCATACTTGCGAACATTTTGAACTTGGCAAGAGGGAGATTTTGAAATAAAACTGGGGTATTGATTTCCCCCTTTGAGCTACATTGAAAAAGAGAAGATTGTAGACAGGAAACAGATCAAGTAAAGCCCATTTGAGCTTAAAAACATTGGACGTTTCCTAGCTGAAACGGGTCTGTTGGCATGTATGGTTGTATGACCACTTCCTCTTCCTTCTGCCCACAATGGTCTATTATATTGCCACAGCCTCTCTTGCCAGTCCTGTATTGTTGGTTTGTTGCCCCTGCCCCCCTTTCCACTGCCCTCCATAGTCTGTTTTGCTGCCACTGCCCTTCCTGCCTGCCTAGTGTGGTCAAATTGTTGCCTCTGCACTCTCCTACCTGCCTTCAATTTCAGAGTCCGTGCCCCTGGCCTCTGCCTCTAAACAGTATCCCAATGAACAACTAGATTGCTAACATTCTATATTTATTACAAAAGTGTGGAATGCCTGATGTCATCTTGATGTAATCAAAACTGTAATGCCTAGAGCATTTCCTTTAGAAATTAAATATATGAGAGGGTCGTATTTGCATCAAAATTATAGTTAGTGCTCTAAAAAACTAAAATGAGGACATATTTTCTGAGTTTTCAAATAGCGACAAAGAACTTTTAAATTATTTGTAATATTAGTTTTTTTATCCAGTTGATCACTTGATTAAATGTTGCATCCAAGGGGAGAGGGTGTGGTGTTACTTCCAGAGCTGCAGACTTTGCAACTGGGGAACCAGGTTGGAGTTTCTGCTTCAGCTCAACATTCTGTGATTCTGGTCAAATCACTTAAACTCCCCATGTCTACAACCAAAATTAATTTGATCTTGTGTGATGTAACCAATGTTCATGTAAAGTACTCCAATACCGGACAAGTCTGCACTATATAAAACTGCAAATACACATAAAATAAGTGTTTTGCACACTTCTGTCATTGGGCTACATTTGGGCTACATCTGGGTGATATTTGGGCTACATTTGGGCTCTTTTGTCTCTGGTGGCCATTTTAGGAGATGTATTTGTTATGAAGTTTCCTAATTTCCTCATTTACTGCAGTCTCCTCAGTAGGAAATGCTTTCCGTTTTTTTACTTTGATTCCATCAAGAAGGTATTCAGATATGTCACACATTTGCCATAAATTCTGAATGTTAGCACTCTAGTTGCTCATTAGATCACTGTAGTAAAGCTACTGCTTACCACGGAAGTCTGCTGCTAGTATTAGAAGTGCATGTTTCAGTCTGCATATCAGAATTTTTTAATGAAATAGAAGCGGATTTGAGAAGTCACTCAAAATGTGCCCTAATTTTTCTTTCTTCAGCACTAATCATAATTTGTATGGCAAAATGAACCCCCTCATTGTGTTCCTTTTTAAATTAAATGTTTTAAGTGTTACCAGTTTATTCCAATCAAGATGGCTTCAGGTGTGCCATACTTTTGTCATAAGTAAGACAATAAGCGCTCTAGTTGTTCTTAAGAACACTCTGGGACATTCTTTCATTGGGCTATACTTGGGCTACATTTGGGTGATATTTGGGCTACATTTGGGCTCTTTTGTCTCTGGTGGCCATCTTGGGAGATCTATTTGTTATGAAGTTTCCTAATTTCTTCATTTACTGCAGTCTCCTCAGTATGAAATACTTTCAGTTTTTTTACTTTGATTCCATCAAGAAGGCATTCAGATGTGTCACACATTTTCCATAAATTCTGAATGTTAGCACTCTAGTTGCTCATTAGATCACTGTAGTAAAGCTACTGCTCACCAGGCAAGTCTGCTGCTGGTATTCAAAGTGGATGTTTCAGTCTGCATGTCAGAACACCATCTTTCCTCGTATAGCGGACCCATACCTCGTTATACGTGATAGGGCCCACACCATGCTTCGAATAGAGCTCATAAGTCGGAGTTCCAACCGGAGGTATCGGACAAGAGTCCTCCTATCGGGAATATCCAAGACAAGACCAGAAACCAAGACTACGGTTAGGCATTTTCGCTCACTAACCGAGTTTCAAACTTCAAGGGAGTATCTCTATCGATACACTCGTAAATGTACGAGACCCTCGGTTTTTGGGAACTGCAGCTACCAAATAATCCTAAGGACCAAACTGAACCAAATGCAATGGAACCATGCAAACCAAAACTAAGGACCAAAGAACTCGAGTTAAACCTAAGGACTGGGAGCGACCCACTTATACTTAACTGAAAGATCAATGACGTCACCAGGAAGACCCGTCTATCATCTTGCCGTACTAAGGACTATGCCAGGCTCCAAAACAGGTCGACAGTCAGGGCGCCAGTCCTTTGCAGCCGTCTGGATGCGGGAACCTTTGCGGAAAAAGACCTTCGGACCACTTGTGCGACATACATGGATCGATGAAGTGGGGTGCACCTCCCTCGGAAATTTCACACAAAGCTTTTCACAATCTTCAGGCTAGGACCGGAACCGCTCGATGTCGCACCACGCTAGGGCGCCAACTGAAGGACTGGGCAATTTCTAAGACCCAGCGGTGCCAGGGGACAACACCTGAAACCTTCGGGGTTCACCTGTTTTGGCGTACTTAATAAACAGAGACACGGGGCTCTTCCTCTGGCGTCAAAAGATCGTCTTTAATGACTGCAGTCAGGAACAGAAGTCACAGAAGTATCATACAAGATAGATTCTAAGGAGACTGCTCGATTTGTACAAAGCAGGTCGCTCCTTAAATACTGAATATTCTGCTTCGGGCAAACATTCCTGCAAGTTTACAATTATTCCCGTTTCTGTATTCCAAACAATAAGATCACACAATTTCACATTCCCATCTCCAGGTGTCTGGCCTTCAATCACATGTTTCTGACATCCCTCTATTGAAAGGCCGGACCGCCCCATAATAAAATTGGTCACCTCCTCATCATAAAAGGCTAAAGGGAAATGAAGGAACAGATGCAGAAAATAGAAGAGTCAGATAAGACATATTTGTAGGCTAATAAAAGAAACGTGGTCTATTGTGTCAGGGTCAGTAGCTTTGCTCAGGCAGGACAGGACAGAAAACCAGTACGGCAGGGTCCGCCTCAGGCGACAGGGTCAGCTTTCACCAAGTCATGCAGAAGTCGGCAGAACGTGCACTAGGGACTACGTGCCCTCGAGGTTACCTAATCAGGGTCATTGTTCGGACATCGCTCATTCACTGACTATGTGAGGGCAATGATACAAAATGGACGTCGTGCACGAAATGGAACCCGTAGGTTCGAACACAAGAATCAGCAATACATGACGAATCCTTCAGTGCAGCGTTGCGAAAACGCTTGCTTTATATTAGACTCATTATTTGCAATATGCTAATACCAGGATCGTCACGGTACCATTAGCTCAGAAAAATGGGTTCAGTTTTCACGGAACCTCAGATCACTGTAGTAAAGCTACTGCTCACCAGGCAAGTCTGCTGCTGGTATTCAAAGTGCATGTTTCGGTCTGCATGTCAGAACGTTTTTATGAAATAAAAGAGGATTTCAGAAGTCAAAATGTGCCCTAGTTTTTCTTTCTGCAGCACTAATCATAATTTATATGGCAAAATGAACCCCCTCATTTTGTTCCTTTGTAAATTAAATGTTTTAAGTGTTACCACTTTATTCCAATCAAGATGGCTTCAGGTGTGCCATACTTTTGTCACAGGTAAGACTGTTAGCGCTCTAGTTGTTCTTTAGAGCACTCTGGGAAGCTGCAGTAGAACACAAAGGAATCAACTGACAGTCTCTGCCCTTGTTGGATGTACATGTTTTACTGAGAATGTCAGACTTCATTCTTACATGACTGAGAAAGATAATGTGAATTTACAGAAAATATGCTCTCAGTTTAGCTTATAGATCACCTTCCAAACCTCTGTGGGAAAAGTATGAGAAAATAGTTTTCTCTCAAACATGGTTCGTGATATCACAGCAGAAGGCTTTTTCACATAGTAAAATCACCTTAGAACACACCACAATTCCTAAAATGAGTATGGTACCATCAACAAATGATTTATAATGTAACTAAAGTCTTAAAAACTTCTATTAACGGAGCGCCCCACCTATTTTTAAAATTTCGCGAGGATTCGTCAACCGGCGCCAAAGACCCCTATTCCCTCCCTCCTGGCTTGTCGGTTCCATTGTAATGCCCCTGATCCGTCCCTCCTGCCCTTCAAGGTCTGTTCTGCTGCAGCTTTCTCTCCTGTCTGTCCATTATGGTCAGCTAGCTACCATTGCCTCTTTCCCCTATGTTGTCTGTTGTCCATGTGCATGGTCCTGTCCCCTCCCTATTGCTTGCTATGGATTGTTGTGCTGCACTCCCGTCCCGCATGCCCTGTGTGGTGTATTGTGCTGCTGCAAACCCTGATGACTGCCCTGTAGGGTCAGTTTGGTGAACCACTCAATGTCCCTCCTGTCCTCTGTTATCCGAGTCCATGTCCCTACCCCAATTCCTCCTGCCTACCATGATCCAAAGTACCATACTTGCGAACATTTTGAACTTGGTAAGAGGGAGATTTTGAAATAAAACTGGGGTATTGATTTTCCCCTTTGAGTTACATTGAAAAAGAGAAGATTGTAGACAGGAAACAGATCAAGTAAAGCCCATTTGAGCTTAAAAACATTGGACGTTTCCTGGCTGAAACGGGTCTGTTGGCATGTATGGTTGTATGACCACTGCCTCTTCCTTCTGCCCACAATGGTCTATTATATTGCCACAGCCTCTCTTGCCAGTCCTGTATTGTTGGTTTGTTGCCCCTGCCCCCCTTTCCACTGCCCTCCATAGTCTGTTGTGCTGCCACTGCCCTTCCTGCCTGCCTAGTGTTGTCAAATTGTTGCCTCTGCACTCTCCTACCTGCCTTAAATTTTCAGAGTCTGTGCCCCTGGCCTCTGCCTCTCAACAGTATCCCAATGAGCAACTAGATTGCTAACATTCTATATTTATTACAAAAGTGTGGAATGCCTGACGTCATCTTGATGTAATCAAAACTGTAATGCCTAGAGCATTTCCTTTAGAAATTACATATATGAAAGGGTCTTATTTTCATCAAAATTATGGTTAGTGCTCTAAAAAACTAAAATGAGGACATATTTTCTGAGTTTTCAAATAGCGACAAAGAACTTTTAAATTATTTGTAATCTTAGTTTTTTTATCCAGTTGACCACTTGATTAAATGTTGCATCCAAGGGGAGAGGGTGTGGTGTTACTTCCAGAGCTGCAGACTTTACAACTGGGGAACCAGGTTGGAGTTTCTGCTTCAGCTCAACATTCTGTGATTCTGGTCAAATCACTTAATCTCCCCATGTCTACAACCAAAATGAATTTGATCTTGTGTGATGTAACCAATGTTCATGTAAAGCACTCCAATACCTGACAAGTCTGCACTATATAAAACTGCAAATACACAAAAAATAAGTGTTTTGCACACTTCTGTCATTGGGCTACATTTGGGCTACATATGGGTGATATTTGGGCTACATTTGGGCTCTTTTGTCTCTGGTGGCCATTTTAGGAAATTTATTTGTTATGAAGTTTCCTAATTTCCTCATTTACTGCAGTCTCCTCAGTAGGAAATGCTTAAAGTTTTTTACTTTGATTCCATCAAGAAGGTATTCAGATATGTCACACATTTGCCATGCATTCTGAATGTTAGCACTCTAGTTGCTCATTAGATCACTGTAGTAAAGCTACTGCTCACACTCAGAGTAGATAGGAGTGGCAGGTCCATGGAACATGGTGGTCAAAAAGGATGGAGCAGGGGCATACACAAAGACATGGGAGGGCAGGGGGAAGGAGAATAGGGGCAGCAAGCAAAGCACAGAGGCTAAGCAGGAGGTCAATGATGGGCCATAGAATTGGGCAATGGAGGGCAGGATGAGTGGACTGGTACATCATGCTAAATGCAGGGCAGTGGCAGCACATCAGACCATGCATGGCAGGAGGGAGGAGGCTAGTCCATGGATTCAGACAACAGAGGATAGGGTGGAGGTGGATGGGGCAGCAAGCTAACTGTTCATAGAAGGTGGGTATTAGGAACTTAATTATTTTTAAAATGTGTGTCTGTGCGTACTTAAAATATGAACAAGTATGCAGCATAATCTCACTTTTTTTCAGGAAGAAGAGGACGTTTGGGACTGTGACTCCGGGCTCACTTGGCAGAAACATCCCCTGACCCTCCACCCCCATCGCAAAATGTAATGCCCGTGAAAAGGGTAGGTGGACGCAGTGGTATATAGACATAGTCCTGAGAGCACGATTGAAAATGAAAACTAGATATAGTATATGGTATAAACTATGCACCAAAAAAATGTGTTATATAAGATGAACCGGGGCGTGAAATATAATATGCAATACATTGTGCGCAATGACAGATTCATTGGAGAGCGCGAGATAGCACAGGCATTAGAGCTTGCTATGTGATATGCGCCTTGGAGTGTAATATGCACAGGGCAGTGTTGAGTAACCTAAGTAGTCTCTAAAGTTGTAATATAAAATATGTGCTGGGTAGTGTAACATTGCATATGCACTGTGACAAAGATATGGATCCCAGATTGTAATGTGTATGGCATAGCGCTGAGCTTTATAACATAGGCATCGAGGAAGGCACGTTAGATGGGGCAATATAACCCGTGCGAAGGCAAGTGTGGCATGACATATTCACGGGGTGGTGTTACAGTGCACATGGGCTAGAGAGTGTCATAGCATACGCACTAGCTGGTGGAATACAACACAGAGGTGTGTGGCACTCGGCGGGCACTGGTGGGTGTAAAACAGCATTGGGCTCAGCCAGGAGCACGCTGTGACTCTCAAGTGAGGTTTGTCTCCTTTCCAGAGAGTAAAATAAAAAGTATTACACATTCGGCGGTGGATGTGTGTTTTATTAACCGTGAGGGGGTTTCTTGCATAGTTTGGTCAAATTTTTGTCGAATCCCCTTTAAATGGCTTGGTGTGCATGTGTATTAAATGTGCCCATCAATAGCTACCCATGTTTGTATAATTAAACGACAAGGGTGTCTACTTGGAGAGTACCCACCAGCGGGGGCGCCGGGATTAGGCACAGTAGGGTGTCAGACATGTCAGAGCTTCACTAGCGGTGTGAATACATTCTACGTGGATTCATTGTATGCATAGTCGCCTTTTAATGAATATCACACAAATCGTCATGGTGATAGGTACATACGGTTTGTCCAGCATGTCCTAGGTGTTTCTATAAATATATTTAAAAAAAAAAAAACAAAAAAAAAAACAAAGGCCGGCCCCGGGGGTTGGGGTCCCCGGGGTCATAAGTGGCCTGAGGAGGGGGGCAACACAGCCCCCCTCCTAAAGAATAAAAAAAATTAAAAAAGGCCATGACCCTGGGGGTTGGGGTCCCCGGGGCCGATTAAGGCCTTGGGAGGGCCAAATTAATTTTATTCAACAAAAAAAATTAGGGTGCAGGCCCTGCGGGATGGGGTCCCCAGGGCTAATAAATTAGAAAAAGAAAGGGGGCCACACAGCCCTCCTTCTTAAAAATAAATAAATAAAAGACCGGCATCACGCCAGAGGCCACGCCCCCTCCTTGCAGCACTATGCAAACGCGCCCCCTGGCCAGTTGTAAGTTGAGGAATTAATTCCCCTTCAATACTGAGGGTCCCTGAGGGCCAACTAGCCCAACAGGTATCTCCAGTATGCGTCAGGGAGCTGCGTTGCAGACAGGTGTTCTGAGGCCACGCCCCTTTTTACACCTCCATGCAACGCAGCTCTGTGGCGCTTACGGGAGGTACCTAGTGGGCTAGTTTGACCCTAGGGACCCTTAGGATTCAAGGGGACTTAATCTCTCAACTCAGAACGCCCACAGGCCCTGTGGCGCGTTTTTAAGTTGGGGAAATAATTCCCTTTCAATCCTGAGGGACCCTGGGGTCCAACTAGCCCACCAGGTGCTTCCAGTAAGCACCACTGCTCTGCGTTGCAGAGAGGTGGTGCAGGCCGTGCCACTTTTTACACCTCTCTGCAACGCAGCTCTGTGGCGCTTACTGGAGGTACCTAGTGGTCTAGTTGGACCCTAGGGACCCTTCAGGATTCAAGGGGACTTAATCTCCCAACTTAAAACGGCTACAGGGCGTGCTTACACAGTGGGGAAGGGAGGGGACGGGGCATGAGGTGACGTGTTCAAACACGCCCTGTGGTGCGTTTTAAGAGGTAGTTTTAATCCCCTGCCCTATTATATACTAGCGGCTTACAGAGGATGTCATGCTAATCACAGGGGGACCCCAACACATAGTGTGCCCTAGTGTATGTAGGTGTTTTCACTGTATTCTGAGTGTCTTTTAACATAGCACTGGATCTAGGACTGGTTAGTCAGACTCAGTTACCACCAGTATCCGTCTGAAAAAGTTGAGAGTACAGGATGATTTTGCAACAAGGCTTGTTTCTGCTCTTCTGTTTGTTCTTTCTGCACGTTATACTTCTTCCTGCACTTTTCTTCGTCTTTGAGGACTTCTGTTGCTTCTTTCTGCATTTCTGTTTTTTTCTTTCTGTGCGTTTTTCCTTCTTTCTTCACATGTCCTATCTCTATAGGCATAGCTAGAAATTAGCATTTAAAAAACCTTTGAAATTCACTGAAAAAAACATAGGTTTCAGGCACGTTATAGCTAAGAATTAGCATTTAAAAAACCTTAGAAATTCACTGAAAAAACCATAGGTTTCAGGGGCGTTACAGTTAGCTGGACTTTTCACTCGTTCAAATCCATAGAAATTCCCCCGTTATAGTTAGTTCAGCTAACTATAACTCGCGCGCCCGCAATGCACTGCTGATGACGTCACATATTACATCACTCATGACATGGTCAGTGACATCACCCCATGCAATTTCCCATAGGACCTGTTGACGCAGCTACAGCCCGAATTGCTGAACGGAATTACACCAATTATGTAGGTAGTCCTCAGTTCAGACTCGTCCCTTTTGCATAAATGGTGAAAATCTGTTCAGTAGTTCCTGAGAAAATTAGACTAAAAACGATAAATGTATCTATGGCCTCAGAGGATCCGCACACCCTAAGCGCACCGTCCCCAAACCGAGCGTGCACCCTCCCGATCACGCGATGAATGCTAATTGGCTGTCAAGTGTCTGTCTAAATTCAAAACCAGGAACTGTTGGCAGCCATTTTCTGCCTCGGTAGAAGCGAGGCTGAAGAAGTAAAGGGAATAAGTGTTTAAAACATATAAAGGGGGCAAGGTAGAAATACTCTGACCCTCTAGTGTTGCTTAGGGGGTCTCAGAAGGACCCCCTGGGGCCCCCTATTTAAAAAAAAAATTGGCGAAATGCGCACAGGGTGCGCGGATCCGGTCGAAAAAAAAAAAAAAATTAACCCCCGGGTGGGCCAAATACTGGGGGCAAAATGTTGGTAATTAATAGGTTGGACGGAGACTGCTGCATGGCCCCCCTCCTGGAGCCCTCGAGGGCCCTGGGGACCGCCACCCCCCAGGGCCGGCTCCTACAGTGTCCTAGGGTACCCACCCCCAGGACACTGTTGTTTGCTATGAGAGGGCGGGAGTCTCCCGCCCTCCCATAGTAAACTTCGTTAGGATTTTGAAAGAGAGAGCAGGGAAACCTGCTCTCTCTTTCAAAATCCAAACGATATTGCTTTTCCATACGGGGAGCTGTATGTCAGCAATCCCCCATGTGGAAAAGCAATGCCGCCTCCCGAAGGACGTGGGGAGCCGGCTGGGACCGTGGGGGCGTTGGGGCTCCCCCCATGGTCTCCAACATTTTTTTATAAGCCCCGGGTAATGGGGTCCCCGGGGATAATAAAAATTAGTGATTGGGGCTATTTTTTTTTATGGTAAAATTAGGAGTCGCGCATCCTAACGCGTTGGGTGCACAGTTTCTCTCACGTTGGGTGTGCGGTTCCTAACGCGTTGGGTGCGCGGATCCAAGGGAAAAAACCTGAAATTGTTGGGAGATAAACATCAAGCTTAAGTGTTTTGTTCTTGAGTGGCTTTAAAAAGAGCTGTTGTGTTCATTGAGAGTTTTTGGTTCTTATAAGTAAGTACCTATACAGAGTCTAAAGTTGTTTAGGAAGACTCTGTTTCCTTCATCAGTAAAGTGTACTCCATCTCTCCTATACATCTATTGCATGTGAAAGCACAGATTGTTATTGTAAATGGACCCCATTCTATAGTTTTGGAGAAAAGCAGAAACAGATTTATTCACATGTTTCCTAGCTTTCTCAATTTGTGGACAAAAATTATTGGACCCGTTCCATTTCTGCCTTTGGCATATGTTAGAATACACAAAGGCAGTTTTGGGAAAAAGCGAAATCAATTCTGAAAAGGTGTCCTTCATAAGCATTTCCAGACCTACCCCAGTCAAAGTGCCTAGGTCATTGCCACCACAGTGCACTATTATGAGGTCAGGGTGTTGGATATGCATAAAGGATTTTACCAATGGCATCGATTGGTGCCACTTTAACCCTCTCTGCAATCCTTTTAATGTCTACATTTGGCAAACCTAGGTCTTTGTGAATGCCTTTGTTTTCTGCATTCCTTTGGCTCCAGAAAATATAGCTGTGTCCCACAATCCACACTCTAAGCATCTTGAAGGGAGGTCTGGATGCACTCAGATGGTCTCTGTAAATGAAATGGCAGTTTGAAAAGTAAGATTTTTCTAAAATGGTGGCTAATATGCAGTTCTGAAAAAAGACAAGAAATCGTAGGTTGTTTGACAACCTTCTACACTGAAAGGTAAGGTGCATGTTTCTGTTTTTTAAACGCATGATTCTTATTGGTTAACAAAAACTGATTGAAAGGAACATTATATATGATAAGCTGATATGTTGAAAAGTCAAGCACACGTGCTGTTTTGATTAGCAACATTGTGTGCTGAACTTGTGACCTGTCTGCTCAGTTCAGTGTTCCATGACCCGCCCCTAGGGTAACAGACAGTAGGCAGATTGGGGGTAGGGTTCAAATTTATGTAATTTGGAAAGGGTTGAAATGTTTAACCAATAGAAATGTGTGTTTGCTTTTTAATTTATGTGGGAAGGAATGTGATTTGATGTTTACATGTATATGTGTGGAAAATGAGAGGGAATCTTTGCCATTCTTTGGTTTTGCTGACAGGTGCACAGTGCAGAGATTCTGGTGTGTGACTGATATACTTCTTAATCTACAAAACAACTTGAAAGGTGAGTTATTTAATTGTGAGGGTATGTATGTGCTGATTTCTCCGGGTAAAGTGCAGGGAGTACTTTTTTTTGTCTACAATCTTATTGACAGTGTGTGTGCATGTAGAAATCATTCTGTGATAAGCATTTGTGTTTTTCATTTGTTTGCAGGAAGATAAATGTGCTGTTTTTATATTTTGGTACAAATAGAAATCAGTCATTGTTTATAAATTTGCAAAATGAGTAATGTTTCTACACTAAAATGTAGTATTCGTAGATTAAGAAATGTGTTTTGGTATAGTGCAATTGACAGTGTTGCTTGTCTAGGATCACACAGTGAGTCTGTGTGCATTTAGGAATCATTTTGAGAGAAACATTTTGGTACTAATCTGTAGTAGTAGATTTTCTGCAATGTGTGCAGACACCTTAGATCTTGTAGACTAGTAAATCTGTTTTGTACAAGGGATAGTTGTCTGTCTACAATCACACTGTGAGTCTGTGTGCATTTGGGTAAGCATTGTGAGAGAAGCATTTCATAAAATTATGTATTTGCTGACAGACAATTGTTTTAAAACCTGTCATGTTTTTATTCTTTTAGTTTTTATTGGTGTCCTCATTTTGCCGCTTAACTTGTTGGCAATACTGCCTTTCCCTTAGCAATAGCCAAACGGGAAAAGAGTAATTCCACACAAGAAATCTAGCTGCTTCCACCCCAACCCCTCTTAAGCATGATACGCAGAAGAAGGGGACCAGGAACGGCAGCTATTTATTGGCTTAATCCTTGGACCCCATTCCTCTGACCCCAGTCGACCAACATATCCCAAACGTTCCTCCGACTTCCTGGATCACATGCTATATCCTGTTTACTAATATATATGATGTTGTTTTTACACTCCCAATAAAATAACATAAAATATTAATCTTACTGCTCTCTTATTTAAGAAAACAGAATTATCATGAATTCCAACAAATATGAGTGAGGGGGTTACTTTTAACCGTATTCCAGTTACTTCCGACAAGATTTCACATAGGTCGGACCAATAGTTAGTAATCTCTGGGCAAGATAAAAACATATGAAAGTCATCTGCTAGAGCGTCTTGACACCTTGAACACAGATATTGATTTCCGGTAGTTTTTGTAAGTTTTACCGGGGACCAATATGCTCTATATAAAGTAAACAGATGGTTACGTTTTAAGAAGGCAGGTTTGACTATCTCTCGAAGCAATGCAAATGAGGTCATCCAGGTCTCAATTAGATTGATATTAACAACATCATGACTCCAGATCTTTTGAATGTCTTGGTCAATATCATCTTCCGCTTCAATAAGAATTCGATACCAAAGAGCAATTTCTCCTTTGATACCGCCAGGTTTCATTGCTTGAATTAACCTGGAATCATCCTTCTGTTCCCCCCAATTTTGCCTGTCCCACCAAGCAGAGAGTTGATAGAATTTAAATCTGGTTAATTGTCCCCAAGTACATGCTTTCAAAGACTCCCAAGTGACCAAATCCGTTCCCATTCTCAGATCTCCCCACCTTAAGATACGCGCTTGTTTCAATGGTAGGCTGAGCTGATCCTCCAAGCAGGCTGAGGTACCGGGGGAGCCCCATATTGGAGCATGATCAGAGTAATACAATATTCCAAGTTTTTTCCGAATGAACACCCAATTCTTTACTGCCTGCAATAAGATCTTCAATTTCACTTTTTTGAAAAATGTAGCATCCCCGAACTTAAAAAGAAATTGCCTATGTTCTTCGCCAAGATCGCTTAGCATTGCCCCATATAAGTGCCCTAATGCAGAATCATCTGGTCTATTTAGTAACATCCTAAAGTTTTTAAAATGAAAAACCTGAAAATATAGCCAAAAATCCGGAAGAGCCAGTCCCCCTTCTCCAACCTTCTCCTTAACCTCTTCCAAGATATACGGGAGCCCTTAGAAGCCCAAACAAAGCTTCCAATCTTACCCTGTCATTTTCCAATTTCATTTATATCAAATGAAAGAAGTATCGTGTTAAAAAGAAAGGTAACCTTTGGAAGTACAATCATTTTTATTAGGTTGACCCTACCATATAGATTGAGATGGAGATTTGCCCATCTTATCAATAATTTCCCTACTTCCTGGCTAATCCTCCTCCAATTAACCCTTGGAACATCCAGTAACCTCTGTGTAATTTTAATACCTAAATATCTCATTTGTTTTTTTGCCCTGGGTGTCGGGGAAGGTTGGCTCCACTCCATAATTTCAGTTTTATCACGGTTGACCCTGTATCCCGAGACCTTCCCGAACAATTCTGCCTTAGTCATCAAATTAGGTATAGCCTCCTTAGGTTAGTAGTGTACAAAATAAGGTCATTAGCATGTAAGGCTAATTTAACCTCCAAATCCTGAAATCTAAAAGGAGAAATGGAAATATCTTGTCTAATAGAGGCAGCAAAAGGTTCAATATAGATATTAAATAAGAGGGGAGACAACGGGCAGCCCTGTCTAGTTCCTCGCCTTATATTAAACCATTCCGTTAACTCCCCATTTACTTACACTCTGGCTCTAGGATCGCTATATAAAGACTGAACCGCTTTTGTTAAGTTCTCGGGAAATCCGAAAACTCTCAAAGTTTCCCAAAGATAAGGCCAATGGACCTGACTGAACACCTTAGCGGCGTCGACTGCTACTGCTGTCACAGGGAGATTTAGAGATTCAGCCAGATCAATTACGCTGAGCATTGTAAAAGTCAATTTGTTAAGTTGCCTTCCAGGAACAAAGCCCCTCTGGTCCTTATGAACCACTCTCTTAATTATGTTTGCAACCCTAGCTGCCAGTATCCCTGTGAACACCTTATAATCTACGTATAGCATAGATATGGGCCTATAGGACTCTGCAGACAATGGATCCTTATTTGGTTTTAAAATTTAACCATAGGTATTATACTAACCTCGAGGGAAGAGTACATTTCTATTGGGAGGCCATCTGGCCCAGCGGCCTTCCCTCTAGCCATCCGACTCATTTGTGTCCTAATCTCCTCTTCACGTATCTCTGAAGCAAGAAAGTCTTTTTGATATGCACTCAATAGAGGAAGATCCAAATTTTCTAAAAATTGCTCTATTCTTACCGATCCTGGAGTAATATCGTCTTCATATAACTTGGCCATATAAGCCCGTATTTCAGCCCCGATTTGTGTACTAGTGTAAACTATTTGACCAGTTGCACTCTCTTTCAGGCTACTGATTTGATTTTGTACTTTATCCATTTTAGCTTTCCAGGCAAGAAGCCTGACACTCTTCTCGCCATATGAAAAATTCTGGAGTTTACTAACCCTCCATCTATCTAGTAAAATTTTATCCAAGTGACCCCGGTATTCTTGTTGAAAATATTCTAGCTCTTTAGTAATATTAGGGACTTTACTAGGAGATTCAACAGAGGCCCTTTGGAGTTCAGACTCCTTCATTTGAATATTTTCCAGGAGATTATTCTCTCGCATCCTAGAACTACGATTTTTACCCAACATAGCGGAGGTGCTTAGGGCTCTCAAAAAAGCCTTGAAGGCATCCCAGATTACCTGAATTTTAGCTGAACCAATGTTATTTTTAAAAAAAGTCAAAACCTCTTCACACATCTTAACTTGGACATCCTCATCTAATAAGATTGTCCGATCAAGGGTCCATCTTATCGTAGCTTTCTTTTCTAAAACTTTTTAAGAAAGATGGACTGAAGAATGGTCTGAAAGAGTGTCAGGAAGATGTTTGACCTTTCTCACTCCCTCAAGTAAAGATCGATCTATTAGAAAGTAATCAATGCGCGAATGATATTTCTTATTAAAAAAAGTTTATCCTTTCTTATCCCCCATCTTTAGTCTCCATACGTCTACCAAATTTAATTCCTGGATCATAGTTTTGAGTATTGCCATTGATTTTAAGGGAGTGACATATTTTACTTTAGATGTTCTATCCAGATCAGGTCTTTGGATTAAATTAAAATCCCCACCAATAATCACTGGACTGTTGGTTGTCACCAAAGCAGCCTCCAATTTACTTAGCGCATCTAGGTTATCCTGATTGGGGCCATAATAACTGACATGTGCTAAAGCCTTGTTTTGTATCTTAATGTTAATCAGTATCCACCTCCCAGATGTATCCGTATACTGAGTTTCCAATTTGATACCACAACCTGATCTTATAATAACAGCTACTCCTTTCGAACTCCCTCTCTGTTCAGAGGAAACAACATCCTGGACCCAAGCCCATCTTTTAATCATAGATATACATTCGATATTCTCTAAATGAGTCTCCTGTAAAAGAACAACACTTGCCTCAGAATTCTTGAGAGATTCCATTATACGGGCCAATTTCCTTGTAGATCTCACCCCATTTACATTCCATGAGGTGAGATGCAGCAAGTTTTTACTCATATATTAGATAAGAAAACCCCATCACTCCAACTCTAACATAGATACAATTCATTAACACCACTTTGATGGGAAGCATCATTAACAAAATTAATCCATTTTTGACTAATAGCTGACAGAAAGAGGACCAACATTTTTTTCTTTATTTTTTCCCAACTGCTCCCATCCCCATGTGAACCCTCCCTCGAACCCCCCCTGGGGAACCCCCTATCTATCTCTTGGGGCGCAAACGCCTTCAAGAAAGCCCTATGCTAGCAAGATGAACCCAGATACTCTAAACTAAACCACACCAAACCACTAACTACACATAATCCTATAACAAAAAATAAAAAAATAAATAGTAACAAATAATTGTGCTGTCTTAGTAAATAAATTGTGTGAAGTGAGAAAAAAAACCAATATACCTTAACATCAGATGTGGAGGGAGAAAACTCGAAAATGTGTCTTTTACAACATTACACTAGATATTCACAGAAGAATACAGGGTAGTGAGCTGAGTCTTAATCGAAGATCTATTCTGCTCTAATCTGCCCCACCCATCTGTTCGAATAGCGCATCTACTTCTTCTGGCTCTCGGATATTATACATTTTATTCTGCCACATAATCCTCAGCATGGCAGGAAACTTCATTTGCACTTGTGCGCCCTTGGCGCAGAGATCATTCATTTTTGAACCTAGAAGCCACTGCCGCTCAGCTGTCCTTTTTCCCATGTCAGAAAGTATCGTAAATGTAGTATCTCCATAAGTCAGAAAACGTTCTTTTAATGCAATGGGATAGAACAAACTCCTTAGTAGAATAAGTAAGAAAATAAACTTAAATCTTCCTGGGGGCTTTCCTGCCAGTTTGCAGTCTATACGGATCTCTATGTACTCTCTGGAGTTCCTTACCCCAGTCTATATCCGATCTATTGGGGAACAGGCCCCCCAGCAACTTACAGACAAATCTCTTTATATCCGCCCCTTCCACATTTTAATGAATTCCTATAAGGCGAATGTTGTTTCGTCTGGCCTGAAGCTCAAGCCTTTCCAAATCCTGTTGGAGGATCTTATTCCCATGTTTGAGCCTCTCAATTTCTCCGACATTGTGGCAGTGGCCTCCCCTAAATTATTTACCCCCTCTTCCAAATTCTCTGTTTGTTTCACTAAACCATCTATCTTCTGTTCAAGCATTTCCCCTTTATTTTGAATATCCTTTTGATTACTCTCAGATGTCTCAAACTTAGTTAAAATCTCTTGCCTCAGAATAATTATCAAACCTACCAGCTGATTGCTGTTGTCATGTTTTAGTAGCATTACAAGCCAGTCTTTGCTTGTGCATTGATAAAATGAGTCAGGCTTTGACACTAAAGTGCAGTACTTAAATATGTAGATTGTGTGCAGTCCCCTTACCTCATCCATAGTAGTGAATGAGTTTTGGTAAACTTCTAGTGATAGTGTTGCTTGTCTAGAATCACACTGTGAGTATGTGTGCATTTGGGAACCACTGTGAGAGAATCAGTTGGTAACATCATGTATTTGCTGACAGATAACTGTTTTAAAACCTCTCGTTATGTCAAGTTTTATTAGCATTAGAAGCCAGTCTTTGCTTATGGATTGATAAAATGAGTCAGATTTCGCACTAAAGTGTAGTACTTTAATATGTAGATTGTGTGCAGTACCGTTACCCCTTGCAGACTAGTCAATGAGTTTTGGTAAACTCCTAGGATAGTGTTGGTTGTCTAAAATCACACTGTGAGTCTGTGTTCCTTTCAGGTAAGGATTGTGAGAGAAGCATTTGGTAACATCGTGTATTTGCTGACAGATAACTGTTTTAAAACCTGTCATGTTGTCAAGTTTTAGTAGCATTAGAAGCCAGTCTTTGCTTATGCATTGATAAAATGAGTCAGGCTTTGACACTAAAGTGCAGTACTGAAATATGTAGATTGTGTGCAGTCCCCTTACCCCTTGCACAGTAGTGAATGAGTTTTGGTAAACTCCTAGGGATAGTGTTGCTTGTCTAGAATCACACTGTGAGTCTGTGTGCATTTGGGAACCACTGTGAGAGAAGCATTTGGTAAAATTATGTAATTGGTGAGAGACAATTGTTTTAAAACCTGTCATGTTGTCAAGTTTTAGTAGTATTTGAAGCCAGTCTTTGTTTATGCAATGATAACATAAGTCAGGCTTTGACACTAAAGTGTAGTACTGAAATATGTAGATTGTGTGCCCACCCCTTACCCCTTCCACAGTAGTGAATGAGTTTTGGTAAACTCCTAGGGATAGTGTTGCTTGTCTAGAATAACACTGTGAGTCTGTGTGTATTTGGGAACCACTGTGAGAGAAGCATTTGGGTACATCATATCTTTGAATACGCATAACTGCTTAAAAACTTTCCTGTTCTCAAGTTTTGGTAGAATTAGAAGGCAGTCATTGCTTATGTATTTACCCAGCAACTGTCCTTGCACTACTGTAAACATTCAGTTAATATTCAAGTAGTAATGGAGTGAGCCAGGCCTTAGCACATGCATTGATTCAAATGCTTATCAACTATGCACACAGTTCTCTAACCATCTACACAGTTCTCTTTCACACCTTTAATTCCACAGTCAGTATCTATACACTTCAAGGAAACACCCTGTCACTCCCCATGTACTCCTCTATTGACCCATTCAGCAGCATATACTAAACAATTTACTTTGCCAAAACCCAAACACTTATAAATTCACTCAGGCACTCTCTTTGCAGTACTCTCATCATTCAGTCAGTATCCAAGTACTCATGCAGCGAGCCAGGCCTTACAACATGGCCTGCTTCAAACTCCTATCCAGTATGCATACAGGCCTCTAGTCACCTACACACTTGTCTTTCACTTCTTTTTTTAACTAGTCAGTATCTATATACTTCAATAAACATCCTGTCTCTCATCTTGCACTCATCCAGTGACCGATCCAGTACCATGTACTAATCTTTTTACTGCGCCAAAACTGTAAAACTTAAAAGTTTTACGCAGGCACTCTCCTAGCAGTAGTCTAATGATTCAGTCAGTTTCCAGGTACTCATGTAGTGAACCATGCATTACCACATAGAGGGCTACAAATGTCTATGCAGTATGCATGCAGTATTCTAACATACTATACCCTTGTCTTTAACAGCTTCAATTCCCCAGTCAGTATCCATGCACTTTCAGCAAACATCCTGTCACTCCCCTTGCAGTGTTCCAGTGACTTACTCAGGACCATGTAGTGATGCATTCACTGTGCGAAAACTGAAACACTTGTAAATTCACCCAGGTACGCTTCTTGCAATAGTCTAATCATTCAGTCATTACCTAAGTACTAATGGAGTGAGGCAGGCCTTAGCACATGGATTGATTCAAACGTGTTTGCAGTATGCATGGAGGCCTCTAACTACCAACACAATTGCCTTTCAGACCTTCAATTTCTCTGTCAGTTTCTATAAACTCCAATAAACACTCTGTCACTTTATTTGCACACCTCGACTGACTCATTTGGCAGTAAGTACTAACCTATTCACTGCACTAGAATCCACAATCTTAAAAAGATTCACTGAGTCACTCTTTTTGAAGTACTCTAATGATTCAGTCAGTACTCAAATAGTTTTGGAGTGATCCAAGTTTTAGTCTATGGACTGTTTCAAACGTCTATCCACTATGGATGTAGGTCTCTAGCCACCTACATACTTGTCTTTCACACCTTCAATATCCCAGACAGTATTCATACAGTGCCCGCAAACACTCTGTCACTCTCCTTATACTTCTCCAGTGACCCATTCAGCACCATGTACTAATCCATTCACTGCGCCGAAAGCCAACCACTTATACATTCATGCAGGCACTGTCCTTGCTGTACTCTAATCATTCAGTCAGAACCCAGGCACTCATGCAGTGAGTCAGGCCTTAGCACATTAATTGCTTCAAACGCCTATCCAGTATGCATGCAATCCTCTAACCACCTACACACTTGTCTTTCTCACCTTCAATTCCCCAGTCAGTATACATACACTGCAGCTAACACCCTATCACTCCCCTTCCACTCCTCCAGTGACCCATTCAGCACCATGTACATATCCATTCAGTGCGCCGAATGTCAACCATTTATAAATTCACCTAGGCTCTCTCCTTGCAGTACTCTAATCATTCAGTCAGTATCCAAGTACTCATGCAGTGAGCCAGGCCTTAGCACATGAATTGCTTCAAATGCCTATCCACTATGCATGCAGTCCTCTAACCACCTACAGACTTGTCTTTCACACCTTAAATTCCCTAGTCTGTATTCATACACTTCTAGCAAACACCCTGTCACTCCCCATGCAGTTCTCTAGTGACCCATTCAGCACCATGGACTAATCCATTCACTGTGCCAAAACCCAAACACTTATAAATTCACCCAGGCACTCTACTTGCAGTACTCTAATCATTCAGTCAGTGTCCAAGTAGTATTGGACTGAGACAGGCCTTAACATATGGGTGGATGCAAACATGTGTCCACTATGCATGTAGGTCTCTAATCACCTACACACTTGTCTTTCACACCATCAACATCCATGTCAGTATTCATACACTTCTAGGAAACACCCCGTCACTCACCCATTGTATTGTAATCATTAAGTCAGTTAGCATGTAGTCTTTTAGTGAGGTAGACATTAGGGCATGAACTGCTTCAAAGTAGTATGCACTATGCATGTAGTGTTTTAAACATCGTCGCACTTGTGCTTCAGGACTATAGTATCTTAATCAGTTTTTATATAAAATGTGTTTCTACAGTAATAGAATAGTATACATTTTTAAGTTATTAATATACTTTTATTTGTGATTCTTTTTTACAGATACTGTTTTTCACATTTAAAATAGAGAAATCATCCCAGAAAAAAAAGAAAAAGAAAAGAACAGAGACAGGATAATTACTTGAAGAAAAATCAACCACAAGTATTGAATGTACAAGATAATGTGGCTTAAAAGAACAAATCTTCTGGTAAGATTACAAAGCAATTTATTAAACTACAAAAAAAAATCAAAATAAGAGGAAAAGCAAAAAAACAAATGTTCAGTCAAAGGAGACAAAGTATGCTAAAAGAAGAAAAATAAGTATAAGGAATTACACAAAAAAATATTTTACAAGAGAGTAGTACATAATTTGCTGAAAGATGTTAAGAAATATAAAAAGAAAGCTCTATTTTATAAAAAGTAGAAGCATATTGAAAACATTGTTGAAAAGGCTTTTGAAGTAAAAAGGAAACTATTCATTTTAGTATTAAACAGAATTCGATCTCTAGTTAAACCAATCAATTTAATGAAGGCCAAAAGTAGGAGGAAAAGAGTAATTAATAGAAAAAATGTTGTGATGTTTTTTTTGGGAGAATGGAAACACAGTTCTAGTTCAGAGCCTTTCTTTAATGAAGAGAGTTCTTTACAGAGCAAACAATTACTGTTTGCAGTTGACACCAGTGGTAGAGGTTATGAAGTTAGAGATGGTTGTCCAATTGTGAAAATGGTTGAAAGAAATGCAGAAGAAATGTTAGCTGATGAAGTTCTAGGGAGACGTCCTAAACACCCTGTGTATACTTGGGATTGCAGTATATTTGTAGTGTACGACAGGAATCTATTGATAAATTATGTATTTTTTTACGAGCATATAGTAAAAAAATGTTAAACAAAAGATTAAGGTGTTACAAGGACTAGACCCTTGCAGAGTGAGAAAAAATACTGGTTTGCAAGGTCATTCTCTGGCTTGTCTTTCTAGGAAAGTTTGTCAAAGTGTTTTTCTCTATTTCAGGATGCTGGCAGTACATCATACTCAAATGCGGAAGTTAGTGAGAAGATTGTATTATGCGAAAAGTCCAGCACTAAAGATAAATGAGTTGAACAGTGCTCTTTTGCGTGGCTCAGTATTAGATGTGAAGAAGATTTGTGATGATATTGAGTTTTGTTACTTTGGTTCTCAGCAAGAGAGTGCAGAAACTGACACATTAGTAGAACAAAATGTTGAAGACAATGTAGAACCCATAATTACAAAAAATTTTGAGGATGACATCACAAAGTTTAAGGTAATTTCAGGTGAAAGACCAAATGTTTCTTGTATTTGTTGTCGGCGAACTTACTATAAAAATCAGTCTAGGGGTGTCAATCTATATTTAAAAAGTGAAATAGAAGATAATGATAAGTGGATGGAATTTGCAACTTATTTGTTGGTAGAAGATTGTCTTGATTTGGGATCTGAGCAGCGTATTTGCAATTATTGCTATAACACATTAGATGAGAATAAAATGCCTGCTAGAGCTGTTCATAATAATCTAGAGTTGGTTGCTATTCCTCCAGAGCTGATAGATTTAAATAGGTATGAGTCTATTCTCATTCAATATGTCCACCCATTTCAGGCTAGTGTTTGTTGGGAGCCTAAAACAGGTAAATTACCTCCATCAGAGTTGCAAAGAGGATTGAAAGGAAGAGTTGTGTATTTACCGTTAGATTTAAGGAAAAATATTGAAACTATTGGTGTAGACAATGCAGAAAATGAGCCATTAGTCATTCTAGTTAATGGTGTTCCTACTAAGAATAAGAAAATCTGGCAAGAGTTAGTGGATGTTAGAAAAGTGCCAAAGGCATCATTGTATCTGTTAAAAAAATAGAGTACTATAGAAATGTGTTTGTAGGAGAAGAATAAATAGATTTAGCAGAAGATACTGAAACATTAATTGGACAAATTGAAAAAGTGGACATGTCCAGATGTGAAGAAATCTATGAACATTACAGTGTACATCCACTTTATTCCAAAGAGGTGATGGGGAATACGATTGAGTTGTTCCAAATTAAAAAAGCAACAGGAAGTCCCATGAGTGTATAGGAAGAGAACTTGGAAGCTCATTGTTTCCCGCAGTTGTTTCCAACAGGAAAAGGTGGACGATATGATGAACGTCCTGTGCAGATTCCTGCATCTGAATATCGGACAACAAGATTATATGCAGAAGATCCAAGATTTTGACACTGTATCCCTTATATGTTTCATCTTCTGTATGAAAGTGACTTGTCTGGACTTTCATATGCAGTAAATCACATTTTAAAATCTGGAATGCATCTGCAAAATGTAACTGCAAAGGATTTTATGGATAAAGTGCATCAGAGAGATGATCATTTAGAATCTCAGTTGATTAATCTGATGACATGTCAGCGTGGGATTAATGAATATTGGTACCATTGTCATGGAGAACTGAAATGTATGCTACGGAACTTGGGAACTCCTACATGGTTTGTTATACTAAGCTGTGCTGAGTATGCTTGGGATGATGTACTTGAATTTCTTCGAGAGGCAAATTCCAATATAAAAAATATTGAATACAAGACACCTGGAGAATTGTGTACTTTGGATCCTGTCAATGTATGTAGATATTTCAATCATAGATTTTAAGCTATGATGTCTTTCATCTGCAATAAAAAGAATCCTCCTCTTGGAGAAGTTGTGGATTTTTTTTGGAGAAAGGAGTATCAAGCAAGAGGTGCTCCTCATATACATATGTTGTTATGGATCAAGGACGCCCCCAAAATTGGAACAGATTCAGATGAAACTGTTTTGTCTTTCATTGAAGATTAAGCCAGATGTGCTGTACCCAATAGCTGAGAACATAAAAACTTAAAACAACAAGTTTTACGATTCCAAAGCCATCGATGTGGAAAATACTGTCAACGAAAGTACAAGTCAAAGGATAAATTCTATACCAAATGTTGTTTTGGATTTCCACGTCCTGTATTATCCAAAGGAAGAGTGACCAGTTTTGTGTCAGCTATGCGACATACCATCACAAGAAAGTCTCCGAAAAATACCTACAACTTAAGAAGAAGTGAAGAATCAAAATACATAAATGACTTCAATCCAGTTATTTTATCCATGTGGAATGCTAACATGGATATTCAGTATGTTGCGGACAGTTCCATTGCTGTTGCACGATACGCAACATCCTACATTACTAAATCAGAAAAGACGGAATTGAAAGAAATGTGGGAAGAGATTTCTCACGAGAAGACTCTAACTAAGAAATTATACAGTTTCAGTTTGAAGATGCTATCGCATCGTGAAATTGGAGCATATAAATGTTCAGAACGGTTATCATCTGCAAGTCTATATTCCAAAAGTAGAAGAATCATTTGGGTGAGTCTAGGTCTTGCAGAAATGCGAAATCGGGTACTGAAATCTGTTCAAGAAATTGAATACTTATCAGAAAAAGAACCAGAAAGTACAGATATTTTGAAAACGAATATGTTGGACACATATTACCCAAACAGATGTCATCATCTTGAGAACATGTGTCTCTATGAAGTGCTGCAAAACTACACTTTTAAATGGAATACTACAGAGAACATCAATGATGGAAAATATGCAGTGATTGGTTCCAAAGGATGTCTGGTGAAACAAAGGAAAGGAAATTTAATTAATCAAGGAAACTGAGTTGCGACACTGCTGATAAAAGGGAATTTTACTATTTAGCCCGTTCGCAAAGGATGTATGACGTTACAACGCACACTTTTACAACGCAAAATCCATTACAACGCACTACACTTACAACGCATGACACTACAACGCATTTTTAAAAACTACCTTTACAACGCATACCATTACAACGCATAATATTAAATTGCATTTAAGGTAAGTATTAGATAGTATATGGGTAAAAATTACTTTTCTAACTCTAGGGGGTGCAACAGTAGGGTAAGTGTTGGATAGTATAGGGGTAAAAATTACTATTCTAACTCCAGGGGGTGCAACAGTAGGGTAAGTGTTGGATAGTATAGGGGTAAAAATTACTATTCTAACTCCAGGGGGTGCAACAGTAGGGTAAGTGTTGGATAGTATTGGGGTAAAAATTACTATTCTAACTCCAGGGGGTGCAACAGTAGGGTAAGTGTTGGATAGTATAGGGGTAAAAATTACTATTCTAACTCCAGGGGGTGCAACAGTAGGGTAAGTGTTGGATAGTATAGGGGTAAACATTATTATTCTAACTCCAGGGGGTGCAACAGTAGGGTAAGTGTTGGATAGTATAGGGGTAACAATTACTATTCTAACTCCAGGGGGTGCAACAGTAGGGTAAGTGTTGGATAGTATAGGGGTAAAAATTGCTATTCTAACTCCAGGGGGTGCAACAGTAGGGTAAGTGTTGGATAGTGTAGTGTAATATTATGCGTTGTAATGGTAGGCGTTGTAATGGAATGCGTTGTAAAGGTAGTTTTTAAAAATGCGTTGTAGTGTCATGCGTTGTAAGTGTAGTGCGTTGTAATGGATTTTGCGTTGTAAAAAATGCGTTGTAAGTGTAGTGTGTTGTAAAAGTTGCGTTGTAAAGGTTGTTCCCCGTTCGCAAATGTTCAAACCATGGCGTTCAGAACTGGAATTACTTGGAAATTTTCAGAGCTATGAAGATTCATTTAATGCTTGTAAAGATAGCATACAATGCAGTGCTTTTGCAAATTATGTGAAAATGTTGAATGATGAAATTGATCAAGAAGCTACAATTGCAGCTGAGATTGCTAGAGACAGTTCTCAAGACATCAAAGTTCTGCTGCACTGAGTCAAGATCCACTTGGACAAACAATTGTTGAAAATTAAGCAGCAACTGCCATGAATGAGGTGCAAACAGCAATGTATCAAGCTCAGTTAGGAAACTTGGAAGAACAACTATATGTTGAACAGAAAGAAATATAGCAACCAGTGAACGAGCAGATTGACCATGGATTACTTCATGAAAAGAAAGGGTGCTCATGTACATCATTTCAACCTATCCGGATATTATGTGACCTCCAAAAAAACAGATTTGAGTGGTTCATAATATTTAGCTATTGAAGGACCGCAATCATTTCAATCATTCTTGTTTGGCATCTTTGCAGACAAAACTCTGTGCTTACCTTCTATCATTCGGAAGCAATTTTAAAACAGAAATATGTCACTTTTTGTAACATAGTTATTGCGCAAGACACTCTTTCATATTTACAAAGAGAGGAAAAGGCGCTCTGTGTACTTTTTCTACTCCATGTAAATACAACCTCATCGTACACACCACTTTGCGTTGAAAGGTTGTTCTATAAGTGTTGTTGTGCATGATTGCACTGAATACTCACAGAATAAGACACATCTCCAGATTTATCATAAATCATAAATCTCGATATGTGTGTGAATGCTGCACCATTCTCTAATTGGTCTACGAAAGCACAACAAGGAGAATTGTTTTCTTTTCTCCTCATTTTTAAATCTTCAATGCATGCTAAAATGTACAGCATACATTGAAGGAGAAAAATGTGTTTATTGATTGTTTTTGTGCAGGAAGGTGTGTCTTTCTGTTCAAAAACAAACAGCACATGACACAGATATCCTTCCACTATGGTGCAAGGGTGCCTGTGTCACCACATGGCTGCAATTTAAGAAGCCGTGCAGAGGGAAGCATAGATGTGCAACATATTTATGTACATATGTTGCATCCCTGTGCTTCGGAAGTACTACAACACACTGCAGTTAAAAAGGTTACTGTGTGATGCTGCAGCACTTCCTCATAGTTCTGCACTATTACATTCACCATACGCTATTAATGCATTCATTCAGTCAATTACGTTCTACACATACATTCATCTAAACTTTCACACACCAACAAACAAGTATATAGCTCTTTTTTTAAACCAGGAAAGTTCGTTCTTAGAAGAACTTTTTTTTTCTTCTTTTTTCTTTTCTTTTTTATTTTTTTTAACAATATTTAAATTTTGGGGGATTTTCTTTAAAAAAAAGGAAAAAATAGAACTGGAGGAGCAAAACAATGAACTTCAGGAAAAAAAAAAAAGAAAAACTAGCAATGGTGACTTTCTTGCTTGCGGCAGATCAGATCAATAGACTGCTCCGCGTAGCATAAAGTAGCATTGCATTTTATGCAGAGCACTTTCAAATATTGGAACTGTGGACGGATGTCCACATTTTGAACAGAAAGATGCACTCTTGAAGTGCTTGGCTGTGATGAATCCGTAGGAGCAGGAACGACTCTCATCCTTCGGCATTCCTCCCGAGCAAGGTTTACTGGATGAAGGGTTTCATCATGCTCTCCGTTCCGCATGAATATTTTTTGTTTGGATCCCCACGAGACAGCACTCTCTGGCAGATATTGCAGGTCACCAAGGTGGCATTGGTCTTTGTTTGCCCGTCTGGATATTTGAAAAATTTCCACACCACAGATGAAAAACGTGGTGTGCGTGGTGGCTCTTCCAAAAAATCATCCTCAGACGAATGAGGAGATCCAGGAGATGCCTGCTACCCTGAAGCCATTGTTTGGTTAGAAAACAATTTGAGCTAAGTTAAAACCTAGTCAAAAAAGCTTCTTCTCTGCAAGAGATGCTCCTCCACAGAAGGTTAAAGAAGAATGATTGAAATGGGTGGGGTCTTTCAATAGTTAGAACAGGAAGTGTAATGAACCAATCAAATCTCTTTTTTTCAGGTCAAATGGGATCCACGCACCGTGCGCTTACGCAGCATGCACCCAGCGCACATCCATGAAATTGAATTTAAAAAGAATATAGGATTAAATGTTTTTTTAAATGTTAAATATTTCGCGGGATTCGCGCACCCACCACGTCTTGTACGCATATGACGCATCGCGGAAGCTCGCAAGCGTCGCGTAACAAGCACCCCTGCCACCCCCACTCATAGGGGACCTGTTGCCCATCACCTCTGCCACCTCCACTCATAGGGGACCTGTTGCCCATCACCCCTGCCACCCCCACTCATAGGGATTATGTTGCCCATCACCCCTGCCACCCCCAATCATAGGGGACCTATTGCCCATCACCCCTGCCTCCCCCACCCATAGGATGGGTGATGCGCCACACATCCATCATACTACAACATTAGGTATGTCAGCAAAATACATCCCCCCTATCATCATGACAACAGTGTGTAGTCTGTGACAAATACCCACAACTGTGATTATGACTTCGATCATACAATGTAACTAACAGCACATGTGTGACCAACAAATGAGTGTGGCCTACACAAGGCAAGCATCACTATAGCACTGTGTCAATGTAAAAATAACAGCCCCTCACTGTGTAGAACAAAAGTTAAGTGTGGGCTTCCAAACTGCAGCAAATATCGAGCATTGTAGTGATGAGGTCTAAACCCCCCCTCATCACAGTGACCAAAAGGTAAGTGTCATCATGGTCAAAGTCGCAAATGCCAAACAGCATGTATGATTCCTGGTCCCAATACATGACACACTTTTGGGGCAAACTAGTGGTTGAGTCCCATACCCACAGAGATGTGGTGAGGCTAACAGTGCAGTGAAAACAAAACATACTCTCGGCCAAGCACCACACATGGGGGCTCACAATGCATATAGTGTACAATGACACAAGAGCAGAAGAGACCATCACACAGCATACACACATCTCGAAAATAGACACACAAATCAAAACATCGTGTGTAGACTGTAGGTGTCAAGTCACAAACTCCCATTCCATGCCAGCAATGGCACCTAACAACCAGGATCAATGTGCAGAATGATGTGATATGACTCACAGGGACAGCAGGGAAAATCGCAGAAACAGCATCCAGACAATGGTCCACAACAGCAATACCAATGCACTGATGCAGATGTACATACACAAACAGGCAACCTCACACTGCACATCTGACACAACATGTGTGTGTGTGTGTGTCTCAGTATCCCCAGGCAATGACACAACACATGAGGGGGGCTGAACCACAGTGACACAGATGTGGACACAGTGCCATACAAAAGTAAACCATCATTGGGACACCCTTAGTGGACAATCAGGCATTGTGAGATGAGAGGGAGCACAACAGGCACATGTGACACAAGCTGGAATGAACACAAACTAACACAGCAAGAGACTGACGCACAACATCACTACCCCCAGGGACCAGACATTGGGGTGACACAAGCATGCATGACACCTCCACTGTGATGACAAAGGTAGATGTCTTACAAACTGTGAAAACCAGACATGTGTCCTGTGCCACAAACGTGCACCACATCAACACAAACACAAATCACTCAGCATGGCCAGTCATCCATGGACAAACAGGAGCTAGGGGCCCATCCATGCAAACATTTATCAGTCCACCCTCAACACCACACACCCTGAACTGCAACAATGTGCATCTGTTAAACCCACATGGACAGGTGACAATGCACATGCACCCATGACAGACACACTAATGTTGGGAGGAACTAAGGTGCACAGACTCATCAAACAAGGACAGTTCATAACCCTGGTGAATGACAGATATACTGCACAGTATGCGGTACCTGGCCATGATGTCAAAGCTGACGTAACCTTCAGAATACCTCCCACAGTCCCAGGACAATGAAGAAGCCAAGGAGAACCACAATGCACACATGCTGACACCTGCAAATATTACAGCCCTGAACCCGACACACATACACATGTCTCAATCACTGAAAGGTAGCACCTAGAAACAACTACATGATATTTCGAACTAACAGTCCCTTGGGGACCCCTGACTGTGTCCCATCTGCATCTGACAACATCACTACAACTCAGAACTGAAAAATCCCAATGATGAAACACCAATTAACAGTAGTGTGTCATGCACCCACACATCAGGTAGTCCATGGCAAAGTTGTGGGATGAACACAGTACCACTCTGCAAGCGTAAACAACAGGAACATATCAAGGGAACACTGCCTGTGTATGAAAAGGGAAGTGGACACACACACACATGCTAACACAACACACACCATGGGCCCAGGCTATGTCACGGAACAACACACTTACTTGAGGGGACCCAACTCCTAATGAAGCCCAGCTGTGCCAAAAATAGTCACAGCACGTCTCACTCATATCAGCAGAACACTTGGTCAGTCAGCCATCAGTTACCACACAATGAAGGCTCTGGTCACAACAGCCTGGTTAAGTGAGTCTCCCCTAAGTCATCTGCACATACTCAACACATATGTACAGCAAGTTGCACAGAGGACCCAGTTGCTCCTATACCAATGATGCCCACACCTGTAGGTCCAGTGGAGATGTGCCCTAAGTCAGGGAAATAGACAAATTGGACAATGGGAAGCACATCATATGTGCATGTGTGCAAACCACAGATGTGACCATGCACATGAAATGTTCACAGAGATGTCCACAAATTGTTGATCATGACACACCCAGTTAGCTGCAAAGGATGACATGGATACAACCAGAATAGGATACATATCTCATGGACCACATGGAGTACCTCACATCAACACCTCAGTATTCAACATTGGAAACCAAGCATTAAAGGTGCATGGGCATGCTAAACATCATCAACCTAAAGTACAGCTAAATCATGTACACAAGGATAAAGAAAAACGCTTTATTCAGCATATGAAAATGTAAATGTCCGTTAAAACAAGGGCCAAAGGCCAGTCCATTATCAAATTACAAGGAGTGAACATGAGTGACAACTGTCACATGTTGCTTGCCTGTCCTGGTAAGGACAGGGAACATCCCCTCGGAGGGGCATACATGGGGGCAGGCCAGGCACAGCAGGGACAGGATCAGGGCACAGCAGAAGGAGGCAGTGAAGGGGTGGTGGATGCAGTAGAGTCATTTGCAACTGCAGTGGAGCTGACTGAAGTGGTGGGTGCAGTCACAACTGTGGGCCACAAGTCAGATGGGGTGGGTGCCAGCACAACTTCAGTGGGAAGGTCAAATGGAATGGATTGGGTCCCCACTGCAGTGCCCAAGTCAGACGGGGTGGTCATGGACTCCACTGCAGTGCCTAAATCCATGTGAGCGGAATGGGGTGCAGGTGAGGTCGGCAGGAGAGAGGGGGGACAAGGTCCCCACATCAGTGGCACTAACCGTCTGACAGGGTGTGGAGGAGCAAGGGATAGGGGGAGGGCCTCATCATTTTGGGGATGGTGTATCTGTGGGTAGGGGAACCTGGGGCAGGGTTTGGCGGGGGAACCTCTGGAGTGGTGGCCTGAAGGATGGAGAATGGAGACTTTGCCTTGGAGCTACGTGGCAGCGGTGGGGTCTTGCTCTTCGGGCTCTGGGGGGTCTTGCGGGTGGGGGCCTCATTCTGACTGCGCCTAGGGGAGGGTGTCCGGGTGTGAGCGGCACTCCCCTCTGTGTGTGGGGACTTCCTCTTAACCTTGTAATCTGGATCTGCTGGGTCGGTGGGGAAGAGGCCATGGTCACAGAGGAAGAGGTTTTGTGGAGATGGGGTTGCAGGTGAGGCAAGGGAAGAGGGCTGGGAGGGAGAGGTTTCGGAGGACTGTGGAGTGGTTGTGGATGACTGTGTGTGTGTCTGCAAACCAGCCCCTGTGAGTGTGGTGTCAGTCCACTGCGCTTGCTTGTGTGCACGTCTGGTCCTTGGTTTGGGTGTGTGGGTGCTGCCTGTGTCTGTGGCTTTGTGAGAATGTGCAGGTGTGTGTGTGCTTGGGACAGGTAGGCTGCTAGGAATCGTGGGTGGTGCAGGGGTAGGAGGGGTGTGGGACTGTTGGAGGAGGGACACTGCTGCCGTCAGGGAGGAGGCCACGGACTGATTGGTCCTCTGTAGGGGAGACATGCCCCATGAAATGCCCTCAGGGCTACAGGGGAAACAGGGGCAGAGGGTGCAGTGCCTGGCACAAAGGAGACATGCTCCCAAAAACGGGAGCCTCCAGTGACCTCTGGGATGGAAGCCGATGGGAGGTTGGTGATGGTGGTGGTGGGAGCGGTGGCGGGGACAGCTTCACTAGCTTGGGTTTGGTGGCTGCTGACACCCGCCTCCACAAGGGAGTCATCCTCAGAGCTGCTGTGTACCTCAGCTGGGGGATGATGCTGACGACTCCTCTGTGTGGCTCCACTCGCCCTCTGTGCCACTGGGTCCCCCTGACTCCTCTCCTTCTGTCCCTGTCAGGCTCTGTGACTCCTCCTGGTCCATGGAACTGTCCCCTCCTGTGGCCGTGGATGTATCTGGATAGGAATAAGAAGAAAGAGAACAACATCAGTCACCTGCACTGACTGCACACACCACATCACAGGGCAAGCCCTTGCATCATCAGCTGAACACTGCTCAAAGTGCCAAAACTGTTTAGAATAAGCCAATTGTCATTCTAAACATCAACCATGGCACACATATCCCTCCTTGACTTACACCCATATGTCTGTTGCATGTTGGATGCTAATACCCCAATGTCCCGACATGCACCACCCACACATCAGTTGGACATGCATGTGAACATGTAGAAGCATGTCACTATACACACAGCACATCTCTTGCCACTGACTCATTACAGGTATCCGGATGAAGGGATGGGCAGAGACTCATTTCACATGCTTGTGATGCATGCCAGCAACACACACTATGATGTTCTCATGTCCTGATAGTCAATGGCAGAATGGGGTGCATGGTGCACACTTGAACACAATGCAGGATCACTCATAACAAGTTAAATGCCATGGCACTGGCATGCCTTGAAAGTTAGTCAACACTGTCTCCTGTCACAGGGGCAGGACATCCAGACAACAACAGTATGCACTGTGTCACAATCATAGCTCAGACGTAAAGCTAACTCTGCAGATGACAAGTGCACTTGCCCATACCTTGCAAACAACATATCCCTGACCCAGAAGACCCCACATCATGCAAATCAGACATATGAGTCTCTGCAAATAAAACTCCCTGTACATTAGCACATCACAGTCTGCCATGCATGTAACCCAGCTGTCTGAAGTATACAGTTGCATACACCATTGTGCGCTGTCAGATGATCACACACCTATATGTCACACAGGTCTTGTCTCTCACAGTCACATCTCAGATGTCCTGCTGACCCTCAAAATCATGGACACCCCAGTTGTACATAACAGGAAGCCACACCATAATGACACAGAGGCAGACACCTGAAGGCACATGTCACTAAGCACAACCTGTAAGTTGATACACAGGAGTGGGATTGCAGAGTGTTTCTAAATGCCCTTGAGGAGGCATGACTGCCCAGGTCTGCGTGAAACAGTGTTTGGCCCTGGACAGTAGTCAGGTGGCTAAGCAAGTGTGACATACTTTATATACATACTCCTGAGGCCCACAAATTAGAGTCCCCTGCTGCATGGTTTTGTTTGAAATATCCCAGCCACATGTGGCGAGTCAGACCAGCAATTATAACACATATCAAAGGCACACACAGATCAAATGTCAGATCCCAGGCATTGGGTAAACAATTGAACCACCCATGAAACACACAGCAGAGTCACGGGAACAGATGCTGTCCGGTAGCTGAAGCATAGCTGACTGCAAGGACACAGTGCCCTAGTGACACAAGCAACAGACTGTAGGGGCAACACCTGTGGAACAGATGAGGAGGGTGCATCACACAATTGAGGGACCTGAGTATTGGACTACAAGACCTACATAATGTGGAAGTGTGACCAGGCCAAAAGACTGCAATTAGCATGTCAGACATAGTACACAGATTAGGCATGGACTTACCTCGTTCTTGCTGCTGTCTGACTTTCAGCTGCCTATGCAGGTCCGGGAAGACCACTGCCAGGATCCAGAGCATGTGGGGGGTCAGGGTCTGGTGTCCGCCACTCCTGCGTGGAGGTGACAACTTCAGCTGGACTCTAGCGATCCTCCGGGTCCAGCCCCGAAGGTCCTGCCACCTCTTCTGGTTGTTGCGGATCCGGCACTTGTAGACCCCAACCGAACGAACTGCCCAGGCGATGGTCATCCATATGTCCTGCTTCTGATGGGCATCAACCTGTGAGGATGACAAAGTTAAAATTCCATTAACACACATGCCCCATATTTGTGATGCACACATTTGGATATACATGTCATCATCACAAAGGAAAATGAGTTTCACAGGTAGTGCAACCATGGGAAAGGACAAATAACCTGCATGTCTGACATGTTAACAATGCCTGGGAAGTTTAAGCTTGCACTAATGCACTTTAGCAGCACAACACCTGTTCATTACATGCACCTACACACTTTGGGGGATGAAAGTACTCAGTGAGTATGCTTGACACTGCTAGTACTGCTAGTCAGACAACATGCACAATTAGGAAGGCAGTGGACTGCACACTCACCTGCTCCCCTGGTTTCCCATACAGCTTGCTGTACTGTGGAAGGAGCCCTTCCAGCAGGGCCTGGTTCTCCTCCTCAGTGAAGGCTGGAGCCCTCTCCAGAGTACGTGCCATAGCAGGAGCCAGAGGATGCAGAGACAGCAGCAGTGGTAGCAGGGATGTGGTCCAGGAGCATGTAGTGCAGGAAAGTGAGCTCCCTGGGGGCCAGCCAGCCTTATATCTGTGCTGCAGAGGCAGAATCTGTGCCATGTGTCCCAAGTTATAGGTCCAACACAGTCGCATTCTATGAATCTCGCCAATCCATGGAAATGTAAGACTCCTACACGCCTTACACATCGTTCAAATCTTCACCTTCATGAAACACTAGGAATTGCAACATTGTTGTAGGCATCCAACTGAATTTCCAGTGCACAACTCGTACAAGTTTTGAATCCGCATCCATCTCCATGACAGTCCAGAGCCAATGGGTGCGCCCGGCTCAGTCAACTGACTGTACAACGCGTATTTTTGAAAATACACATGCACCCGTCTCCATACGATTCAATGACAAAGCCATACGTCTGTCTCAGACCATGCCTACCAGGCGCACATGCATGATAGCCACCCGCTTTGGGCCTCATTGCAGTCAATGGCAAAGCGTACGCACGGCTCGGTCATGAACCGTGCAATGCGTACGCATTGTCACCCGCGTCGGGCCTCATTGCAGTCAATGTTAAAGTGTGTGCACGGCTTGGTCATGAACCCTGCAATGCGTACGCATTGTTACCTGCGTCAGATCTCATTGCAGTCAATGGCAAAGCGTACGCATGGCTTGGTCATGAACCGTGCAATGCGAACGCATTGTCACCCGCGTCGGACCTCATTGCAGTCAATGGCAAAGCATACGCATGGCTCGGTCATGAACCGTGCAATGCGTACGCATTGTCACCCGCGTCGGGCCTCATTGCAGTCAATGGCAAAGCGTACGCAGTAAGGGCATCCCACTTTGCTTTCATGCGGGCATGGTGCGCAGCCTGCTCCTGTTGCATGTCCTTGAGTATCCCCACTACCTGGCCAAATCCTCTGGTGCTATCCTGGTACGCATCTATGATGCGTGCCAGTTGGAGGTCATCATGCAGTCCGGACCCCTCTGCAAGGCGCGCCCTCTCACTCCCACCCCTCCCAGCACCCTTATCCACATGGGCAGGACCAGCAGCAGGATGCACAGGTGACACTGGGGCCCCTTGGGTGGTGTTGCTGGTGGTGTTTGCTGTAGCTTCCGGGGGGTCCTGTGTCCCTGTGCTGTGGGTGTTCAGTGGCCTTTGTCTGTCCGTGTTGGCGGGGGTGCCCTGTCAGTTTCCAGATGCTGGAGGTGTGGGTACAGGGGGTGCAGATGTTGATGCTGCTGGGCTGCATGATAACTCACACCAGCGGGGCCAGGTTGGTCATCGTCATCCAAAGAGGACAGAGACAGAGTCAAACCAGAGAGCTCAGTAACCACCAGAGTCTGGGACTGGGAATCCTCTTCATTTGGTGCTGGGTCCCCAGCACCACCTGTGTTTGGAAGAGACACACAATGTAAGTTATGTTTCTACAGGCATCAATGGTTCACAAACATGACATTTTCTACTGTACAAACAGATGCCTGCCTGTACACTGCTTTTTTCCAGCTTGTCACGGACAGAGTTTGATATTGTTGTTGCCCATTTCCCAGCAGGGCCTTGTGCCCCCACTACAGAGCCCAGTGTCAGACATCTTGTCAGTCCCATCCAACTCCCTGTGAGGCGAGCATGGTTCAGTGTTTGCTTGTTGGGCCATGTGGTTGGGTGTGGATTGTCTGTGACTGCATGTGACTGCAACTCCCATCATACTTTTGGCTACACCCCCTTCCCAGCATGCCCATACATCCTCCCTCTTGACTCTGCTTCCCTGTGAGGGGGTGTGACAGCAATGGCAAGATGGCTGACTGTAAAGTCGTGGTGTTTGTTGTTGCCCATTTCCCAGCAGCGCCTTGTGCTCCCCACAACAGAGCCCAGTGTCAGACATCTTGTCAGTCCCGTCCCACTCCCTGTGAGGCGAGCATGGTTCAGTGTTTGCTTGCTGTGCCATGTGGGTGGGTGTGGATTGTCTGTGACTGCAACTCCCATCATGCTCTTGGGTACACCCCCCTTCCCAGCATGCCCATAATTCCTCCCTTTTGACTCTGTTTCCCTCTGAGGGGGTGTGACAGCAATGGCAAGATGGCTGACTGTGAAATCCTGGTGTTTGTTTGGCTACACGTCCAAAGAGAGCAGTTGTGCTTCACACAGCAGAACCCAGTACGGGGTATCTTTTGCTGATATTTTCCACCCTGTGAGTTGTGTGGAGTTTGTGTTGGGGTATGTCTCCACATGCTGGTAAGTATGGTCAGAGCTGTCAGTCCTCCTTCCCACCTGGCCAGACATCCCACCATGAAACGTGCTTCCATTGTAGGGCATGCAAGTTGTCTTTCAGGATGTCAGTCAGTTGTGTCCTGCTTCTGATTTGAGCACAACCCCTACCAGGGCCTTGTGCTCCCCACAGCAGGACCCATTATCAGCCAGCTTGTCAGTCATTTTCCACTCCCTGTGATGTGGGCATGTTTCAGAGAGGTCTTGATGGGCCAATCAGGAGGGTGAACATTTTATGTGACTACAAACCCCATCATGCTTTTGGATACACTCACTTCACCTGCATCCCCACTATTCCTTCCTATCAGTCAGCTGCACTGTGAGGTAGTGTTTTTGTGGTGGCAAACTGTGTTTATTTAGCTTTGTGCCACTGCCTTGCTCTATTTATGTGTAGGTTGGTGCATGTCATGACACAGTTCCAAGTCACTATGAGATGGCAGGTAATGTGTTTGTATGACTGGCATACACATCTTGGGCTGACTATCTATTGGTTACTGTAGCTTTACTTGCGGTGCATGGTTTCACTCTCCCCTTGCCACACAATATTGGGTATGTTGTTTGTTTACTCACCAGGCTCTGGGATGTCTGTTAGGCCATGGACTCTCTCTGGTGGTAGGATGTCCCGCACCTTCTCCTCACAGGTCCTGAGGTAGACTGGTTTGGCAGGAGGGCCACCGCCAGGCACTGACTCAAAGCGTGATCGTTTTCAATGAGTTTCTTGACCCTCCTGCGCATGTCATACCACCTGTTCTGGATATCGTCCTTTGTTCGCCTTGCTGGTGCTTAAGCGTTCACCTTGTCCACAATCCTCACCCACATCTTGGTTTTCTGTGACATGGGGGTCCTCTGGACCAATGTACCAAACTAATGTGGGTCTACTCTGATGATCTCGTCTACCAGCACTTCTAACTCACTATTTGTGAACTTTGGATTCTTCTTTGGGGGCATGGTGATGGGTATTGGTGGTGAGTGATGTGTGTGTGAGGGTGCAAGTGAGGGTGGGTTAGGGTTGGTTTTGCTGGCGGTATGTGTGTGTGCTTTTTGGAGAGGTGCTGATGGTGTGTGAGTTGTGTGATGTGGAAGTTGTGAGTGTGTCTATGGTTGCTGTGTAATGGTGTTTGCTGCTGGCTGTGTCTCATGTTTTCAAGGGATCATGGTAGTGATTGTAGGCCTTTATATATTTGGAGTTGTGGGTGTGTCTTTGTCCCAGGTTTTGTTATTTGATATGTATTGGCTTTGTCATTGCTTGTTTGGTCCTTTTTTTGTCTTTGTTCCTTTGGGTTTTGTAGGCATGATGGAGACGTTCTTCTGACAGAAACATATACTGATGTTGGCTCGTGCGGGCTTCTCCGCCTCGTTCACGCTGCCTATCTTCTGTGTTTCATACGCGTCGGTTGCGGAGATCTCTATTACTTGTGGGCCCGGGTTTCTGTGTGTGTCGGTCGTGCGGCTTGGTCTCCATGCGAGTCGGTCTGGGTTTGTGTCGGCCGGTGAAACTCGCGTCGATTTTCCGGCTGGATCACTATTTTCCCTATGGCTCGGTTGTACGGCTTGTATTCCGTACATGTTGGTTGTAATTCACACGCGTTGCATCGTACTGCATGGGTCGTACGCCGCTGGTCCATGTCGGTCGTTATCCGGTCCGGGTCCGTGTCGGCCGTTACGATTTGGGGCCGGAATCGGAATCGACCGCTTAGTGTTTAAACGACTTTTGTAACATATAGATGTCTAGCTTGTAAAGGTGGTGTAGTTCGACTGGGCCCATTTATAAACCATGCTATGGGATGGTTTATGTTTTACCCACCAATTTGCATTTTTGAATAGTTTTTACTGATAAGTGTTCCGGTAGACACATGTTAAAATTAAGCTTGTGTATGGGTATAGTGGCGCTACTAGGAATAGGGGGGTTTCTGTTTGATTTCGTACGGTTAAGGAAGGGCGGGGGTGGGTGTGGGGGAGGTGGTTATGTTGCTGATTGAAACACAGAATATAGTAACGAGCAGATGTCGAGCTACTAAAGGTGATCTAGTACCACTGGGAGCACTTATAAAGCGCTGTATGGCTTGGGATATGTTTTAGTGGCAAATTTGCATGGTTTAATACGTTTTGCTGATGAGCATTTTGGGAGACATCTGTTGAAATTAAGCCTCTGTTTGGCTATAGGGGTGCTTCTATGTTTGCTTGGGCTCTTTCTCCTATTGCGTAAAGTTAAGCAAGGGCGGGTGTTGAGGTGGTGTAGTGGTACTATGTCTATTTATAAACCATCTTATGGTATGGTGTATGTTTGAGTTGCAAAATTGTATGTTTTAATAGCTTTTGCTGATGAGCGTTCCGGCAGACACCTGTTGAAATTAAGTCTATCTATGGCTAGTGGCTGTAATGGGAGTGCAGGGGCTCGTTGTTTGGTATTGTAAGGTTAAGCATGGGTATGGGTGGGGGTGGGGGATGTGTTTATGTTGCTGATCATAAGACGGACATTTGTAACGTGGGCATGTGTAGTTAGTAAAGGTAATGTAGTTTGAGTGGGCCTATTTATGAACCGTGATATGGTATTGTTTATGTTTTTCCCGCAAATTTGCATGTTTGAATACTTTTTGTTGATAAGTGTTCCGGCACACTCCTGTTAAAATTAAGCCTGTGTATGGGTATAGTGGCACTACTAGGAATGGTGGGGGATTCTGTTTGATTTCGTACGGTTAAGGAATGGCAGGGGTGGGTGTGGGGGATGTTGGTTTGTTTCTGATTAAAACACAGAATTTAGCAATGTGCAGATGTCGAGCTACTGAAGGTGATGTAGTACCACTGGGGGTACTTATTAAGTGCCCTATGGCATGGTATATGTTTTACCTGCAAATTTGTATGTTTTAATACACTTTGCTCATGAGCGTTCCCGTAGACGGTTGTTGAAATTAAGTTCTTGTATTGGTATAGTGTGTTTACTATGTTTGGTGTGGCTCTTTTTTTTAAAAATTTTGTAAAGTTAAGGAAGGATGGGGAAGAGGGTGGTGCAGTGGCAGTGTGCCCACTTATGAATCGCTTTATGGTATGGTATGTGTTTTCTGGAAAATTCCCATATTTTAATACGTTTTGGTGATGAGTGTTCCAGCAGACAGGTACAGAAATTATACAAAATTTCTGTGGATAAGACATCTTCGTTCTGATAGACACTCTTGTACTGTGGTAGAAGACTGATAGCGTTGATGGAAAATTATGAAACTTGGTGCCATTGTAGATTATAATGGAAGGTTACGCTGTTTGTTTGGTACTATTGTGTAGTTAGTGTGCTGAGTGGGAGAAAAAAAAGTGGGGGTGCTCTAAAAGTGTGGGATATGCAAGTTGGGGTGTGGTCTAAATCAAGATAAGTATCATTGTGTGCTTTAGAAAATCCTCTCCAATTATCGAAAGGTTCGGAAAAAAACATTGTTTAAAGGATTACCCTTTCTTCTACAACGTGGGTAACCTAGCGTGATGTCTCCAGTTCTCAGTAGTGAGCAAAATAAGCATGCGTACATCGATGTGCATGCTGTAACTGCAGTGTAATAAAAAAATAAAGAATTGACTATCTTTGAGAGTGCCGATCCCCAGTCCGGCCCAATTAAAGCGCAGTATGCATGCATCCCAAGCACTGCGCCATTCAACCATCTTCTAATTGATGGATATATTCCTGCTTATATATATACATAAATCTGTTTGTCCACTTATCTTAAACATCTATGAGCGTACTCGCCTATAGTAAGCACTGTGCAATTCATGCAGCGATTTGCCTATATATGCAGAGATATATCTGTCCCAGAAACAATCCTAAGCATTTATCAGCCCACCCGTCTATCGTAAGTACTGGTCTTTGCATTCATTCATCCTTCCATCCATCTATACATTGATACATTGATCTATGTATCTATGTATCTATCCATTGATGCATCTGGCCATGCATCCACTCGCCCTTTATTCAACTAGACGTTCTTATTTCCGTGCATCATCTGCCCCGATCTTAAATACAACATATTATACTCATCCAGCTACCCTCTTAAGGCGTTGAAAAGACTTGCGAAAAGCATTGACAATCAGATTTTTTAATAAAGAATAACAATGCTTTGAGTTACACTTTGAGGAGCATACTTCAACACCCTTCTCTGGTGGTGTTTTAAACAAAGGTACATCTAGCGAAAGAAATATAAAGGAGCTTTTAAGTGTAATACGTTCATTTAGAAACGTAAAGTTTTTTCGAGTTGTTTATAGGTACACTGTTTTAAAGTGGCAGTGACTGGCAGATACTGAATACCTGTACTTCTTATATTTGAGAAAGTATACCAGAGAGATAATTTGGGGTGGTGTGAACCTTGAGTTCTATATTTCCATGTGAAGTACAGTATAGGAATATAAAAGTAATTGGGAAGCTTTTATGTTCATATTAAAGAGGGGGTGTGAGAACTTAGTGAGGCAGGCAAAGTGTGTTTTTTCGTAGCACTAAAACAAGACTGTGTGTAAGGTGAGAGCAGGTTTGTGCTGAAGTTGCCTTGTTGTGGTCATTTGCAGAGGCACAAGCAGAGGGAAGTTTCGGGGGAGCCTAATTTTTATAGCAATAGGCAGAGTGGGCATGTAGGGGTTGTAAAAAGGGGTGAAAAAGAACAGAGTCTCCTTTACAAGAAAATGATGTTTTGAAGACCGGTGAAGTACTCGGGTGCGGCTCTGTATGTGCGCCTGGGAAGCTGTGTCAGAGAGAGCGGGGCACTGGGCGTTGCACGCATGGTGGTCTGTCTGCTAATCACCCCACGATGATGTTGCTGGTGCGTTGCGAAAAGAGTAGGGAAATATTGATAGAAAATGGCTCTCTTAAAGGATTTCCCTTCTCCTACAATGCGAGTCAGTTGGCATGATGTCTGCACTTCTAAGTAGTGAGCAATGTGCATGCTCTCACAGTGTCAGTGCAGTGCAATAAAGAAAAAAAAATGTGTTACGTTTGTGAGGTCGGAAAATAGAGCCCTATAAAGACCCGATTTGAGCCTCCCAAAAATAAAGTGCTGGTGGTCACGTCCCCTCTGACGCCCCCTCCAGTTAAAGCCCTGGGTGCAGTGTTATGTTTGCAAAGTTGTTGATAAAATTGTTAGGTAATAATGGACATTTTTATGTGTGCTGTTTGGTTGATATCATTCTAAGTACATACATTAAAATTTAAAAAAAATACTATTTATAAAGTTGCGTGCGGTGGATTGCAGAGAAAGTGGTGTGGGGTGGTGGGGTGCGGCGGAGATGTGAAAAGTATGAGGTAGTGCAGTTATATATAAATTGTAAAGGAGTATGCAAATAATTAAATAAATAATTGCAGTATGTTGTATGGCACTACTTGTCAACCTAGTACTCATCTGTCGTGCTCCATCACGTTGCAGCACTGGGTCTGGAAGTTGTTAGTGGAAGTTTTGCAATTTTAACATAGTGAAGAAATGTGAAAAATAATCAAATCGATTTTTTGTTTTTCATCAAAATATTTTGTTTGGATCGAAATGTGGAAATGCCTAGAAGAAGTGAAAAAAAAGCAAGGAGGAGAAAAATATATATTTGACCAAAAGGAAAGATCTTGAAGTAGAAAAAAATGTGAGTAGTAGAGAAACTGTTTGTTCGAGTAAAAGAAAAAGACATTTTTTGAAAAAAATATTACGAACATTTAATGAGAAAAACAAAACACGAAACAAAAAGAAGAATCTTTAGTAATTCTTTATTTTCCAAAAAGAGGTTGCCAGCCAACGTGTTTCGTTCATGAATTCAACTTCTTCAGGGCTTCGCAACCCATATACTACGAGCACTCTTCTGAGGTTTCAATCCAGCCCCCTCACTTTCAAACGGTGCTTTTGGACAGTACTTGCAGTTCAATTCATGAACGAAATGCGTTGGCTGGCAACCTCTTTTTGGAACATAAAGAATTACTAAAGACTTACTAACATCAAGGCTCATTGACTAATTGACTACTATTGTCACAATAACGAGCGGTGCACCACTCCACAAATCCCATTCTCTCAATTCTCTGCACAGCAGTTGGCACTCAACGACGGTGAGTGCTGGAGCCAGTTTGTGAACGCTCAACCCATATTTGACTACCGGTTTACAAATAAGGGAACAACACAGGGAAGTGCGGTCATTGTGTCCGCCGTTGTCTGGAACCACAATTAAACAATATTCAAAAGCAGTGGTAGGAAGTAGCATTGAGTTATTTCAAATGAAAAAAGAACAGGGTACTCTTTCTTTTCCACAGTTGTTTCTGACTGGAGAAGGTGGACGATGTGATGACCGACCTATATGGATTCCAGCTTCAGAATATCGGTCAACAAGATTATATTCTGAAGATCCTAGATTTCGACAATGCATTCCATACATATTCACCTTTTGTTTGAAAGTGATCTGTCTTCTCTCTCCTATGCAGTGAATCATATACGTAAAACTGGAGTTCATGTAAGACTTCTTTCTTTGTCAGAATTTGTGGAGAAAGTTAAAAAAACAGATGAAAATTTAGAAGCACAGTTAATCAATTTGATGGCATATCAACGTGGAACAAATGAGTATTTGTGTCGTTGTCATGGAGAACTCAAGTGTATGTTATGGAACTTAGGTACACCAACATGGTTTGTCACACTTAGCTGTGCAGAGTATGCATGGGAAGATTTGCTTCAGTTTTTAAGAGAAGCAAATTCTAATATAAAAAATCTTGAAACAAAGAATCCTGGTGAACTGTGTTCATTGGATCCTGTAAATGTGTGCAGATATTTTAATCATAAGTTTCAAGGTATGATGTCTTTTATCTGTAATAAAAAGAATCCACCTCTTGGAGAAGTTACTGATTTCTTTTAGAGAAATGAGTACCAAGCAAGAGGTGCACCTCATAAACATATGCTACCATGGGTCAAGGATGCACCTAAATTTGGAACTGATTCTGATGAAATAGTATTGTCTTTTATCAAACAGTATGTGACATGTGAGAATCCAAGAGAAGGAGGAGATAGAAGCTTGAGACAGCGAGTTTTACGTTTCCAAAGTCACTATTGTGGAAAGTACTGCAGAAGAAAATGCAAGTCTAAAGGAAAATTTTACACCAAATGTCGGTTTGGTTTTCCCCGTCCAGTCATTTGTAAAGGAAGAGTAAATTCTTTTTTTTCTTCTGTGAGCCCCATAATAACTCGGAAAATCACCAAAGAATACCTACAACTTAAAAAAAACAGAAGTGTCAAAGTATATCAATAACTACAATCAAGTCATTTTAAAAATGTGGAATGAGAACATGGACAACCAGTGTGTTGCGGATAACTCAATTGCTGTTACACGTTATGTTACAACGTACATAACAAAATCTGAAAAAACTGAGATGAAACAAATGTGGGAAGAAATTGCACAAGAGAATACTCTTAGCAAAACATTGTACAGCTTTAGTTTAAAAATGCTTTCCCACCGATAAATTGGATCGTATGAATGTTCAGACCGCTTGTGTTCTTCTAGTTAATTTCATGGTCAAGTCATGAGGAATCATTTGGGTACATTTAGGTCTTGCCTGCAAATGAAATAGTGTGTTGAAATCATTGGAAGAAATTGAACAATTAGGAGCAAATGAGCCAGATAGTACAGACATTCTTAAAACAAATATGTTGGACACATACTATCTGAAAAGGAGTCAACATCTGTTACAGCTATGTCTATATGAAGTACTTCAACATTACAGCTTCAAAAGAAATGTTAAAGAGAATTTAAAAGAAGGAAAGTTTGCAGTAGTTGGATGTGATGGTTGTTTAGTAAAACATGCAAAGGGTAATCTTATAAACCAGAAGAAACGTAGTTGTGAAACTCCAGATAAGAATTTTACTATTTAGCACTTCTGCAGCTGTTTAAACCATGGCATAGTGAAAGTGAATTACTTGGAGAGTTTGACTGCTATAAAGATTCTTTTAATGCTTGTAAAGATAGCATTCAATGTCCAATTTTCTGTACATATTTAAAAATGTTGAATGATGAAGTTGAACAGGAAAAGACTATTACAGCTGAAATAGCTCATGAAAGTTCTCAAGATAGTCAAAGTAGTGGTCCATGTAGTCAAGATCCTCTTGGACAACCAATGCTGGAAAATGAAGCAGCGATTGCTGTGCATGAAGTCGAAATTGCAATGCAACAAGCACACAAGGAGAATATAACATTGGAAAAGTTAGAAGAACAAGTAAATGTTGAACAGAAAGAAATATATGTGCAAGTGAGAGAACGGATATAACATGGTTTGTTGCATGAAAAAAAAGAATATCTGTGTTAATCTTTTAAACCTCTTCTGACAGCTAGGACAGGTAAAAGTTTTTTAATTAAAGTTTTGACCAGTTATCTTCAAAAAACTACTGGTTCACATTTATCTTGTGTGGTAACAGCTCCAACTGGATTAGCTGCACACAATGGTACAGGAGTTACTTTCTATAGATTATTGATGTTACCAGTGGAGCATGATATTAAATTAGAATATCAGAAGTTGTCTGGAGAAGCTTCTTATGATGTGTCAAGAGTGCTGAAGAAAATGAAACTTTTAATTATTGATGAGGTGAGCATGGTCTCAAACTTAATGCTTTCTTTTGTACACCCAAAAATGCAACAGGTATTAAAACAGATTACGACGTTCTCTTTGGAGGAAACCATTTAATTGTATTTGGAGATCTGCTACAACTAACCCCTGTAAAAGGAGATCCAGTGTTTAAAACTCTTCTACATGAAGACACAAAGAAATCTCTGGGAAGTATTGGAAATGTGAATCTGTGGTTAAATTTTTAATATAAAGAACTCACTCAGAGTATGTGACAAGCAAGAGATGAAGATTATGCAAATATTCTAAAAGATGTAAGAATTGGTGTTATAAGCAAACATGGTAAAGAAGCTTTTCAAAGTTGTCTACTAAAGAACTTGTTTACAAATGAAAACACACCAGCAGAAGTAATGTACAAGAAAATGAAAGAAAAAAAGTCTAGAGTTTGCTTAATGCCTACAGTGGACGAGTGTTATACATTTAATAGAAAGCTTATGAAATTGGAAATTCAAGAAAGCTATTGATAAAACAGAGCATCAAGGAATAACAATTGTTCTTTCAGAAAAACTACAGACTAAATTAGATTCTTTGGAAAAGTCTGTATCAAAAACTGCTGGCTTAGAATTTTTTTTTTAGATGTATGTTCCAACTGTCGGGTAATTTTGAAGTGTAATCTGAATGGAGAAGAAGGATTATTTTTTGCTTGTAAAAGACTTGTATGTTCGTAGAAAACAGTTTCCCTTCTGTTTAGCATAAGCAGTAACTATTCACAAATCACAAGGTTTAAGTGTGGATAATTCTTTGGTAAATGTTGGAAAAACTGTGTTTAGTGACGGAATGGTATATGTTGCATTATCTCGAGTTAGAACGTTGTCTGGTTTTTTTTTTTAATGATTTTGATGAGAACAAGGTTAGTGCTCATTTTAATTGTGTAACAGAATATAATCATTTGAGAAGACTCCCCATTAGGTGAATATCCTATGTATGAGAAACGTGTTATGTGTTCAAAATGCAAATATGTTGAAGAGTTAACTACGGTTAAAAAGCAGAAACGAAATCAACAGAAAAGAAAAGATGTAAAGAAGCAGAACATACAAACAAGTGATGATGTTGTTGGATGCTAATTAGAAAATGCTTCTGGTGTCAACTGCTATGAAAATGTCATTCTAAATGTTATATTTTATCTTGAAGATGTTTGTGGTAAAATTATGGAAAGTCAGTAAAAAACGTTATGTTCTGAACTCTACACTTTATTTCAAGAATTGAGAACTGATAGAAGTAAGATTCATTCTGCTTCTGGTATTCGCCAACTGTTGGATACAAGTACTGGATCCTTAATGTTCAGTGCTAATATACAGAAAGATGCACAAGAATTTCTGATGGTTATTGAAATTGAGAGTTTATTTGGACTCAGTTACAAATGGGAACAGATATGTGAAGAGTGTTTGTTAACTTCAAGCACTATAGTTGACAGAGAACGATTTTTATATTTGACAATATCTGACTGCAAATCTGTACCATTTTCCAAATTAATAAAAGAAGCTGATCATGAGACGATGTGTTCTCGTTGTAAATCAAGGATGCTATCTGCATTATGCCTACAAAGATATGGAAAATATTTGATTATGATGCTGCAACGCAGTCGACCAAATGGAAGAAAAGTGGAAACTAAAAATAAAAATGTTGTTGCTAATCAAGTATCTATTTCTGGAACAACTTTTGCAACAGTTGCTATTGTTTTCCATGCTGGAAGAACTACTACAAGTGGACATTATACAGTTTATTTAAAGTGTAATAATGGTTGGAGTGACTGTAATGATACACACTTGGAAATGAAATTGAGATTGCCTTGTGAATTACCCAACTCATACTTAATTTTTCTGAAACAAAGATTTTAGATACACTGTTCAGCTTTAATGGGAAGGTGTGTAGATCTTTAAGGAATTCATACTGGATGCTTTAAAAGTGAAATTTTTGATTCATTATCTGGTGTATTGGGAACATGTGCAGAGAAACTATGTAAGATCTTTAAGGAATTCATACTGGATGCTTTCAAAGCAAAATTTTTGATACATAATCTGGTGTATTGGGAAAATTGTGCAGAGAAACTACATAAGATCTTTAAGGAATTCATACTGGATGCTTTCAAAGCGAAATTTTTGATACATTATGTGTATTGGAAACATTGTGCAGAGAAAATACGTAAGATCTTTAAGGAATTCATACTGGATGCTTTCAAAGCAATTTTTTTTATATATTTTCTGGCGTATTTGGAAAATGTGCAGAGAAACTACGTAAGATCTTGAAGGAATTCATACTGGATGCTTTCAATGCAAAATTTTGTATACATTATCTGGCGTATTGGGTACATTTGCAGACAATCTATAAAGTAAAGGTAAGCTTTGAACATTTGAAGTACTATTGGATTTGTTATTTGTGTTGATTTTGTATTATATTTGAGAGAATTGTTTTTTTTTTTTTTAACAATCTAGTTGATTGTTTTTTTTCCCTGCTTTTTATGATGAAGCTACACTGGCATCACTGTGAATAGTGAAGTTAAGTAGCAGCTGATGACAGCCAAAAAAGGAAGAAAAATTGTCATCTGAATGTTAAATTGCAATAGCATTTAAAAAACCTTAGAAATACACTGAAAAAACTATAGGTTTTAGGGAAAGTCATAGTTAGTTGGACATTTCACTCGTAAAAAACCATAGAAATTCCCCGTTATAGTTAGTTCAGCTAACTATAACTCGCGCCCCCGCAATGCACTGCTGATGACGTCACATATTACATCACTCATGACATGGTCAGTGACATTACTGATGACATCACTGATGACATCTCAAATGACATCACTGATGACATCACTGATGACATCATCCAGTGACTGTGTGTTTCTGTAAAGTTTAAATATGTTTAATATATATAGGGAAAGGCGTATTAAAGAATGAGTGGGTGTATAAGTGTCTGAATGGTTGACTTAGTAGGTGTGTGACTGACTATAAGTCGATGATTAAACTTATCTTACTGAATGCATGGGTTAGTGAGTAAACTCTGTGAATGTCTGTATCTGTTTGTCTGTGTTATTGATTGCTTGTCTGAATATCTGTATGGGTGCCTGAGTGTTTGTGTGGGTGGGGTGGGGTGTGTCTGACTCTGTATATAGATGTGTGAGTGGGTGATTCACTGGGAGCATGGTTTCAAGAGGGCATCTGTGATGGACTGTATGGGTGGGTGAGTGTGTGTATGGGTGTGTTACTAAAGTGAATGTATATCTCAGATGTATATCTGTGAGTAACTACATATGTGAAAGGTAGTATATATGTGTATTGGAGTATATAAAGGGCTATAACTGAGAGTGTCAAGTGGCTTTAAACTTAATCGCCAATGGGCTCGTCTTCTTAGAGAGCCAATCCGCCCTACTCTATTGTCTAGGGGTTTCCAGGTGGAGGATAGTGTAGATAAGAGTTATACTGCCCTTTGTCAGCAAATTTTGACATCCCTAGACGAACTGGTCCCTCTGCGGAGGGTGAGGGATAGAACTAGAGTGACTAACGCCTGGTTTAATGACGATCTCAGACAGCATAGGATCCGCTGTAAACAGGCTGAGCGTACTTGGAGGAGAGGATATAAGGAGTCGGACAGGGTAGCGTATAAAGCGGCCCTACAGGTATATAAGACTCAACTAAGAAGTGCTAAAGCAAAGTTCTTAGAAGATACCTTGGGTAAGGCCACAAATAAATCGCAAACCCTATTCAAGTTGGTTAACAACTTATCTAATCCATCTTGTACAGTTCCAGCTATTCCGACTTCTCAAGATTTGTGTGATTCTCTGGCCGCTGCATTTGAGGAGAAAATTAGGACCATTTTGAGTGGACTCTCAGTGCCCGGACAGTTGGCGTCGCCGCTACCTCCCGTCCTGGAATCCCTCTGCCACTCGGCGCCTCTACGGGATAGCAACAGGGTAGATACTTTTTATTTGCCTTGCTTTCCCATTCCTTCACCAGAAGAATTTGGTGTCTTGGCCAATGGAGTGTCCTCGGGCTCACCACTTGACCCAATGCCTCATAAGATCTGGAAGGCATTTCAAGATGAGCTGTTTCCTCCACTCTACTCCATTTGCTGCCAGTCACTGACGACGGCGACAGTCCCAGATAGTTGGAAGGTGGCAATAGTAACTCCACTATTAAAAAAGGCTTCTTTAGATCCATCATGCCTGGCCAACTATAGGCCCATCTCGCTTTTACCTTTTGTGATAAAGGTCCTTGAGAGATGGGTGACAAGAGCCTTGTCCAACTTTCTGGAAACAAACTCTTGCCTAGATACAGCTCAATTTGGCTTTAGACCAGCCCACGGTACTGAGACCGCATTGGTTACCATGTTAGATGATCTACGAACGCGTGTCGACAGGGGCAGGTCAGCCTTTCTAGTGCTGCTCGACATGTCGGCCGCGTTCGACACGGTTGACCATGTGGTTCTCTTGGAGCGTCTCCAAAGTGTGGGAGTAACCAATCTAGCCCTAAGCTGGTTAACGTCCTATCTCAGTGACAGACAGCAAGCTGTGGCTTTACCACCATTTCGATCAGCCACTCGACAGGTGAACCAGGGTGTTCCTCAAGGGTCGGCGATTAGCCCGATCCTGTTTAATTTATATCTTCGACCCCTTATAGAACTTATTAAGTCATTCGGCATATCAGTCATCAATTATGCCGATGACACTCAACTGATTTTTTCATTTGAGGGTAGTGAGTCGGTCTCGAAAGACACTTTTCATCACTGTATGTCGGCCACAGCCGAATGGCTGCGAGCTAACTCACTCCAGTTCAATGGGTCAAAAACGGAGGTTCTCCATTGCTCTCCTGATCGCCTTCCTCGTGTGTTACCTGACGACTTCTGGCCACCTTCTATTCCGGGTTCTGTGGAAGGAGCTAAATCAGCTCGTAACTTAGGAGTGGTGTTTGAACCTGGCCTACAGCTGGATGTTTCAGTAAATAAGACTGCAGCGACCTGCAAGGGCCTGCTTCGTGCCCTGCGCAAAATTTTGCCAATACTCCCCCCAGGTGTCAGAGCAGAGGTAGTGCGTAGTATCATACTCAGTAGGTTAGACTACTGCAACGCACTACTTCTAGGAGCTCCTAAAAAATTGATCCTTAAGTTGCAGAGGATCCAGAACATGGCTGCGAAACTGGCCTTGTCGCGACCACGCTCTGCTTCTTCTTCTACAGCTTTAGCTGATCTACATTGGTTGCCGGTACAGCAGAGGATCGCTTCCAAGGCGTCATGTCTTGTATGTAGAGCATTGCATGGACTCGGACCAATTCCACTCCAGGGTCTGTTTTCATGGTATCAAGCTGCCCGACCTCTGAGATCTTCATCGGCGTTCCTGGTGCGGATTCCAAGGATCACTAGAGCAAGGATAGGTGGCCGTGCTTTTAGCTATACGGCCGCCACACTATGGAACTCCCTTCCTCTGGCGCTGAGGGGTAGTCAAGATCTGCTCTCCTTTAAAAGGGATCTTAAGACCTATCTGTTCCCAAGAGCAATGTAAAATATTCCTTCCGATGGTTTAATAGGGTCTCAGCGCCAGGATACCCTTTGGGTGACAGTTGCGCTTAAAAAGAAACAAATACATACATACATACATGATTGTGAGAGCTGCTATATGGATGAGTCTGTTCTTGTATCAGTGATTGTATAAGACCGTAAGTATGTGCTAGTATTTGTATGAGTAAGTGAGCTGGTGTGTGTATAACTGTATAGGTGAGTAAATGGGAGTGTGATTAATTATTTACATCACTGCCTAGGTGTGTGAGTACCTTTATGGATGAGTGGCGGTATGTGAGTGTCTATATAGGTGTAGAGTGCATATGATAGTCCTGTACTGAGTGACCGCAAGTATGAGTGATTGTACGGGTGAGTGAGTGGATGTGTGTGTACACCTAAGAATCAGTGAGTGGGTATCTGTGTTATTGGTCTTGGAGTGTCCATGGTTTTGAGAATGGCAGTCTGTAGTTTAGAGTGGGTGTATCAAAAGTTATATTAGGGTGTGAGAAGATGCATCAAATTATCACATGGATGATATCATCAATGATGTAATTTGAGATGTCATCAGTGCTCTTACAGTGATGTCACTGACCATGTCATGAGTGATGTAATATGTGACATCATCAGCAGTGCATTGCGGGGGCGCGAGTTATAATTAGCTATTTTCCTATGGTTGTGTACAAGTGAAATGTCCAACTCACTATAACTTTTCCTAAAACCTATGTTTTTTTCAGTGAATATATATATCCGACCTGCTTCCGCGCTGAGTGCTGAGAGACCCCTGCCAAGGCGAGGGGTCCTCGAAGGGGATGCATTCCACTGCGCAAACGTGGTATGGCTGTTGTAATCTACAGGGCACTTAAAGAGGACTGCAATTGTGCCAAAAGGAATGATATGTATTTTTCCTCAACGGACTTCGAATCCCAGAATACATCAGGGAAGAAAAATGCTGGGACCGAGTCCTCTTTCGGTGTTTGTGTGCCTTATCCAATGGGACTCACCTGATAACATGATAAGTTGTGCCACTTTTTCAAACACAAGCAGATGAAGGCAGAAATGCCGAAAAGCGTCCTTGTGAATAAAGCATCTACAACTTGGGCCCTGTGAGTGCAGTGTGTTTCTTTTGGGAACCGGAGCATGGATATTTGTATGGACCCACCTCCTTACTAACCCCACCCATCTGTTAGAGTGCTTATATTGCCGAGGTGGACAAGGAGCTGCAATTTAAAATAGCAATTGCACCGCCATCAGGAAATCAGGGCACTGACGCCAACTTTCGTCAAAAGGAATCATGCCTGTGGATGCTTTGGCCATTCGACCTGCTTCTGCACTAAGTGCTGCGAGACGCTTGGCAAGGCGAGAGGTCTTTGAAGGGGATGAATTCCACGGCGCAAATGTGGTATGACTGTTATAATCTACAGGGCACTTAAAGAGGACTGCAATTGTGCCAAAAGGAATGATATGTTTTTTTCCTCAATGGACTTTGAATCCCAGAATACATCAGGGAAGAAGAATGCTGGGTCTGAGTCCTGTTTCGGTGTTTGTGTGAAATATATCCAATGGGACTCACCTGTTATAAACTAACATGATAGTTTGTGCCGCTTTTTCAAACACAAGCAGATGAAGGCAGAAACGCCGAAACGCGTGCTTGTGAATAAAGCATCTTCTACCTGGGCCCCGTGAGTGTGGTGTGCTTCTTTTGGGAACCGGAGCATGACTATATATATGTATATATATATTCACAGAAAAAAACATAGGTTTCAGGCACGTTATAGTTAGGAATTAGCATTTAAAAAACCTCAGAAATTCACTGAAAAAACCATAGGTTTCAGGGGTGTTATAGTTAGCTGGACTTTTCACTTGTACAAAACCATTGAAATTCCCCCGTTATAGTTAGTTCAGCTAACTATAACTCGCATGTCCGCAATGCACTGCTGATGACGTCACATATTGCATCACTCATGACATGGTCAGTGACATCACTGATGACATCACTGATGACATCTCAAATGACATCACTGATGACATCATCCAGTGAATGTGTGTTTTTCTGAAAATTAAACATGTTTTATATATGTATATCTCAAGGTCGATGGAAGAATACATGGGTATATAAGTGTCTAAATGGATGATTTGTTTTTGAAAAATTGATTGTGTAACTGACTGATTAAGTGTATCATAGTGAATACATGGCTTAGTGAGTAATGTTTAAATATGTAAATATCTGTATCAGTCTCTCACTTTGTGTATAAGTGGCTGCATGGGTTGGTGAGTAGCTACATGGGTGTCTATATAGGTTATTAGTTGGCTTTTTGAGTATCAGTCTGAGTGTCTGCATGGTTCGGTGGGGGGTATTACGTAGTGCAGAGGTGCATGAATGAGTGACTCACTGTTTGTATGTGTTGAAGACAGCATGTGTGCAGGACTGTATGGGTGGATGAGTGTGTGTATGGGTGTGTTAGTGAGTGAATGACTGTCTCAATAGTGTCTTTAGGAGTAACTACATATGTTTTAAACTAGTATATGTGACTATTGGTGTATATAAGTGAGTATATGTGAGAGTGAGAGATTGAAAGAGTTCCTGTATGAATAAGTATGTGTTTCTATAAGTGATTGTTTAAAAGACTAAGTATGTGTAAGTTTCCGTAGAAGTAAGTGCGGTGGTGTGTGTATAACTGTATATGCAAGTAAATGTATTTTTGATTCTTTATTAGCATGAGTGACTATGTGTTTGAGTAACTCTATGGATGAGTGGCATTGTGTAACAGGATGTATAGGTGTATGAGTACATATGATGAGTGAGTACATGTATGAGTGACTGTATAGGACTGTTGGTGAATGAGTGGATGTGCATGTGGATCTTAGAATTAATGAAGAGGTTGTTGTAACTGGTATTGGTATGTCCATTGTTTTTAAAATTTTAGTCTCTATTTTTGAATGTGTGTATCAAAGGTTATATTAGGGTGAGAGGAGGTCTGCCACTCTATCACAAGGATGATGTCATCAGTGATGTCATCAGTGAAGTCATTTGAGATGTCATCAGTGATGTCATGAGTGATGTCACTGACCATGTCATGAGTGATGTAATATGTGACGTCATCAGCAGTGCATTGCGGGCGCGCGAGTTATAGTTAGATGAACTAACTATAACGGGGGAATTTCAATGGTTTTGTACAAGTGAAAAGTCCAGCTAACTATAACACCCCTGAAACCTATGGTTTTTTCAGTGAATTTCTGAGTTTTTTTAAATGCTAATTCCTAACTATAATGTGCCTGAAACCTATAGTTTTTTCTGTGAATTTCAAAGGTTTTTTAAATGCTAATTTCTAACTATGCCTACAGAGATAGGACATGTGAAGAAAGAAGAAAACATGCACAGAAAGAAAAAAAAGAAGTGCAGAAAGAAGCAACAGAAGTCCTCAAAGACGAAGAAAAATGCAGGAAGAAGGATAACATGCAGAAAGAACAAAAAGAAGAGCAGAAAGAAGCCTTGTTGCAAAACCATCCTGTACCCTCAACTTTTTCAGACGGATACTGGTGGTAACTGAGTCTGACTAACCAGTGCTAGAGACAGTTCTATGTTAAAAGACACTTAGAATACAGTAAAAACACTTATATACACTAGGGAACACTATGCGTTGGGGTCCCCCTGTGATTAGCATGACCTCCTCTGTAAGCCCCTAGTATATAATAGGGCAGGGGGATTAAAACTACCTCTTAAAACAGGCCACAGGGCGTTTTTGCACACGTTAACTCAGGCCCCATCCCCTCCCTTCACCACTGTGTAAACACGCCCTGTGTCCGTTTTTAGTTGGGAGATTAAGTTCATTTGAATCCTGAGGGTCCCTAGGGTCCAACTAGCCCACTAGGTACCTCCAGTAAGTGCCACAGAGCTGCGTTGCAGAGAGGTGTAAAAAGTGGCACGGCCTGGACCACCTCTCTGCAATGCAGCTCAGTGGCGCTTACTGGAAGCACTTGATGGGCTAGTTAGCCCCCAGGGGCCCTCAGTATTGAAGGGAAATTATATCCCCAATTTAAAACGTGCCATAGTGCGTGTTTGCACACGTCACCTCAGGCCCTGTCCCCTCCCTTCACCACTGTGTAAATGCGCCCTGTGGCTGTTCTAAGTTGAGAGATTAAGTCCCCTTGAATCCTATGGGTCCCTAGGGTCAAACTAGACCACTAGGTACCTCCAGTAAGCGCCACAGAGCTGCGTTGCAGAGAGGTGTAAAAAGGGGCTTGGACTCAGAACACCTGTCTGCAGCGCAGCTCCCTGGCGCATACTGGAGAGGCCTGTTGGGCTAGTTGGCCCTCAGGGACCCTCAGTATTGAAGAGGAATTAATTCCCCAACTTACAACTCACCAGGGGGCGCGTTTGCAGAGTGCTGCAAGGAGGGGGCGTGGCCTCCGGCACGATGCCAGTCTTTTATTTATTTTAATTTTTTAAGAAGGGGGGCTGTGTGGTTCCCCTTCTTATTCTAATTTATTGGCCCTGATGACCCCATCCCCCAGGGCCTGTCTCCTAATTATATTTTTTTGACCCCAATCCCCAGGGCCGGCCACTGTTTTTTAATATTTTTAAAAAATATATATTTATAGACACACCTAGGACATGCTGGACAAACCGTACGTACCTATCACCATGACGATTTGCAATGAATCCACGTGGAATGTATTTACACCACTAGTGAAGTTCTGACATGTCTGATGCCCTACCGTGCCTAAACCCGGTAGACACCCTTGTCGTTTATTTATACAAACATGGGTAGCTATTGACGGGCACATTTAATACACATGCACACCAAGCCATTCAAAGGGGATTCGACCAAAATTCGACCAAAACTATGCAAGAAAACCCCCACACGGTTAATAAAACACACATCCACTGCCGGATGTGTAATACTTTTTATTTTACTCTCTGGAAAGGGGACAAACATCACTTGAGAGTCACAGCGCGCTCCTGGCAGAGCCCAATGCTGTGTTACACCCACCATTGCCTGCTGAGTGCCACACACCTCTGTGTTGTATTCCACTAGCTAGTGCATATGCTATGACACTCTCTAGCCCATGTGCACTGTAACACCACCCCGTGAATATGTCATGCCACACTTGTCTTCGCACGGGTTATATTGCCCCATCTAACATGCCTTCCTCGATGCCTATGTTATAACGCACAGTGCTATGCCATACATATTACAATCTGGGATCCATATCTTTGTCACAGTGCATATGCAACGTTACACTCCCCAGCACATATTTTATATTACAACTTTAGAGACTAGTTAAGTTACACAACACTGCCCTGTGCATATTACACTCCAAGGCGCATATCGCATAGCACGCGCTAGTGCCTGTGCTTTCTCGCGCTCTCCAATGAATCTGTCATTGCGCACAATGTATTGCATATTATATTTCACGCCCGGTTCATCTTATATCACACTTTTTGGTGCATAGTTTATACCATATACTATATCTAGTTTTCATTTTCAATCGTGCTCTCTGGACTATGTTCTATATAACACTGTGTTCACCTACCCTTTTCACGGGCATTACATTTTGCGATAGGGGGTGGAGGGTCAGGTGGGTGTTTCTGCCAAGTGAGCCCGGAGTCACAGTCACAAACGTCCTCTTCTTCCTGAATAAAAGTGAGATTATGCTGCATACTTGTTCATATTTTAAGTGGTTCGCACAGACACACGTTTTAAAAACAATAAAGTTCATAATACCCGCCTTCTCTGAACAGTTAGCTTGCTGCCCCATCCCCCTCCTCCCTATCCTCTGTTGAGTGAATCCATGGACTAGCCTCCTCCCTCCTGCCATGCATGGTCTGATGTGCTGCCACTGCCCTCAATTTAGTATGATGTACCAGTCCACTCCTCCTGCCCTCCATTGCCCAATTCTATGCCCCATCATTGATCTCCTGCTTAAACTCTGTGCTTAGCTTGCTGCCCCTATTCTCCTTCCCCCTGCCCTCCGATGTCTTTGTGCATGTCCCTGCTCCATCCTTTTTGCCCACCATGTTCCATGGACCTGCCACTCCTATCTACTCTGAGTGTTCTGTTGAGCTGCCACTCCCCTCCCACCTGCCTAGCATTGTCAGATGACTGTAACCTGTCCCTGCCACCTCCACCCTGCCTGTCCACATGCCATGCCCCTATCCTCTTCCTCCTGTCCTACATGGTCCATTGTACTGCCACACCCTTCTGCCCTCCCTGGTCTGTTGTGCTGCAACTGCTCCTCCTGCCTGCCCCGTGCGGTCTGTTGTGAGGCCCCTTCCCCTGAACTTTCTTGTCTGTGCACAGGTCCTGACCCTCCCTTCTATCCTCCATCGTCCTTTGTGCATGCCCCTGCACCCTCCTTCTTGCCCATCATAGCCATTGTGCTGCCACTAACCCTCCCACTTGCCATGCATGGTCTTCTGTGCTGCCATAGCCCCTCCCACCTTCCCTGTGTGGTCAGTTAGCTGCCCCTGACCCCCTCCCACCTTCCCTCCATGGTCTGTGTGTATGCCATCACAGTCTCACTGTTGCTCTTCATGGTGTGTCTTGCTTCTAGTGCCCATCCTGCCTGACCTCCATGGCTATCTTGCTGCTACTGCCCTGCCCCCTTTCCCCCAGCCCTCTGTTTACATGTGCAGACCCCTACTCCCTCCCTCCTGGCTTGTCTGTTCCATTGTAATGCCCCTGATCCGTCCCTCCTGCCCTTTATGGTCTGTTACGCTGCAGCTTTCTCTCCTGTCTGTCCATTATGGTCAGCTAGCTACCATTGCCTCTTGTCCCTCTGTTCTCTGTTGTCCATGTGCATGGTCCTGTCCCCTCCCTCTTGCTTTCCATGGATTGTTGTGCTGCACTCCCGTCCCGCATGCCCTGTGTGGTGTATTGTGCGGCTGCAAACCCTGATGCCTGCCCTGCAGGGTCAGTTTGGTGCACCTCTCCATGTCCCTCCAGTCCTCTGTTATCCAAGTCCATGTCCCTACCCCATTTCCTTCCATGATCCAATGTACCATACTTGCGAACATTTTGAACTTGGTAAGAGGGAGATTTTGAAAAAAAACTGGGGTATTGATTTTCCCCTTTGAGTTACATTGAAAAAGAGGAGATTGTAGACAGGAGACTGATCAAATAAAGCCGATTTGAGCTTAAAAACATTGGACGTTTCCTGGCTGAATCGGGTCTATTGGCATGTATGGTTGTACCACCATTGCCTCTTCCTTCTGCCCACAATGGTCTATTACATTGCCACAGCCTCTCTTGCAAGTCCTGTATTGTTGGTTTGTTGCCCCTGCCCCCCTTTCCACTGCCCTCCATAGTCTGGTGTGCTGCCACGGCACTTCCTGCCTGCTCAGTGTTGTTAAATTGTTGCCTTTGCATCCTCCTACCTGCCTTCAATTTTCAGAGTCCGTGCCCCTGGCCTCTGCCTCTCAACAGTATCCTAATGAACAACTAGATTGCTAACATTTTATATGTATTACAAAAGTGTGGAACGCCTGGCGTCATCTTGATGTAATCAAAACTGTAATACCTAGAGCATTTCCTTTAGAAATTACATATATGAGAGGGTTTTATTGGCATCAAAATTATGGTTAGTGCACTAAAAGACTAAAATAAGGACATATTTTCTGAGTTTTCAAATAGCGACAAAGCACTTTTAAATTATTTGTTATCTTTATGTTTTTTTATCCAGTTGACCACTTGATTAAATGTTGCACTTAGGGGAGAGGATGTGGTGTTACTTCCAGAACTGCAGACTTTGCAACTGGGGAACCAGGTTGGAGTTTCTGCTTCAGCTTGACATTCTGTGATTCTGGTCAAATCACTTAGTCTCCCCATGTCTACAACCAAAATGAATTTGTTCTTGTGTGATGTAACCAATGCTCATGTAAAGCACTCCAATACCTGACAAGTCTGCACTATATAACACTGCAAAAACACAAAATAATAAGTGTTTTGCACACTTCTGTGATTGGGCTATATTTGGGCTACATCTGGGTGATTTTGGGCTACATTTGGGCTCTTTTGTCTTCGGTGGCCATCTTGGGAGATTTATTTGTTATGAAGTTTCCTAATTTCCTCATGTACTGCAGTCTCCTCAGTAGGAAATGCTTTAAGTTTTTTACTTTGATTCCATCATGAAGGTATTCAGATATGTCACACATTTGCCATGAATTCTGAATGTTAGCACTCTAGTTGCTAATTAGATCACTGTAGTAAAACTACTGTTCACCATGGAAGTCTGCTCCTGGTATTAAAAGTGCATGTTTCAGTCTGCATGTCAGAATTTTTTAATGAAATAGAAGAGGATTTGAGAAGTCACTCAAAATGTGCCCTCATTTTCTTTCTTCAGCATTAATCATAATTTCTATGGCAAAATGAACCCCCTCATTGTGTTCCTTTTTAAATTAAATGTTTTAAGTGTTACCAGTTTATTCCAATCAAGATGGCTTCAGGTGTGCCATACTTTTGTCATAATGAAGACAGTAAGCGCTCTAGTTGTTTTTAAGAACACTCTGGGACATTCTGTCATTGGGCTATACTTGGGCTACATCTGGGTGATATTTGGGCTACATTTGGGCTCTTTTGTCTCTGGTGGCCATCTTGGGAGACTTATTTGTTATGAAGTTTCCTAATTACCTCATTTATTGCAGTCTCCTCAGTAGGAAATACTTTCAGTTTTTTCCTTTGATTCCATCAAGAAGGCATTCAGATGTGTCACACATTTGCCATAAATTCAGAATGTTAGCACTCTTTTTGCTCATTAGATCACTGTAGTAAAGCTACTGCTCACCAGGGAAAACTGCTGCTGGTATTGAAAGTGCATGTTTCAGTCTGCATGTCAGAATTTTTTAATGAAATAGAAGAGGATTTGAGAAGTCACTCAAAATGTGCCCTAATTTTTCTTTCTGCAGCACTAATCATACTTTTTATGGAAAAATTAACCCCGTCATTTTGTTCCTTTTTAAATTAAATGTTTTAAGAGTTACCACTTTAATCCAAGCAAGATGGCTTCAGGTGTGCCATACGTTTATCATAAGTAGGACTGTTAGCGCTCTAGTTGTTCTTTGGAACAATCTGGGAAGCTGCAGTAGAACACAAAGGAATCAACTGACAGTCTCTGCCCTTGTTGGATGTACATGTTTTACTGAGAATGTCAGACTTCATTCTCATATGACTGAGAAAGATAATGTGAATTTGCAGAAAATAAGCTCTCAGTTTAGCTTATAGATTCCCTTCCAAACCTCTGTGGGAAAAGCATGAGAAAATATTTTTCTCTCAATCATGATATCCCAGCAGAAGGCTTTTTCACATGGTGAAATCACCTTAGAACATACCACAATTCCTAAAATGAGTATGGTACCATCAACAAATGATTTATAATGTAACTAAAGTCTTAAAACCTTCTATTAACTGCAATGCTTTTTAATGAGGTGCTATCATGTATATTGGTCCCAAGATGGCTGCCAACACTTCTTGGATGAAGTGCTGACAGCCAATCAGATCTCAGGATGAGATGTGTGGTTAGGCTCCGCCTACATATATATATGATTTTACTTTTGATTTTCTCAGGAACTACTGAACAGATTGACTCCATATATGCAAAAGGCACATCCCTGAGCTGAGGACTACCTCTCTGCCAAATTTCAAGTAATTCTGTTCAGCCGTTCGGGCTGTACCTTGGTCTAAAGGTCCCTATGGAAAATTGCATGGGGAAAACACGTTTTGGGACCCCCCTTTTTTCTCAGCCCCCGCTTGACGAATCCCCCCGAGACTTTCAGGGTAGGAGCGGAGCGGAGCACCCCACCTATTTTGAAAATTTCGTGAGGATTCGTCAACCGGCGCCAAAGTTATTCCAAAAAGAATGTTGCGGATTTCCTATGGAAACACGGTCCTAACTATAACTATCTACTGGCGACCGCCAGTAGATAATATATATATATATATATATATATATATATATATATATATATATATATATCTGTAATGAATTCCGCCTTTCCTGGAAGCTCCGCCCGTAGATCGGTGGCGCGTGAAGCCAGTAAGGCACAGCTGGCGAACAATTCCGATCCAAAATGCAATAATAACGCGCTCTCAGAAGTACAAGGAGGATATTTAATAGAGGTACAGGCTACGCGTTTCGGAAGACAAGCTTCCTTGATCACACGAAGAGCCGAAAATAAAACACCCATTACATAGTGAAGGGTACTAGACATAAACATAGGACAGCATAACAGCAAGTGTACTTCCGCGATTAGAAGTTTGTCGGCCATCTTGTAATGTCCACAGGTATGTACATGCATATAATAAATGAATCTTACAATATTATATGAAGGTGCATAGTGCACAAGAAAACTTAGGAAATCCTAGTATACAATAGCTGTGTACAATCTGTTGCTATTTCCTCATAGTGAAAGGAAAAAGTAAAGAGAAAGAAAACGGGATGAGGATAACCGCCAAGTGGCTAAGCGCAACTGCAATTAAAAGCACTAAATCCATGCTCCCAATGTACCAACAAGTGGACTAAACAGGATACAAAACCAAATCAAGGCTGTATGCTATACTAGCGCCAAGTGGCCTAATGCTACAATAATGGTAAAATGTCCCAACAGGTTATAACACTCATACTGCTCAGAAGAGCAAGTGATCCAGGATAGAATCACAGATGCAAACCCATGTCTAGCACTAGTTCTCAGTACTGGCAACAACAAAAAACAAAAGGATAGAAAAGCACTATCCAAAATACAATAAAAAAGTGAGTAGAAAGTCTTATCTCTACATGGTGAAGTTTTCTTCTGAGGTTAGGGAAGAAAAGGGTAGGTGACCCGTGACGTGTAGAGAATACCCAAAGGGCCCCTTCCTTTCTTCCTGTGAAGAGAAAGAAAAAGAACAAAGTTAAAAGATAATATAATAGAAAAATGACAATTACAATTGTATCATGCAGCATATACAAATTCATGAACATCAAAAACATCAAGCTATACATCTTGAATTTATGGCAGACAGAGCGCAGAGAGAAAGAAACATGTCACTGTTCCATAAGATGTGTTGCTAACTCCTCATCTATATTGTGCCCTAGCGGGTACTTTGTCTCAAGATTTAAGATCCACTTGGATTCTCTTTTTCTGAGTATCAGCTCCCTGTTACCACCTCTTCCACTGCCCACTACTTGTTCAATAACAAAGTACTTGAGTAATGAGCTGTTAGATGAATGATACTCAGCAAAGTGTCTAGCCACTGGATAATGGCTGTCTTTGTTATTTATGGCCCTGAGGTGTTCTAGGACCCTTTTCTTGGCCATGTCCACACTTTACATCCATGCATAACCTCAAGGGTTTTTATCCTTGCGGTCACTGTAAGGCTTGTAAAACAAGTAATATGATTAACGAATTCAGTGTACCACACACTCCCAAGAAAATTACTATATCACAATTCCTCACGTGTAGTTCCACCTATGCCATATATGTGTTAGTCTGCCCATGCCAGAAATGGTACGTGGGGAGTACTACTCACATGGCCAAGAAAAGGGTCCTAGAACACCTCAGGGCCATAAATAACAAAGACAGCCATTATCCAGTGGCTAGTCACTTTGCTGAGTATCATTCATCTAACAGCTCATTACTCAAGTACTTTGTTATTGAACAAGTAGTGGGCAGTGGAAGAGGTGGTAACAGGGAGCTGATACTCAGAAAAAGAGAATCCAAGTGGATCTTAAATCTTGAGACAAAGTACCCGCTAGGGCACAATATAGATGAGGAGTTAGCAACACATCTTATGGAACAGTGACATGTTTCTTTCTCTCTGCGCTCTGTCTGCCATAAATTCAAGATGTATAGCTTGATGTTTTTGATGTTCATGAATTTGTATATGCTGCATGATACAATTGTAATTGTCATTTTTCTATTATATTATCTTTTAACTTTGTTCTTTTTCTTTCTCTTCACAGGAAGAAAGGAAGGGGCCCTTTGGGTATTCTCTACACGTCACGGGTCACCTACCCTTTTCTTCCCTAACCTCAGAAGAAAACTTCACCATGTAGAGATAAGACTTTCTACTCACTTTTTTATTGTATTTTGGATAGTGCTTTTCTATCCTTTTGTTTTTTGTTGTTGCCAGTACTGAGAACTAGTGCTAGACATGGGTTTGCATCTGTGATTCTATCCTGGATCACTTGCTCTTCTGAGCAGTATGAGTGTTATAACCTGTTGGGACATTTTACCATTATTGTAGCATTAGGCCACTTGGCGCTAGTATAGCATACAGCCTTGATTTGGTTTTGTATCCTGTTTAGTCCACTTGTTGGTACATTGGGAGCATGGATTTAGTGCTTTTAATTGCAGTTGCGCTTAGCCACTTGGCGGTTATCCTCATCCCGTTTTCTTTCTCTTTACTTTTTCCTTTCACTATGAGGAAATAGCAACAGATTGTACACAGCTATTGTATACTAGGATTTCCTAAGTTTTCTTGTGCACTATGCACCTTCATATAATATTGTAAGATTCATTTATTATATGCATGTACATACCTGTGGACATTACAAGATGGCCGACAAACTTCTAATCGCGGAAGTACACTTGCTGTTATGCTGTCCTATGTTTATGTCTAGTACCCTTCACTATGTAATGGGTGTTTTATTTTCGGCTCTTCGTGTGATCAAGGAAGCTTGTCTTCCGAAACGCGTAGCCTGTACCTCTATTAAATATCCTCCTTGTACTTCTGAGAGCGCGTTATTATTGCATTTTGGATCGGAATATATATATATATATATATATATATATATATATATGTATATATATATATATATATATATATATATATATATATATATATATATATATATATATATATATATATATATATTATCTACTGGCGGTCGCCAGTAGATCGTTATATTGGGGACCTATTTTCCATAGGAAATCCGCAACATTCTATTCCCAATAAGTCTGGCGCCGGTTGATGAATCCTCGCGAATTTTTCCAAACGTTTGGCCAGCTCCGCTCCGCTCCTACCCTGAAAGTTTCGTGTTGATTCGTCAAGCGGGGGCCGAGAAAAAAGGGGGGTCTTAAAACACGTTTTTCCCATGCAATTTCCCATAGGATATGTTGTCACAGCTACAGCCCGAACCGCTGAACGGAATGACACCAAATTTGGCAAAGAGGTAGTCCTCAGTTCAAACTCGTGCCTTTTGCATAAATGGTGTGAATCCGTTCAGTAGTTCCTGAAAAAATTAGAGTTAAATATACATATATATCTATGGCCGGGGAGGATCCGCGAACCCTACCCGCACCGTAAGCGCACCCTCCCCGAACCGAGCGCACACCCTCCCGATCACGCACTGAATGCAAATTGGCTGTCTAGTGTCTGTCTACATTTGAAACCAGGAAGCAAGGGGAATAAGTGTGTAAAACATATAAAGGGGGCAGAGTAGAAATACTCTGACCCTCTAGAGGTGCTTAGGGGGTCACAGAAGGACCCCTGGGGCCGCCTTTATTATCCAACGCGATAGTGTGCGCAAGGTGCGCTCACACTATCGCGTTGGATGCACGGATTCTCTCGCGTTGGGTTCTCGGATCCAAGGAAAAAAAAAAATGAATTTGTTGGTAGATAAAGATCAAGCTTAAGTGTTTTGTTCTTGAGTGGCTCTAAAAAGAGCCGTTGTGTTCATTCAGAGTTGTTGGTACTTATAAGTAAGTACCTATACAGAGTCTAAAGTTGTTGAGGAAGACTCTGTTTCCTTCATCAGTAAAGTGTACTCCATCTCTCCTATACATCTCTTGCATATGAAAGCGCAGATTGTTATTGTAAATGGACCCCATTCTGTAGTCCCGGAGAAACGCCGAAACAGATTTATTCACATGTTTCCTAGGTTTCTCAATCTGTGGACAAAAATGATCGGACCAGTTCCATTTCTGCCTTTGGCATATGTTAGAATGAACAAAGGTAGTTTTAGGGAAAAGTGAAATCAGTTCTGCAAAGGTGTCCTTCATAAGCATTTCCAGAACTACCCCAGTCAAAGTGCCTAGGTCATTGCCACCACAGTGCACTATTATGAGGTCAGGGTGTTGAATTTGCATGAAGGATTTCACCAATGGCATCAATTGGTGTCACTTTAACCCTCTCTGTCCAATCCACTTAATGTCTAAATTTGGCAAACTTAAGTCTTTGTGAATGCCTTTGTTTTCTGCATACCTATGGCTTCAGAAAATGTAGCTGTGTCCCACAATCCACACTCTAAGCATCTTGAAAGGAGGTCTGGATGCACTCAGATGGTCTCTGTAAATGAAATGGCAGTTTGGAAAGTAAGGTGTTTCTAAAATGGTGTCTAAGATGCAATTTTGAAAAAAGACAAGAAATCATTGGTTGTTTGACAACCTTCTACGCTGAAAGGTAGGGTGTATATTTCTGTTTTTTAAACGCATGATTCTTATTGGTTAACAAAAACGGACTGTAAGGAACATTATATATGATAAGCTGATATGTTGAAAAGTCAAGGACACTTGCTGTCTTGATTAGCAACATTGTGTGCTGAACTTGTGACCTGTGTGCTCAGTACCGTGTTCAATGACCTGTTTCTATGGTAACAGGCAGAAGGCAGATTGGGGGAAGAGTTCAAATTTACGTCATTTGGAAAGGGTTGAAATGTTTAACCAATAGAAATGTGTGTTTGCTTTTGAATTTATGTGGGAAGGAATGTGATTTGATGTTTACATGTATATGTGTGGAAAATGAGAGGGAAACTTTGCCATTCTTTGGTTCTGCTGACAGGTGCACAGTGCAGAGATTCTGTATAAGAAAATCTGGTGTGTGACTGATATCTGGTGTGTGACTGATATACTTCTTAATCTACAAAACAACTTGAAAGGTGAGTTATTTAATTGTGAGGGGATTTATGTAGACTATTTTGATTTTAATCAGACTAATGTATTTCTCCTGCTAAAGTGTAGGGAGTACTTTTTTCCTCTACAATCTTATTGACAGTGTGTGTGCATGTAGAAACCATTCTGTGATAAGCATTTGTGTTTTTCATGTGTTTGTAGACAGATAACTGTGCAGTTTTAATATTTTGGTAGAATTAGAAACCAGTCATTGTTTATGAATTTGTGAAATGAGTTATGTTTCTGCACTAAAATGTAGTACTTCTTCTAGATTAAGAAATGTGTTTTGGTATAGTGCAAGGGATAGTGTTGTTTGTCTAGAATCATACAGTGAGTCTGTGTGCATTTGGGTAAGGATTGTGAGAGAACCATTTGGTAACATTGTGTATTTGCTGACAGATTACTGTTTTAAAACATGTCATATTGTCATGTTTTAGTAGCATTAGAAGCCAGTCATTGATTATGCTTTGATTAAATGAGTCAGGCTTTGACACAAAAGCGTAGTCCTGAAATATGTAGATTATGTGCAGTTCCCTTACCACTTCCACTGTAGTGAATGAGTTTTGGTAAACTCCTAGCGATAGTGGTTGTTGTCTAGAATAACACTGTGAGTCTGTGTGCATTTGGGAACCACTGTGAGAGAAGCATTTGGTAACATTGTGTATTTGTTGACAGATAACTGTTTTAAAACCTGTCATGTTGTCAAGTTTTAGTAGCATTAGAGGCCAGTCTTTGCTTATGCTTTGATTAAATGAGTCAGGCTTTGTCACAAAAGTGCAGTCCTGACATATGTAGATTGTGTGCAGTTCCCTTACCACTTTCACTGTAGTGAATGAGTTTTGGTAAACTCCTAGGGATAGTGGTGCTTGTCTAGAATCACACTGTGAGTCTGTGTGCAATTGGGAACCACTGTGAGAGAAGCATTTGGTAACATTGTGTATTTTCTGACAGATAACTCTTTTAAAACCTGTCATGTTGTCAAGTTTTAGTAGCATTAGAAGCCAGTCTTTGCTTATGCGTTGATTAAATGAGTCAGGCTTTGACACAAAAGTGCAGTCTTGAAAGATGTACAATGTGTGCAGTTCCCTTACAACTTCCATAGTAGTGAATGAGATTTGCTAAACTCCTAGGGATAGTGGTTGTTGTCTAGAATCACACGGTGAGTCTGTGTGCATTTGGGAACCACTCTGAGAGAAGCATTTGGTAACATAGTGTACTTGCTGACAGATAACTGTTTTGAAACCTGTCATGTTGTCAAGTTTTAGTAGGATTAGAAGCCAGTCTTTGCTTATGCGTTGATTAAATGAGTTGGCTTTGACACAAAAGTGCAGTCCTGAAATATGTACATTGTGTGCAGTTCCCTTACCACTTCCACAGTAGTGAATGAGTTTTGGTAAACTTCTAGGGATAGTGGTTGTTGTCTAGAATCACACAGTGAGTCTGTGTGCATTTGGGAACCACTGTGAGAGAAGCATTTGGTAACATCATGTATTTGGTGACAGAAAACTGTTTTAAAACCTGTCATGTTGTTAAGTTTTAGTAGCATTAGAAGCCAGTGTTTGCTTATGCAGTGATAAAATGAGTCATGGTTTGACACTAAAGTGCAGTACTTAAATATGTAGATTGTGTGTAGTCTCGTTATCCCTTGCACAATAGGGAATGAGTTTTGGTAAGCTGCTAGGGATAGTGTTGTTTGTCTAGGATCACACTGTGAGTCTGTGTGCATTTGGGAACCACTGTGAGAGAAATGTTTGGTAACATCGTATATTTGCTGACAGATAACTGTTTTAAAACATGTCATGTTGTCAAGTTTTAGTAGCATTAGAAGACAGTTATGGCTTATGCTTTGATTAAATGAGTCAGGCATTGACACTAAAGTGCAGTCCTGAAATATGTAGATTGTGTGCAGTTCCCTTACCACTTTCACTGTAGTGAATGAGTTTTGGTAAACTCCTAGGGATAGTGGTGCTTGTCTAGAATCACACTGTGAGTCTGTGTGCAATTGGGAACCACTGTGAGAGAAGCATTTGGTAACATTGTGTATTTTCTGACAGATAACTCTTTTAAAACCTGTCATGTTGTCAAGTTTTAGTAGCATTAGAAGACAGTTATGGCTTATGCTTTGATTAAATGAGTCAGGCATTGACACTAAAGTGCAGTCCTGAAATATGTAGATTGTGTGCAGTTTCCTTACCACTTACACTGTAGTGAATGAGTTTAGGTAAACTCTTAGGGATAGTGGTGCTTGTCTAGAATCACACTGTGAGTGTGTGTGCATTTGGGAACCACTGTGAGAGAAGGATTGGGTAACATCTTGTATTTCTAGACAAATAACTCTTTTAAAACCGGTCATGTTGTCAAGTTTTAGAAGCATTAGAAGCCAGTCTTTGCTTATGCGTTGATTAAATGAGTCAGGCTGTGACACAAAAGTGCAGTCTTGAAATATGTACGTTGTGTGCAGTTCCCTTACCACTTTCACTGTAGTGAATGAGTTTTGGTAAACTCCTAGGGATAGTGGTGCTTGTCTAGAATCACACTGTGAGTCTGTGTGCATTTGGGAACCACTGTTAGAGAAGCATTTGGTAACATTGTGTATTTTCTGACAGATAACTCTTTTAAAACCTGTCATGTTGTCAAGTTTTAGTAGCATTAGAAGCCAGTCTTTTCTTATGCGTTGATTAAATGAGTCAGGCTTTGACACAAAAGTGCAGTCTTGAAATAGGTACATTGTGTGCAGTTCCCTTACCACTTCCATAGTAGTGAATGAGTTTTGGTAAACTCCTAGGGATAGTGGTTGTTCTCTAGAATCACACTGTGAGTCTGTGTGCATTTGGGAACCACTGTGAGAGAAGCATTTGGTAACATCGTGTATTTGCTGACAGATAACTGTTTTAAAACCTGTCATGTTGTCAAGTTTTAATTGCATTAGAAGCCAGTCTTTGCTTATGCGTTGATTAAATGAGTTAGGCTTTGACACAAAAGTGCAATCCTGAAATATGTACATTGTGTGCAGTTCCCTTACCACTTCCACAGTAGTGAATGAGTTTTGGTAAACTCCTAGGGATAGTGGTTGTTGTCTAGAATCACACATGGAGTCTGTGTGCATTTGGGAACCACTGTGAGAGAAGTATTTGGTAACATCATGTATTTGGTGACAGATAACTGTTTTAAAACCTGTCATGTTGTTAAGTTTTAGTAGCATTAGAAGCCAGTGTTTGCTTATTCATTGATAAAATGAGTCATGCTTTGACACTAAAGTGCAGTACTTAAATATGTAGATTGTGTGTAGTCTCCTTATCCCTTGCACAGTAGTGAATGAGTTTTGGTAATCTGCTAGGGATAGTGTTGTTTGTCTAGAATCACACTGTGAGTCTGTGTACATTTGGGAACCACTGTGAGAGAAGCGTTTGGTAACATTGTGTATTTTCTGACAGATAACTGTTTTAAAACATGTCATGTTGTCAAGTTTTAGTAGCATTAGAAGACAGTTATGGCTTATGCTTTGATTAAATGAGTCAGAAATTGACAGTAAAGTGCAGTCCTGAAATATGTAGATTGTGTGCAGTTCCCTTACCACTTCCACTGTAGTGAATGAGTTTTGGTAATCTCCTAGGGATAGTGGTGCTTGTCTAGAATCACACTGTGAGTCTGTGTGCATTTGGGAACCACTGTGAGAGAAGGCTTGGGCAACATCGTGTATTTTCTGACAGTTAACTCTTTTAAAACCGGTCATGTTGTCAAGTTTTAGTAGCATTAGAAGCTAGTCTTTGCTTATGCATTGATAACATGAGTCAGGGTTTGACACTAAGGTGCAGTACCATGTACTATTCTCTTCACTGTGCCAAAACTGAAAATTTAAAAGTTTTACCCAGGCACTGTCCTAGAAGTAATCTGATGATTTAGTCAGTTTCTAAGTACTTATGTTGTGAACCATACATTACCAAATAGGCTGCTTCAAATGTCTATGCAGTATGCATGTAGTCTTCTAACATACTATACACTTGTCTTTCACACCTTCAATTCCCTAGTCAGTATCCATACACTTCCAGGAAACACCCTGTCACTCTCTTCGCAGTCCTCTAGTGACCCATTCAGCACCATGTACTAATCGATTCACTGTGCCAAAACCCAAACACTTATAAATTCACCAAGACACTCTCTTTGCAGGACTCTAATCATTCAGTCAGTGCCTAAGTATTCATGCACTGAGCCAGGCCTTAGCACATGGACTTCTTCAAACCCCTATCCACTATGCATGCAGTCTTCTAACCACCTAGGCACTTGTCTTTCACACTTTCAATTCCCTAGTCAGTATCCATACAGTCCAGCAAACATCCTGTCACTCCCTTTGCACTCTTCTAGTGACCCATTCAGTACCAAGTACTAATCCATTCCCTGCACCAAAATCCTACCACTTATAAATTCACCAAGGCACTCTCCTTGCTGTACTCTAATCATTCAGTCAGTACCCAAGTACTCATGCAGTGAGCCAGGCCTTATCACATAGACTGTATCAAACGCCTATTCACTATGCATGTAGTCCTCGAACCACCTACACAGTTGTTTTTCACACCTTCAATTCCCTTGTCAGTATACATACACTTCCAGGAAACACCCTGTCACTCCCTTTGTAGTCCTCTAGTGACCCATTCAGCACCATGTACTAATCCATTCACTGTGCCAAAACCCAAACACTTATAAATTCACCAAGACACTCTCTTTGCAGTACTCTAATCATTCAGTCAGTGCCTAATTATTCATGCACTGAGCCAGGCCTTAGCACATGGATTGCTTCAAACCCCTATCCACCATGCGGTGAGCAGTCTATATATCGACTTTTTAATATCGATGGACAGAAATATCGAGTCAAAAATATCGAATGTACAAAATATCGAAATAGATAATATCGATGTGAAAAATATCGTTTTTTTTTTTACTTATATGTCGATGTAAGTAATATCGTTAGTAATAATATCGACATGTGAAAATATCGTCATTGTATGTTTAGTAAATATTTTGAAGTTGTTTGTATAAATAGTTAAAATGTATATAATATGAGAAATATTTATATTGTTTTAGGGGCGGGATGTTGGGTTATAGGGGATAAGGGTGGGGAGTGTTTTAAAAAAGTTAATTAATTTTTTTAATATATTGTAAAATTTAATTAGTAAATTTTATTTAAAATGTGAAATGTATATTTAATTTTAGGAGTGGGATGTTGGTTTATAGGGGATAAGGGTGGAAAGTGTTTTAAAAATGTTTATATATTGTTTAATTTAAAAAAAAAAATATTTAGAAATTGTAAATTAAATTTAGAATTGTACAAAAAATTTTAGGAGCGGGATGTTGGTTTATAGGGGATAATGGTGGGAAGTGTTTTAAAAATGTTTATATATTGTTAAAAAATGTTAAAAATGTATTTAGAAATTGTAAATGAAATTTAGAATTTTACAAATAATTTTAGGAGCGGGATGTTGGTTTATAGGGGATAAGGGTGGGAAGTGTTTTAAAAATGTTTATATATTTGGTAATTTTGTATTAAAATTATTTAGAAATTGTAAATTAAATTTTGAATTTTACAAATATTTTTAGGAGCGGGATGTTGGTTTATAGGGGATAAGGGTGGGAAGTGTTTTAAAAATGTTTATATATTGTTTATTTTTTTTTTAAATTTATTTAGAAATTGTAAATTAAATTTCGAATTTTACAAATATTTTTAGGAGCGGGATGTTGGTTTATAGGGGATAAGGGTGGGAAGTGTTTTAAAAATGTTTATATATTGTTTAATTTTTGTAAAAATTTATTTAGAAATTGTAAATTAAATTTCGAAATTTACAAATAATTTTAGGAGCGGGATGTTGGTTGATAGGGGATAAGGGTGGGAAGTGTTTTAAAAATGTTTATATATTTGTTAATTTTTCATAAAAATTATTTAGAAATTGTAAATTAAATTTAGAATTTTACAAATAATTTTAGGAGCGGAAAGTTGGGTTATAGGGGATAAGGGTGGGAAGTTAATTTAAAATGTTTATATATTTTTTAATTTTAAAAAATAATTATTTAGAAAATTTAAATATAATTTAGAATTTTACAAATCACATAATTAAATATAGATTTCAGTCAGAATAGTAAATTAATTAAGTTCAGTGTCCAGCACTTATCTTAATTAAATATAGACTGGAGTGGGAATAGTAAATTAATTAAGTTCATTGTCCAGCACCTACTGTAATTTAATATAGTTTGGAGTGAGAATAGTAAATTAATTAAGTTCAGTGTCCAGCACTTATCTTAATTAAATATAGATTGGAGTGGGAATAGTAAATTAATTAAGTTCTGTGTCCAGCACATACTCTAATAAAATATAGGTTGGAGTGAGAATAGTAAATTAATTAAGTTCAGTGTCCAGCACTTATCTTAATTAAATATAGACTGGAGTGGGAATAGTTAATTAATTAAGTTCAGTGTCCAGCACCTACTCTAATGTAATATAGGTTGGAGTGAGAATAGTAAATTAATTAAGTTCAGTGTCCAGCACTTATCTTAATTAAATATAGACTGGAGTGGGAATAGTAAATTAATTCAGTTCAGTGTCCAGCACATACTCTAATTAAATATAGGTTGGAGTTAGAATAGTAAATTAATTAAGTTCAGTGTCCAGCACTTATCTTAATTAAATATAGACTGGAGTGGGAATAGTTAATTAATTAAGTTCAGTGTCCAGCACCTACTCTAATGTAATATAGGTTGGAGTGAGAATAGTAAATTAATTAAGTTCAGTGTCCAGCACTTATCTTAATTAAATATAGACTGGAGTGGGAATAGTAAATTAATTCAGTTCAGTGTCCAGCACATACTCTAATTAAATATAGGTTGGAGTGAGAATAGTAAATTTATTAAGTTCAGTGTCCAGCACTTATCTTAATTTAATATAGACTGGAGTGGGAATAGTACATTATTTTAGTTCAGTGTAGAGCACCTACCCTAATTTAATATAGGTTGGAGTGAGAATAGTAAATTAATTAAGTTCAGTGTCCAGCAGTTATCTTAATTAAATATAGACTGGAGTGGGAATAGTAAATTAATTAAGTTCAGTGTCCAGCACCTACTCTAATTTAATATATGTTGGAGTGAGAATAGTAAATTAGTTATGTTCAGTGTCCAGCACTTATCTTAATTAAATATAGACTAGAGTGGGAATAGTAAATTAATTAAGTTCAGTGTCCAGCATCTACCCTAATTAAATATAGATTGGAGTGAGAATAGTAAATTATTTAAGTTCAGTGTCCAGCAGTTATCTTAATTAAATATAGAGTGGAGTGGGAATAGTAAATTAATTAAGTTCAGTGTCCAGCATCTACCCTAATTAAATATAGATTGGAGTGAGAATAGTAAATTAATTAAGTTCAGTGTCCAGCAGTTATCTTAATTAAATATAGAGTGGAGTGGGAATAGTAAATTAATTAAGTTCACTGTCCAGCACCTACTCTAATTTAATATAGGTTGGAGTGAGAATAGTAAATTAATTATGTTCAGTGTCCAGCACTTATCTTAATTAAATATAGACTAGAGTGGGAATAGTAAATTAATTAAGTTCAGTGTCCAGCATCTACCCTAATTAAATATAGATTGGAGTGAGAATAGTAAATTAATTAAGTTCAGTGTCCAGCATCTACCCTAATTAAATATAGATTGGAGTGAGAATAGTAAATTAATTAAATTTAGTGTCCAGCAGTTATCTTAATTAAATATAGAGTGGAGTGGGAATAGTAAATTAATTAAGTTCAGTGTCCAGCATCTACCCTTATTAAATATAGATTGGAGTGAGAATAGTAAATTAATTAAGTTCAGTGTCCAGCAGTTATCTTAATTAAATATAGAGTGGAGTGGGAATAGTAAATTAATTAAGTTCAGTGTCCAGCACCTACTCTAATTTAATATAGGTTGGAGTGAGAATAGTAAATTAATTATGTTCAGTGTCCAGCACTTATCTTAATTAAATATAGACTAGAGTGGGAATAGTAAATTAATTAAGTTCAGTGTCCAGCATCTACCCTAATTAAATATAGATTGGAGTGAGAATAGTAAATTAATTAAGTTCAGTGTCCAGCACTTATCTTAATTAATTATAGATTGGAGTGGGAATAGTAAATTATTTAAGTTCTGTGTCCAGCACATACTCTAACAAAATATAGGTTGGAGTGAGAATAGTAAATTAATTAAGTTCAGTGTCCAGCACTTATGTTAATTAAATATAGACTGGAGTGGGAATAGTTAATTAATTAAGTTCAGTGTCCAGCACCTACTCTAATGTAATATAGGTTGGAGTGAGAATAGTAAATTAATTAAGTTCAGTGTCCAGCACTTATCTTAATTAAATATAGACTGGAGTGGGAATAGTAAATTAATTCAGTTCAGTGTCCAGCACATACTCTAATTAAATATAGGTTGGAGTGAGAATATTAAATTTATTAAGTTCAGTGTCCAGCACTTATCTTAATTTAATATAGACTGGAGTGGAAATAGTAAATTATGTTAGTTCAGTGTCCAGCACCTACCCTAATTTAATATAGGTTGGAGTGAGAATAGTAAATTAATTAAGTTCAGTGTCCAGCAGTTATCTTAATTAAATTTAGACTGGAGTGGGAATAGTAAATAATTAAGTTCAGTGTCCAGCACCTACTCTAATTTAATATAGGTTGGAGTGAGAATATTAAATTTATTATGTTCAGTGTCCAGCACTTATCTTAATTAAATATAGACTAGAGTGGGAAGAGTAAATTAATTAAGTTCAGTGTCCAGCATCTACCCTAATTAAATATAGATTGGAGTGAGAATAGTAAATTAATTAAGTTCAGTTTCCAGCAGTTATCTCAATTAAATATAGAGTGGAGTGGGAATAGTAAATTAATTAAGTTCAGTGTCCAGCATCTACCCTAATTAAATATAGATTGGAGTGAGAATAGTAAATTAATTAAGTTCAGTGTCCAGCAGTTATCTTAATTAAATACAGAGTGGAGTGGGAATAGTAAATTAATTAAGTTTAGTGTCCAGCACCTACTCTAATGTAATATAGGTTGGAGTGAGAATAGTAAATTAATTAGGTTCAGTGTCCAGCACTTATCTTAATTAAATATAGACTGGAGTGGGAATAGTAAATTAATTCAGTTCAGTGTCCAGTACATACTCTAATTAAATATAGGTTGGAGTGAGAATAGTAAATTTATTAAGTTCAGTGTCCAGCACTTATCTTAATTTAATATAGACTGGAGTGGGAATAGTAAATTATTTTAGTTCAGTGTCCAGCACTTATCTTAATTTAATATAGACTGGAGAGGGAATAGTAAATTATTTTAGTTCAGTGTCCAGCACCTACCCTAATTTAATATAGGTTGGAGTGAGAATAGTAAATTAATTAAGTTCAGTGTCCAGCAGTTATCTTAATTAAATATAGACTGGAGTGGGAATAGTAAATTAATTAAGTTCAGTGTCCAGCACCTACTCTAATTTAATATAGGTTGGAGTGAGAATAGTAAATTAATTATGTTCAGTGTCCAGCACTTATCTGAATTAAATATAGACTGGAGTGGGAATAGTAAATTAATTAAGTTCAGTGTCCAGCATCTACCCTAATTAAATATAGATTGGAGTGAGAATAGTAAATTAATTAAGTTCAGTGTCCAGCACTTATCTGAATTAAATATAGACTGGAGTGGGAATAGTAAATTAATTTAGTTCAGTGTCCAGCACCTACTATAATTTAATATAGGTTGGAGTGAGAATAGTAAATTAATTAAGTTCAGTCTGTAGTGGGAGTAGTATGTTAATTAAGTTTGGTAAATAGCAAATATTAGAATTAAATATAGAGTTGAATAGGAACAGTTACATTAATTTGTTTTAATTTACAAAAAATCTGTAGATTTTAGTTTTGGTTGGATAAAAGATAGAAGTTATATCAGAATGCAAATTCCAATTTTATTTATAAAATAGTAGAAAGGAAAATAAGATTTGTTTTATAGTTGTTGGAATGTATATTCATTAGAGAGAAAATATTGTTTATTATTACGCATATTCTAATAATTAAATCATTGAAATAAATATGTAATAAAATATTAATATTTAACATTTGTATTATAGTCATAATTTTTTTATAATGGATATATATTTGTTTAATGTATATTTTGGACATGGATATATGAACACACAAAATATTTAAAAATAAAAATATCTGATTTTTATAGCTGTTTAATATTTATAAAGGTGTAAGGACGCTGTTCGAGCCGCCAGGAAAAACTATAAAGATAAAACATCGAAAAGGAAGGCAAATTTGCTCTCCGATCACTGGGATAAGCTGGTTATCAGCGCCAATCTGGGTGGCAGCGGCCCATTTTGGACGGCAGTTAGGAGAACGAGGGAAATGGGCAAAGAGCTTACTAAAATTAGTTGCAACATAACCAGTACAGCTTGGGAGACTCATTTTTCTAATATTTATGCTGCCCCCTCTGATGAGCAACCCCTCCCTAACTCGTACCAAACAGCAGGCTTAGAGATTTCGGACTCAGAAGTCAGGAAAGCTATCAAAGAGAGCCTAGGCAACAAGGCGCCCGGGCCAGACGGCCTCCCTATAGATATCCTTAAATTTAACGTTGATCTTTGGACTCCAATACTTTTAAATATTTTTAATAGTCTACCATATGTAGCCATGCCTGCCACCTGGGCTACTAGTATTATTGTCCCCATTTACAAAAAGGGAGACAGATCTGACCCAGTAAACTACCGTCCCATCTCCCTCCTGGACAATACTTTAAAAATACTAGGACGAATAATTTATAACAGGGTACTGGTATGGGCGTCTGATTCTGACTTTTTAGACCCCTGCCAGATGGGGTTTAGGAGTGGGGTAGGAACAGTCGAGCAATGCCTAAACTTAAAATTGATAATAGATAAATACTGCATTGCTCGCTCATCCCCCGTTTACCTGGCTTTTATGGATCTTTCATCCGCATTCGATCTCGTGAATAGATCCAAGCTATGGTTAACTCTCCTGTCAAATGGTCTCGATGCCACTCTTGTTAGATTCTTAGCCTATCTCCATACTGACTTGAAAGCTCGGGTACGCATTGGTATGGGCGGAGAGGTATCGGGAGCCATTAAGATAGGGAGGGGGGTGAGACAGGGGTGCGTTTTAGCACCCCTGTTGTTTATCATTTATATTAATGGCCTGTCCAACTGTTTAAAGAAAGCTACCCCCGATGTCCCAATCATTTTAGGAAATCCCTTGCCCGTACTTTTATATGCAGACGACGCTGTCCTTTTGGCACGTACACCAAATGCCTTACGTCTGCTTGTACATAGTTTTGTAAATTTTATGGAGGGACTGGATCTAAAAGTTAATTTTAAAAAGTCTTTTATTATGCCTTGTGGGCCGGGCAAAAGGAAACTCGGCACTATTCAAATTGGAACAGATAAACTCGAATCTGTCCATAAGTTCCCTTATCTGGGGTTGGTTTTCGCTGCGAACGGCTCCTGGAGTGGGCATGTGGCCCACGCCACGAGCAAGTTCTCGAAAGCCAACAACTCCGTCCTGAGTCTCCCACGCCCTAAGAAAATTGGCGCCACTAAAGCTATTGTTCAAATTTTTAAATTACAGTGTTCCCCTGTTGCTACGTATGGAGCCGAAGTCTGGGGATCGGCCAGCAGCATTGGTATTCAAAGAGAGGAAAACCGTTTTTGCAGGAAACTGCTGGGAGCACCAATTTCCTCTTCCAATTTCATCTGTCATAACGAACTTAACCTCCCATTCATAAACGACTTTATTAAAGCAAGACCAGCACTCTTCTGGATCAGAATCTGGAGGAATGAGGCTGCTGCCCTTACGCAAAACATCATTAGGGACTGCCTCAATAGTGATAATGGCATACAGATCCCCTGGTTTAAAGAAGTTTTTAAAATATTTAATGAAATTGGAAGAGGTATCTTGTTTACTGAGCCAACAGCTATTGAACCAAAGGACAAACATGAGGTTCAAAAGGCACTCTATGCACTTTATCGTAATGAACGGCTTGGAATTGAACTACAGAAATCAGGGGTCAAAAAATACATTGGTAATGGTCTCTGTATGCAAATCATGCCACCCTACCTTTCACTGCCTATGTCAACTTGGGAACGATCGCTACTGTTTCGTCTAAGGGCAGGAACTGTTAAATTTCTGCTTTCTTTTCCTCTGGGGTATCAACATCATACTGCCCTTACTCCCTGCCCCTGTGACGGTACAAGCACTCAAGATGATTTGCACTTTTTGTTTTTCTGTAAATATTATGTGAGATATACCAAATGGCTTTTATCCCCATATTTTAGAAAGCTCAGACCTCTTACACTTCAGGAATCCTATATGTTGTTGCTCACCCTGGACAATGATGAATTGACATTTCGCACTAGCACTTTTCTAAGACTAGCCATACGTGCACGTAAGACTATGGAGAGTCCTTGTAATCAGATTCAGTCAAAAAAATACTACTGCTAAAACCTTATAAGTTAATGGAACTTACTGCCTATCTTCTGTACGAATTGCTTTGTTACTATGAAATGTAAATTATTTAACTGTTTTGTATTATGTGTATGTATATGTTCTTTGATGTGTCGGTACTTTTATGAATTTTAACAAATTCGAATAAAGGTCTTTTGAAACTTGAAACTAAACTATAAATTTATATCGTGTACTCTCAACATTTTTAGACTTTATTTGAATTTATAAGAAATTGTATGTTTTGAAATATATGATTAATATATTTTAATTATTATTATTTATATTACATAATTAATATTGAAATTGTTTACATTTTAGAATATCTATTTTTTTATTTTTTTTGGTATGTTGAAGATACAATATATTAATTATATCATGTTCATCTATTTATTTTGGTAATATATACAGGTTTATTGATATATTAATACAAATATTTTATTTATTATATTTATTTTAATACGTTAAATAATTTTCACATAGATAAAAAAAATAGGTATTCTTTTTGAGTATTTTATTCTAATGTTTTACTAATTTTTAAAGTAATGTGTAATGGTAAATAAATAGTTAGGGCATTTATTGGTATTTTTTTAGTTGTTATGTTTGTTTGGGTCTTTTATTTTGTAACCGCTCGCTGTTGTTTTGGGTTATTTTGGTCGAATCCAGGTCGCGGTCGGGAGCTGTTTCGCGTTTGAGAAGGTAAGAGTTATTTTCTTTATTATTAAATAGTTTTAAGTGTTTTGTGGAAGTAGTAATGTTGTAATAAGTGTGTATGGATTGATGTTTTAGGAGTTAGGGTGTTAGTAATAGTTTGTATACGTTTTATAATTTACGTTGTGTTCCGTGTTTGTGGCTTTGTTAGTGTTTTGTTATTTCGGTGTGTTAAAGTTTCATAGTGTTTGAATAACGTTTGTAGTGATGTTTTTAGGTGCCTTATGTGTGTTTGTGTGTGGGTGGGAATGTTTGTTTCTCTTTTGTAGGTTTTACGGAGAAGATATTTTCGTCGGTTTCAAACACCTTATTTTTTTTAAAGGAAGTGTGTATTAGTTGTGTTTACTAATCTTTATTTTACACTTCCTTTATTGTTCGGGTTTCCAGGAGCGGTTATTTACCTTTTTAATATTTTTCGGGATTTTTATGGTTAATGGATAGTCGTTTTTTGGCGTAGACGTTGTTTTCGATAAACAGTTGTATTTTTACATTTTATTTGGATTTTTTTTGATACCTATGGATTTTGAACTACCTGGATTTATTTGGAAGGAATGTTATTATCCCATTGGAGCAACTACACAGGTAAGTTCATTTAAATATTTTAATTGTTGGTGGCCAAACCTTATATATTTAATATTGGTGTTGTGTACTTGGTTTGTTTAATTTTGTTGTCTAAATATATGTCGATATAATTGATTTATATATTTTAGACCACATAATTAAATATGTGATATAATAAAGTGGTTTGTTTATGTTGTGATAGTTGTTTTAGTAGAATTGTGGGTTAATATTTAGGAAAGGGTTTAGAAGAGAGTTTGAGCTATTATATTTAAGTACTCAAGTCCTCTTGTGGATGGGTATAGCTGTACCTGTTGTTGTAGGTAATTATACATTTGAGTAGTTTGTCTAGATTGTTTTGGTTTTAATTGTAGGACAGATTGTTGCATTCTTAATTCTTGGAAACTTTGTTCCTTTTGTATGGCAATTAGTAGTTTTTGTAGTGTTGGAGTTGTTCTCCCAGTAGAAGTTAGGAATGCATTATGCCAGCCCTCGACGGCGTTGTTAGTTTTGGCTTGTTGGTTGAGTGTACTTACATATACATTCCACCAAGGTATTTGGAACTTGGGCTGACGTCTATGGCCTGATCTGTGTAGTCTCCCCACCCAGGTATCCTCAAAATAATCTAAGAGGGGAGATAACTTTACTTCATTTTGTTTGTAGAATGGACTTTCTAATAAAAGATTGTAATGTTCTGCAACATCTGTGGTTGGTACATAAGCTAGGGCTGTTAGAAGTTTTATTTGATGTGCAAAACTTATGTTAGTGGCATATTCTACACTTAGTGAAGATTTTTGTAAATGTCTCCATATACATTGGTTTAGATGGAAGTAACATCCTTGGATAGCTGTATGGGGGTACAGTTTTAGAATGCAATTTATCATGGCTTGCTCAAAGTCTATGATAATTCTTTGAGGGTAAAAATCATTTGATTCTTGTTTTAGTTTTCCTAGCATTTCATTATATGTTGTGTTTAGTTTGTTAGGTAATAGTGCATAAATTAAAGGTATGGAAGTGTTGTGATATTGACCGTGTATTGTGTAAAGCTGGTAGAATGGTTTTGGGCATATTGTAAAGGTGCCATCCATCATCCATGTTTGGCATTGTTGCAGTTTAGTTATATTGTTTGCAGTAGCAAACATTATGATTCTTTTTTCTGTGCTTTTGTTATCAAAAAAAATAAAAGGTTCATTATTGTGGGTGATAGTTAATTCTGGTGGAATGATGATCTCTTGAAAAGTTTTAGGGGATGGTATAGTTGTCGTGGTTGCTTTTTTGGTCCTAGCAATAGTTCTTTTTATAGAAGCAATTGATGGTAATTGGCCTCTTGCTTCTTTGGGCACTCTAGGTAATAGTTCTTTTAGGATTACACTTGTAGCAGTTTGTGAACCAGTGCTTAATTCTTTGATATTTTCAAGGGTTGATCTGACTTCTATTTCAGAGAGATTGGGTGGATGGTTATGCTCTCTTGTATATAGTACAGTTGTTTCTCTTGTTGTTGCTCGTCCGTAGCATTTGTTAGAATAATATTTAGAACACTTCCAGTTCACTTTTCGGTCCGTCTGCTTTTCTTGGGTGTATGTGTAACCCATGTAACACAATAGGAATTTTCCTTTCTGCGAAGTTATAAATTGGGCTTCTTCTGTCATCGTGATGTGTTAGAAATCTGGAAAAAATGTATATGAAAATATATGTAATAGTACTTTATATATTTAAATGAAAATAGCAAAAAAGTATTTTTTTTATATATACTTACCAAGTGTTTTTGGTTGTATTTGAATGAAGATGTTGTTTGTAGACAAAATGCTGTTTAGTTGATGTAGTCTCTGAAAGTTAAAGAACATATATTGTTTTGGTTGGTTTAGTTTTTTTAAGTGGGGTGGTATTGCTGTTTGGTATAGACTATATTTTTTTTGTTGAAACGTATTTTATTGTTTTACAAATCAGCAACTCAAAAAACATTCCCCCGCCTTCACCTGTCCCGGAAGTACCACACATTTATCATCAAGACCAATTATTCAGGAGAAGGAACAACCTTCCCACCCAGTTCTCTACCCCCCCCTCCCCCACCACATGCCAATGTACCCCTGTCCCCTACCCCTCTTACTATGTGCCCCTCCTCCCTAATAAATAAGATGGAGTAGCCCAACCTCTCCCTAAGCAAACAGAGCCTTCCCTCATGCCCAGTGGTATAGACTATAGGTGTTAATTTATACAGGTTTTTTAAAACTTAAAAAAGAGAACATGGATTTGTTTAGGGGTTTAGGATGTTTTGGGGTTTGAGTAGGATTTAATTAATATTTTATAAAGTATTTTGATAGTATACTTACTTTTTAGTGAGTCTTTTCTGGCAATCTTCAATATTTTCTTTAGCTGTTTGGAGTAATATCTGTAGTGGAAACATAAAGAGATGGAATATATAAGTTAGTTATTTATTTGAGTAAAGATAAATTAGTGTTTTAGTTTAATTTGGCAGTTTAGTTAGAAAAGAATATTTACTTACGTTTTTAGAATAGTAGTAGGATGTAGGTTTCTTCTGTTTAGCAGAGTTTCTTCTTCGTTCAATGCTTTGGTTTAAGGCACAGTTGAAGACTTGTTTTAATTGGTTTATATAGTGGTTTTAAATTGTTTCTTGAATGTTATTGGTTGTTTTCTGTATGTGGCCTTTCTATTGGATGGTTTGAATTTTTTTTAGTTAATTGGTTTCCTTTTATGGAAAATGCTAAGTGAGAGTATATTTAGTTTCAAAGGAGGAGAGTTTTAAATCATTATATATAAAAAGATTGTTTATAATGTGTAGTAATTTATTTAAATGTGTTCGAAATGCCAATGTGATAATTATTTCAGTGTTTTTTTATTATGTTGTTAAATATTGAGATCGCTATAAATGTTATGTTTATGTTTAAGTAGAATCTCATTTGAAAAAAGTATGTTTTGGGAAAATATTGTCTTTATGTTGTTTAAAGTATTGGTTTTATTAGTATTAGAATTGTCGATATATTTAAAAAAAACGATATTATTGATGTCTATATTTTGGTTATCGATATTTGTGACATGTGTCATATTTATTTACTCATGTCGATATTTAGTATTGCGATATTTATGTGTGCGATTTTTGTGTGATCGATATAATTGTATTACGATATTCTAGTGTCGATATTAGTGTCGTTTTTTAAATAAGTATACAATGTCGATATTTTTGATGTCGATATATTTGATGTGATATTTGTGTAGTTCGATAATGTGTCTGTCGATAATATGTCAGAGATCCCCACTATGCATGCAGTCTTCTAACCACCCAGACACTTGTCTCTCACACCTTCTATTCCCTAGACAGTATCCATACAGTCCAGGAAACATCCTGTCACTCCCTTTGCACTCCTCTGGTGACCCATTCAGTACCAAGTACTAATCCATTCCCTGTGCCAAAAGCCTACCACTTATAAATTCACCCAGGCACTCTTCTTGCTGTACTCTAATCATTCAGTCAGTACCCAAGTACTCATGCAGTGAGCCAGGCCTTAGCACATGGACAGCTTTAAATGCCTATCCAGTGTGCATGCAGTCCTCTAATCACCTACACAGTTGTCTTTCACACCTTCAATTCCCCAGTTAGTATTCATACACTTCTAGCAAACACCCTGTTACTCACCCAGTGTGTCTCCTTAGAATGTCGTCTTTTAGTGAGGTAGGGTTTAGGGTATGAACTGCTTCAAAGTAGTATGCACAATGCATGTAGTGTTTTATCATCGTCACACTTGTCGTTCAGGGCTCCAGTTTTTTAGTCAGTTTTTATATAAAATTTGTTTGTACAGTAATGGAATAGTATAAATTTGAAAGTTATTAATATACTTTTATTTGTGATTCTTTTTTACAGATACTGTTTTTCAACGTTAAAATAGAGAAATCAAGCCAGAAAAAAAAAGAAAAAGAAAAGAACAGAGACAGGAGGATTATTTGAAGAAACATCAACCACAAGTATTGAGTGTACAAGATAATGTGGCTAAAAGTACACATTTTCTGGTAAGATCACAAAGCAATTTATTAAAAATGTTTGTAGGAGCAAACAGAATGTAGATAATGCTGGAATTAATGAGAATTTTTCAAGTAAGAAAAAAATTCTAAATAAGAGGAAAAGTAAAAAAGCAAATGGTCAGTCAAAGGAGATAAAGTATGGCAAACGAAGGCAAAATCAGTATAAGGAATTATGCAAAAAAATATTTTCCAAGAGAGTAGTACATAATTTGCTGAAAGATGTGAAGAAATATAAATAGAGAGCTATATTTTATAAAAAGAAGAAGCATATTGAAAACATTGTGGAAAAGGCTTTTGAAGTAAAAAGGAAACAGTTTATTTTAGTGTTAAACAGAATTTGATCACTAGATAAACCAATATATGTAATGAAGGCCAAGAGTAGGAGGAAAAGAGTTATTAATAAAAAATAATTTTGTGATGTTTTTTGGGAGAATGGAAACACAGTTCTAGTTCAGAGCCTATTTTTAATGAAGAGAGTTATTCACTGAGCAAAAAATTATTGTATGCGGTTGACACCAGTGGTAGAGGTTATGAGGTTAGTGACGGTTGTCCAATGGAGAAAGAGAAAATGGTTGAAAGAAATGCAGAAGAAGTGATAGCTGATGAAGTTTTAGGGAGACGTGCTAAAAACCCTGTGTACACTTGGGATTGCAGTAGTGTTTGTAGTGTACGACAGGAATCAATTGAAAAATTATGTAGTTTTTTTATGAGTCTATACTAAAAAAAGTGTAAAACAAAAGATTAAGCTGTTGCAAGGACTAGACCCTTGCAGAGTGAGAAAACATACTGGTTTGCAAGGTCATTCTCTGGCTTGTCTTTCTAGGAAAGTTTGTGAAAGTGTTTTTACCATTTCAGAATGCTGGCAGTACATCATACTCAAGTCAAGTCAAGTCAAAATAACTTTATTTCGAATCCAAAAAGGAATCATAAAAGTATACACACATAATAAAAACAGTACAATCAAAAATACAATAAGGATTTTTTAGCAGTGCATTAAAAATAACATTTGACAGGTAAATCCATTATAGAATATTATCAGTCGCTGACTTCAGTAACGGTTTCTAATGGCAAGGGCCGATCTAATAAAGCTCAATACAGCATTACAAATACTTGGGGTGGACAAGGATAATAAATGTTCATAAGCCTCTCTGTAAAAACTGGAACCAAAAGATACCAAGACTGGTTTAAGAAATCTATTTCTTGGAACTTTATACAGTGCACAGAATAAAATACAATGGATGGTGCTTTGTGAAACTCTGTTATTACAAGGACACAGAGGCAAACTCTTGAACCACCCCCCTTGCTTTGGAAATGCAAGTAAAAAATGTAAGGTGGTAATGCAAAACCTTGTCAGATAGAAACGCCATTGCGATTGGGTAATATAAAATAAATAAACTGGGCAAGACAGCTTACCCCTCAGGTAAAATTGATACTTGCTAGAATGTAAGGTACCAAGGTTATAACGATAGGCATTTTTTATCAGGGGCTTAAAGTCCTTACCAATCTGGTCTGGGCTATCCAATATATTATTTAACCCAATCTTATAAAAAGTATCCCTAACATACAAGAGCCAAGGGATCTTCATACAATGGTCAAGTTTAAGACAGTCCTGCAAAATTTCCTGTGATAGTTTTAAATCTTCAGACTGCCAAACTTTAGCCCATAACAATAGGGGAGACACATGTATGATGTCGCTGAGATACTCAATGCCCACCTCCCCATGACAGAAATTATTCGAGGTTCCCGATGGAACGGCTAGGAGACGCTTAATAAAAGTATTCTCCATAACCTGTAAGTTTCCAATATAATGAGAACCCCACACTCCAGCACCGTAGGTTGCAACCGAGACATATTTGGCTTTATATAAGGATATAAGGGTAGGTACTGGTTTTTGTCCTAATTTGTTGGCAAATCGAAAAAGGGCTTCAGCAGATTGTGAAAGTTTTTGGGCCCGAGCTATTATCAGAGTATCCCAATTCAATTTCGCATTAAATAAATTGCCCAAATAATTAAAATTGTCAACCTTCAATATAATAGAGTCCCTCACCCCGTATCTACGTGTTTTGACACTTTTCAAACTGCAGGTCATGGCGAAGGATTTAGTAAAGTTGACTTTCAGGTCTAAACTCCCCATAAACTTCTCAAAGGCATCCAAGCAAAGCTGCATGTCATTAAAACTGTGTCATCTGCATATGACCGCATTGGTAACCTTTTACCATTGGCCTGTGGAAAATCAGCACCAGAGCCAAGATACATCCCTGGCGCACACCCTCAGTCGATGGAATGGGTTTAGTTGGGTTTAGTTTTTTCCCCACCCGGGCCATAACGAATACTAACTGTAGTAGCAGCGTGTAGTCTACGGAGCAGAGACACCAATGCCTCTTCAAATCCCATAGTCTCCATCATCTGCCACAACTTAGCCCTACATACCGTGTCAAAGGCGCTAGACAAGTCCATGAATGCCAAATGGATGGAACTATGCTTGGCACCCATGTACTTGCCCACAATTAGCGCCAAGTTTAGGCACTGTTTGGTGGTTCCCTTGCCCCTTTTAAACCCATATTGGGAGTCTACAATGAGACCAGCTGTATCCGCCCAGGTTTCAAGACGTGCCAATATCACCCTGCCCATTAATTTACAGGTCGCATCTAATAGTGAAATCGGCCTATAGAAGCACGGGTCCGATTTATTGCCCTTTTTAAAAATCAGAACCACTAGAGCATCTTTCCAAGAGGCTGGGATAAATCCAACCACTATTGCTCTAAATACATTTAGTATGAGTGGCACCCATACATCCAAATTGTATTTAAAGAAGTCCAAGGGCACTGCATCTGGCCCTGGGGCCTTTAAAGCGGAACCCTTGCATAGAGCACTCCTTACCTCATCAAGAGTCAGTGAGGCACTAAGCTCTTTGGCTGTCTTCTTATTAAAATTACCAACATCCACCATATCAGATAATTTTACTTCCCTTGGATTATAAATGTTGCTATAATGTACTACCCAGGAGTCTTCAGTTATTTGCACTTGTATTACCTCCTTATCATCAGATTTTAAAAAAGGTCGGGTTATAACCTTCCAAAAAAGGCTAGTATCCCTCAACTCCACAGCTCTAAAAAGATCCTCCCAAGCCTTGGTCTTTAATTCGTTTTTCCGCTTCTTGATTGCAACTTTATTTTTCGTCCTGGCCGCTCTAACCAGGTCTCTATCAAGCGGCACTTGTTGTAAGGCCTTAGTTAAGCTTGTTTGGGCAGCAGAGCATTCTGCATCAAACCATTTGAGGCCCCTTTTTTGGCCCCACCTATTGTTTTTATCAGGTGAGAAGCAATATTACCCAAAAGAGCCTTAAAATTATCAATAATGAGGAAAGGATCAGACATGGGCGTTAACATATTTCAATCCCTATCTTATTTTCCTTAAAAATATCTTCCTCCAATTGCCCCACATTTACCTTATCCCACCTAACTGTAACCCCCCGATTTTTATTATATTTTATCACATGTTCTGTGGGCTGAGTTTTACGAATGGGGGAGCAAAAGTTCACAATTAAAGGATTATGGTCGCTGGCAGGGTTTGCAACGATACTAAAATCCTTTACAAAATGGACATAACCCATGGATAGTATAACAAAATCTATTGTACTTACTCGACCCCCTGAGCCATGGAAAGTAGGGATGGCCAACTGATCAGAAAAACTCAACATCTCCATAATACATAGGTCATTGTTAATAATAATGCTATTCAAGGCATCCCCCTGCTTTGAATGGGTAAAGTGGGCCATGGGCTGGTCGTTACTATCCACCAAGCCACAAACTTTAGTACCACTAAATTTGCACAATAAGCAATTAAAATCACCCATCCATACAATAAAAAGGGGAAAATCCTTGTGTTATCTCAACAATTTCCTCCTGTAATTTTTCTATAACCAAAATGTTATGTTGGTCAAATATGTTATAATACCAGTTTATCAAAAGGAAGGGAACAGAAAACAAGCCCCTAATCATAAGTAACTGGTACCAAACAGATTCAACCAGCCCAACCACCTGAATTTGGCTACATTTTACAGAGATAGCTGTGAGAAGCCCCCCCTTTGCTCTCCCTGATTGTGAGGGTTCTGCATGAACATTCCACATTTGAAAACCATCCAGGGTTGGATCTCCAGTACTCCAGGTCTCCTGGAGGCATACCATATCAAAGGTTTTGATATATTGCAGCCAAACTGGGTCATCCAATCTTCGGGAAAGACCAGCTACATTCCAGGATATCATGCGAAAATTATCTTCCATCGCCAGGATCCCCCCTCCACCCTGTTGCCCTTTTCCAGACAGTTTGATTACATCAGACTCACTCGTTATTGTCTCCTTTACAAGGCTAGTTTCTTCAATGCAGGATACCACAATGCCTTTGCAATTAATTGGGTTTTCCCCCCCTGGTGGATCTAAAGTGAAGTTGAGGTTTAACTTGCCAACAAACCCCTTATTAGGTTGTTCACCGTCATACAAATATTCACTGTTGGATAGTAATTTAACAATTAACCCATTTAAAGGCATAATAACGTTTTTATCCGACATTTCCCAAGGGGTCACAACATTCACCAGATCAAACCGATCCAAACTTAATAAGTTAACATTAACATTGTCTATATGATCATCCTCCACCCCTCTAGGAGTGGAAATCATCATAGGAAGTCAATCCACCCCCTCTAAGCCCGTGAGTGGCTCAAACCGGTTGATTAACGGTAAGAAATGTGGAAAATGTGCAGCATGAGGTACCCCCCCGGTCTATATGACCCAAACGCTGATCCCCAGGCAGGGGTCTTTGGCCCCTAGGGATGGTCATTATTCGAATGAGGATAAAAATAGTGTAGATCAATAGACTGGATATCCGCCAGGTGGCCAAATCTGGGTTTCCTGCATATATATTTAACAGCCCAAGTATCTCTGAGGCTAACAATTACACAATCACCCTCGAGATCCTTGGTGCTATGCCCTATCCAATGTACTCTCCTTACACCTATAATCTCCGTATTTGTCCCTGGGGGTAGCCTTCTATTTCTCCTGAGCCAGTATAAAACCTTATTTTTTAAATCCCCATCAGATTCTTTAGCATTTGGACCAAGTTCAGGAACCCCTGTTAAAATAACCACAAAAGGAATTGAATCTGGAGGGAGGTTTACACATAATGATTTTTTCTTAATGTGCTGAGTACCCATTGGGGCGGCAGTATGAGTTGTAGTCAACCCTTGTTTTAAGATAGGAGATTTTTCTACGGGGACCAACCGAGTTACGTTCGGTACAACAGTTAACCCCTGGGCCTTGTAAGTACTGGGGTTACCGCTTTGGAGATGTTAGGAGCTTGTTTCACAGTCCCAACTATACCCTTATTTTGCTTCCCACTTTCAATCAATGAATCTATTTTCAACATATTCCCTTTAGCAATGTCCTCTAATTTATCTAACTTTCCTAACTTCAAACAGTTAACCACAGGCATTAATAGGGATTTAACTAATATTTCCATTTTTGGAAAAATGCCCTCAGTTAAGGGTTCTTGAGTCTGGGAAACTATTGTATTATCCACTAGGTTAGTCTGGTTTCCATCTTCAGTTGGTGGCTCTGAAAGAGCCCGAGACATATGCTTTTTTGCCCGTCTATTTGCCCTCATTCTCCTAGCATTCCCGCTCTTTCTTTGACCTCCCCTTCCCTTCTTTCTCACCTGTGTATGGCTTACTGAACTAGTTTCAATCTGCTCTACCAGATCTAGCTCTGAATCTTCTTGTAATTGAGAAGCATGTTTGGGGGTTGAGGATAGATTAGGTGATTGGGTTACAAAACTTACTAGATCCAAAGACGGACTAGAAGAAATTAAATTTGGTGCATTATCCGCAAAACGGTCATCCACCACTGCGTCTAGCGCACAGGGAATCGGACTTGCGATTATTAAGGGGGCCAACTCAATACGTTCAGCTGAGGTTACAGCAGCTCTAATTGTCCCTAAAGAGGATCGCTTCCCCGTAACAATATCTAGTCAGAGGCGTTTTTCTGCAAGTGCTATTTCTTTCTCTATGATTTTTGTGGTTCGTGTGAAAAAGTCATCAATGGTGCCCGTCACTACCCCAGCGTTTGTTTTAATGGCAACTACTCTAGTTTTCCCTGAGCGTAAGTCCATCATAACATACCCACCCTACCCTTTACGGCTAATTAACAAATATAATACCTTCCCTATTCAATACCACCCACAAAATCTACAATAATGTCTTACGACTATTTTACCAATATTTTGCCAAATTAAATTACCCCAGGCGGCCACAGACGGTCCCGTCCTTGGCCTGGGATCCTCCTGTGTGCTCAATGTGCACAGGGGGCGGCGCAAGCAGGGAGACCCAAGCTGGCCAGGCAGGGACTCCTGGGAAATGGAGTCCCTGCAGCAGCGCTCGCAGCCCTGCTACTAGCAGTCCTCCAGTCCGATGCACCAAACTTTCCCTGATGATGCGGGTCCAACGAGGTATGGCGCTGGGTGACGAGCTGAAAGGGTCCAGAAAGTACAGTCCACAAAAAGCAAGGTCGTCACACACAAGGGTTGCTGGAGTGGAAAAGCAAAGCTCAAAGCAGTGAGTGCTCACAGAATGAAACTGACCTGGATCGGGAGCGTGGAGGTTCAGTGAGCTTGGGGAAGTAAAATGAGGAAGCGAAAATGGAATCCACGTGGTTTGAGAACCTCTGTAATGAGCGTTCTAAGTGAAGAGTCAAGGTTACTTTTCGGAAAACCTTAATGACAGAATCGGCACCACCATGCATTGAGGGCCGAGTAGCATCCAATTTAGCAAAGCGCTGGCTTGGTGCCGATCACACGTTCAGCCGGTAGAGTGAGTAGGTTTCGAGTTGATCTCGAACACAATTGCAGGGATGCAGAGACAGCGAGCGGCCGAGTTCCACTCACCCCAATAGGATGTCACAGGCAGTGGAGCACCTAGAAAGTAGCAGCAGGCAAAAACAACCTCCTCCTCAACCCAGCAGAACACGTCACAGGCAGTGGCAGTGGTACATCAATAGAGGCGGCGGGGCTTTAATAGAGAAGCAGCGGGCGAAGGCAACCTCCTCACCTCAGCAGGATGCCACAATTTCGCCAAGCACCGGCACCACCAACAGCCGACAAAGTTCACCTCAGCACCCAACAGGACGGTGCTGGCCTCAGGGCAGCAACAGCACTCTCACCGCTGCCGCAAACCATCTGGTCCTCACTAGCACGTCGAGCATCATACTCAAATGCGGAAGTTAGTGAGAAGGTTGTATTATGCAAAAAGTCCAGCACTAAAGTTAAGTGAGTTGAACACTGCTCTTTTATGTGGGTCAGTTTCAGATGTGAAGCTGGTCTGTGAAGATATTGAGTTTTGTTACTTTGGGCCTCAGCAAGAGATGTTGAAGACAATGTACAACCCGTAATTACAGAAACATTTGAGGATGAAATCACAAAGTTTAAGGTAATTTCAGGTGAAAGACCAAATGTTTCTTGTATTTGTTGTCGGCGAAGTCGCTATAAAAATCAGACTAGGGTTGTCAATCTGTATTTAAAAAGTGAAATAGAAGATAATGATAAGTGGATGGAATTTGCAATTTATTTGCTGGTAAAGGATTGTTTTGATTTGGGATGTGAGCAGCGTATTTGCAAATATTGTTGTAATAAACTAGATGAGAAAAAAAGCCTGCTAGAGCTGTTCATAATAATCTAGAGTTGGTTGCTATTCCTCCAGAGCTGATAGATTTAAATACGTATGAGTCTATTCTCATACAATGTTTTCACCCATTTCAGGCTATTGTTCGTATGGAGCCCAAAACAAGTAAATTACCTCCATCAGAGTTGCAAAGAGGATTGAAAGGAAGAGTTGTGTATTTACCATTAGATTTAAGGAAAAATATTGAAACTATTGGTGTAGACCATGCAGAAAATGAGCCACTAGTCATTCTAGTTAATGGTGTTCCTACTAAGAATAAGAAAATCTGGCAAGAGTTAGTGGATGTTAGAAAAGTGCAAAAGGCGTCATTGTATCTGTTAAAAAATAATGAGTACTATAGAAATGTGTTTGTTGGAGAAGAAGAAATAGATTTAGCAGAAGATACTGAAGAGATCTATGAACATTACAGTGTACATCCACTTCATTCCAAAGAGGTGATGGGGAATACGATTGAGTTGTTTCAAATGAAAAAAGCAACAGGAAGTCCCATGAGTGCATGGGAAGAGAGCTTGGAAGCTCGTTGTTTCCCGCTGTTGTTTCCAACAGGAAAAGGTGGACGATATGATGAACGTCCTGTGCAGATTCCTGCATCTGAATATCGGACAACAAGATTATATGCAGCAGATCCAAGATTTCGTCAAGGTTTCCCTTATATGTTTCATCTTCTGTTTGAAAGTGGCTTGTCTGGACTTTCATATGCAGTAAATCACATTTTAAAATCTGGAATGCATCTTCAAAATGCAACTGCAAAGGATTTTATGGATAAAGTGCATCAGAGAGATGATCATTTAGAATCTCAGTTGATTAATCTGATGGCATGTCAGTGCGGGACTAATGAATATTGGTACCGTCGACATGGAGAACTGAAATGTATGCTACGGAACTTGGGAACTCCTACATGGTTTGTTACACTAAGCTGTGCTGAGTATGCTTGGGATGATTTACTTGAATTTCTTCGAGAGGCAAATTCCAATATAAAAAATATTGAATACAAGACACCTGGAGAATTGTGTACTTTGGATCCTGTCAATGTATGCAGATATTTCAATCATAGATTTTAAGCTATGATGTCTTTCATCTGCAATAAAAAGAATCCTCCTCTTGGAGAAGTTGTGGATTTCTTTTGGAGAAAGGAGTATCAAGCAAGAGGTGCTCCTCACATACATATGTTGTTATGGGTCAAGGACGCCCCCAAATTTGGAACAGATTCAGATGAAACAGTTTTGTCTTTCATTGAAGATTATGCTACATGTGCTCTTCCAAATAGCAGAGAAGACAAAAATTTAAAACAACAAGTCTTACGATTTCAAAGCCACAAGTGTGGAAAATACCGTCGACGAAAGTACAAGTCAAAGGATAAGTTCTATACCAAATGTCGTTTTGGATTTCCACGTCCTGTATTATCCAAAGGAAGAGTGAACAGTTTTATGTCAGCTATACGACATACCATCACAAGAAAGTCTCCGAAAAACACCTACAACTTAAGAGGAAGCGAAGAATCACAATACATAAATGACTACAATCCAGTTATTTTATCCATGTGGAACGCTAACATGGATATTCAGTATGTTGCGGACAATTCCATTGCTGTTGCACGATATGTAACATCCTACATTACTAAATCAGAAAAGACTGAATTGAAAGACTCTAAGTAAGAAATGATACAGTTTCAGTTTGAAGATGTTATCGCATCGTGAAATTGGAGCATATGAATGTTCAGATCGGTTATCATCTAAAAGTCTATTTTCCAAAAGTAGAAGAATCATTTGGGTGAGTCTAGGTCTTGCAGGAATGCGAAATCGGGTACTGAGATCTGTTCAAGAAATTGAATATTTAGCAGAAAATGACCCAGAAAGTACAGATATTTTGAAAACAAATATGTTGGACACGTACTATCCAAATAGAAGTCATCATCTTGAGAACATGTGTCTCTATGAAGTGCTGCAAAACTACACTTTCAAACTGAATACTACAGAGAACATCAACAATGGAAAATATGGAGTGAGTGGTTCCGAAGGATGTCTGGTGAAACAAAGGAAAGGAAATGTAATTAATCACAGAAAACTGAGTTGCGACACTGCTGACAAAAGGGAATTTTACTATTTAGCCCTTTTGCAAATGTTCAAACCATGGCGTTCAGAACTGGAATTACTTGGAGATTTTCCCAGCTATGAAGATTCATGTAATGCTTCTAAAGATAGCCTACAATGCAGTGCTTTCGCAAATTATGTCAAAATGTTGAATGATGAAATTGATCAAGAAGCTATAATTGCAGCTGAGATTGCTAGAGACAGTTCTCAAGACAGTCAAAGTTCTGCTACACTGAGTCAAGATCCACTAGGACAACCAATTGTTGAAAATGAAGCAGCGATTACAATGAATGAGGTGGAAAAGGCAATGTACCAAGCACAAGAAGATGCAATATAGTTAGGAAACTTGGAAGAGCAACTAAATGTTGAACAGAAACAAATATATCAGCAAGTGAAAGAGCAGATTGACCATGGATTACTTCATGAAAAGAGAGGGTGCTCATGTACATCATTTCAACCTATCCGAATGTATGTGAGTGGTCAAGCTGGAATAGGAAAAAGTTTCTTAATTAAAGTATTTACAAGTTATCTGCAAAAAACAACTGTGTCACATTTGTCTTGTGTTGTCACTGCTCCAACTGGGTTGGCAGCACATAACATAAAGGAATTACTTTACATCGTTTACTAATGCTACCAGTAGAGCATTGTCATTTGAGATGTTATCAGTGATGTCACTGACCATGTCACGAATGATGTAATATGTGACATCATCAGCAGTGGATTGTGGGCGCGCGAGTTATAGTTATCAGAACTACCTGTAACAGAGGAATTTCAATGGTTTTGTATGAGTGAAATGTCCAGCTAACAATTACAGCCCTTTAAATGCTATTTCCTAACTATAACATGTCTGAAACCTATGTTTTTTTCAGTGAATTTCAAGGGTTTTTTAAATGATAATTTTTAAATGTAATAATATTCACGTGTATTTTTTTGATACTGATTTTCCACAGATTTTTAACTGTTTATTTTTACTTGTTTTATTTTTAAAATTACCTTATATATTTTTAATACAAATGGAAATAAAATGTTTTTTAAAATATTGAAACTGAAATGGTATTTATTGTCAGGGACACTGGATGAGTACTTGGGAACTGACTCAATGATTAGAGTTCTGCAAGGAGAGTGCCCAGGTGAATTGATAAGTGCTTAGGTTTTGGCGCAGAGAATGGATTACTACATGATGCTGAATGGGTCACTAGAGGAGTGAAAGGAGAGTGACAGGGTGTTTCCTGGATTTGTATGGATACTGCCTGGGGAATTGAAGGTGTGAAAGTCAAGAGTGTAGGTGGGTACAAGACTGCATGCATAGTGGATAGGGGTTTGAAGCAGTCCATGTGCTAAGGCCTGGCTCAGTGCATGAGTACTTGGGTACTGACTGAATGATTACAGTACTGCAAGGAGAGTGCCTGGGTGAATGTATAAGTGTTTGGGTTATGGCGCAGTGAGTGGATTAGTACATGGTGCTGAATGGGTCACTAGAGGAGCCCAAGGGGAGTGACATGGTGTTTGCTGGAAGTGTATGGATACTAACTGGAGAATAGAAGGTGTGAAAGACAAGTGTGTAGGTGGTTAGAAGACTGCATGCATAGTGGATAGGGGTATGAAGCAGTCCATGTGCTAAGGCCTGGCTCACTGCATTAATACTTGGGTACTGACTGCATGATTAGTGTACTGCAAGGAGAGTGCCTGAGTGAATTTATAAGTGTTTGCGTTTTGGCGCAAAAAATGGATTAGTACATGGGGCTGAATGGATCACTAGACTAGTTCAAGGGGAGGGGCATGGTGTTTTCGGGAAGTGTATGGATACTGACTGGGGAATTGAAGGTGTGAAAGACAAGTGTGTAGGTGGTTAGAGGACTGCATGTACAGTGGATAGTGGTTTAAAGCATTTCATGTGCTAATGCCTGTCTCACTGCATGAATACTTGGGTACTGACTTAATGATTAGAGTACTGCAAGGAGAATGCCTGGGTGAATATATAAGTGTTTGGGTTTTGGCACAGTGAATGGATTAGTACATTGTGCTGAATGGGTCACTAGAGGAGTGCAAGGGGAGTGACAGGGTGTTTGCTGGAAGTGTATGGATACTGACTGGGATATTGAAGGTGTGAAAGTCAAGAGTGTAGGTGGTTAGAAGACTGCATGCATAGTGGATAGGGGTGTGAAGCAGTCCATGTGCTAAGGCCTGGCTCAGTGCATGAGTACTTGGGTACTGACTGAATGATTAGAGTACTGCAAGGAGAGTGCCTGGGTGAATGTATAAGTGGATGGGTTTTGGCGCAGTGAAAGTATTAGTACATGGTGCTGAATGGATCACTAGACTAGTTCAAGGGGAGTGACAGGGTGTTTGATGGAAGTGTATGGATACTGAATGGAGAATTGAAGGTCTGAAAGTCAAGTGTGTAGGTGGTTAGAGGACTGCATGCATAGTGGATAGGCTTTTGAAGCAGTCCATGTGCTAAGGCCTGGCTCAGTTCATAAGTACTTGGGTAATGAATGAATGATTAGAGTACTGCAAGGAGAGTGCCTGGATAAATTTATAAGTGTTTGGGTTTTGGCGCAGAGAATGGATTAGTACATGATGCTGAATGGGTCACTAGATGAGTGCAAGGTGAGTGACAGGGTGTCTGCTGGAAGTGTATGGATACTGACTGGAGAATTGAAGGTGTGGTGAAAGACAAGTGTGTAGGTGGTTAGAAGACTGCATGCAGAGTGGATAGGGATTTGAAGAAGTCCATGTGCTAAGGCCTGGGTCTCTGGATGAGTACCTGGGTACAGACTGAATAATTAGAGTACTGCAAGGAGAGTACCTGGGTGAATTTATAAATGGTTGCATGTTGGCGCAGTGAATGGATTAGTACATGGTGCTTAATGGGTCACTATAGGAGTGCAAGGGGAGTGACAGAATTTCTGCTGAAAGTGTATAATTACTGATTGGAGAATTGAAGGGTTGAAAGACAAGTGTGTATGTGGTTAGAAGACTGCTTGCATAGGGGATAGGGATTTGAGACAGTCCGTGTGCTAAGGCCTGGGTCACTGGATTAGTCCTTGGGTACTGACTGAATGATTAGAGTACTACAATGAGAGTGCCTGATTAGTACATGGTGCTGAATGTGTCACTAGAGGAGTGCAGGTGGAGTGACAGGGTGATTGCTGGAAGTGTATGGATACTGACTGTGGAATTAAAGGTGTGAAAGACAAGTGTGTAGGTGGTTAGAGGACGGCATGCATAGTGGATAGGCGCTTGAGGCAGTCCATGTGCTAAGACCTGGCTCAGTGCATGAGTACTTGGGGACTGACTGAATGATTAGAATACTGCAAGGAGATCGCCTGGGTGAATTTATAAATGTTTGGGTTTTGGCACAGTGAATGGATTAGTACATGTTGCTCAATGGGTCACTAGAGGAGTGCAAGGGGAGTGATAGGGTGTTTGCTGGAAGTGTATGGTTACTGACTGGGGAATTGAAGGTGTTAAAGACAAGTGTGTAGGTGGTTAGAGGACTGCATGCATAGTGGATAGGCATTTGAAGCAGATCATGTGCTAAGGCCTGGCTCAGTGCATGAGTACTTTGGTACTGACTGAACGATTAGAGTACTGCAAGGAGAGTGCCTGAGTGAATTTGTTTGGGTTTTGGCGCAGAGAATGGATTAGTACATGATGCTGAATGGGTCACTAGAGGAGTGCAAGTGGAGTGACAGGGTGTTTGGTGGAAGTGTATGGATATTGACAGGAGAATTGAAGGGGTGAAAGAGAAGTGTGTAGGTGGTTAGAAGACTGCATGCACAGTGGATAGTGGTTTGAAGCAGTCCATGTGCTAAGGCCTGGCTCACTGCATTAATACTTGGGTACTGACTGAATGATTAGTGTACTGCAAGGAGAGTGCCTGAGTGAATTTATAAGTGTTTGCGTTTTGGTGCAGAGAATGGATTAGTACATGGGGATGAATGGATCACTAGACTAGTTCAAGGTGAGTGGCATGGTGTTTTCTGGAAGTGTATGGATACTGACTGGGGAATTGAAGGTGTGAAAGACAAGTGTGTAGGTGGTTAGAGGACTGCATGCACAGTGGATAGTGGTTTAAAGCATTTCATGTGCTAATGCCTGTCTCACTGCATGAATATTTGGGTACTGACTGAATGATTAGAGTACTGCAAGGAGAGTGCCTGGGTGAATTTATAAGTGTTTGGGTTTTGGCACAGTGAATGGATTAGTACATTGTGCTGAATGGGTCACTAGAGGAGTGCAAGGGGAGTGACAGGGTGTTTGCTGGAAGTGTATGGATACTGACTGGGATATTGAAGGTTTGGAAAGTTAAGAGTGTAGGTGGTTAGAAGACTGCATGGATAGTGGATAGGGGTTTGAAGCAGTCCATGTGCTTAGGCCTGGCTCAGTGCATGAGTACTTGGGTACTGACTGAATGATTATAGAGTACTGCAAGGAGAGTGCCTGGGTGAATGTATAAGTGGATGGGTTTTGGCGCAGTGAAAGTATTAGTACATGGTGCTGAATGGATCACTAGACTAGTTCAAGGGGAGTGACAGGGTGTTTGATGGAAGTGTATGGATACTGACTGGAGAATTGAAGGTGTGGTGAAAGACAAGTGTGTAGGTGGTTAGAAGACTGCATGCAGAGTGGATAGGGATTTGAAGCAGTCCATGTGCTAAGGCCTGCGTCACTGGATGAGTACCTGGGTACAGATTGAATAATTAGAGTACTGCAAGGAGAGTACCTGGGTGAATTTATAAATGGTTGCATGTTGGTGCAGTGAATGGATTAGTACATGGTGCTTAATGGGTCACTATAGGAGTGCAAGGGGAGTGACAGCATTTCTGTTGGAAGTGTATAATTACTGATTGGAGAATTGAAGGGTTGAAATACAAGTGTGTAGGTGGTTAGAAGACTGCTTGCATAGGGGATAGGGATTTGAGTCAATCCGTGTGCTAAGGTCTGGGTCACTGGATTAGTCCTTGGGTACTGACTGAATGATTAGAGTACTACAAGGAGAGTGCCTGATTAGTACATGGTGCTGAATTTGTCACTAGAGGAGTGCAAGGGGAGTGGCAGTGTGTTTGCTGGAAGTGTATGGATACTGACTGTGGAATTGAAGGTGTGAAAGACAAGTGTGTAGGTGGTTAGAGGACTGCATGCACAGTGGATAGTGGTTTAAAGCATTCAATGTGCTAATGCCTGTCTCACTGCATGAATACTTGGGTACTGACTGAATGATTAGAGTACTGCAAGGAGAATGCCTGGGTGAATGTATAAGTGTTTGGGTTTTGGCACAGTGAATGGATTAGTACATTGTGCTGAATGGGTCACTAGAGGAGTGCAAGGGGAGTGACAGGGTGTTTGCTGGAAGGGTATGGATACTGACTGGGATATTGAAGGTGTGAAAGTCAAGAGTGTAGGTGGTTAGAAGACTGCATGCATAGTGGATAGGGGTTTGAAGCAGTCCATGTGCTAAGGCCTGGCTCAGTGCATGAGTACTTGGGTACTGACTGAATGATTAGAGTACTGCAAGGAGAGTGCCTGGGTGAATGTATAAGTGGATGGGTTTTGGCGCAGTGACAGTATTAGTACATGGTGCTGAATGGATCACTAGACTAGTTCAAGGGGAGTGACAGGGTGTTTGATGGAAGTGTATGGATACTGAATGGAGAATTGAAGGTCTGAAAGTCAAGTGTGTAGGTGGTTAGAGGACTGCATGCATAGTGGATAGGCTTTTGAAGCAGTCCATGTGCTAAGGCCTGGCTCAGTTCATAAGTACTTGGGTAATGAATGAATGAATAGAGTACTGCAAGGAGAGTGCCTGGGTAAATTTATAAGTGTTTGGGTTTTGGCGCAGAGAATGGATTAGTACATGATGCTGAATGGGTCACTAGATGAGTGCAAGGTGAGTGACAGGGTGTCTGCTGGAAGTGTATGGATACTTACTGGAGAATTGAAGGTGTGGTGAAAGACAAGTGTGTAGGTGGTTAGAAGACTGCATGCATAGTGGATAGGGATTTGAAGAAGTCCATGTGCTAAGGCCTGGGTCTCTGGATGAGTACCTGGGTACAGACTGAATAATTAGAGTACTGCAAGGAGAGTACCTGGGTGAATGTATAAATGGTTGCATGTTGGCACAGTGAATGGATTAGTACATGGTGCTTAATGGGTCACTATAGGAGTGCAAGGGGAGTGACAGAATTTCTGCTGAAAGTGTATAATTACTGATTGGAGAATTGAAGGGTTGAAAGACAAGTGTGTATGTGGTTAAAAGACTGCTTGCATAGGGGATAGGGATTTGAGACAGTCCGTGTGCTAAGGCCTGGGTCACTGGATTAGTCCTTGGGTACTGACTGAATGATTAGAGTACTACAAGGAGAGTGCCTGATTAGTACATGGTGCTGAATGTGTCACTAGAGGAGTGCAGATGGAGTGACAGGGTGTTTGCTGGAAGTGTATGGATACTGACTGTGGAATTGAAGGTGTGAAAGACAAGTGTGTAGGTGGTTAGAGGACTGCATGCATAGTGGATAGGCGCTTGAGGCAGTCCATGTGCTAAGACCTGGCTCAGTGCATGAGTACTTGGGGACTGACTGAATGATTAGAATACTGCAAGGAGATCGCCTGGGTGAATTTATAAATGTTTGGGTTTTGGCGCAGTGAATGGATTAGTACATGGTGCTCAAAGGGTCACTACAGGAGTGCAAGGGGAGTGATAGGGTGTTTGCTGGAAGTGTATGGTTACTGACTGGGGAATTGAAGGTGTTAAAGACAAGTGTGTAGGTGGTTAGAGGACCGCATGCATAGTGGATAGGCGTTTGAAGCAGATCATGTGCTAAGGCCTGGCTCAGTGCATGAGTACTTTGGTACTGACTGAACGATTAGAGTACTGCAAGGAGAGTGCCTGAGTGAATTTGTAAGTGTTTGGGTTTTGGCGCAGAGAATGGATTAGTACATGATGCTGAATGGGTCACTAGAGGAGTGCAAGTGGAGTGACAGGGTGTTTGGTGGAAGTGTATGGATATTGACTGGAGAATTGAAGGGGTGAAAGAGAATTGTGTAGGTGGTTAGAAGACTGCATGCACAGTGGATAGTGGTTTGAAGCAGTCCATGTGCTAAGGCTTGGCTCACTGCATTAATACTTGGGTACTGACTGAATGATTAATGTACTGCAAGGAGAGTGCCTGAGTGAATTTATAAGTGTTTGCGTTTTGGCGCAGAGAATGGATTAGTACATGGGGTTGAATGGATCACTAGACTAGTTCAAGGTGAGTGGCATTGTGTTTTCTGGAAGTGTATGGATACTGACTGGGGAATTGAAGGTGTGAAAGACAAGTGTGTAGGTGGTTAGAGGACTGCATGCACAGTGGATAGTGGTTTAAAGCATTTCATGTGCTAATGCCTGTCTCACTGCATGAATACTTGGGTACTGACTGAATGATTAGAGTACTGCAAGGAGAGTGCCTGGGTGAATTTATAAGTGTTTGGGTTTTGGCACAGTGAATGGATTAGTACATTGTGCTGAATGGGTCACTAGAGGAGTGCAAGGGGAGTGACAGGGTGTTTGCTGGAAGTGTATGGATACTGACTGGGATATTGAAGGTTTGGAAAGTCAAGAGTGTAGGTGGTTAGAAGACTGCATGGATAGTGGATAGGGGTTTGAAGCAGTCCATGTGCTAAGGCCTGGCTCAGTGCATGAGAACTTGGGTACTGACTGAATGATTATAGAGTACTGCTCTAGGGAGATTTTTAATATAGTCAGATCCTTCACAGACCCCCACGCGCTGACTCGGACTCAGTCTGCTTCACAATCATTATGTGATAAACTTTCCAATTTTTTTGAGGATAAAATAGAAATCATTTACTCCTCTTTCCCCACCCACGACACATTAGGTTGGGAAGAAAAGCCCACCACTCTCTCGCCATCACTGCCTATCTTATCCGATTTTGCAGCCGTCTCGGAAGCCGAATCTATGGCTGAACTACTCAATTGTAAATCAGGCTCGCCTAACGATCCCTGGCCAACCAAGCAGTACAAAAAACTTGCCTCTCTACTTAATCCTCATCTGAACCATATTTGGAATAGCTCTCTCAGACTGGGCTGTTTTCCTGCTAAATGGAAACATGCCTCGTTGGTCCCTATCCTTAAAAAGTCCAACTTGGATCCCGACCAACCTAGTAACTACAGACCCATTTCCCTCTTGCCTGCACCAGCAAAAATCCTGGAGAAACTGGTGCATTCTCAGTTGGCGAACTATATTGAGTCCAATGGACTTCTCCATGATTCCCAGCACGGCTTCAGGTCGGGCCACAGCACGGAGTCGGCCCTTATTGAAATGGCGGACTCGGGGAGGTGGACGCTTGACCAGGGGTCGAGGGCGGTGCTAGTGCTGCTGGATTTATCAGCAGCATTCGACACCGTCTCTCACAAGATCCTGCTGAGTAGGCTCGAGGACTTGGGTGTGGGAGGTGTTGTGCTGAAATGGCTCACATCCTATCTTTCGGACCGCACACAGCAGGTTTTCACCCCTCCCTATACCTCCCCTGCCAGACCACTTAAATGGGGAGTTCCCCAGGGTTCCTCCCTGAGGCCGCTCCTTTTTAATATTTATTTTACCCCTTTGGCTAAGCTGATCGCTCAGACAGGGATTAAATCCACCTCCTATGCTGACGATATTCAGCTTCTTTTTACTTTTGACACCCCCTCTGCTTCTGCCTTTGATCCGCTGAAATCCTGCCTCAGGGACATTTCTAGCTGGATGGACGCTAACTCCCTCCGACTCAACGCAGGAAAAACGGAGATCCTGTTTTTTAACTCTCCTTCTCCTTTGGACTCTAGCCTTTGGTGGCCAGACGATCTAAGCCAAGCCCCTACCCCTAAAGACTCAGTGAAAAATTTAGGAGTACGTTGGGATAATCATCTAAGTTTCAGTAATCAGGTACAGACAGTGGCTGCTTCCTGTTTCGCTAAAATCAGGACCATTAAATGCCTTATTAACTACCTGCCGGCGGACTGCCGTTAAACTGTTATCCAGGCATTGATAATTTCCCATCTCGATTACGCTAATGCCCTCTATCTTGGTATCTCAGCAGGCCTGTGTCATAAACTTCAGACAGTCCAAAATGCTGCCGCCCGGCTTGTAGAGAGACTTCCTGCAAGACACCATGTCTCTCCACTTTTACGCAAACTGCACTGGCTACCCATTGCTAAAAGAAGTGTCTTCAAAGCAATGACGCTGGCCTTCCGAGCCTCTCAAGGCTCTGGATCGGCACACCTGAAAAACATCTTGCGACCGTATGCCCATTCAAGGACATTGCGCTCCAACTCCCTATTCTTCTTGCACACCCCACGATTTAAACGAGTTCGTGCAGGTGGAAAAACCTTTGAGGTCTGTGCCTCTCAGAACTGGAACAAGCTCCCGCTAGCTCTACGTACCAGCCAATCAGAATCAGCATTTCGTAAACTGCTGAAGACACATCTTTTCTCCTCCTAGACAGGCCCTCCATTTCTGGCTCTCCTTTCCCAGAGTTCTCAGCGCCGGGACGCCCCGTTGGGGCAGCTGTGCGCTTTATAAAATACACAAATAAAATACTGCAAGGAGAGTGCCTGGGTGAATGTATAAGTGGATGGGTTTTGGCGCAGTGAAAGTATTAGTACATGGTGCTGAATGGATCACTAGACTAGTTCAAGGGGAGTGACAGGGTGTTTGATGGAAGTGTATGGATACTGAATGGAGAATTGAAGGTCTGAAAGTCAAGTGTGTAGGTGGTTAGAGGACTGCATGCATAGTGGATAGGCTTTTGAAGCAGTCCATGTGCTAAGGCCTTGCTCAGTTCATAAGTACTTGGGTACTGACTGAATGATTAGAGTACTGCAAGGAGAGTGCCTGGGTAAATTTATAAGTGTTTGGGTTTTGGCGCAGAGAATGGATTAGTACATGATGCTGAATGGGTCACTAGATGAGTGCAAGGGGAGTGACAGGGTGTCTGCTGGAAGTGTATGGATACTGACTGGAGAATTGAAGGTGTGGTGAAAGACAAGTGTGTAGGTGGTTAGAAGACTGCATGCAGAGTGGATAGGGATTTGAAGCAGTCCATGTGCTAAGGCCTGCGTCACTGGATGAGTACCTGGGTACAGACTGAATAATTAGAGTACTGCAAGGAAAGTACCTGGGTGAATTTATAAATGGTTGCATGTTGGTGCAGTGAATGGATTAGCACATGGTGCTTAATGGGTCACTATAGGAGTGCAAGGGGAGTGACAGCATTTCTGTTGGAAGTGTATAATTACTGATTGGAGAATTGAAGGGTTGAAATTCAAGTGTGTAGGTGGTTAGAAGACTGCTTGCATAGGGGATAGGGATTTGAGTCAGTCCGTGTGCTAAGGCCTGGGTCACTGGATTAGTCCTTGGGTACTGACTGAATGATTAGAGTACTACAAGGAGAGTGCCTGATTAGTACATGGTGCTGAATGTGTCACTAGAGGAGTGCAGGTGGAGTGACAGGGTGTTTGCTGGAAGTGTATGGATACTGACTGTGGAATTGAAGGTGTGAAAGACAAGTGTGTAGGTGGTTAGAGGACTGCATGCATAGTGGATAGGCGCTTGAGGCAGTCCATGTGCTAAGACCTGGCTCAGTGCATGAGTACTTGGGGACTGACTGAATGATTAGAATACTGCAAGGAGATCGCCTGGGTGAATTTATAAATGTTTGGGTTTTGGCGCAGTGAATGGATTAGTACATGGTGCTCAAAGGGTCACTACAGGAGTGCAAGGGGAGTGATAGGGTGTTTGCTGGAAGTGTATGGTTACTGACTGGGGAATTGAAGGTGTTAAAGACAAGTGTGTAGGTGGTTAGAGGACCGCATGCATAGTGGATAGGCGTTTGAAGCAGATCATGTGCTAAGGCCTGGCTCAGTGCATGAGTACTTTGGTACTGACTGAACGATTAGAGTACTGCAAGGAGAGTGCCTGAGTGAATTTGTAAGTGTTTGGGTTTTGGCGCAGAGAATGGATTAGTACATGATGCTGAATGGGTCACTAGAGGAGTGCAAGTGGAGTGACAGGGTGTTTGGTGGAAGTGTATGGATATTGACTGGAGAATTGAAGGGGTGAAAGAGAATTGTGTAGGTGGTTAGAAGACTGCATGCACAGTGGATAGTGGTTTGAAGCAGTCCATGTGCTAAGGCTTGGCTCACTGCATTAATACTTGGGTACTGACTGAATGATTAATGTACTGCAAGGAGAGTGCCTGAGTGAATTTATAAGTGTTAGCGTTTTGGCGCAGAGAATGGATTAGTACATGGGGCTGAATGGATCACTAGACTAGTTCAAGGTGAGTGGCATTGTGTTTTCTGGAAGTGTATGGATACTGACTGGGGAATTGAAGGTGTGAAAGACAAGTGTGTAGGTGGTTAGAGGACTGCATGCACAGTGGATAGTGGTTTAAAGCATTTCATGTGCTAATGCCTGTCTCACTGCATGAATACTTGGGTACTGACTGAATGATTAGAGTACTGCAAGGAGAGTGCCTGGGTGAATTTATAAGTGTTTGGGTTTTGGCACAGTGAATGGATTAGTACATTGTGCTGAATGGGTCACTAGAGGAGTGCAAGGGGAGTGACAGGGTGTTTGCTGGAAGTGTATGGATACTGACTGGGATATTGAAGGTTTGGAAAGTCAAGAGTGTAGGTGGTTAGAAGACTGCATGGATAGTGGATAGGGGTTTGAAGCAGTCCATGTGCTAAGGCCTGGCTCAGTGCATGAGTACTTGGGTACTGACTGAATGATTATAGAGTACTGCTCTAGGGAGATTTTTAATATAGTCAGATCCTTCACAGACCCCCACGCGCTGACTCGGACTCAGTCTGCTTCACAATCATTATGTGATAAACTTTCCAATTTTTTTGAGGATAAAATAGAAATCATTTACTCCTCTTTCCCCACCCACGACACATTAGGTTGGGAAGAAAAGCCCACCACTCTCTCGCCATCACTGCCTATCTTATCCGATTTTGCAGCCGTCTCGGAAGTCGAATCTATGGCTGAACTACTCAATTGTAAATCAGGCTCGCCTAACGATCCCTGGCCAGCCAAGCAGTACAAAAAACTTGCCTCTCTACTTAATCCTCATCTGAACCATATTTGGAATAGCTCTCTCAGACTGGGCTGTTTTCCTGCTAAATGGAAACATGCCTCGTTGGTCCCTATCCTTAAAAAGTCCAACTTGGATCCCGACCAACCTAGTAACTACAGACCCATTTCCCTCTTGCCTGCACCAGCAAAAATCCTGGAGAAACTGGTGCATTCTCAGTTGGCGAACTATATTGAGTCCAATGGACTTCTCCATGATTCCCAGCACGGCTTCAGGTCGGGCCACAGCACGGAGTCGGCCCTTATTGAAATGGCGGACTCGGGGAGGTGGACGCTTGACCAGGGGTCGAGGGCGGTGCTAGTGCTGCTGGATTTATCAGCAGCATTCGACACCGTCTCTCACAAGATCCTGCTGAGTAGGCTCGAGGACTTGGGTGTGGGAGGTGTTGTGCTGAAATGGCTCACATCCTATCTTTCGGACCGCACACAGCAGGTTTTCACCCCTCCCTATACCTCCCCTGCCAGACCACTTAAATGGGGAGTTCCCCAGGGTTCCTCCCTGAGTCCGCTCCTTTTTAATATTTATTTTACCCCTTTGGCTAAGCTGATCGCTCAGACAGGGATTAAATCCACCTCCTATGCTGACGATATTCAGCTTCTTTTTACTTTTGACACCCCCTCTGCTTCTGCCTTTGATCCGCTGAAATCCTGCCTCAGGGACATTTCTAGCTGGATGGACGCTAACTCCCTCCGACTCAACGCAGGAAAAACGGAGATCCTGTTTTTTAACTCTCCTTCTCCTTTGGACTCTAGCCTTTGGTGGCCAGACGATCTAAGCCAAGCCCCTACCCCTAAAGACTCAGTGAAAAATTTAGGAGTACGTTGGGATAATCATCTAAGTTTCAGTAATCAGGTACAGACAGTGGCTGCTTCCTGTTTCGCTAAAATCAGGACCATTAAACGCCTTATTAACTACCTGCCGGCGGACTGCCGTAAAACTGTTATCCAGGCATTGATAATTTCCCATCTCGATTACGCTAATGCCCTCTATCTTGGTATCTCAGCAGGCCTGTGTCATAAACTTCAGACAGTCCAAAATGCTGCCGCCCGGCTTGTAGAGAGACTTCCTGCTAGACACCATGTCTCTCCACTTTTACGCAAACTGCACTGGCTACCCATTGCTAAAAGAAGTGTCTTCAAAGCAATGACGCTGGCCTTCCGAGCCTCTCAAGGCTCTGGATCGGCACACCTGAAAAACATCTTGCGACCGTATGCCCATTCAAGGACATTGCGCTCCAACTCCCTATTCTTCTTGCACACCCCACGATTTAAACGAGTTCGTGCAGGTGGAAAAACCTTTGAGGTCTGTGCCTCTCAGAACTGGAACAAGCTCCCGCTAGCTCTACGTACCAGCCAATCAGAATCAGCATTTCGTAAACTGCTGAAGACACATCTTTTCTCCTCCTAGACAGGCCCTCCATTTCTGGCTCTCCTTTCCCAGAGTTCTCAGCGCCGGGACGCCCCGTTGGGGCAGCTGTGCGCTTTATAAAATACACAAATAAAATACTGCAAGGAGAGTGCCTGGGTGAATGTATAAGTGGATGGGTTTTGGCGCAGTGAAAGTATTAGTACATGGTGCTGAATGGATCACTAGACTAGTTCAAGGGGAGTGACAGGGTGTTTGATGGAAGTGTATGGATACTGAATGGAGAATTGAAGGTCTGAAAGTCAAGTGTGTAGGTGGTTAGAGGACTGCATGCATAGTGGATAGGCTTTTGAAGCAGTCCATGTGCTAAGGCCTTGCTCAGTTCATAAGTACTTGGGTACTGAATGAATGATTAGAGTACTGCAAGGAGAGTGCCTGGGTAAATTTATAAGTGTTTGGGTTTTGGCGCAGAGAATGGATTAGTACATGATGCTGAATGGGTCACTAGATGAGTGCAAGGGGAGTGACAGGGTGTCTGCTGGAAGTGTATGGATACTGACTGGAGAATTGAAGGTGTGGTGAAAGACAAGTGTGTAGGTGGTTAGAAGACTGCATGCAGAGTGGATAGGGATTTGAAGCAGTCTATGTGCTAAGGCCTGCGTCACTGGATGAGTACCTGGGTACAGACTGAATAATTAGAGTACTGCAAGGAAAGTACCTGGGTGAATTTATAAATGGTTGCATGTTGGTGCAGTGAATGGATTAGCACATGGTGCTTAATGGGTCACTATAGGAGTGCAAGGGGAGTGACAGCATTTCTGTTGGAAGTGTATAATTACTGATTGGAGAATTGAAGGGTTGAAATACAAGTGTGTAGGTGGTTAGAAGACTGCTTGCATAGGGGATAGGGATTTGAGTCAGTCCGTGTGCTAAGGCCTGGGTCACTGGATTAGTCCTTGGGTACTGACTGAATGATTAGAGTACTACAAGGAGAGTGCCTGATTAGTACATGGTGCTGAATTTGTCACTAGAGGAGTGCAAGGGGAGTGGCAGTGTGTTTGCTGGAAGTGTATGGATACTGACTGTGGAATTGAAGGTGTGAAAGACAAGGGTGTAGGTGGTTAGAGGACTGCATGCATAGTGGATAGGCGTTTGAAGCAGTCCATGTGGTAAGGCCTGGCTCACTGCATGAAAACTTGGGTACAGACTGAATGATTAGAGTACTGCAAATGGAGTGCCTGGGTGAATTTATAAGTGGGTGGGTTTTGGCACAGTGAATGGATTAGTACATTGGGCTGAATGGGTCACTAGAGGAGTGCAAGGGGAGTCACAGGGTGTTTGCTGGAAGTGTATGGATACTGACTGGAGAATTGAAGGTGTGAAAGTCAAGTGTATAGGTGGTTAGAGGACTGCATGCATAGTGGATAGGGGTTTGAAGCAGTCCATATGCTAAGTCCTGGCTCAGTCCATGAGTACTTGGGTACTTACTGAATGATTAGAGTACTGCAAGGAGAGTGCCTGGGTGAATTTATAAGTGGATGGGTTTTGGCGCAGTGAATGGATTAGTACATTGTGCTGAATGGCTCACTAGAATATTTCAAGAGGAGTGACAGGGTTTTTGATGCAAGTGTATGGATATTGAATGGAGACTTGAAGGTCTGAAAGTCAAGTGTGTAGGTGGTTAGAGGACTGCATGCATAGTGGATAGGCGTTTGAAGCAGTCCATGTGCTAAGGCCTGGCTCAGTGCTTGAGTTCTTGGGTACTGACTGAATGATTAGAATACTACAAGGAGAGTGTCTGGGTGAATTTATAAGTGTTTGGGTTTTGGCGCAGTGAATGGATTAGTACATGGTGCTGAATGGTTCACTAGAGGAGTGCAAGGGGAGTGACAGGGTGTTTGCTGGAAGTGTATGGATAATTACTGGAGAACTGAAGGTGTAAAAGACAAGTGTGTAGGTGGTTAGAAGACTGCATGCATATTGGATAGGGATTTGAAGCAGTCCATGTGCTGAGGCCGAGGTCACTGGATGAGTACTTGGGTTCTGACTGAATGATTAGAGTACTGCAAGGAGAGTGCCTGGGTGAATTTATAAGTGGTTGGGTTTTGGTGCAGTGAATGGATTAGTACTTTGTGCTGAATGGGTGACTAGAGGAGTGCAAGGGGAGTGACAGGGCGTTTGCTGGAAGTGTATGGATACTGACTGGGGAATTGAAGGTGTGAAAGTCAAGAGTGTAGGTGGTTAGAAGACTGCATGCATAGTGGATAGGTGTTTGAATCAGTCCATGTGCTAAGGCCTGTCTCAGTGCATGAATACTTGGGTACAGACTGAATGATTAGAGTACTGCAAATGGAGTGCCTGGGTGAATTTATAAGTGGGTGGGTTTTGGCACAGTGAATGGATTAGTACATTGGGCTGAATGGGTCACTAGAGGAGTGCAAGGGGAGTCACAAGGTGTTTGCTGGAAGTGTATGGATACTGACTGGGGAATTGAAGGTGTGAAAGTCAAGTGTATAGGTGGTTAGAGGACTGCATGCATAGTGGATAGGGGTTTGAAGCAGTCCATATGCTAAGTCCTGGCTCAGTCCATGAGTACTTGGGTACTTACTGAATGATTAGAGTACTGCAACGAGAGTGCCTGGGTGAATTTATAAGTGGATGGGTTTTGGCGCAGTGAATGGATTAGTACATGGTGCTGAATGGCTCACTAGAATATTTCAAGAGGAGTGACAGGGTGTTTGATGCAAGTGTATGGATACTGAATGGAGACTTGAAGGTCTGAAAGTCAAGTGTGTAGGTGGTTAGAGGACTGCATGCATAGTGGATAGGCGTTTGAAGCAGTCCATGTGCTAAGGCCTGGCTCAGTGCTTGAGTTCTTGGGTACTGACTGAATGATTAGAATACTACAAGGAGAGTGTCTGGGTGAATTTATAAGTGTTTGGGTTTTGGCGCAGTGAATGGATTAGTACATGGTGCTGAATGGTTCACTAGAGGAGTGCAAGGGGAGTGACAGGGTGTTTGCTGGAAGTGTATGGATAATTACTGGAGAACTGAAGGTGTGAAAGACAAGTGTATATGTGGTTAGAAGACTGCATGCATATTGGATAGGGATTTGAAGCAGTCCATGTGCTAAGGCCGAGGTCACTGGATGAGTACTTGGGTTCTGACTGAATGATTAGAGTACTGCAAGGAGAGTGCCTGGGTGAATTTATAAGTGGTTGGGTTTTGGTGCAGTGAATGGATTAGTACTTTGTGCTGAATGGGTCACTAGAGGAGTGCAAGGGGAGTGACAGGGCGTTTGCTGGAAGTGTATGGATACTGACTGGGGAATTGAAGGTGTGAAAGTCAAGAGTGTAGGCCGTTAGAAGACTGCATGCATAGTGGATAGGTGTTTGAATCAGTCCATGTGCTAAGGCCTGTCTCAGTGCATGAATACTTTGGCACTGACTGAATGATTAGAGTACTGCAAATGGAGTGCCTGGGCGAATTAATAAGTGGGTGTGTTTTGGCACAGTGAATGGATTAGTACATTGGGCTGAATGGGTCACTAGAGGAGCTCAAGGGGAGTCACAGGGTGTTTGATGGAAGTGTATGGATACTGACTGGGGAATTGAAGGTGTGAAAGTCAAGTGTATAGGTGGTTAGAGGACTGCATGCATAGTGGATAGGAGTTTGAAGCAGTCCATGTGCTAAGTCCTGGCTCAGTCCATGGGTACTTGGGTACTGACTGAATGATTAGAGTACTGCAAGGAGAGTGCCTGGGTGAATTTATAAGTGGATGGGTTTTGGCGCAGTGAATGGATTAGTACATGGTGCTGAATGGCTCACTAGAATATTTCAAGAGGAGTGACAGGGTGTTTGGTGGAAGTGTATGGATACTGAATGGAGACTTGAAGGTCTGAAAGTCAAGTGTGTAGGTGGTTAGAGGACTGCATGCATAGTGGATAGGCGTTTGAAGCAGTCCATCTGCTAAGGCCTGGCTCGGTGCTTGAGTTCTTGGGTACTGACTGAATGATTAGAATACTACAAGGAGAGTGTCTGGGTGAATTTATAAGTGATTGGGTTTTGGCGCAGTGAATGGATTAGTACATGGTGCTGAATGGGTCACTAGAGGAGTGTAAGGGGAGTGACAGGGTGTTTGCTGGAAGTGTATGGATAATTACTGGAGAACTAAAGGTGTGAAAGACAAGTGTGTAGGTGGTTAGAAGACTGCATGCATATTGGATAGGGATTTGAAGCAGTCCATGTGCTAAGGCCGAGGTCACTGGATGAGTACTTGGTTTCTGACTGAATGATTAGAGTACTGCAAGGAGAGTGCCTGGGTGAATTTATAAGTGGTTGGGTTTTGGTGCAGTGAACGGATTAGTACTTTGTGCTGAATGGGTCACTAGAGGAGTGCAAGGGGAGTGACAGGGTGTTTGCTGGAAGTGTATGGATACTGACTGGGGAATTGTAGGTGTGAAAGTCAAGAGTGTAGGTGGTTAGAAGACTGCATGCATAGTGGATAGGGGTTTGAATCAGTCCATGTGTTAAGGCCTGTCTCAGTGCATGAGTACTTTGGCACTGACTGAATGATTAGAGTACTGCAAGGAGAGTGCCTGGGTGAATTTATAAGTGGATGGGTTTTAGCGCAGTGAATGGATTAGTACATGGTGCTGAAAGGATCACTATAGGAGTGCAAGGGAAGTGACAAGGTGTTTGATGGAAGTGTATGGATGTTGAATGTAGAATTTAAGGTATGAAAGACAAGTGTGTAGGTGGTTAGAGGACTGCATGCATAGTAGATAGGCTTTTGCAGCAGTCCGTGTGATAAGGCCTGGCTCAGTGCATGAGTTCTTGGATACTGACTGAATGATTAGAATACTACAAGGAGAGTGCCTGGGTGAATCAATAAGTGTTTGGGTTTTGGCGCAGTGAAATGATTAGTACATGGTGCTGCATGGGTCACTAGAGGAGAGCAAGGGGAGTGACAGGGTGTTTCCTGGAAGTGTATGGATACTGACCGGGGAATTGAAGGTGTTAACGACAAGCGTGTAGGTGGTTACAGGACTGCATGCATAGTGGATAGGCATTTAAAGCAGACCATGTGCTAAGGCCTGGCTCAGTGCATAAGTACTTGGGTACTGACTGAATGATTAGAATACTACAAGGAGTGTGCCTGGGTGTATTTATAAGTGTTTGGGTTTGGCGCAGTGAATGGATTATTACATGGTGCTGAAAGGGTCACTAGAGGAGTGCAAGGGAAGTGACAGGGTGTTTCCTGGAAGTGTATGGATACTGACAGGGAAATTGAAGGTGTTAAAGACAAGCGTTTAAGTGGTTAGAGGACTGCATGCATAGTAGAAAGGCGTTTGAAGCAGACCATGTGCTAAGTCCTGGCTCAGTGCATAAGTACTTGGGTACTGACTGAATGATTAGAGTACTGCAAGGAGAGTGCCTGTGTGAATTTATAAGTGTTTGGGTTTTGGCGCAGAGAATGGATTAGTACATGATTCTGAATGGGACACTAGAGGAGTGCAAGGGGAGTGACAGGGTGTCTGCTAGAAGTGTATGGATACTGACTGGAGAATTAAAGGTGTGGTGAAAGACAAGTGTGTAGGTGGTTAGAAGACTGCATGCAGAGTGGATAGGGATTTGAAGCAGTCCATGTGCTAAGGCCTGGGTCACTGGATGAGTACTTGGGCTCGGACTGAATAATTAAAGTACTGCAAGGAGAGTACCTGGGTGAATTTATAAGTGCTTGCATTTTGGCGCAGTGAATGTATTACTACATGGTGCTTAATGGGTCACTACAGGAGTGCAAGGGGAGTGACAGCGTGTCTGCTGGAAGTGTATGGATACTGAATGGGGAATTGAAGGTGTAAAAGACAAGTGTGGACGTGGTTAGAGGACTGCATGCATAGTGGAAAGGCATTTGAAGCAGTCCATGTGCTAAGGCCTGGCTCTCTGCATTAATACTTGGGTACTGACTGAATGATTAGAGTACTGCAAGGAGAGTGCCTGTGTGAATTTATAAGTGTTTGGGTTTTAGCGCTGTGAATGGATTAGTACATGGTGTGGAATGGGTCACTAGAGGGGTGCAAGGGAAGTGACAGGGTGTTTGCTGGAAGTGTATAATTACTGACTGGAGAATTGAAGGTGTGAAAGACAAGTGTGTAGGTGGTTAGAAGACAGTTTGCACAGGGGATAGGGATTTGAAGCAGTACATGTGCTAAGGCCTGGGTCACTGGATGAGTACATGGTTACTAACTGAATGATTAGAGCACTGCAAGGAGAGTGTCTGCGTGAATTTTGTAAGTGGTTGGGTTTTTGGCGCAGTAAATGGATTAGTACATGGTGCTGAATGGGTCACTACAGGAGTGCAAGAGGAGTGACAGCATGTCTGCTATAAAGTTATGGATACTGACTGGGGAATTGAAGGTGTGAAAGTCAAGAGTGTAGGTGGTTAGAAGACTGCATGCATAGTGGATAGGGGTTTGATGCTGTCCATGTGCTAAGGCCAGGCTCAGTGCATGAGTACTTGGGTACTGACTGAATGATTAAAGTACTGCAAGGAGAGTGCCTGGGTGAATTTATAAGTGGATGGGTTTTGGCGCAGTGAAAGGATTAGTACATGGTGCTGAATGGATCACTGGACTAGTTCAAGGGGAGTGAAAGGGTGTTCGCTGGAAGTGTATGGACACTGACTGTGGAATTAAAGGTGTGAAATACAAGTGTGTTGGTGGTTAGAGGACTGCATGCGTAGTGGATAGGCTTTTGAAGCAGTCCATGTGGTAAGGCCTGGCTCACTGCATGAATACTTGGGTACTAACTGAATGATTAGAGTACTGCAAAGAGAGTGCCTGGGTGAATTTATAAGTGGATGGGTTTTGGCGCAGTGAATGGATTAGTAAATTGTGCTGAATTGGTCACTAGAGGAGTGCAAGGGGAGTGACAGGGTGTTTGATGGAAGTGTATGGATACTGAATGGAGAATTGAAGGTCTGAAAGTCAAGTGTGTAGGTGGTTAGAGGACTGCATGCATAGTGGATAGGCTTTTGAAGCAGTCCATGTGCTAAGGCCTGGCTCAGTGCATGATTTCTTGGGTATTGACTGAATGATTAGAATACTACAAGGAGAGTGCAAGGGTAAATGCATAAGTGTTTGGGTTTTGGCGCAGTGAATGGATTAGTACATGGTGCTGAATGGGTCACTACAAGTGGAGTGATAGGGTGTTTGCTGGAAATGTATGGATACTGACTGGAGAATTGAAGGTGTGAAAGACAAGTGTGTAGGTGGTTAGAAGACTGCATGCATAGTGGATAGGGATTTGAAGCAGTCCATGTTCTATGGCCTGGCTCTGTGCATGAGTACTTTGGTACTGACTGAATGATTAGATTTCTGCAAGCAGAGTGCCTGGGTGAATTTATAAGTGGTTGGCTTTTGGCGTAGTGAATGGATTAGAACATGGTGCTGAATGGATCAATAGAGTAGTGCAAGGGGAGTGACAGGGTGTTTGCTGGAAGTCTATGGATATTGACTGGAGAATTGAAGGTGTGAAAGACAAGTGTGGAGGTGGTTATAGGACTACATGCATAGTGGATAGGCATTTGAAGCAGTCCATGTGCTAAGGCCTGGCTCACTGCATGAGTACTTGGGTACTGATTGAATGATTAGAGTACTGTAAGGACAGTTCCTGCGTGAATGTATAAGTCGTTGTGTTTTGGCGCAGATAATGGGTTAGTACATGGTGCTGAATGGGTCACTAGAGAAGTGCAAGGGGAGTGACAGGGTGTTTGCTGGAAGTGTATGGATACTGACTGGAGAATTGAAGGTGTTAAAGAGAAGTGTGTAGGTGCTTAGAAGACTGCATGCATAGTGAATAGGGATTTGAAGCAGTCTATGTGCTAAGGCCTGGGTCATTGGATGAGTATTTGGGTACTGACTGAATGATTATTTTACTGCAAGGAGAGTGCCTGGGTGAATTTATGAGTGGATGGGTTTTGGCGCAGTGAATGGATAAGTACATGGTTCTGAATGGGTCACAACAGGAATGCAAGGGGAGTGACAGGGTGTTTGCTGGAAGTGTATGGATACTGACTGGGGAATTGAAGATGTGAAAGACAAGTGTGTAGGTGGTTAGAGGACTACTTGTGTAGTGGATAGGGGTTTGAAGAAGTCCATGTGCTAAGGCCTGGCTCACTGCATTAATACTTGGGTACTGACTGAATGATTAGAGTACTGCAAAGAGTGTCTGTGTGAATTTATAAGTGGTTGCATTTTGGCGCAATGAATGGATTAGTACATGGTGCTTAATGGGTCACTACAGGAATGCAAGGGGAGTGACAGGGTGTTTGCTGGAAGTGTACAATTACTGAATGGAGAATTGAAAGGTGTGAAAGACAAGTGTGTAGGTGGTTAGAAGATTGCGTGCATAGGGGATAGGGATTTGAAGCAGTACATGTGCTAAGGCCTGGGTCACTGGCAGTGTACTTGGTTACTGACTGAATGATTAGAGCACTGCAAGGAGAGTGTCTGGGTCAATTTATAAGTGGTTGGGTTTTGGCGCAGTGAATGGATTAGTACATGGTGCTGAATGGGTCACTACAGGAGTGCAAGAGGAGTGACAGGGTGTTTGCTGGAAGTGTATGGATACTGACTGAGGAATTGAAGGTGTGAAAGTCAAGTGTGTAGGTGGTTAGAGGACTGCATGCATAGTGTTTAGGGTTTTGAAGCAGTCCATGTGCTAAGGCCTGGCTCAGTGCATGAGTTCTTGGGTACTGACTGAATGATTAGAATACTACAAGGAGAGTGCCTGGGTGAATTTATAAGTGTTTGGGTTTTGGCGCAGTGAATGGATTAGTACATGGTGCTGAATGGGTCACTAGAGGAGTGCAAGGGGAGTGACAGGGTGTTTGCTGGAAGCGTATGGATAATTACTGGAGAACTGAAGGTGTGAAAGACAAGTGTGTAGGTGGTTAGAAGACTGCATGCATATTGGATAGGGATATGAAGCAGTCCATATGCTAAGGCGGGGTCACTGGATGAGTCCTTGGGTTCTGACTGAATGAATATAGTACTGCAAGGAGGTTGCCTGGATGAATTTATAAGTGGATGGGTTTTGGCGCAGTGAAAGGATTAGTACATGGTGCTGAATGGATAGCCTGACTAGTTCAAGGGGAGTGACAGGGTGTTTGATGGAAGTGCATGGATACTGAATGGAGAATTGAAGGACTGAAAGTCAAGTGTGTAGATGGTTAGAGGACTGCATGCATAGTGGATAGGCTTTTGAAGCAGTCCATGTGCTAAGGCCTGGCTCAGTGCATGATTTCTTGGGTACTGACTGAATGATTAGAATACTACAAGGAGAGTGCCTGGGTGAATTTATAAGTGTTTGGGTTTTGGCGCAGTGAATGGATTAGTACATGGTGCTGAATGGGTCACTAGAGGAGTGCAAGGGGAGTGACAGGGTGTTTGCTGGAAGCGTATGGATAATTACTGGAGAACTGAAGGTGTGAAAGACAAGTGTGTAGGTGGTTAGAAGACTGCATGCATATTGGATAGGGATTTGAAGCAGTCCATATGCTAAGGCGGGGTCACTGGATGAGTCCTTGGGTTCTGACTGAATGAATAGAGTACTGCAAGGAGAGTGCCTGTGTGAATTTATAAGTGTTTGGGTTTTGGCGCAGTGAATGGATTAGTACATGGTGCTGAATGGGTCACTACAAGAATGCAAGTGGAGTGACATGGTGTTTGCTGGAAGTGGATGGATACTGACTGGTTAATTGAAGGTGTGAAAGACAAGTGTGTAGGTGGTTAGAGGACTGCATGCATGGTGGATAGAGGTTTGAAGCAGTCCATGTGCTAAGGCCTGGCTCACTGAATGAATACTTGGGTACTGACTGAATGATTAGAGTACTGCATGGAGAGTGCCTAGGTGAATTTATAAGTGGTTGGGTTTTGGCGCAGTGAATGGATTAGTATATGATGCTGAATGGGTCACTAGAGGAGTGCAAGGGGAGTGACAGGGTGTTTGCTGGACATGTATGGATACTGACTGGAGAACTGAAGTTGTGAAAGACAAGTGTGTAGGTGGTTAGAAGACTGCATGCATAGTAGATAGGGATTTGAAGCAGTCCATGTGCTGAGGCCTGGCTACGTGCATGAGTACTTTGGTACTGACTGAATGATTAGATTTCTGCAAGGAGAGTGCCTGGGTAAATTTATAAGTGTTTGGGTTTTGGCGCAGTGAATGGATTAGTACATGGAGCTGAATGGGTCACTAGAGTAGTGCAAGGTGCATGACAGGGTGTTTCATGGAAGTATATGGATACTGACTGGAGAATTGAAGGTGTGAAAGACAAGTGGGTGGGTGGTTAGTAGACTGCACGCTTAGTGGATAGTGGTTTGAAGCAGTCCATGTGCTAAGGACTGGGTCACTGCATGAGTACTTGGGTACTGACTGAATGATTAGAGTACTGTAAGGAGAGTTCCTGAGTGAATTTATCAGTCATTGTGTTTCGGCGCAGAGAATGGATTAGTACATGGTGCTGAATGGGTCACTAGAGAAGTGCAAGGGGAGTGACAGGGTGTTTGCTGGAAGTGTATGTATACTGACTAGAGATTTGAAGGTGTGAAAGAGAAGCGTGTAGGTGCTTAGAAGACTGCATGCATAGTGAATAGGGATTTGAAGCAGTCTATGTGCTAAGGCCTGGGTAATTGGATGAGTACTTGGGTACTGACTGAATGATTATTTTACTGCAAGGAGAGTGCCTGGGTGAATTTATGAGTGGATGTGTTTTGGCGCAGTGAATGGATAAGTACATGGTGCTGAATGGGTCACAACAGGAATGCAAGGGGAGTGACAGGGTGTTTGCTGGAAGTATATGGATACTGACTGGGGAATTGAAGATGTGAAAGACAAGTGTGTAGGTGGTTAGAGGACTTCATGTGTAGTGGATAGGGGTTTGAAGCAGTCCATGTGCTAAGGCCTGGGTCACTGGATGAGTACTTGGGTTCGGACTGAATAATTAGAGTACTGCATGGAGAGTACCTGGGAAAATGTATAAGTGGTTGCATTTTGGCGAAGTGAATGGATTAGTACATGGTGCTAAATGAGTCACTACAGGAGTGCAAGGGGAGTGACAGCGTGTCTTTGGAAGTGTATGGATACTGACTGGGGAATTGAAGGTGTAAAAGACAAGTGTGGAGGTGGTTAGAGGACTGCATGCATAGTGGATAGGCATTTGAAGCAGTCCATGTGCTAAGGCCTGGGTCACTGGATGAGTACTTGGTTACTGACTGAATGATTAGAGCACTGCAAGGAGAGTGTCTGGGTGAATTTATAAGTGGTTGGGTTTTGGCGCAGTGAATGGATTAGTACATGGTGCTGAATGGGTCACTACAGGAGTGCAAGAGGAGTGACAGCGTGTCTGCTAGAAATTTATGGATACTGACTGGGGAATTGAAGGTGTGAAAGACAAGTGTGTAGGTGGTTAGAGGACTGCATGCACAGTGGATAGTGGTTTGAAGCATTCCATTTGCTAATGCCTGTCTCACTGCATGAATACTTGGGTACTGACTGAATGATTAGAGTATAACAAGGAGAGTGCCTTGGTGAATTTATAAGTGTTTGGGTTTGGCACAGTGAATGGATTAATACATGGTGCTGAATGGGTCACTTGAGGAGTGCAAGGGTGTGACAGGGTATTTGTTGGAAATGTATGGATACTGACTGGGGAATTGAAGGTGTGAAAGTCAAGAGTGTAGGTGGTTAGAAGACTGCATGCATAGTGGATAGGGGTTTGAAGCAGTCCATGTGCTAATGCCTCGCTCAGTGCATGAGTGCTTGGGTACTGACTGAATGCTTAGAGTACTGCGAGGGGACTGCCTGGGTGAATTTATAAGTGGATGGGGTTTGGCGCAGTGAATGGATTAGTACATGTTGCTGAATGGATCACTAGAGTAGTGCAAGGGAAGTGACAAGGTGTTTGATGGAAATGAATTGATACTGAATGTAGAATTGAAGGTCTGAAAGACAAGTGTGTAGGTGGTTACAGGACTGCATGCATGGTGGATAGGAGTTTGAAGCAGTCCATGTGCTAAGGCCTGGCTCAGTGCATGAGTACTTGGGTACTGACTGAATGATTAGAATACTACAAGGAGAGTGCCTGGGTGAATTTATAAGTGTTTGGGTTTTGGCGCAGTGAATGGATTAGTACATGTGCTGAATGGGTCACTAGAGTAGTGCAATGTGCTTGACAGGGTGTTTCATGGAAGTATATGGATACTGAAGGCCTGGCTCAGTGCATAAGTACTTGGGTACTGACAGAATGATTAGAGTACTGCAAGGAGAGTGCCTGTGTGAATTTATAAGTGGTTGGGTGTTGGCACTGTGAACGGATCAGTACATGGTGTTGAATGGGTCACTAGAGGAGTGCAAGGGGTGTGACAGGGTGTTTGCTGGAAGTGTATGGATACGGACTGGGGAATTGAAGGTGTGAAAGACAAGTGTGTAGGTGGTTAGAGGACTGCATGCATAGTGGATAGGCGTTTGAAGCAGTCCTCGTGGTAAGGCCTGGCTCACTGCATAAATACTTGGGGACTGACTGAATGATTAGAGTACTGCAAAGAGAGTGCCTGGGTGAATTTATAAGTGGATGGGTTTTGGCGCAGTAAATGGATTAGTACATTGTGCTGATTGGGTCACTAGAGGAGTGACAGGGTGTTTACTGGAAGTGTATGGATACGGACTGGGGAATTGAAGGTGTGAAAGACAAGTGTGTAGGTGGTTAGAGGACTGCATGCATAGTGGATAGGCGTTTGAAGCAGTCCATGTGCTAAGGCCTGGCTCAGTGCATGAGTTCTTTGGTACTGACTGAATGATTAGAATACTTCAAGGAGAGTGCCTGGGTGAATTTAAAAGTGTTTCGGTTTTGGCGCAGTGAATGGATTAGTACATGGTGCTGAATGGGTCACTAGAGGAGTGCAAGGGGAGTGACAGGGTGTTTGATGGAAGTGTATAATTACAGACTGGAGAATTGAAGGTGTGAAAGACAAGTGTGTAGGTGGCTAGAAGACTGCTTGCATAGGGGATAGGGATTTGAGGCAGTACATGTGCTAAGGCCTGGGTCACTGGATGAGTACTTGGTTACTGACCGAATGATTAGAGCACTGCAAGGAGAGTGTCTGGGTGAATTTATAAGTGGTTGGGTTTTGGCGCAGTGAATGGATTAGTACATGGTGCTGAATGGGTCCCTACAAGAGTGCAAGAGGAGTGACAGGGTGTCTGCTAGACATTTATGGATACTGACTGGGGAATTGAAGGTGTGAAAGACAAGTGTGTAGGTGGTTAGAGGACTGCATGCACAGTGGATAGTGGTATGAAGCATTCCATGTGCTAATGCCTGTCTCACTGCATGAATACTTGGGTACTGGCTGAAGGATTAGAGTACTGCAAGGAGAGTGCCTGGGTGAATTTTTAAGTGTTTGGGTTTTGGCACAGTGAATGGATTAGTGCATGGTGCTGAATGGGTCACTTGAGGAGTGCAAGGAGAGTGACAGTGTGTTTGTTGGAAGTGTATGGATACTGACTGGGGAATTGAAGGTGTGAAAGTCAAGAGTGTAGCTGGTTAGAAGACTGCATGCAAAGTGGATAGGCGTTTGAAGCAGTCCATGTGGTAAGGCCTGGCTCACTGCATAAATACTTGGGTACTGACTGAATGCTTAGAGTACTGCAAGGGGAGTACCTGGGTGAATTTATAAGTGGATGGGTTTTGGCGCAGTGAATGGATTAGTACATGGTGCTGAATGGATCACTAGAGTAGTGCAAGGGAAGTGACAAGATGTTTGATGGAAATGTATGGATACTGAATGTAGAATTGAAGGTCTGAAAGACAAGTGTGTAGGTGGTTACAGGACTGCATGCATGGTGGATAGGAGTTTGAAGTAGTCCATGTGCTAAGGCCTGGCTCAGTGCATGAGTACTTGGGTACTGACTGAATGAATAGAATACTACAAGGTGAGTGCCTGGGTGAATTTATACGTTTTTGGGTTTTGGCGCAGTGAATGGATTAGTACATGGTGCTGAATGGGTCACCAGAGTAGTGCAAGGTGCGTGACAGGGTGTTTCATGGAAGTATATGGATACTGACTGGGGAATTGAAGGTGTGAAAGTCAAGTGTGTAGGTGGTTAGAGGACTGCATGCATAGTGGATAGGGGTTTGAAGCAGTCCATGTGCTAAGGCCTGGCTCAGTGCATGAGTACTTGGGTACTGACAGAATGATTAGAGTACTGCAAGGAGAGTGCCTGTGTGAATTTATAAGTGGTTGGGTGTTGGCGCTGTGAATGGATTAGTACATGGTGTTGAATGGGTCACTAGAGGAGTGCAAGGGGAGTGACAGGGTGTTTGCTGGAAGTGTATCATTACTGACTGGAGAATTAAAGGTGTGAAAGACAAGCGTGTAGGTGGTTAGAAGACTGCTTGCATAGGGGATAGGGATTTGAAGCAGTACATGTGCTAAGGCCTGGGTCAATGAATGAGTACTTGGTTACTGACTGAATGATTAGAGCACTGCAAGGAGAGTGTCTGGGTGAATTTATAAGTGGTTGGGTTTTGGCGCAGTGAATGGATTAGTACATGGTGCTGAATGGGTCACTGCAGGAGTGCAAGAGGAGTGACAGCGTGTCTGCTAGAAATTTATAGATACTGACTGGGGAATTGAAGGTGTGAAAGACAAGTGTGTAGGTGGTTAGAGGACTGCATGCACAGTGGATAGTGGCTTGAAGCATTCCATGTGATAATGTCTTTCTCACTGCATCAATACTTGGGTACTGACTGAATGATTAGAGTACTGCATGGAGAGTGCCTGGGTGAATCTATAAGTGTTTGGGTTTTGGCACAGTGAATGGATTAGTACATGGTGCTGAATGGGTCACTTGAAGAGTGCAAGGGGAGTGACAGGGTGTTTGCTGGAAGTGTATGGATACTGACTGGGGAATTGAAGGTGTGAAAGACAAGTGTGTAGGTGGTTAGAGGATTGCATGCATAGTGGATAGGCGTTTGAAGCAGTCCATGTGGTAAGGCCTGGCTCACTCCATGAATACTTGGGTACTGACTGAATGATTAGAGTACTGCAAAGAGAGTGCCTGGGTTAATTTATAAGTGGATGGGCTTTGGCGCAGTGAATGGATCAGTACATTGTAGTGACAGGGTGTTTACTGGAAGTGTATGGATACAGACTAGGGCATTGAAGGTGTTAAAGACAAGTGTGTAGGTGGTTAGAGGACTGCATGCATAGTGGATAGGGTTTTGAAGCAGTCCATGTGCTAAGGCCTGGCTCACTGCATGAATACTTGGGTACTGACTAAATGATTAGAGTACTGCAATGAGAGTGCCTGGGTGAATTTATAAGTGGTTGAGTTTTGGCGCAGTGAATGAATTAGTACATGGTACTGAATGGGTCACTACAAGAATGCAAGAGGAGTTACAGGGTGTTTGCTGGAAGTGTGTGGATACTGACTGGGGAATTGAAGGTGTAAAAGACAAATGTGTAGGTGGTTAGAGGACTGCATGCATAGTGGATGGAGGTTTGAAGTAGTGCATGTGCTAAGGCCTGGCTCACTGCTTGAATACTTGGGTACTGACTGAATGATTAGAGTACTGCAAGGAGAGTGCCTAGGTGAATTTATAAGTGGTTGGGTTTTGGCGCAGTGAATGGATTAGTACATGATGCTGAATGGGTCAGTATAGGAGTGCAAGGGGAGTGACAGAGTGTTTACCGGAAGTGTATGGATACTGACTGGAGAATTGAAGGTATGAAAGACAAGTGTGTCGGTGGTTAGAAGACTGCATGCATAGTGGATAGGGATTTGAAGCAGCCCATGTGCTAAGGCCGAGGTCACTGAATGAGTACTTGGTTTCTGACTGAAATATTAGAGTACTGCAATGAGAGTGCCTGGGTTAATTTATAAGTGGTTGGGTTTTGGCGCAGTGAATGGATTAGTACATGGTGCTGCATGGGTCACTACAAGAATGCAAGGGGAGTGACAGGGTGTTTGCTGGAAGTGTATGGATACTGACTGGGGAATTGAAGGTGTGAAAGACAAGTTTGTAGGTAGTTAGAGGACTGCATGCATAGTGGATAGAGGTTTGTAGCAGTCCATGTGCTAAGGCCTGGCTCACTCCATGAATACTTGGATAATGACTGAATGATTAGAGTACTGCAAGGAGAGTGCCTAGGTGAATTTATAAGTGGTTGGGTTTTGGCACAGTGAATGGATTAGTACATGATGCTGAATGGGTCACTAGAGGAGTGCAAGTGGAGTTGCATGGTGTTTATTGGAAGGGTATGGATACTGACTGGAGAATTGAAGGTGTGAAAGACAAGTGTGTAGGTGGTTAGAAGACTGCATGCATAGTGGATAGCGATTTGAAGCAGTCCATGTGCTGAGGTCTGGGTCACTGGATGAGTACTTGGGTTCTGACTGAATGATTAGAGTAACGCAAGGAGAGTGCCTGGGAGAATTTATAAGTGCTTGCGTTTTTGTGCAGTGAATGGATTAGTACATGGTTCTGAATAGGTCACTGCAGGAGTGCAAGAGAGTGACAGCGTGGCTGCTGGAAGTGTATAGATACTGGCTGGGGAATTAAGGGTGTAAAAGACAAGTGTGGAGGTGGTTAGATGACTGCATGCATAGTGGATAGTCATTTGAAGCAGTCCATGTGCTAAGGCTTGGCTCACTGCATGACTACGTGGGTACTGACTGAATGATTAGAGTACTGCAAGGAGAGTGCCTGGTTGAATTTATAAGTGGTTGGGTTTTTGTGCAGTGAATGGATTAGTACATTGTACTAAATGGGTCACTTGAGGAGTGCAAGGGGAGTGACAGGTTGTTTGCTGGATGTGTATGGATACTGACTGTGGAATTGAAGGTGTTTCAAAGTCAAGTGTGTTGGTGGTTACAGGACTGCATGCATAGTGTATAGGCATCTGAAGAAGTCCACGTACAAAGGCCTGGCACAGTGCATGAGTACTTGGGTACTGACTGAATGATAAGAGAACTGCAAGGAGCATGCTTGGGATAAATTATAAATGGTTGGATTTTGGCGCAGTGAATGGATTAGTACATGGTGCTGAATTGGTCACTAGAGGAGTGCAAGGGGAGTGATAGATTGTTTGCTGGAAGTGTATGGATACTGACTGGAGAACTGAAGGTGTTAAAGACAAGCATGTAGGTGCTTAGAAGACTGTATGCATAGTGGATAGGGATTTGAAGCAGTCCATGTGCTAAGGCCAGGGTTACTGGATGAGTACCTGGGTACTGACTGAATGATTATTCTACTGCAAGGAGAGTGCCTGGGTGTATTTATAAGTGGATGGGTTTTGGCACAGTGAATGGATTAGTACATGGTGCTGATTGGGTCACTACAGGAATGCAAGAGGAGTGAAAGGGTGTTTGCCGGAAGTGACTGGGAAATTGAAGGAGTGAAGACAAGTGTGTAGGTTGGTAGAGGAGTGCATGCATAGTGGATAGGGGTTGGAAGCAGTCCATGTGCTAAGGCCTTGCTCACTGCATGAATACTTGGGTACTGACTGAATGATTAGAGTACTGCAAGGAGATAGCCTGGGTGAATTTATAAATGGTTGGGTTTTGACGTAATAAATGGATTAGTATATGTTGCTGAATGGGTCACTAGAGGAGAGCAAGGGGAGTGACAGGGTGTTTGTTGGAAGAGTATGGATACAGACTGGGGAATTGAAGGTGTGAAAGACAAGTGTATAAGTGGTTACAAGACTGCATGCATAGTGGATAGGGATTTGAAGTAGTCCATTTGCTAAGTCCTGGGTCACTGGATGAGTACTTGGGTACTGACTGAATGATTAGAGTACTGCATGGTGAGTGCCTGGGTGAATTGAAGGTGCGAAAGACAAGTGTGTATGTGGTTAGAGTACTGTATGCATAGTGGATAGGGATTTGAAACAGTCCATGTGCTAAGGCCTGGCTCACTGCATGAGTACTTGGGTACTGTCTGAATGATTAGAGTACTGCAAGGAGAGTGCCTGGGTGAATTTATAAGTGGTTGGGTTTTGGTGTAGTGAATGGATTAGTACATGGTGCTGAATGGGTCACTGGATTAGTGCAAGGGGATTTGTTGTAAATTGGCAGCGATTGGGTTAGCATTAGCGGAAGCCATCTTGTATTTAGAGGCTATCTTGTCCATTTTGTGGAATCCATTTTGTATTTCTGGCAGCCATTTTGTTTGCCATGTGCTGCCACGTGCTCACCATGTTCCCTGTCCTCCCTCAGTGTTGACTGCTTGTAATCTGCCTAGAAACAAACTATATTTAGTATCTTCCACCTTCGCACATGCCCAGTTGAGTTTGCAGCTGTCCTTGCAGCTGTTAGTAGTATGTAACTGTCAGGATGTGTTTACTAGCATTGGCTAACTGTTAACTCCTCCTACTTGTCGACTGTGCATTTCTATATGACCTTATATGTACATAAAACCTTCTTCTGTACTTGTACCGCCTTCTTTTGATGCATAGTGGATAGGTGTTTGAAGCAGTCCATGTAGAAATGCCTGGCTCAGTGAATGAGTACTCGGGCACTGACTGAATGATTAGATTACTGCAAGGAGACTGCCTGTGTGAATTTATAAGTGGTTGGGTTTTGTCGCAATGAATGGATTAGTGCATGGTGCTGAATGGATCACTAAAGGAGTGCAAGGGGAGCGACAGGGTGTTTGATGAAGTGTATGGATATTGACTGGGGAGTTGAAGGTATGAAAGACAAGTGTGTAGGTGGTTAGAGGAATGCATGCATAGAGGATAGGGGTTTGAATCAGTCCATGTGCTAAGGCCTGGCTCACTGCATGAGTACTTGGGTACTGACTGAATGATTAGAGTACTGCAAGGAGAGTGCCTGGGTGAATTTATAAGTGGTTGGGTTTTGGCGCAGTGAATGGATTAGTACATGGTACTGAATGGGTCACTGGAGGAGTCCAAGGGGAGTGACTGGGTGATTGCTGGAAGTGTATAGATACTGACTGGGGAATTGAAGTGTGTAGGTGGTTAGAGGACTGCATGCACTGCAGTTGTCCTTGATGTGGATGCTGCACGTTACTTCCTCCAGCACTTTTCTACCTGTTGTTGCTCAGGGAGTCCACTCCTTATCTTTCAAGACAGGAAATTTGCTTCGGTTTTGAAACCTTTATAGTGCAGCAGGTGCAGTCCTCTCTTGTTTAGTACAATGGTCTGGTAGGCCAGTTCTTCTTCTCCAGATATTTTCAGGCAGGGATCTGAAGTGCTCTTTCAGCCTTCCCATATTTATTCCCCATTCTGTACGAGCAAGAGGGGGGACACCTCAAACAATGGGTTTCAGGTTGTCACGCTCTGCCATGACTACTTCCTGAGAAGTGTTGTATATTTCTATCCCAAAATGCACATCTCAGCACAAATCATAATGGAGAAAATCTTTTCTTGGAGTTCAGGTCTGTCTAACCCAACCCAAAGGTGTGGCTAACTTTTTCGCAACCTCCTCTTCCATTCTCTCTCCTAACCTAATTAGAAGGTTTCCATCTGGCTTCGGATAACAGAAGTGGCGGCTGGCCTGGGTCCTGTGACATCTGGGCTTCTCAGACCAGTCGATCTCCCCAGCCTCCTTCCTGTCCCTGGCTTTTTCTGCAAACCAGATCTCTTCCCACCAAATGAATGTATTGTTTCAGCCCCAAGCTTCACATATATTCAGCGAGCACCTTGGCTCAGCCTGCCAAAGGCAGAACAATCAGGAGAGGTTGCTTCAGGGCTGCTTTAGGTGACTTCAGGAAAGTAAGTTCTAAAACTCATTCCCTACAATAGTTTCAATAAATCCGACCTTGGTATGTTGTTGCAGTTATTGTAACTATTAATTTAATGCTTTGAATTATGTGGCATGCTCACCCTTGTCAAAAGTTAGACTTCATTAAAGTCTAATAAAGCCTGCCCATTTGAGCCTATAGAACTAGCAGTGCTACAATGGGGAAAACATTTGGCTGCTTTCCCTCACCAGGACATATAAATCATGTTTTAAAATGTCCCTGTTTTGTATAACAAGGCACCCTACCCTTGGGGCAACTAGAGGAGGCCTTAAGGATGACGTATATGTAATAAAAATGTTGTTTTAGACTTTGGAAGTACATTTAATTCCAAACCTTATTTTGGGCACAGTTTTATTTTAAAACCAGCCTGCAAGGCAGGGCTGACTTTTAAATGACTCTGGATACCACAGCAGCGCAAACTTAAGTACAAATATTCCCTGGGGTCTTGTTGTCAGACCCAATTGTAATCACATCAATTATCATATACCTTTTTAAATAGAGCACTGGCCCTGGGCCTGGTTAACAAGGCCCAGGGCATATTCAGAGTCAGTAACCACCAGTATTAGTCAAAAAATGGGGGTGATCAGGGCAAAAAGATGATTTTCAAACAGCAAGACATAAAAGTTGAGGCATGATCATCATTTTAAGGAGAGCCACTCGCCCTAAGATATTAAGTGGTAGATTGATATATATGGCCATGTCCTTGTGGATTCACAGCTTCAGGAGTCAACAGTTGAGGTTCCATGTCAGGCTCAGCTTAAAAGTGATCTGGATACCTAGATATTTAAAGTTAAGACATTAGATTGAGAACTGGGACTGCAAGTTTATTTTCAAGTCATCTCTCTTGAGGGAAAGCAGCTGGGATTTGCTCCATTTGACACAGAGACCAGAGACCCTGCCATATAGATTCAGGATCTGGAGGAGATAAAGGAGAAGGGGCCCAGAGGTATGGAGAAAACCATAAAGAGGCGATCTCATCCACATATAGAAAGATCTATTCCTCAAAGTCATCGGCCGAATGGAACCCAAAGGCTGAGCATCACAGCAGATCCATGTGGCAGGGACCTAATTGTCAAGGCAAACAGTAGTGGTGAGACCAGGCAGCCCTGCCGGTTCCTCAACCAGTGGGGAATTGACCTGAAAGAACTAAATTTGCCAAGTTACCCACACTTGTGCATGAAGTTGGGCATAGAGGACCTTAACAAATGCCAAAAAGTGTTGTCTGAAAGCCACTTATCACAGAACCTAGAACAGAAACTCTCATTCTAAGGAATCAAATGCCTGTTTGCTGGTCGACATGTTTCAGCCCAAGTATGCCCAATCGGGTCAGCAGGCTTTCTTCAGGACCAAGAAAAGCACGTTGATAGGTAATAACGTGCAAAAGTAAGTAGTGCACTCACCCTTCTTCTTAAGTGCTTCCTTTTGCACACTTGCGAGTTATAGATGAATTTGTGTCTATAACTTATAGGAAGATAATTGGGCTTCGTCGGGGGACGGGTGGTCACATTCTCTCTCTGTGGGTCCTCTGAGCAACTTGTGCTGGCGTCGTCTTCAACCGGGCCCACTAACCCGATTGGGAGTTTCTTGGGTTAAAACATGTGGACCAGCCACGATTTTGAACAGGTGCGATCGAAAAGTAGGCCTTCTCTATCACTCTACCACCACCTTGTTTTTACCCTTACCCCATCCCTGACACAATGAAACCAAGATCAACGGATGAGTGTCATTTTAATGATACTGCACTCCCACCCTGACTTTCTCTAATCACTACTGTAAATACCAGTCTGTCATCCTCCAGGTGGAGAAAAGCATAAACAAGACCACGGTTATTTTGTGAATGAGGGTTCTTAAGGCACCCTGGTAACATATAGGACAAGTGACTCATTCCCCTTTGACTACACCACATTAAAAACCTGAACATTCTTGGATGTCAGTAATTTAATACATTGATAAACTGGTTGAGCCCCTGGGTCAATTGGGACACAACAGAAAGTGTGCTACCAGAAATTTCTCATTACTCAGCCAACCAACATATATTAATCTCTTTTTGTTTAAGTGCATCTAATCAAAAAGATTACAATAAAATACACCTATAATTTTAACAGTTCTACCATACAGATGTAAAGAAAGATATTCAAACATTCTGTTTAACTTAATATTCACTAGGAAAGATGACCTGCTGCAAAGGTATCAAACAACTTGCCGCAGTGCCACATCTCGCATTCCACACTGTCCCTCATCACAAATTTCTTACGCTCAATCTATTCTCTGCATATTATTGTGCTCTTTAAATCACTGAAAATAAATATTATCACAATATTTGTACATATATAAGACGATAAATCATTTCATAAGAACATCCCTCTTCTGTTAAAAATATACTTCCCCATGCTGTGGGCATGACATTGCTTCCATTCATTGTATGAAAAAATGTAGCCCTTAGCACAGTGCAGAAATAGTCACTCATTCATCTCGCCACCATTTAATACAACATATTCCAAAGTGCATATTAGTATGTGAAGAGAGGCAACAAACAATCAGATCCATTTATATCCTATCTCAGTGGAGTGCAATTGCATATAAGGATCAAACGGCAATAGTGAAGTATTCTGGGATTAGAAATGGACACTAATTGTGTTTAGGAATATTTATAAAACCACAAACAACTTTCAGACACTAACAGTCTAATTTCACTTAGCCTCAAGTAAATAAACTTTTATTTTAATAAATAGAAAGAAGGTTTTCACAAAAAATATTTGGATAGATAAAGGATTATGGATGTTTCTCTTTGAAACTTCTGCCCTTCCTGATGAGCAAAGTGTGTTTAAATGCAAACTGTGTTTCATACTGCAGTACCATCTTCTGTCCACAGAGGCAGAGCTAAGCAAAAATAAAAACATACTTGACTCTGGTCCTCACAAGATAATTTAAATAAAATTTACACACATATTCTTGAAGTCATTTTTTATCATTTAAAAATGTTGCCCTGTAGGGACCTGGGTTCAGGTCTACGCTGTCCAATCAAATCCTCACAGTGTGAGTGTATTATCACATCCAAGTCTCCACAAGGATAGTAACAGACACACAAACACACACAAACTCACACACGCACACCCCTGTCATTACTTAACATCCATAGTTTCAATATCATTATATGTCTTGGGAATCCTAAATCCCAATATAAACAACTAATTTGCTCATTACAGTTGATGTCCTAATGCCTGCAGCCACGTTTGAAATCAAGTCATGGAGCATCAGGAGGGTGCACTTCAACAATAACAATAAAAACTGACTTTTAGTTTTATGAACAGTTTTTGTACAATGAAGAATGGCCAGTAGAATGGATATCTTCATGGCACTATTAATTTTAAGCTCTAACAATTAGTAATCTGATTTATATTAAACCAATTCTAATATGTTTTTGCAAAATATTACTAAATGCTTTTTGGTGAATTATTTCATACTAAAGATTCTGCTTTTATTCATCATGTCTGCATCAGACTTTGTCTTTCACAAAAGGGAGCACGATTCTAATAATGTAAGGAATTTGGGAATGATATTGGTGTGACCAATGCATGGGGGGGGCGTGGTCTCGCCGCAGATGGAGTGAGCCGCGCGCTGTTGGAGCTCCGGGCCGCCGCTGGTGGAGTCAGCTTCTAAAAGCAGGGTGACGGCCCCGGGGACACCCCAGCTGGCAGTGACCTGCCGGCAGACGGAGGAGGGCGACTACTGGGCAGCTCGAGATCCCTGGAGCTGAGCGGCGGCAGGGAGAAGTCGCTGCCGAGGAGAAGCTGCCACGGGAGAAAACGCGCCCGCCATTTTGCGCGTCCGTACCCAACGCGCCACGGAGGCCCCAAGAAGACGGGGGACGCCAGCAGAGTGCTTTTGGCGGGCGGCGGAGCAGTGCGACGGACGGCTGGTGTCGGCCCCTTGACTTTCCGGGATGGACAGCGGGGGAGACTGAACTGAGAAGGTGGAGACGACCGCGACCGCTATTTTGCGAACTCCTCCTTGAAGCACCCGGAGCGAGCCCTGGCCTTGGCACATGACCCCAGAATCGAGATCGGCAGCGCCGCGGTGATATCCAGCGCTACGAAGGTACCTGGCCTGGGGCATTTCATCATTGTCAGCTGGGGAGCGCTCTGCCGTGTACACTCTGCCCCGCCGCCTATGTCCCGCTGCCGACGCCGCGACCTTTGACACAGCGGGAGCCTGGTGAGTCCCTGAGCGGTTGCACCCTGTTGCCCCGAGCGCTTGCCTCCGGTCCTTCACTGCCCTGGGGGGGACTTGCGGGCAGCTCCCATGATTGGGCTTTTGCTCACCTGCTGCTGTGGACCCCCCGCTGTGCTCCGGCCTCCGAACAGAGTGTGAACTACAGCAGAGGCCTGGGTCGCGGGTCTGAGAGGGCCTGAAGCCTTCCGCGCTGCCCTGAACTTGACCTCCTGGTGCTAGGTGGCGTTTGGAGTGGGGGAGAGCCCACGCGGAGTGCGGCTGGGGGAGCATCGCCCTGGGGGGCCCCTTCTGCCCCCGACCTTCTGCTGCCTGGACTGAGTGACCCCTGGATGTTGAGCACGGATCGCCTGGGTGGGGCGAGCTGAGACCGTCTGGGTTAACGCAGCGGGCTGGAGGAGAGGCGCTGACCGGAGGCCGTGCCGCGAGGTGAGACCGGGGACCTCTTCAACGCGAAGCCATCTGATGGGTGCGATAGGGCGCAGACAAGGGGACACTAGTTGCCATTTTGAGGTGGTTGTCCCGGGAGGGGCCTCGTGGATGCAGTGACCGGAGCGGGGCGCACGTCAATAGCGGCTCCCTGCTTGCTCCGGCGGACGGATACCTGCTACCTACTTGCTCTGCTGTCCGCACCCTGTAAAACGGAGGGATCTAGCTTCCGTCCTTCTGACTTGAACCGGCGAGTGGACCCTGGGAAGAGCACTGCTGCACTGGACGGGCCGGGGGCCCCCACGCGCCTGCATTTATCTGCATGCGGCAACTGAAGAGACTGGGAGCCGGTGGCGTCGGGGGGGCCTGTGGGGCCTGGGCTCCTGACGTTTGCCACTGCCTGTTGGTGTGCTTGCTTTTGGGGTCGCTAGTAGGAAATCCCTGAGGGCCTGCCTTGCGCCACTGCGGCGCCCTCCTACCCTGCCCTCCTGCGCTGCGGAAGCGGTGTTGCTCCTGATTGGGGGGTGGAGGTGGTGTGGCCACCTGCCCTCTACACTGCCAATCTCACCACCGGCACTGCAGCACTATGACTCGCACCAAGACTGGGAAGGTGCCGTCTGCGGCCTCCAAGGACACCACAGTTATGGAGCTCTGGAACAAGCCGGGTGCGGCACCAACGGGCGCTCTGTCATCGGGCGCTGGATCCTCAGCTGAGCCAGTCACGCAATCCTTCATGGCGCTATTTATGCAGGAACTCAAGACGGAAATTGGCTTGCTTCGTACAGAAGTCCAAGCATGTGTTAAAGAGCTCCGGAGAGATGTGTAGGAGCTGGGAGGCAGAGTAGATGATCTGGAAAAGACTCTGGACGCGCGCACGGAGGACCAGGAACACTTATGGCAGTGGCTTGCAACTCTGGAAGAACAGCATGTTGAGATTCATATTAAACAAGAGGACTTGGAAAATAGGGGGAGACGGAACAACATCCGCATACGGGGTGTTCCAATTGGGGCGGAAGGTACGGACATAATGTCGTTTGTGGCGGACCTGCTTCATGATATCCGAGGGGACGACGATGCTTCCCCGCCAACCCTGGACCGGGCGCACAGGGTCTCGGGCCCAACTGGGAGGCCTGGACTCATCCATGATATTCTCACGCGGGTCCACTTCTTTGTCGAAAAGGAAGCCATCCTCAAAGCGGCTAGAGACAAACCCGAAATCCTCTGCAGAGGCAAGCCTGTCCAGCTGTTCCAGGACCTGGTCCCCACGACTCTCCGACGCCGGAGGGGCTTTCGACCCATTACTGACAAATTGCGGGAGCTCAATATCCGCTATCAATGGGGCCACCCATTCGCCCTCATATTCCAGTGGGAATCGAAGCGACGAGTGCTGAGATCCTACCGAGAGGCGGCCCAACTGCTTCAGATCCCGGACACCCCGCCAGTCAGCCCCTCGCGATGTCCTGCCAGCCTCAGGGTCCCGCTGAAGCCACAGTGGTCCACGGTGCACGGTCCCAGACACCCCTCCTCCCCTGATGGAAGCAGATCATCTCGGGACAAGCAGGATATTATACAACACATCAAGTCCTTGGAGGGTGGCCCGTCGCCGTCTGGTTCGCAGGTGCCTGCCCCCAAATGACTCCTTCTACTGCAGAACCTCTCACCGGATGTCAGAATTGGGCACTCGATGGATGTTGGCTCGAGTAGCTGGCGACTGCCTGGGCCCCCCCCTTCAACGCTCCTGACGCCTTCCTTAGGAGCGCACCTTCTCCCACTCTTCACCGCAACACCTACACTGCTGGGGCGGTGGCCCGGAGCAGTCCCTCGGTGATCTTGATTCACAGATAGGCGATGACCGACCCCCGCTCCTATTTCTGGGAGAGTGACATCTCCGGGACAGTCTGTGCCGTTGTGCCTGACTACTCCCTAGACTGGAATAGGCTTTGTTGGCCACATTGGCCGTTTCAGTGCTCTAGCTGTTTTCCCTGTTCCCATCCCTCCTCCCCTCTTCCTTACCCTTCTGTGCCCTCTTGGCAGGGGGAGCGGGTTAGCATGTGGAAGAACTGCAAGGGGACAGCCCCACTAGTCGGCCCAGGGACATGACTACTACACCCTCTTGGAAGGTCATTTCCCTTAATGTGAAAGGGCTCAACTCACCCAACAAGCGGTGCCAAATCTGGCGGTATCTGTTAATACAGAATCCCGATATAATCTTCCTTCAGGAGACTCACCTTCTTAAGTCTGATGTAGCTCGAATGGCCCACCCACGCTTCCCTCATCAATTTTGGTCCTCAGCGGTCACTAAGACAGCAGGGGTAGCTATTCTCTGCAGGGCGGGTTTAACCCAAGGGGGCTCTAAAATACTTAGAGATGCTGAGGGACTGTTTTTGAGAGTGGAGGTCAGGAGGGGGCACCGCACACTCACACTGTGTAATATATATGCCCCCAACCAGGGTCAGGATGCCTTCTTGCGTGGCATAATAAGGGAACACCTTGAGCCGGTGACTTCGGACCTCATAGTCGGAGGAGACTTCAACTTGGTATGGGATGGGGAGCTAGACCGATGCAGGGGTGCCTTTCATGGGGTGGTGGCCATGTCCGCAGCGGTGAAAAACTCCCACGCTGCCTTAAACCTGGTTGATATCTGGCGCTACCACTCCCCGGGGCTGCGAGACTACACCTACTATTCTCATACGCACCGCTCATGCTCTCGCATAGACCTTCTTTTTGTGTTACACTCTCTGCTCAAAGACACCGTATCGGCGTCTCACTCTAGCATTTCGATCTCTGACCACGCACATGTGGAGTTGCATCTGCGCGAGTGTCCCCACCGCTCCTCGCGGTCGAGCCGCTGGCGATTCCCGGCCCACGTCCTTCGAGACTCGTAGATAGGGAGGAGCTCAAAGCGGCTATCTTGGCGTATTTTGAAACTAACAACCTGCCGGGGAGTGGGACCCCCCTCCATCTACTGTGGGACGCTTTCAAATCCACGATACGGGGTACCCTCACAGCTATCGCTATAGCTAGGGCACGCGAGGCCCGCCTATTCGAGACCAAGCTTACGCGGGAAATTAAGACGCTTGAAAATATGGATCAGAAGCGTCCACTGGCAGCACACAAACAACGCTTAGCCGTCCTTAGAGGTCAACTTCGGGCGCACAGAATGAACAAGGCTGAACATGCCCTTCTGGCGCTCAAGCAGCGTTACTATGACGGTGGCGATAAGGTGGGCAATGTGCTAGCGCAGCGCTTGCGAACGAGGGCAGCTAAAGCTCACATCACACAGCTGCAGAAGCCAGACGGGTCATGGGTTACTACGGAGTCGGCGAAGCTACAAACGTTTCAGGAGTACTACGCAGCACTGTATGCTGGAGATCCACCCGCGGTTGACCAGATCTCAGCCGCCATGGACGCATGCGACTGGGAACCGCTGAGCGAGCACCAATCTGGGCTCCTGGAAGAATCTATCACCCGACAGAAATTGCCGGTGCCCTGCAAGATCTTCCACTTGGTAAAACACCTGGCCCGGACGGGCTCCCGGTATCGTTCTATCGCGCCTGCCTGCCGCAGTTACAGTCCTATCTCCTGCGACTCTTCAACTCGTTCGCGGAGTCGATTGGGCCCTCCCCAGATATGGCAATGGCCGAAATAGCCCTCATCCCAAAACCCGGGAAGGACCCTACCCTATGCTCCTCCTATCGGCCTATCGCCCTGTTAAACACCGACCTCAAGCTGTACACCAAAATCCTTGTTAAACGGCTTATCGTCCACTTGCCCAACCTCATTGAACCGGATCAGGTGGGCTTTATTCACCAACGACAGGGTGCAGATAACGTGCGTCGAATAGCGCATATTGTTGGGAAGGCTAAGCATTGGGGAATACCGGCCTGCCTGCTATCACTTGATGCCGAAAAAGCGTTCGATCGGGTGGACTGGACATTCCTACGTGCGGTCCTGCGAAGGGTGGGTCTGGGTCCCAAGATGGTGGCGCGTATCGTGGCTCCATACATCTCACCGGTGGCCAGGGTGTGAGTAAATGGCCAGCTCACACAGCCGCTTCCCATCTGCAGGGGCACTCAGCAGGGTTGCCCTCTGTCACCTTTGTTGTTCGCCCTTGTGGTGGAACCCCTTGCCATTCTGATCCGTCGGTCCCCTGAGATCCGGGGCATCTCTCTCCGGGGTGTGGAACATAAAATTGCTCTTTTTGCGGATGATCTCCTTTTCACTCTCTCTGACCCTCTACGCTCGCTGCCTGTGGTACACTCATTGCTCCAGACCTTGGAACGCGCTTCCGGGCTTAAAATCAATCATGGGAAGTCCTGGGCCCTTAATGTCACGATTTCAGACGAGGAACTTACAGCCCTCCAGGCCTGCGTACCTTATCAGTGGGCGAGCGAGTCGGTACGCTATCTGGGCCTTAATTTGACTCCAGACCTAGCCACTTGGACGCAGGCTAACTGGCAGGAATATAAACTCTCGGTCCTGGCCGATCTACGCACATAGAAAGCGCTGCCACTCTCTTGGCTTGGCCGTCTTAACATGGTGAAAATGTCCATACTACCGAAAATTCTCTATCTTTTCCAAACCCTGCCGACGCCTATCCCGGAGCACCAAATTCAGGGGCTTCAACGCGAGCTTGTCGTATTTATTTGGGATGGGAATAAACCACGCTTCTCTAGTAAAATCTTGATTCTCCCCCGCAATAGGGGCGGGCTTGCCTGCCCTAACTTATTGGATTACTACTGGGCATCGCATCTCCGCTTTGTACTGGAATGGGGAGCATGGGAGAGTGAAAAAGTGTGGTTTCACATGGATAGGGCAGTCACCTGTCGCCCGCTATGGGAACATGCCTGGTTACCCCGGGAAGCGCGCCACCGCAGCGCCTATATGGCTGTCCATACCAAAACAGTCCTCGAGATTTGGGACAAGGTGGCAGTTCGCAGGGGCCTTACCACCTTCCCGTCCCCTCACACTCCAATTGCTCACAATCCGCAATTTCCTCCGGCGTGTCGTCCGCCCTACTTTGCGAATTGGACGGAAACCGGCTGCAGGACGATACGAGACCTATTTCTGGGGGACAGTCTTAAAACCTTTACTCAGTGCAAACAAGAATTTGGGCTAACGGAGAAGGACAAATTCCAGTACATACAACTCCGCCACTGGATACAGGGCTTCTCTTTGGCGCAGGTGGCCACGCGGCCCTACACTCCATTCGAGCGGTTGGCACGCACTTTTGGCACTTATAAGGGGCTGATCTTCCGCATATATAAGGTACTCCAACACGCTAGGCGTCTGGACCCTCACCCATACCAACTGCGATGGCAAACAACCTCCGGCTCTGGTGTTACCCCTTCTAAATGGACACTACTTTGGGGAGACATCCCCAAAAACTTTCGTAGCATTCCTCAACAGGAATCGGCTTACAAAGTAATGACCCAATGGTACTACACCCCTGCTAGACTCCAAAAAATGTTTCCCAAGGCATCCCCCCTCTGCTGGCGTTGTACTCAGGCGCTTGGAGATTTCATACACATTTGGTGGGTGTGGCCCCTCCTGACTACCTATTGGAAGGAGGTCCTTAGCCATATAAAAAAAGTGATAGGATACCCCCTGCCTGAAGATCCGCTTGTAGTCATACTGGGCCTTAGACCAGCGAATATGCGAGTCATGACGGGCCGCGATCGACACCTTAGCTTCCACATTCTGGGTGCTGCAAAACAAACTGTAGCTTTATATTGGAAGAAAGCAGAAACGCCTTCTATAAACTTGTGGTTTGCCCGCCTATGGCATGTGGTGGCGATGGAGTTACTCACTGCACGTCTTCAATTCCGAGATACCAAGTTCGGTAAGGTCTGAAAGCCCTTGGTAGACCACCTGGGGAGACTGGAACATGTTAGGTTACAACCTCCATGACTCCGGGCCTTGAAGTTGTTTGATGATGTAGTACAACCTACGGATCATGGGGGTTTTTGGAGACCTACAGACGGTTTGCAAAACACTCCACTTGCAGCCACTCTCCCTGAGTTGGGAACCTCGATTCTGGAGGGTTAAACTCACGGCCTTTACCGGATAGCGACAATTGGACCCACAATCCTTCCCCCCGCCACACTTGTTTCCTCTACTCCTATGCTCCCTTCTCTCTTCTTCCTAGTTCTCACCTCTTCCCAGTTGGTTGGTTACCTTCTCGACAGCTCTTGATATAAGAAGTATAGTAGATAGCTTCAACACTGTCATAGCGAAACAATGCTGGAATGCCCAACTGCCTGTATGCACGCTGACATGACCTGCCTGCTAGTTGTTGAGTCGCGCACTGCCCTGCATAACACTGTTGATCGCTACTATGCCTGTACTGAACGAACCCCTCGTCAATGTAAACCATACAACGATGCACCCGCTGAGGAGCATGATAGGAGCATAGTAAAAGGACCATTTCGGAGCTGACCACACGGGCAGACGTCGTTAGTTGGGACGCATTGTTTAATAGGGCTGTATCGTGAATCCTCTAAGGTTGAATGCTCTTCCGTGCAGCTAATTAGCTCAGAGTAATGTTTAGGACTCAAGATAATACTTCAGAGCTCTGTTAGACGAGGGGATCTAGGCCCTGTAGGGTATACTTGGCGATGTTGAGTATGTTATAGTAAGCCTGGCAATGTTGCAACTGTCTTAACGTGCCTGCAAGGCGTGTAGAATACAAGGGGCATAGTGTATACAGGGTGGGAGAGTTCGCTAATTATACTGGTGCATGTCCCTTGGGTTTTGGAGGGACCCCATTGTTGTAAGCTTTACCCTTGGACTCCTAAGATTTTCGCTGCCGGCCTCCATGGTTGTAGGCAAACAAAGCTGTGTATTGGTAATGGAAGGACCTTTACAAAACAATTAACAGAACTCATCTCTGACCTCTAATAGACTTATAATGTACAGAAGATATTGCTTTATTCAATGTATAATTCAACTCTCTTCATATTTTAAATGCATACGTCTCTCTTTGTTTCTTTTCTCATTACAGCTTCTTTCTATAGCATTGTATTTCACCCTAATCCTTCAAATGTTCCTTCTTCAAACCTTCCATTACTATTCAATACTCAGGGCTGTTGCATTGGTGCTGGGACAGGTTTGAAATGAGGTGGATCTTATTTATTCATGGCACATTTTTCAGTGAAAGGGGAATTTAATTCTTTGCATCTGGCCTTTGACATATGTTGCAGCCGCCTGCCATCTCAGCCTCCGGAGTTACCAAAGAGGAATTTTTCTGTTTATTACTGCCAAAAATAGAAAGATGGGCCTTATGTTAAAACTCTGACATTACCCTATGAATGGTGATTGATACACAGTCTGTTATTTCACCATGAAATATATAGATTGGAAACATAAAAAATCCATAACTGTGATATGATCGTGTCACATTTGGTGTTGAAACATGTTGTATTCTGTATATATTTCCTTCTACTTTTGCCCTTGAAGATATTTTATTAAAGATCTTTGTCCATTTTGTTTAATAAAATTGTCTCTTCTTAGGACATATTGTATACACTTCTCTAAATGTAACTGAAAGTATATGTTCAACCAGGGGTGCAGTGAAGGCTATTTCAGGTTAAAAGATTTTTTTTTGCAAACAATTGAATATGTTTTTAATATTTTTTTCATCAATAAAAAGCTCATGGAATCTTAATATTTTGAAAATCGTTTGAGTTCTCAAGTGTAATTCATGTTCCCGGTGCGAGTTGCAGAGAAACATAACAGTATGCTTTTATACAACAAAAATAATATATCCATTGTATAGGTGTGGCTTTCATGTTGCTCCTGTTAAATATGAAAGGGCTGTGCATGGGCTGCAATGAGTCTGACCCATGCAAATTATGACTAAGTCAAGGCACACTGTTCATTAATATGATATTTTTATTTGCAAGCAAAACAGTGAAAATCGGCTATGAAAGAAACATTACTTATTAAACAGTCAATAATAAGGCAGAAAGGTGGTAATCTCATTAGGTGCAGATATTCTATAAAAAAACGCAATGGCATCATCATCAAGAGTCATAAATTACATAGCAAGAGAAACACAGGTGCCACCTTTAATTTGGATACATTAAATTTCCATGGGCCCGATTCACAGAACTAACTTAAGACAAAATCCTAAACTTACTACTTTTGGTATTCACAGAATGCACTTACTACTTTTGGTATTCACAGAATGGATTTACGACTACTAACTTTACGTCCGCACAAGGGCCGGATATTCGGGCCCAGAGGTGAGACTTCCGGCCCGGAGGTGGGACTTTCGCCCGGAGGTGGGACTTTCGGCCCAGAGTTGGGGATTCCGGCCCGGAGGTGAAGATTTTGGCCATGGCTAAATCTCCGCCACTGGCCGGAATCCCCACCTCCGGGCCGGAATCCCCACCTCCGGGCCAGAATCCCCACCTTCTGGCCAGAATTCCCACCTCCAGGCCGGAAGTCCCACCTCCGGGCCGGAATCTCCGCCTCCAGGCTGGAATCTCCAGCCCGAGTGCAGATGTAAAGTTAGTAGTCGTAAATCCATTCTGTGAATACCAAAAGTAGTAAGTGCATTCTGTGAACACCAAAAGTAGTAAGTTTAGGATTTTGTCTTGAGTTAGTTCTGTGAATCGGGCCCCATGTGTTTATCAGAGGAAAGTGGCCATATGTAGTGCATTATACTGATAATCCCAGATCCTATTACAATGGAAAAATACAAGTTAGTGTGTAAAAAAGTCTAAGTTTCTTCAGACTATTAGAGTCAGAATTACAAGTCTTCCCTGTTTCCTATCATGGTTAGAGGATGTCATTCAGGTTGGAATTATTGCAGTAATTTTCTCTCAGAGCTTCATATTGTGCGGGCCAGGCTTGAGAGCAATGGAACAGTTTGCAAAAGAACAATGTGTAATTCATGAGGATGTTAAGTTAATGTCCAGATTCGCATAATGTTGAGCCGAGGTCCAGAATTCTAACCTGGGCCTAGATAAACTAAGTCTTTGCCTTATCCTTGCATCAACAAGGTAAAGGTTTAGGTACAATTTACAAAACAACACAAGTGGCAATATGCATGACTTTGTAAATAAATGTATTGCAGCACAACAGAGTGTTCTGCGTTGCTTTAACATTCATATTGACAGGTATTTGATGGGCGATGCATCCACATGAAGCATGAGCATTCCCATGCATCCACAATTACATTTGATGCAATCCGAGAATTACAGAATTTGGAAAACATGGGATTACACCAAAATAGTGCAGCATTCCAACCATGGTGCAAATAATGAGGAAAAATATTTGTACGTATCCTCGTTATTTCCTCTTTCAATACATGACGCATTCTGCATCACTCATTGAAAAAGGAAATTGCTTATTTGGATTGCTTTTTGCAGGAAGGTATTCCTTTGCTCGCAATCCTGCCCATAACACAGGAACCCTTCCACTATGTGCTTTGGTGACTACATTGGTGCTAGGCAGCTTCAAGGTGCTAGGTGAGAGGTGAAGGGAACCATAGCTTAGGAGATTTTTAGCTCTCGCCCGTTAATGCACCAAAGAGTTGCAACTTTCCTTGTTGCCCTATGTTTGTGAACACCTAATAAATATACCCCCTGGCTTCCAAAGTCTAAAGTTTGCCAGCTCAAGCCACTAGGCCACATCTCATTTCACCTGTCATGCAGATCTTTCCAAAGTACAGTTACAGGATAAGTGGTCTCATACAATGCCTTCTATAGTAAAACTGGCTTCAGCTTTGCTCAGGAGACTCTTCTTCACATTTAGATGCTGCACAGGACATTCACAGGTGAAGGGTCTCTGCCAGATTCATTGGTGTCTTCCTCATTATAAATGATGGAGCCGGCACATTGACATAGATCCATTAAAGATACCAACATATCTATATGTAGGCTTTAATATAGAGAAATAACAATTTGTTCTGTAATGTGTGTTGCCTTTTACATATGCTTTCCATAATAAACAGTTATATCCTATGTCATCAGAAATATTTTTCTCCTTGTGAACCCATCAGGCCTCTATCTGTTACAATTGTCTCATCACCATAAACAACTGAGGACTCCTGTACTGAGTTTAAGTGTTCCACTAGGCAACTGTCAGGCATTAAATAACAGTTGACAAAGCAATATGCTATACAAAATATCTCTCTGTAGATTTAAATAGAGAGTTCTAATTCTAAATGCCAATTAACTTTAACATATGCTTTCTAGAATCAATATGTCAGACCTACTAACTTTTCATTATAAACAGTCAAGCCATTAATTTTATCATTGGCTTGTCACCATGCCAACTCAAGCCTTCTATAGTTCATCATCATCTGGATCCTCTAAAGCCACACTATTCACATTTGTGTTGCACTTAAAGGAAGTGTTCTTGCCTCCTTTGCAGATGGGAGTAAAATGTCCTTTAGAATTCCATCGTCTGCAGAGTGAATTGCCTTTCTTCCATATCTAAAGCAAATCATGTCTTTAAAATCGTCTGTAAGCTTTCCACATGCCAACTATCGGCATACAGTCATATATGTACAAGTGTGAAGAAAATCACAGTTGTCAAAACAAAATACAATCACTCCCAAGAGAGCCTAACAAGGATCATTGAATTCACAGTGGTTTTTCGGGGGGATCACCAACACCAAAACCCTTGCCTACTACTAAACCAGTGAAATTTCCATCTATCAATACACCTGCCTATAGACTGAGCACAGTAGAATAGCAATCCATCCTTATCAGGCTATTGTCTTTAACGCATGATTTTCACAATAGGTACGTCGGGCTGACTGACTTTCTCATATTGTTTCATGATAAACAGATGAAACCTATGAAATCTGTCATGACGTTCACCTTTACCCTTTATGATTCACACCTTAACCATGACAGGCATATTTGAGTGCTCATTATCTTGCACCCCATGCATACAGTTATAAAATTACAAATATGTAAAAAAAGAGTTACAAATTAATAAACAACCCCTCTAGATGTGGTCTATTAAGGATAATCACCTCAACATTTGCCAGAGTGAGTGGCTGATGCAATAAACCTTGCCCACTACAGTAATCTGTGAGATTACATGTAACTAAAAATATTCACCCTTATGCATCAAGCCAAAATCCAGTCGGTAAAATACCGATTCCTTATTAGCTCCCGGTATTAAGTAAAAAATACCCAATCCCAATGCATCAACCCAAAAGCAGAAATCGGTATTTAAGGAATCCTTAAATACCGATTCCTTAAATAGCGATTGCATTTAAGGAATCCCAAAGTGAGATTCCTTAAATGCAATGCATCAAAGTTAAAAAATTAGCGATTTCGCTAATAAGGGGAGCAAATTACCATGAAGATGAACTGCATGGTAATTTGCAAAAACTTTGAAAAATGCACTTTTGTGCATTTTTCAAAGTTTCATGTTGCGCACACACATGCCCTTAGAGCATGTGTGTGTGCAACATATGTGCACATATCATTTTCAGGGGTGCAACAGGGTGTCCTTTTGACACCCTGGCACCCTTGAAAGTGCTCCCGCTATTAGCGATTCGGTAATACCGAATCGCTAATACAGAATGGCTTTACATTCATTCCTATGGGCCTCCAAGCCCATAGGAATGAATGGGTAGGTATTCCTTATTACCGATTCGGTATTACCGATTCGGTAATAAGGAATATTAAGGAATCGCTATTTGAATAGCGATTCCTACATGCATAGCCTTTTGCTATTCCTTATTAGCGATTCATTATTTTTCGCTAATAAGGAATCGCAAATGGCATTGTTGATGCATAGGCCCCTATGTCTGTAGCTTGTAACACCATGTAATACCCAACTTTGAAAGATTGCTGACTTTAACATATGCTTTACACAATTAGTAAGCTAGACCAATTGCCTTTGTCATCATGTTTCATAATAAGAACACCAGACCGAAGTCATCTGACATAACATTTCCAACGCAACAAACAGGCGCATAGCCTATCACTCTAACCATCTAAGGCTTACAGTTTTGAGAGTAAGCTTTTCCACAATTAAACCATCGGACACACAGCCATAAAACCAGAAATCTATCCAAACTACTGTCTGTCCAAAGACCAGATAATAAGGATTCTCCCACAACAAGCCTTCTATATCCACACACTGAGTGATTGACACGAAGACCATTGCCTACTATGGAACATATGTGAGATTCCATTTTACATCATACCTATCTGTAGGCTTTAAAATAGACTAGGAACATTCCAACCTTAAATTCCTATCAGCCTACTGTCTTTATCATATTATTTACTCATAGACAGTCCAGGCCTATAGTCATAATCGCTGGCTTGACCCTATAATTTGCCTAGTCCTACTGCAGTGTACACTTTGCTATTAACTACAAAGTGCAATACAAGTAGTGTTTTACTAAAAACACACAAATTGTGCCAATTCACATCCAGTAGAGAACCAATATGTGGGAGGCGCCTCTGCCCCTCTTTCCTAAGACTTCCAAAGCTCGGTTTTGATGACCATATAAGATCAGGTAACAGTTTCACTTTCATACTAGAAAAAATGTTCATATATGATAGTGAAACCCTGGGTTTCAAACACAAAGCTGCAGGCTGAAGCACAAATGTAATGACCACCCTCCTCTCAGCTGTGCTGCCGCCAGAGAGGAACACACACTGTAAAGCATCTTGTTATCTAAGATGATGTTGTGTGTGCCATACAAATGCAGCTGGCTAAATAAACAAAATGATCTCATCTGTGTGTTTGGTAAGCACTTCTTTTTTAGAAGCACATATCCTTTGCCTAATCAAGGTAAGTCCTCCAGGCTACCAACATGAGGATGTAGTCAAAGACTCTTATCTGTAAGTCCTCCTTAAAGTTGTTTTTTAGATCGATTGCCTAATGTCCCACAACAGCTGCAGTATCAGCCAGATCTAATGAGCTTGCAGATGAACCCAGATGAATGGAAGGTAAGTGATGGGCTGATAGTTGATGAGGTCATCAGTGTCCAGTGGAGGACTCTTTAGGAGTGGGAGTATCTTGCCTGTATTGAGAGCTTCTGAGAAGATACCTTGAGTGAGGAAGGCATTGGCAATGGAGAGTACAGGTGAGATGGACTTTCTTGAGTGAGCTTTAATGAAGGGCGAGAGTAAGATATTATCTTTACAAAAAGTGAATTTGAGGGAGTTCAATATGATGGTGAAATGTGAGAGAGATATGAATTTGTTGCTGGATTTTATGGGAAGGTGCTGGTCCAAGAGATGAAGCAGGGTTGATGGTTTTAGAGTGCTGTTGACTTTTCTGCATTATTTGGCTGAAGAAGAGGTTAATGGGATCACACTTTTCTGTGTGATGAGGAAAAGGTGGGTCTGGCAGGGGGTTAATATTGTTCTTGATTTTATTTCTTCTTTAGGCTAGAGGCCCTGATCAGCTAGCAGCACATTCACAATTAAGGAGAGAAGCTTAGGAGATATGAGAATTCAACCCAAAGGTATTGAAAAGCACAATGCAAATGCAAGAAAAGAAGCAGTTATAGGGATTGCCACACACTGCAGTGTTATAGCAACACACTGCTTTAGGATGCTGCAGCTTTCTTTAACCTTTGGCTAGCCTCTTCCAGCTTATGTTTGATAGTTGGCATTCTATCAGAGAGTAGGATTGAGAAATCTTTACTAATGAAAGGCAGGGATTGAAAACTTGCTATGATTTCATCCGAGACTTCCAGAATACCATCAAGCATCTCACTGAACTCCATGTACATTTTGTCCACACTGGCATTGTCAAACAGGATGCTGAGGAAACTGGAGCATGTCCTCATCGAGATGAGAAAATTTTTCCAATTTTGAAACAGCTCCCTTGATGAGTTTAAATTTATTTCCAGGACGATACTTTCCACGGAGTTAACTGCAATGGTCTTTTCCGTGGAATCAATTGTCTCCCTGTAGGATTGAAGCTGAGATTCATACTTGGCCACAGCGTCCTGGTGGTTCCCGTACATTATTGCAGCTTCTTTAACTGCATCCACAACTTTTTTAGTGGCTTGATTTGCTTTATTGATCATCATACCACCTAACAGAAATGGAAAAAAATACTACATGTTTATTGGCACACTGAAACACTGAAGTGTGTGAATAGATGCACTTACCAGTGTACAAATCATACAATTGCATTTTTTTTTATTTGGCTATAAGGCAACTTCTATTTTATGTTTTGCTTCTAGAATAACATTCTAACTATTAATATTTGACCTGGACGATTTTTTTATTCCACCAGTGGAATCAGAAGAATTTGTTAATTCTGTGTTATCATGTTGTGCAGAATTACTGATAAATTCTACCACTCCGCTGGTGGAATTAATCTGCAGTGGATGGGTTCTAAGCATGGCTGGGTAAAGGAGCAGTCTCTCGATGTTGAAAAAGCACTGCAGATTAAAGTTTAATCTGCTACATTTTTTAAACAGAGAGGGGCTGCTCCCTCTTCCAGCCCTGTTTGGAAACAGACTGCACTGAAGTGATTACTACAGAGTATGTAAGGGTGCTGAAGGGAGTGCACTACTGTGTTTGCTAAAGAGGGCGGGAAGGATGAAGTAGCCTTTCTATGTTTAAAAAAACACTACTGAGTAAACTTTAATCTGCAGTGTTGTTTAACTTGATGGACTACTCCCACATCCAGCCCTGTTTAGAAACCACTGGCCAGCAGTGCATACCCCTCCATGCCCGTAAGTACTCTGCAGTAATAATTTGAATGTACGTAAGGTCGCCAAGGGGTATGCAATGCAGTGCAGTTGGTATTTGGCTGTGCCAATTCTTAGTTCAAAATGTATCCTCACATCAATTGTTTGGATGCAAGGGTGCATTTTGTGTTAAGCAAAGAGTGCCAAATGCCTTCTCCACCCCATGTGGAATTGCATAGAATTATAATGGAATTCAGCAGAATCAAACTCTGCCACTTCTGCTCCCCATTTGTTATTATGTGGAAAAAATATGAATTCCTTGAAAACAATTCAAATGACGTTGCATTTTGTATGCCCCATGCAGATGTGCCATGTGCTCTCGATTTTAAACTTTACTTGTCATGGCCTAGGTGAAACTTTTAATATACATCTATTTGAATATTGCATGGATTCACAGTGAGTGAATACTGGAGGTACCTTAAATAAATGTCTATGCAATGCAGGGCAGCAAGTAAAGATGCTGTGCTGCCCTGCATTGCATAAAATGGATAGAGCAGAAATGTTCCATATTTGAGAAGATTTGAGCATTTCTTCTCTCTCCTGTCCCATGCAGATACCCTTGCATCATGCAGGCTTGTTGTTTCACTGAAAGGGTAACCTTTTTGCACAAAAATATTCCTTAGATGCATTTCCATCTTTCTATGTGTGCTGCAGAATATTAGTAAATAACAATAAGAAATAAAGATATTTCACCTCACTTTGGAAGGTGTAACACTCTGATGCAATCCCAGGTTAATCGACGTTAGTAAATAAGGAATTGTTTCTCAATTCATAGGTGAACCCATGCTACGTCTTCTCAATTCAGCATAATGCAAGGCAGTCATTTGTGCTAAGCCACCTAGAGCCACTCAAGGTTCACCTAGGACCTTTGTGTCTTTCTATAGTTATGCCTAGAGATTTGATATTTGTACAAGTGTGTGCACGTGTGTGTGTGTGTGTGTGCGTGTGCGTGTGTGTGTGTGTTGGGAGTTATGTCTTTGCAGATGAGCCTCTCTATGTGTATTTATGTTTGTGAGCATGGTGAGTTTCTGTGACTATGTCAGCCAGTATGAAGTGCCTGTCTAGGTTAATGTGTGTGTTAGAAACCAGGGCCCAGATTTGCACAGATGTTGCATCTGTCTTGTGTTTCTTTTTAAACACAGACCTGATGCAGATTCCAGGATGGCATTTATAAATCAACACAAATGATGAGCTGCTTTGCAAGGCTCTGAATTGCATTACTTTATATGAAAGGAGTGTTCAATAGATTGGGCATGGGCATTCCTGTGCATCCCCACATTGGATCACATTTATAGCTATCAAGGCTTGTATACATGGAATTACACCTCCCCGAGGCTGGCATAATGAGAGAATATGTTTATGTTCCTTCCTTTCTTCATTCTGCTTCTGTGCTGCATTCTGTAGCATGGATCAACAGAGGAAATTACATTGAAGCATAGTTTTTGTGCAGCAAGGAAATCCTTTGTGTACAAACACTATCCTGCCCACAACTTACACACCAGTGTCCTAGGTCTAAGGGCGCTAACGTTGACTCGTGGCTGTAGAATGTTCCCCAGCACATGGAGAGAGCATTATTGTACTAATTCTTCACAGATATGGCACAGTTCAGCTGCCCTATGTTGCATACAAGCTTTGTAAATCTGGCCCTAGATGTTCATCTGGTTGTTTTTTGTGACTATGTGATGTGAATGTGGGGGTGTTATTTCTTTTATGACATTCAATATGAGCCAAAAAGCAATATATACCTGCTATTCCTCCAACAAAAGGAAGAGTCAGCATGCCTATGCCTGCTTTTCTTGTTTTCTCTGCATCATGCCATTCTTGAATTGCTCTGTGTAGAGCATCCTCTGCATTCTTGAGAGCTTCCTCTGAGGCTTGTACTTGCTGTCTGGGGATGGACTCCTGCCCTTGCAGAGCAGAGAGTTGCAAGTTAAGACTTTGTTCCTGAGCTTGTAGCACCTTCTCTTCTTCATTCAGATAGCTTATCTTGTTTAAGCCCTCTTCCACATAAGCGCCCACTGATTTCATTTCTGCCACGGTTAACTTATCTGCCTTTGATAGACTTTCGAGGGCTGATTCAAGGAGCTGGTGAACATTTTGCATGCCTTGCTGAAGATCGGTGCTGGTCAGCAAAGTATCAGCAACAGCCGTCAAGGAACTTAAGGCATCCACAAAGGGTGTCACAACAGCCTGTCCATAATTCTTTTCTGTAAATGGATTGACTCCCAGAATGTGACCCGGAAGAACGGTGCCTAAAAGGGTAGAAGAGAAGAATAAAGGTTAGAGACCTTTTCAGGAGGAGGCCACCATCAAACTACAAAGATACCGCTATGCAGCTTGAGAATATTTAGCAACTAACAAAGCTAAGACTTTTTGGGTTTCAAAACAGTGCTGGAAATGCAGGGGATTCATCTGGCAGATATTGCAAAGTAAGATCCGGTTAACCCCACTGATATCTACCAAAATGTCCTGGTGCCTAACAAAGGGCCCTTTCAGCAGAGCGGCACATTGTGTGCTTTGAATTCAGCACATTAAGCTGAATGGGTGAGGAAGGCCTCTTGAGTTCAGTGCCAGCTGGGCCCCACAGGAATGGCTCAAATAAGAAGTCAGCACCCCTCCTTTTGATTGAGTCTTAGGGCCACATGTACCAAGTATTTTTACAATTGGAAAGGGTCGATCAGACAGTTTTTGCAAAAACAAATTCTTTTATATATGTACAAAACACAAATTGCAATTTGTGTTTGCAATTTGGTATTTGCAAGGGGTGTGTTCGAGGGATCTTTTCCAAATAATGAATGTGAATGGGATGTATGAATGTTTAGGGCTGCTAAACATTCATATTTGACCAACTCCTCAAAGGAGTGCCCAGAGGACCCCTTACCATTTAAAAAGGAAAAAAGATACCTTTTAAGAGCAGGCGCTTCCTACTTTTCTTTTTTAAATGCATGTCGTTTCCCTTTAAGAAAAATGGGGGCAGTTAAAAAAAAAGATGGCTTTATTAAAAAGCAATCACAGATATGGTGCTCTTTTTGCATCGAATAAGAGGTTAGTGGAGGTTAGTACCCTTCCTTTTATTTTAGCCTTAGGGCTAGATGTACAAACCATTTTTGCATTCAGAAAGGGCCATTTGGGCCTTTTCCGACTGCAAAAATGCTTTTGTACATATTTACAAAACACAAATTGCATTTCGATAACACATTACCGAATCACAACTTCTGTTTGTGATTTGGTACTTGGAAGGGGCGTTTTCACAGCAACCCTTTCAAATACTGAATCTAAATCAGATATATGAATGTTACACAAACAAATTTCAGCTGCAAAACATTCATATTTAACTGACTCCTTTGAAAATTGAAAAAATATATTTTACATGAGGAGGCAGCAGTACCATGAACCTCTGCCTACTTTTAAGAAAATAAATCTCCAAAGTTTCATTTTTCCTTTTTAGATGCAATCACAGACATGGCGATGGTGAGGCTGTGATGCCTAATAGTTTGCAAATGGCGACCTACCTCCTTACTATGCAAGGGGTAGGTCGATTTGCGACCCACTAGGAATCACATAAGGAATACCGATTTCCAAATTGCAATTGGGCTGGAATCAAAATTAGGAAATCCTAATACTGATGTGTCTGGCCATAGGTTTTGGCTGGGGGTTCACTGGAGCTTTCACATCTTGATGCCACAAAGCAAACACAATCATCTTCACGGGTAGTAAAGAGGAAAACTGTGAATTGGATACAGGTTTTTAGTTTTTTAAGATTTATATGAAAACTATGGATGCCCTATAAGGATGTCAGATAAACATTTACTTTGAAGTCTTTATAGCTTGCCATAGGAATTAATTTTAGCAACATTGGATTAAAACAACATTGAGATAAGCAATAAGGCTCTAAAACTATTTAAATGTAGCTCCTAGATGCCAGTCAATAAAGCAGTAACTTGCTGAGCAGTGGGCACAAAATACAAATCTGTGACTGGTACACTAAATGGTGTTTGTTTCAGCAGACTCACTAATTGTCCATTCGATGTGGTAATGAGTCAAAGTGGTGATCAGAGTGTATACTGATTTCACCAACAATGGCACTGAACACCACAGGTGTCTTATTCATTTAATACCGCCTAACTTGCATGGGACACAAAGGCCTCTGCAGCAGATGTATTAATCTCATATGCTGTTTTAAAATGCAAAAAGCCTGAGCAGAATAACTATTGCATGTGTCCTTTTTTCCAATATCTTTGTGTCAGTTTTAAAAAACAAATGTAGAAGTTGATATTCAGATTCATTCGCTTGTGATTCCTCACCCTATCTAATGCCAGACCAATATCATTACCATTGCATCGCTGGAAGTGACACTACATGATCTTTTTCATGATGAAGACAGTAATGTAAATCATGACAAGACACCGGATCCTGCTCAGCGGAAAGCATCTTATGGTTCTGCATGACCTTTGAGCATTGCAACCATCCTTCAGCTCACACACACACCTCTTCATCATCACCACACTTTAGCAGTGTATCAAGTTCAGCTATTAACTCCAGCACAAAGTGTGATACATCAGTTTCAGGAAGCTTTGATGATTTTCATCTCTATAACCATATAACTATATAGATTACTCAAAAGCAAGAGGATACATTAATTAATTGGTAGGCTATATTTTAAAGTAAACGCTGTAGGTTTTGTCCTAAATAAATATTCTTTGTGGGTATGACCATGGGTATCAAAGAGGGAAAGTACCTGTGCAGCCTCCCCATCTACATGTAAACTCTCAAATAGGAACATGTTGTATATTGCTCAGTTTCCTGGACAAGTGGGGGTGTCTCTTTAGTCTCAAATTCTAAACCAAAGCCTGTTTCAAATAATTGTGTGCTTAATCCCAATAACACAAAAAATACATTCAATAAACTTGTAGAGTACTTTCCATATGGTGAATTGGAACACATTTTCTGTGCTAGCTCTAACTGAAACCTGACATCTCATTACACACTGTTACAATCTAAGAAACATTTGGGGAAGAATATTAACACTTGAATCAAAAACTGTGATTTCTGAGAGAAAGAAGCCATAGTCTATGAATAGTTGCTTCTTTGTTTTCTGTTTTGCAATTCTTGATTTCCAGTCATGCTCTGGGCTAAATCTAGTCCTTCAGTCATTGGCTGATACATGGAGTGGCACCACATGAAGTGGGAGTTTGGAATGCTAATTAAAGAGATGGTATCTGCTACACTGTTTGACGTGGTCTCCCACCTCATTCCCATCCTCATCCTTTGCCTACACAACATTGAATTCCAAGGACGCACATTGCCATGGATCTGCTCCTTCCTGACTGGAAAGACCCAGTCAGTGAGCCTGACATTCTAAACCTCGGATGCCTGACAACTCATCTGCAGAGTTCCACAAGAATCCTACCTGAACTTGACCCTCTCCAATGCATGCATGATCCTTGGAGCCAGCATCATCTGCTCTGATGACATCAATGTTGTTTCCAACACTGACAACACACTACTCATTATCTCTCTCACAGTACCCGGATTAAGTTCAATGCCTGCATGACTGATATTGCCCACTGGATAAAGATCAACTGACTGAAGTTGAACCCTGAAAAGACTAAAATTGTGATCTTTGGTAAGAACACTTTACTGTGGGACTACAACTGATGGTCAACCGAGCTAAGGTTGAATGACACTCATCCCCACTACTCATGCCAAGAACCTCTGAATCAAATTTCACACCTGTACTTTTCCAGACTCCTACTTGCACAAATATCGGGCCCGATTAACAGAACTAACTTAAGACAAAATCCTAAACTTTGTCGTATTCACAGAATGCACTTATTCATTTTGGTATTCACAGAAGACACTTACTCACTTTGGTATTCTCAGAAGTTAGGAGTCCTAACTTTAGAACTCTTAAATGCCTTCTGTGAATACCAAAAGTCTTAAAATTAGGATTTTTCTCAGTTTAGGAGTCCTAAAGTTAGGACTCCTAACTTTACTACTACTAAACTGAGAAAAATCCTAATTTTAAGGCTTTCGGTATTCACAGAAGGCATTTAGGAGTCCTAAAGTTAGGAGTCCTAACTTTACTACTACTAAATTGAGAACAATCCTAATTTTAAGACTTTCGGTATTCACAGAAGGCATTTAGGAGTCCTAAAGTTAGGAGTCCTAACTATACTACTACTAAACTGAGAAAAATCCTAATTTTAAGACTTTCAGTATTCACAGAAGGCATTTAGGAGTCTTAAAGTTAGGACTCCTAACTTCTGTGAATACCGAAATGAGTAAGTGCCTTCTGTGAATACCAAAATGAGTAAGTGCCTTCTGTGAATACCAAAATGGTAGTAAGTTTAGGATTTTGTCTTAAGTTAGTTATCTGAATCGGGTCCATCATGTGTACGGGAAACCAGATCCGGCGGTTGAGCCTTCACCTACATCACTCCTTGGATTCCACAATCTTGCTTTTCAGGTATTGCCACTAGGCTCTAAGTTTATCTAGAGTGCTCAGTGCCAGAATACCCTCCCAGGTGATAGAGGCTCTGAAGACGTACATAACATAACTTTCGGATTTGGGCTGACAAATGTCTTAAAAATTTGAAAAGCTGAAGCAGGGCTATGGTGTCCCCTTACAAAGCGGTGTTTGCTTATTCATGGGATTTTAAAGTCATTTGCTCTAAGCTAGAAATAATAGAGTATTTCTAATCTTATCTAAAATTAACAAGAGGACATAACACAATAAAGGACTCAAAACAGCACAACAATGAAATTAACAGAGTAAAATCAGTAAAAAATTATCCAACTCAGCAACCACAGTCCAGCACAACATTACATTGCAAGAATGCAGCACACAAACACAGCATCACAAAAAAATAGAAATTATCACCACACTGACAAAACTTCATAAACATTCTTATCATACATTCCTACAAAAACTTGCTTTCATCACATGGTGGTGAAATGTGTTTGTCCAAAGCACTTTCTTAACCTTCCACCAACCTTTCAAAAGGGCTATGAGTTCATCAGCATATTGAATACTGCCAGGGGAGCCAGGAAAGAGTGATGTGTGTTCATTTACAAAGTCCATTTAGAGGACGTCTGCATACATTGATATATTTGTGTTTGTGAGAAGGATCTTCTCCGCTGATGGGCTAGCACAAGGACATGGTTAACTGAAGATTATTATTTATTTTATTTGTTTGCAGGGCAATGTCATTTAGAACAATTTCCCTGTAGAATCTTTGGAAAGTGGTTTAGGGTGTTGAATCTAAGACATTTGACACAAGGCTCTGAGCTCTGAAAACCATTTTAGATCTAAAACAAAAAACTAGGGGGGACTTAAAATTGAGATTCATCTCTTATAATTACACATTGAGATCCCTGATTTACAAAATGTAAAACTGAACTTGGAAACCCACTTGCTCACATTTCAAATGTACCAAAGTAGATGAGGGTACTCAAAGACATTTGTCACGGACATTTCCACCCTCAATGTAGTTGACATGGACATTTCTACCCTATATGCATTATGCATGTGCATTTCCACACTGAATATGGTTGTAAATTTACATCTGATAAATGTATAATGGAAGGGATGATGACCATCTCCAAAAGAATCTATCATATCCAAAAGAAATGTTTTGTGTTTCTAGTCCAGGATAGGCTCAGAAAAAAATGCTTAATTAAATTGCTTCACTTTAGTTGTATTATCTGTTTACACATTCTGTAAAACATTTACATGTGGAAGACTCATCTAAACAGAAGCAAACAAGCAGGTAGCAGGAAAACTGGGTGTGCAAGTGCTTTGCATAGAATGTTCATTGTGTCAATCTATTTTGAAATAAGGCCCATATTTACTCAGATTAGATTTTAATAGGGAGTGCCTCATTTTTGTGATGCAGCCCTGACTCAAATTTTGTTTTGGAATGTACAAAGCCAATCAAATGAGATTGGCATGTGTTTGTAAAACAAATTAAGTAAACAAAACTATCACATTACACTGCCTTGCATTATCTTCCATCAGTTAGGTGTTACCTGGGTGATACACGGGCATACCTATGAAGTGTGATGCAAACTGGTATATACCAATACTTGTTAACATGCGTTTGTGCCAAAATGGTACGCCTACCTGAGGCTGGCATAACAAGGAGAAATATTTTATTTTACTCCTTGCTACTTCCTTTTTGCATGTGTGCTGCAGTCTGCAGCACATATAAAACGGTTAGTTTTTTGTACAAAGAGGCCCTTCAGTACCAAACAGATATTATTTCCACAAAACAGGCACCATTAGGCCGAGGCACAAGAGTGCTTTTATTTGTGAAAGGTATCCCAAAGTGCACCATTGCAATGAGAGAGCAGAATTGTGCCATATCTTTGAAAATTTTCCACAATTCTTATCTCTCAATTTGACCCAAAGCTGCAACATCGCCTACCGTTCTTTTTTGCATCTATTCTTTGTAAATATGCCCCTAAATGTAGTAGATATCTTGCATGACTTTTTCACATGAAGCATTACATATGATCATAATGCAAGCGGCCGAGAAGTACAACTCAAATAGTCCACTACGTTTGTATGAAAGCTGCTTGTTCTGCACATTCCTGATCCTAGAGTTGGAGGTGCAATTGCAGCTGTTCCTGACGAGACTATGCTACCAAAGTGAAACATTAGTTATAGCAATTCATTAGATTTTATTCTGAACTCATGAATAGACTTGTTAATACTTTAATTCAAGAAAAAATAAAGATGTTCACAGGACTGGTAAGTGTACTTGCTCAAGGACAAAATTAGCTGCTCAAACCGAACGCTCACATTATCATTGGCAGTCAAAGACATATATGATCCTCATCCTGGATAGGGGTAGAGGTTGAATGCAAGAGTAAGCAAACATCCAATGTGGAAAATGGGGCAGGAGAATTCCAGAAACTGATGGGTCGAGAAGAAATGATTGCAGAAGTGGGTTCAGGGTGTTTTTCAGGTGTCATGATTGCAGACAGTTTTTGTATCCTCCTTATCTGCTAACATGAGGCTGCATGGATAGTAGGAATCCTTTAAAATGATTTTGTTTTTTACCTCTGTATGGCGCCCACCACATCGTTGTGATCAAGCAAGCTCTTAACATGGGGTATGGTAGAGCATGTAAAGAGCCACATTAAAGAGAAATACTTGGGATAAAAGTAGAGTACAGTGGTCTTCAAACTGTGTGGCGTGTCCCTCTGGGGAGGTGTGAATTCATCTGAAGGGGGCGCCAATCCTCCCAGTGGCATGCAAGAGACCAAGAATGGTCTCAATCACAGTGTCCTTTAGTGTTGTTTAGCCTTTTCCATTCATTGTGCATTTTTGGCCCTATTTTGAGAGGATGTTGGCCCATGCAGCAACAGCATAAGAGACTCAGTAAGGTAGCAAGGTTGAGCAGGGAGGCTGAGCATAGTGCTGAGAAAGCTTTTCAACAGTCTGAAAATGAGAATGCAGATGAAAAAATAAAAACCAGAGAAATGTAAGCATTAATATGCATAATAATGTCAGGCTGTGTGGCCCCATAGCAAAGGAAGCACACAGAGTCAGGCAGGATGTCGTAGATTTGCTTTGTTTGTGTTTAAGGGGCACTGTAGGAATGCGCCACGTGGGAGCTTCTTGTCATGAGTCCTGCCCTCTGACCCCTGTATCATAAGTGAGTACCAGGGTGTCCCTCCACTTCCTGTTCTGCCCCTGTTGGCCAGAACCAGTGTCCAGCACAGTCAGCACAGGTTCCTAGTGTCCTGCTGCATTCCATTCCAGTGGCATGTCACTTCTTTGTTAACAAAACAAAAAAAAAGAGAAAAATACAAATGGAGCAGGCGCAAGAGAGAGAGACAAGAGAGAGAGAAAAAGTCAGTCTTCCTTGTTCTCTTCTCAACAAGGACCAACACTAGCAAATGGATCCCAATCTTCCACCCTTGTAGTGGCGCTGCTCCGGAGCGGCATACAGTCTCTTTTGCTCCTTACTTCTTCATAATTTTCTAGAAACAGAAACTTCCAGAGATGTGCTCCTGGTGATGGAGTAGGGCCCTGCCACTGCTGTGATCATTGTCCCTTTGACAGCTGTCACCATCAGTGTCTGGCTTCATAAGGAACTCTCTGACTTCCAGGCGCTCAAGCACTGAATCTCCTGGTTTAAGCCGGTAGGGAGTTGCATGTCTGAAAGCTTTTTCATATTTGGCTCGGCCTTCTGGTCATGCACAACTATGTCTTTGTGGTCTGGCGAGGCTTTGTCTTCCAGCTGAGGAAGGCACATTCTGCTTTTTCTTCCCAGAACTAATTCCAATGGGCATTGCCTTGTGGAACTCTGCAGCTGGATGTATTTGTCTCGGAGCATTTGATAGAATGCTTGGCCAGGTGATATTAGTGTCAACTTGGCCCTCTGAATTCCTTTTTTGATGTTTCTCACAAAGTGCTCTGCCATGCCATTGGCTTGTGTCCATAGTGTTGTTACTTCCTGATGATATATTCCCAGGAGGCCATACCTCTGTGGAATTCCTTCGGTGGGGGCATTGTTCAGTTTGAGCATCAGGGGATCACCCCAAGCCACAAATATCTCACCCAGGATAGGCAGCATGCCTTCTACTGAGGTGAATGACACTTTCAGCTCTAGAGGGAAGAAAGACTATTTGACGACCATGACAAGGAGGTACCCATAGTGTCCATTGGTCCAAACAATTAGTGGCCAGTGTTGACCAGACTGCATCAGAGAGTTCTGATATGCGTAGTAGCTCTGGCTTAAGTTGCCTTCCTATGGTCTGGCATAGGTGGTATGTTAGGATCATTTCTTCCACCAGACGATCAAGACCTGGGAACCATACTATTTCCCTAAGCATAATTTTTTTGGGTCCCCTGTGTCTTTCATTTGTTGGTGAACGGTCTGTGGTATTACTATTCTGGTGTCAAAGAGTAGTATCCCCTGCTCCGTTTTTGACAATTCTTCTTGTACATTACTGAACACAAGCACTTCCTCCTTGTTGTTGTCTTCATTATCTTGGCTATTGTTTATCCCGTGTGTCCACCTCTGTTGCCGCATGATGTGCTTCACTGCTGTCAGATTGGCATCTTTAATTGTGTCTTGTATCAGTTTATCCACGTTAATCTCTGGTGGCATGTTTTGTCACAACAGAAAGTAGAACTGTTCAACTATGGACGTTAACTGTTTGGTAGTCGGCAGGGGGTGTCTCGACATGTAATCAGCAAGGCTGTGTTCTTTCCCTGGCTTGTGAACAATTTTTAACTCATAGTACATCAGACGTATCCCCCATTGCTCGATGCAGGATGATATTTTTGAATTCTGATTTCTGTGTATTGTTAGCAGTGCTTGGTGGTCTGTCACTATTGTAAATAGCTTCCTATATATGAACATGTGACAGCGCTCTCATGCCGACACCACTGCTAGACTCTCTTTTTAAAGTTAAGAGTACACCTTTTCCACTTCTGTTAGACTACTGCTTGGATATGCAACAACTTGCCTTGGTCATGACCAGCCTTGTGTTGAGCTTAAATTGCTCTCAAATCAAACCAAATGGGTTGGTGTCTACCATCAGTTCTGTGCAGAGGGAAGCATCAAAATAAGCCTTGGTGGTACATAGCTGTGACAGCACTTCAGATGTCTGTAAATGCTGTTTCACATTCTGGGGTTCAGATGAATGGCTGCCCTTGTTTTGTGAGCTCCCAAAGATGGGTACTCACAGTGGCAAAGACCTTGATGTACTGAGCACAGTGGCTTGCTAGCCCTAGAAATAACCTACATTTTGCAACATCAGCATGTGCCACTGTCTTGTGTAGCATATCAACATATGTTGGATCTGGTCTCTTTCCATTGTGGGAAAATATGTGTCCAAAGAAGATGAGTATGTCTTTCTCCAGCTCACATTTGTCTTTGTTTAGGGTCAATCGTGCTTTTTCCAAGTGACTGCATACATTTACCAGTGCTGTGTCATGCTCTTCTTTGGTGCAGCCGAACACCAGAATGGCATCACTGTAATTTAAGTTGTTTTTTACTGACTTTCTCAACCTCCTCACCTGCTCCTAGATTGTTTCAGCTGCGGAGGGCACACCAAATCTTAATTGTTTGTAGCACAATAGCCCTAGGAGTGTGGAGAACATGGTAATATAGTGTGACTGGCGGTCCTGTTCAAACTGGTGATAGCCTTTGAAGAGGTCCAGTTTGGAAAACACACACAGAACATTTAGGCAGCTGATCATGCCATTTAGATGGAGGCCTGGGTACCTTTCCTTATGTATTGCTGTGTTTGGAATACACATGTCACACAGACACATATCATTTGTGTGTTTTTCTTCCACACAGTGACAATGGGTGAGAACCACAGAGTTGGCCCATCCATGTGTTCATTGACATCTTTTGCTAGTAGGCTCTTCATCCACCTGTGGATGAAGATGCACTGAAACCTGGCGATGTTGCTGAGCCACGGGTGTTAAGGCTACAATGATGTGAAGGGTGACCTGTATGTCTTTCAGTTTGCTAAGTCATCTGAACAGCACTGGAATGGCTTTCAAGATACTGTGATGCCCTGACACATGGTAAGCCATGGCCAGCATCCCCATCACTTGTGCTGTAAATATACTGATCAAGCATGTTGCAGGGATATCTCCATGTAGTACATGTAGCTCTTCTTGCAATATGTCATTGTACGTGAACTTTTCCGCAAACTTGCCTAAGTTTATCACTGGATGTTTCAGACCCCAATTGAAGAGGTCAACCTTTGAGGGTGATAGTTATGGTTTAGGGAGGAGTGTATCATATTCTTATGCACACATGATGTTGCAGGTGACTCCGGTGTTAAACGCAAGCTGTGCCATATGACCTCCTACCTTTAGGGCCATCGTTGCTGTTTTCTTGATGTTTTGCTTGTCTAGTAACTGTATGTGTTCAGATTGGCCACCCACATCACCATCCACCATGAGATACAAGCACTCCTTTACCTCTTGTATCGAAGTGGCATCAGGTGAACCGTGGTTGTCTGTTTACATGTTGATTTGACTTCATCCTCAGCCACTTGGGCAGACCTCTGTCTGCTGTTAGGGCCCACATTGGCAGATACTTGCAAAGTGATTGCCCTTGTTATACTTCCGGCATCGTTGGTGATAGTGTCTTGCTGTCATATCTGTTACTTCCCCTACCATGTGGTGGACTCTTATCCAGGGCTCTTGTTTGGCCACTCTCCATGGTGTTGGAATGTGATGTGGCCCTGGCTTCCATCCTTGCCATGGCTAGTGTCTTGTTAAGCATGTAGGTTTCTTTGAGAATCTGTGTTCTAAAGTCAGTTGAAATGCACCTTTCAAATATGCCTCCTCTTTCAAATTCACAGTATGTTACATGATATATCCACTTGTTGGCATGAGGTATTGAACGTGTCTGTAAGACATTTGATCTGACCCTTGTATGTAGTTATTTAATTCAAGAGGGGATGTTACAAGCAGGTCTTGCACATCGTCTCCCACAAGGTTGAGGAACAGGTCTCAGGCTTGCTCATCTGTGTGTTTCTTGCAGGTGGCTTTTAAGTATTGCTCAAAGCACCTGATCCATTTCTCACACCAGGCAACCTTTATCAGCAAATCAGAGAGGTTGAATGGCAGAGGATGGTGAAATATGAAGATAGGGATGTCTTCCTCTGACATGACTAACTAGCTGTTTCCACTGCCTGCATATGTGTGTGCTTTGTTTAGGACTGCTAGGGCTATCAGTCCAGTCCTTTACTTCTCTAGGTGTCCAGTGCCCTCACAACATTTAGTGACCTGACCTTAACTTGGAGAAAGACTTCCTTTGCCAACTCCAAAATGGTTGCCCAGGCTTTTTCCTATGGAGACATCACAATGTCTTACTTTAAATTGGCCACCTCCATAGTTTTTTATTCATTCTGCCTGACTGCAAGATGGCCCCTGCAATCTCTATAGACTTTGCAACTTCATCAGGAACCTCAGGGCAGCCACAAGGGCTTCTGGAGTGCACATGACTCCCAGGTCAGCCATGCTCACACTGAACTGCTTCTGGGTACTTCACTGTGGTGGATGCATAATGTGCTTGTGGGGCACTTCATGGTGGTGGGTGTGCATGCAATCACAGCACTATTGGCTTTGGAAGATACGGTACACTAGCCTTGGAGTAAGGAGCATGCGCCACGTGGAAGCTACTTGTTCCACTTCCTACCCTCCTGACCCCTGTGAGTCACAGGGTACCCCTATGCTTCCCTATCTGCCTCTGCTGATCAGAACCAGGTTCCGGTGCCAAGCACAGTCCATGCAGGGTCTTAATGTCCTGGTGTATTCCATCCCAGGGACAAATAAAAAAGTAATATCAATGCAAACAAAGTACATGCACATGTATGAATTGAGCATCAACATGGACCCTATCTTGATGACAATAGAATGGGATGAAACCTGTTTTATAATAGCTCCAGTGGATGCTGACAGTGGACCCAGTATTCCAGTATCCCAGGTCCCATCAGCCTGATGCCCCCATTAATGCTGAGTTGACCATTTTATAAGAAAGCTTTCATCCCCTTCTTGAAGGCACTGTTACCAAATTGTTGTCCAGAGTGTTGGGGGAGGGTATTTCAGATTCTCTGGAAAGTGCTAGAGCTAATCCCCTTCAGAGTGGGAAGGAGACCAGATCACCCCAAACTCAAAAGAGAGGGAGGAGAATAGAAGAGGGTAGCCCATGGAGAAAAAAAGAAATGGGAAACATATGCATTTATGCATCAGCCTCAATTTATCCAGTGTGTTATTCCACACTGTGTACAATTATACTCTGGGGAAATGCCACCCCAGGGAATATGTCCTATGGATAACACTGTAATGTACCAGGAAATACTTGCTTGGGACAACTTTCCATTAACTGCTAGTTCAAGTGGAGGGATGCATTTCTGAATTGAAGGGCTCATTTATGAGCTTTTGATGCAGCGCAGCAAGTCACCTTGTTGCAATGCACTGCAGACAGGGAAAGGGTAATAATGTGGCATATTTAAGGCAACACATGCTGAAGAAAGCAGCACACACATAAATAAGAAGAAACAAGGAGAAATAGAGATATTGCTCCTTGCTAGGCTGCCTTTGGGAAGGTGGGAATGTGTAATATTTTGGCTCCTCCCACGGTTTATAAGTTCTTGCAAATCTCAGGATGCGTCAAAATCTATGGGAGTTGCGTGGGAACACCAATGCAGTCCCCATGGAATTCATACCCAGTGCAGGGTAATTCAACACAGGAGTGTGTTACTCCAGATAACTGAAGACGTTCAGAGTCACTCAAAGTTGCTTTGCGTGTCTTCAAACAGTTGCATCACACATGTACTACTCATAAATAAGTCACTTAGTTTTTTGTAAATTTAACAAGTGGATTTACCACTGACCTTTTAACACCCTATATTCAACCAAATTCATTTAATTTATTAAGTAAATAAGTTTACTATAAACAAACGCAGAATGTGATTTAAAGTAGCTATCTACACAAGTGCAGATATGTAGAAAGAGTGATTAGGTCGAGTTTTGGATGGGTCATTCTGCACAAGGAGTGGACTGTCTATTTCTCTTGTCCATATACCATGATGAATTACCTTGTATTTAATCCCTCTGGTAAGCCATCATAGTCTACTTATGCAGATTTGTGAGAGATCTGAAATGTGAAGTCACTCACCTATGATCACTGTGAAAACAAAGGACCAAAGTCGTGTGGAATCCATGCCTTTGATTTGTTTCAATCAGTTGGAGGAATACCAGCTCCTGGAAAACATTAAGCAAATTATTTGCATCAGTCAGGTCAAAGATTAAAGCAATGGCATTTCAGGGGAAAGTTTGGAGTTTTTGGAAACTATAGCTTAGCACTAAGAATATTTTATATTTAGACCATTGTGCTAAACATGAGTGACTAGATCAAATGAGATTGAAAGTGATAAAAAATAGACAAGAACATAGTTGATGACCTACACAAATCCTTGGATACAAACCAATGCTGCCTTCTCGTTATCCAAGTCCTAGCGGCGGCCTTCAACAAGGTTGACCATACAATTTTCTTGGACTACCTCTAAAAAGGGATTAGTGTGAATGGGATGGTCCTTCGCTGGTTCACACCCTTTTTTAAAAAATGCTCTCAACAAATAAAAACAAACAATCTGACCTCTGATACAACAGCAATGCCTGGGGTGTCTTCCAAGGCTCTCTCCTCTCGCCAACTCTGTTTATTATCAACATAGGGCCCCTCACCGTCATTTTCAACCCCGGAAAAATACCCTTCCATCTATACACAGATGACACCCAGCTATACATGGAAATCTTCTCACTAGAAGACATGCATCGGTTATATTCCACTGTCAAAGAAGTCCAACTATGGCTATAACAACCACCTAAAACTCAACCAGGATGAGACAGAAGTTCTTCTCATATCAAATGCAGAGCAGTCACCCTAGATGCAAGATTGGCTAAACTCCATTGGCGCTCTTAATGGAACGGTAGCCCTAGCTAACTCCATCACGTCTTTTGGAATTATACTGGACTGTAAACTGAACATTAAAGATCATATAAAGAATGATGCAAAGAGTGCCTTCTACAACCTAAAACTTCTAAACAAAATTAAACCCTACCTACTCCTGCATCATCTTAAATCTTCCACACAAACACTGGTTCTATCCTGATTAGACTTCAGAAATGCCACCCTCACAGACACAGCAAAATCCCATCTTGTACCTCTTAAAACCAAGCACAATGCAGCAGCAAGAATGGACAGAGGAATCAAAAAATATAACCACATCTCCCCTGCCTTGAAAGAACTGAACTGGCTCCCTACTGAAGTTCGTTGCAGTTTCAGAACTGCTTTTCTTACTAACAAAGCTCTTCACACTGGGAAACCAGCCTACCTTGCACCTTACTCTTCATCCCACCCGCCATTCCATAGCAAACACTACTTTGCTTCATGAAGCAAGAGCATTGATAATGCTCTCACTTCCATGAAGGGAAGCAGAATTGTTTTCTAGCAAAGGGAGCTGCATGTTAGCAGCTCACTGTGTCCAATAGCAATGCTAGCTCCCGGCTTACTGGAGGTATTAGGTAGGTTAGTTGGCCCCTAATTACCCCCTGCACCGATGGGGTATTCATCCCCCAACAAAGAGTGTACCAGGAGGTGTGTTTGCAGGGTGGTGGATAAAGAGGGCATGGCCTGGTATCAGAACTCAGCAACTTTGCTGCGTGGGACTTACTGAAGGTAATAGGAGGGGTATCTGGCCTGAAAGGCCGTCCTTGGGGGCATACTATCCTACCTGTTACCTCCAGTAGTTCCCACACAGTGGGATTGCTAAGAGGTTTTCGGAGGCCCTGCCCCCCTTTTACCACTACTCTGCAAACGGGCTTTGTGGTGCACTACTCCCGAGGGACCTTGAAGGCCGAGAAGCTCTAAAATTTTATGAGTGTTAAATATATATACAAAGGTGTATTGGTAAATCAGTGGGTTTATGAATGAGTGTATGGATGACTCAGTGTGTGTGTGACTGACTGTATAAGTGAGTGATTAGGAGTCTCGGTGAAGGAATGAGTGAGTGACTGGTTGTATGAATGTGTGTATCTGTCTTTCAGTTAATGTCAAAGTGGATATATGAAAAGTTGTATGAGTGACTGAGTGTCTGTATGGCTGTGTCAGTGATTGAGTGCATGTGTCAGTATGGGTGAGTAACTGAGTATGTGAAAGGCAGTATACATGAGTGACGGGGTAAATGAGTGACTGTATTTGTGAGTGAGTGAATGTGAGAGTGTCTATATAGATGAGCGCATACTTCTGTCAGTGACTGTATAGCTGAGTAGGAAAATGTTCCTATTTTCCATGAGTAAGTAAGTGGGTGAGTATGTAACTGTTTGGGTAAGTAGGTGGAGGTATGACTGACTGTATGCATGAGTGTCTAGGTGTGTGAGTAGTTTTATGGGTGATTTACTCAGTGTATCAGCACCTGTATGCCTGTAAGAGTTGGTATGTCAATTGCTGTATCAGTGATTGAGTGGATCTATGAGTAGCAGTAGGGGGAATGAGCGGATGTGTGTATAGATTAATGAATCAGTGAGTGGGTGTGTAAAGTACTGGTATGGATTTGTGAATGGGTTTGTGAATGGTTGTGTGGGAGCAGCAGTGGGTGTATAAAAGATTCTACAGTGGTGTGAGTAGGTACATCTTCAGAAACATGGTGAGAATTACAACAGTGACATGGGAAGGGTTGCTGTTTAATATTTGGCTTGGCCCACCAGTCTGAGCAGTCGCTGAACAGTGAAGCTGCCAGAGAAAAGTAAGGTTTCAGACATGTTGGCAGAGAGATTATGGATTAGACTTCTTCGTATGAGTCTCAGGAAAGGTAAACTTGAAATAGGCCGCATAAATGTAGGTGTCTGCTTGCAATGGGAAGTACACTCAGACAAGTTTAAAGGTCTGTGTGCTCTTGTGACTCTTGTATGTGTCTACTTGTTCATGTATTCTGACATGTGCTGTGTGTTTTAAGATACTAGATTAAAAACCTGATAGCTTCCCATACAGGTGCACAAATCCTCTCAGTTCCGCTCCATCATTCAGTCGCCGAGGGAGACATGTCTTACCTATATAGGTGTCACAGAACCCCCTCAAATAGACTGTTGAATATCCATGTGCCCTGTATTATGAGAAAAAAGGAACACATACACATTCCTGTACAGAAACTTAAAGAGTATGCGGTCTGAGCCACAGATATTCTACTATTTCTAGGTGTCTTTGTATGTATCATGTCACTTGGAAAAGGCATAACCATGTGCATTGATGCCTTCCGAAACATGATGAGACTTACAACAGGGACAAGGGAAGGGTTGCTGTTTTATATTTGGGTAGACCCAACATTCTGAGCAGTTGGTGAATAGTGAAGCTGCCAGAGAAAAGGATCTACTATTACACTTATCTATTCACTCGGGCACTACTCTTGCACTCAGTCATTCTCTTATGTATTACCCATGCACTCATTCAATCACTCACGTACTGTTCTTGCACTTAACTATTCACTCAGGTACTATGCATACACTCCTGCATTGTATCAGGTACTATCCATGCACTTATCCAGTTACCTGGTCACTTTCCATGCACTCATCTAATCTCCCAGGCACTACCCATGCACTCATCCAATCACCCAGGCACTATCCTTGCACTCATTTGTTCACTCAGGCACTATGCATCCACTCCTGCATTGTCTCAAGTACTACCAATGGAATTACACAATGACGCAGATACTACTCTTGCACTCATCCAGTCCCACAGGCACTACCCATATATTCATCCAATCATTCAAGCACTATCCTTGCACTAAACCATTCACTCAGACACTACACACGGTCTCATTCTATCACCGAGGCACTACCCATGCACTCATCCATTCTCCTAGGTAATACCCATGCACTCATCCAGTCACCCAGGCACTACCCATACACTCATCCAAACACTTAACCACTACCCATGCACTCATCTAATTGCTCAGGCACTACCCATGAACTCAAGCATTCACTCAGACACTGACCTCAAATGTATGTATTCTCTCAGGCACTATGCTTTCACTCATCCAATCTCCTAGGCACTACACATGCACTCATCCAATCATGCAGACACTAACCATGGACTCATTCAATCACTCAGGCACTATCCTTGCACTTATACCTTCACTCAGGCACTTCCCAAGCATTCATCCAATCACTCACACACTGCCCATGCATTCACAAAATCACCCAGGCACTATCCATGCACTCATCAAATCATTCAGGCAATACCCTTGCACTCACACATTCACTGAGGTACTACACATGCACATCTCCATTGTCTCAGGCACTACCCATACACTTATGCAATGACCAAGACACTACACTTGCACTCATCCATTCACTCAAGCACTACCCATGCACTCATTCAATCACCCAGACACTATATTTACACTCATGCATTTACTGAGGCACAACCCATGCACTCATCCTATCATTTAAACACTATCCTTGCACTCATTCATTCTTTCAGGTAGTACACATACACTCTACCATTCTCTCAGGCATACCCATGCCCTCATGCAATAAACCAGGCACTACCCTTGCACTCATCCAATCACCCAGGCATTACTGCTGCACTCATCCAATCACTCAGTCAGTATCCTAGAACTCATGCATTTACTCAGTTACCACCCATGCACTCATCCAATCACTCAGGCACTACACGTGCACTCAATCATCAACATAGGTACTACCCATGCACACATCCAATCACTCACACACTATCCTTGCACTCTACCATTCCCTCAGGCACTATGCATACACGCCTGCATCCTCTCAGGTACTACCCATGGAATTATCTAGTCACCCAGGCACTCTCCATGCACTCATCCAATCAAACTCCAGACACTCAACCAACCTACACTGAGAAATTAAGATGATATCAGTAGAGAAGTGGGTACGCTAAACAGTGTTTACTCTCTGAAGAAAGTTTACTCTATCCCAAAGAAATATTACAAAAGTATCTACTAAGACCAATGTACACTCCATGCAACAGTTGTCAAAAATACACTATTTACTAGAAATAACCAAGATCTAAATGTGCTGGAGATCATACTACCTGCACCTTTCATACTGTGGTGAAAACTTTACAGATAGCCTATCTTCAGAATAAAAACAAGCACGTGTACATAGGTTACCATATGGTGCTCACAGTCTTCTATGTAATATAGAAATTATCATGCTGACACAATTCTGTCCACTAAGTTAAGGCTAACTATTCCATGTAAATACAACCCCCTGCCTGGCATGACCAAAGGCCCTGCAGCCCTGCAGCCAGCCCCCTACATGCTGACACCTCTCCCTTGGATGATGGGAGTACACCATGAAACTCTCACTCTTGCTGTCTGGCGAGGTTCCTGCTATACAAATTCCACATACATGCCCAGATATTTTCTTGGTCAGTCACTGAGTCTAACATGTACTTACTTTATCGATATCAATGGACAACTGGAAAAAAAAACAGGACAGTTGAAGTAGTCAAAATCTTCCTGTTTCGTAGAGTTATCTCTACATGGAAAAATACTGTCTCGTTAGAGAGAAAAACAAGACAAGATGGCCCTTCAAGTGCACATTTCCACACATCTAAATCCATTGATATGAGAGAAAGCAGCGGAGGTGGAAATGAGTTATTTTCATTGTCACGTCTACATCATTTTTGGAGTTTGTGAAATAATCAACGGTGAGTTCAGGCATGCAAATTTATTTTTTTGCAGATTTGCTAGCTGGCTTTCCTAAGAACAGGAACACTTGAATACAAACACATTTAGTAAACATGGGTCTTGCACGATGATGCAGATTTTCCTTTATTACATATTTTTAAGATAGCGCAGCCAATTCATTTCACCTTACAAAAAGCTTTATCGTGGCTGCAAAATACAAGTGTGACAAAGATGTAATATATGTACGGCTAATAGTTAAAATGCTACTGTTTTAAAAAAAAAACATATTAACTATACACAACTTTACAGATGCTGTGTCGTATTTACATAATCCAAGGAGACATGATTAACCTCTTGAGTGCCCATGACGAGACTATCTCGTCATGTGCCCCGCCCGCTAATGAAACGCCCGGCACAGGGCGTGGAAAGGGCGGGGCACTCAAGGGGTTAATGTGCATAAGGCATGGTCAATGTGCAGCTTACCATTGAGGTGGGCAACGGTTGTTCTACTTGGTTCCTTCTCTATTGCACTGACTGTTTCAGGCTGTGTGGCATCGAATCCCCTGGCTGCATTCCCCATTTGTGGTTGCCTAAAAACAGCACAGCTAAAACGCTTTCTCTATTTTGAAATGAAATGTTTATCATGAACAATCAGAAGGGATGGTAAAAAAAACACATGATAAGAGAATCAGGTCTGACCCTGCGTTACTTTGTTGACTCAGTCAGGGCCAGTCCACTGCCTCAGGTGCTGGTCTGGGTTAGTACCTGCAGCAGGGGCGCTGGTTTGGACTCACGCACATTGCTTGTCCCTTACCTGGTGTCTGAAGAGGTCACTGCAGGTACAGGTGCTTCAGTCTGTGCTTGAAGGATCCCTCTGCACAGTGGATGCCTCCGCCACAGACGCTCTTCTTTTAAAGAGCCTGGAATGCAAATATAGGAGGAGGCAAAAGGTGGGATGTCCTACTGCACAATGACCCCTCCCCTGCAGCTATATCCCATGCCTGCCAAATGTCTTCACCTGCCGTGCCCCCAGCACGCTGACGCAACTTGAAGGCCCAAGAAATGGCTTCTGAGAACATTTCACAATACTTTGCAAAAAGTTATTTAAGCAATAGGTCTCACATGTGTGAAAGTTAGAGCTATTGGCATTGTAAATGACATTATTTTATACTTATATTTTTATTTTTGTATTGGAGTGCGATATAAAGAGGAGCCAGTAAATCAGATAGGTTTTCTAGATATTCATGCTCAGTTGGAGGTGAACCTTGTATGCCTGAATGAATGGAGTTGTGAACTGCTTAAGTGAAACCCGATAAAATGACTTTTTGTTATTGAGACGTCTAGGCAAATGCAAAGCAGATTCAGTTACACAAAAATAAAACATGAAAGTAGCCGGAGTGGAGAGTCGGAAAAGGCAGAAGTAGAGGGGCATATCAGCAACAACCGGCGATAATTATCGCTAAGCGCACTTAGTGCTAAGATAATTATCGCCGGCTAGAGTGGATTTTTATCGCTGAGATAGCGTGCTATTAGCAATGCTTATCTCAAAAGCGATAAAAATCCTAGTGCTAACTGCCGCACGTGAGATTATCGCTGGAAATCCAGCGATAATCCCACAAAGTTTGGCGTTAGCTTGATAATGGGGCCTCACATACTTAGCCATGATATCCACCTTCCATAGGATATCATGGCTAAGTAAATCCTGAAGCTGGCGTAAGGAAAGTAGCGATAACAGGGGTTATCGCTACTTTTCCTGCCGCTATGCTTCATAGCGTGGGGCTTGATGATAGGAGAAATGTTGCTTAGCGAAAAACCTATGGTTTTTTAAGTGAATTTGCAAGGTTTTTTAAATGCTAATTCCTAACTATAACGTGTGTGAAACCTATGGTTTTTTCAGTGAATTTGTACGTTTTTTTAAATGCTAAGTTACTTTACGCCGTTCGTGCCGTGCGCGCACGGTGCGCGAAAGGCGGGCACGCTGTGCGCTTTGCGCACCGCGCGCCCACTTCACGCAGTTTGTTCCGTGCGCGCACGGTGAGCACCTCGCGCCCACTTTACGCAGTTAGTGCTGTGCACGCACGGTGCACGGTGCACGGTGGGCACGCAGTGCGCTACGCGCACCGCGCACCCACGTTACGCTTAATGGGCCATGTACGCACGTGCACTTCGCGCACCGTCCGCACAAGGAGGACACATGATACGGTTTGATGTTAAGGGTTTTGGTATAAACTGTTAAACATTACATAAGCCATGCTCACACACTGCGCTGCGCTCAGCGTGTGCACATGGGGGGATTGACATTGTGATTTTTTTTTAAAGCATTTATACAGTGCGCGCACGCTGCGCGAACATCGCAGAATTTTTTTCATTTCTATAGTGCGCGCACGCTTCGCGCACTCGGCGATTTACCGAAAAAAATTACATTTTTTTAATTGCCCTTGGGGGACCTCCTGGGACTCCTTGACCCCTGCTAGGGGGTCATGGAACTGTCCAGCGTGCCCCCTTTACATATTTTTCTCCTTTGTGTTTAACCCCCCTCTCAGTGCGAGAGACAAAATGGCGGCCGACACTTCCTGGTTTCGACCGATTCGAATGTTTACTAAGATGTAACAACCAATCAGAAGTGCACTCGCGGACGGCCGAGTGCGCGCACCCTTCGCGCGTATAGATATATATATTGATTTAAATGCTATTTTCTCAGAAAATACTGAACAGATTTACACCAAACCTGCAAAAGGCACCAAACGGACCTTATGGCTACCTCTCTGCCAAATTTCACGTAATTCTGTTCAGCCGTTCGGGCTGTAGCTGCGACTAAAGTCCCTATGGAAAAATCCATGGGGAAAACGTGTTTTGGGACCCCCCCTTTTTCTCGGCCCCCGCTTGAGGAATCACCCCGAGACTTTCAGGGTAGGAGCGGAGCGGAGCGCCCCATTAGTTTTGAAAATTTTGCGAAGATTCGTCAATCAGCGCCAAAGTTATTCAAAATAGAATTTTGAGATTTCCTATGGAAACTCGGTCCTAACTATAACTATCTACTGGCGACCGGCAGTAGATAATATATATATATATATATTTTTTTTTTTACTCCAAAATTGAATACTTACAAACATTTACCTTTAAAACTTTCACACCAAACACGCCTTTACCAATCAACATTCACTATGAATTTTGCTGTAAATGCATGTGTGGTAAAGGCATATTCATTGTAAAATCCTGCGTAGTAAAGACTTGTGTGGTAATATCGCCTTTGTGGTTTAGAATGTGTGGTAAATGCATGTGGGGTTTTGACTGCTTGGTAAAGGCTGTTTCCGGTGTAAATGTATGTTTGTACATGTATTTTTTAACTTTCTACATGGACCTCCATCAAAGTTCCCAACGTAAATAATTAAATCAATCAATTGTCTTGGAGCGTGCAACTCCTAACCCGTGTGGGTCTCAAGGTGCTGGGGGAGACTGCTGATCCATCAAAGTCACTCTGGTTCAGTCAAAGAGCCAGGTCAAAAGGTCCGGCCTGAATTGAGGCAGTGAAGATGATTGCCTGAGGTGGAGAGGCAGGGTGTTCCACGTCTTTGCTACGAGGTAGTACAATGAAATGGATTGATTGATTGGTGTAATCATGTTGTAGATGAAGACCTATTAATAACCCTAACTACAAGAGGATTCTGGCATTGTAATTTTACAGATAAACCTCTTTTGATAGGTTCTTTTAACCACAGATTCCTCACATTTGTAATAATCCCCGGCACCAGACTGAATTTTGAAGATTTTCATACTTGTGATCCAGCATGCAGCTAGAGGGAGCTGTATCACTATGTATATGATTCATTTCACCCCATAAGTGATGTTGCAAACTAGGCATGACAACATAATTTCCTTTCTTTCTGTGATTATGTACGCAAATCCAGAGCTGTACTTCCATTTTCATCAATATATGATTTTGTGCGAATTGAGTTCCAGGGTACAAGGGAACAAAGTCCACACCTCTGAGTACAGGGTTCAATTCATGCTATGACTGGTGTAACAGATGTCAGTAACAGACCTGCGTGAGGTGTGTATTTCATGGTTGGGCTCAGGCATGACTCCAAGTCATGCAAAAAATGCATACTCATGCAACTGAAAGTGATTTGGAATTCAAAAATTAAACTGTATGTCATGAACATCGAAAGACATCTTAGAAGTCATGTACGTTGGGCTTCGAGTTGAGGGTGAAGAGCCAATCATGCTCTTGAGGCCACTCCCACAACTGGCCTTCTTCACAGTCATAGTTGACCAGGAAGAAAAAGTCCAAGTTGAAAAAAAGAATAGGAAGTCGAAGCAGGACTCAACCCCATCCTGACACTCTCTGTCTAAAGAGAAGTTTCAAGTGCAACAAAGTGCAAATTGAACTTGTTCCTGAATGAGGAGCCAATTCCACAACTGTTGCCGTTGCACCCCAAACTCCCTGGGCCATCGGTGATGCTACAGAAAGTTAATACCTTTAAGGGGGCTGTGCTGTGTATTTTTGTCTGGCACTGGAGGAACATTTGTTTCTGACTCCACTAGCTGACCCTCAGCTCAATCTGTCTTGACGCTGATTGAAAGTGCAATCTGACTGCACTCTAGCGACCCAGTTCCCATACATTCTGGTTCAGATAATGTGCTTCATCTACTGCACAGCAATACTCAAAGGGTCCGCCATGTTTTTGGTTCTGATTCAGACTACCTGAAGATGACAGTTTTGATGACAGGGCTGGTTTTTGTCCCCCTAAGTGGAAAGGGTTTGGCCAGACGTGGGCCCCATGCTCGCTGTGCTACTGGAATCATACCAGTCCAAGTATGCTTGTTTCAGGTCCAGGGAGGACATGACCTGGCAGTTCTGGCTGGATTATTCCAATGGGGAGCAGGACCAAGACTGATTTGCATATGGCTGGGTCCAAACTAATGTGGCATGGTGAGCAAAAACACAATGGATTAAATCCAGACGTGTGACTTGGGGTGAATGTTTGATTTGTTCAGCATTCCATCCATCATGTGTTCTTTTTGCCTCATTCCCCCTAAGTGGGAAGGGTCTGCTCAGACGTGGGTCCCTTGCTGGATTCAAGCTAACCTGGCTGATATGGGGTGATGACCCAAAAATTGTCCCAGGATGCTTGTCCAGGGAGGATCTAACCTTGCAGTTTGGGCTGGACTGTTCCCATAGGGAGAAGTGTCAAGATTAATTTGCAAATGGCTGGATCCAAACTGATTAGAGGTGAATATTTAATTTGGTAAGAATGCCATTCATCATTTGTTTTTCCTGCTTTAGTGGACCTGCAACACTGATTGAGTCGCCCACTTGAGTAGCCCTTTCAAATATGTCTTAGACCTGCCACTGCAGCTGGTTTGTGCAGTTTAACTGCCATTTCAAATTTGAAAAATAGCCTTTTGCCAGAACCAAACTTTCCTTTAATATGTATAAGTCAGCCATAGGGTAGGCCTCGAACAGCCCGGAGAGCAAGATGCTGTGTTTAAAATGTAGAACATATACATATATATATATATATATACACTGAAAAAACAATAGGTTTCAGGGATGTTATAGTTAGAAATTAGCATTTAAAAAACCTTAGAAATTCACTGAAAAAACCATAGGTTTTAGGGGCGTTATAGTTAGCTGGATATTTCACCCGTACAAAACCATAGAAGTTCCACTGTTATAGTTAATTCAGCTAACTATAACTTGCGTCCCCGCAATGCACGGCCCATGATGTCACATATTACATCATTCACGGCATGGTCAGTGACATCACTGATGATATCTCAAAAGACATCACTGATGACATCATCCAGTGACTGTGTGTTTCTGTAAAGTTTAAATATGTTTTATAAATATGCCAAGGTGCATTGAAGAATCAGTGGGTGTATAAGTGTCTGGATGAAGGATTTACGAGTTGTGTGACTGATTGTATAAGTCACTGATTAAACGTGTCTTACTGAATGCATGCATTAGTGACTAAACTGTGTGTCTGTTGTTGTGTAAGCTAGTACATGGGTTAATCAGTAGCTAGTTTATATGGGTTATTGATTGTTTGCCTCAATATTTGTAGCGGTGCCTGAGTGTGTGTGTGTGGGTGGGTTGGAGGTCTATGACTCTGTGCATAGATGTGTGACTAGTTGATTCACTGCCTGTATGGGTTTAAGAGTGCATGTTGAAACAGACCTATTACTGGTATGTGTATGGGTGTGCTTTTGAGTGAATGGAGATCTCAGTGGTACATGTAAGTAGCTACATATGTAAAATGCAGTTTATGTGAGTGATGGTGTATATAAATAACTATATTTGACAGTGAGTGATTACGAAAGTGGCTGTATGGATGACTGTGTACTTGTATAACTGATTTTATAAGAGAGTTAGTATGCACTACTATCTGTATGAATTAGTGAGGTATTGTGTGTTTTACTGTATAGGTGAGTAAATGGGTGTCTGATTGATTCTTTATATGACTATCTAGGTCTGTGAGTAACTCCATGGTTGAGTGGTGGTATGTGACTGTCTGAATAGGTGTATGACTGCATATCATAGTGTTGTATAGAGGAGTGACTGCATGTATAAGTGATTGTATGGGTGAATGAGTAGATGTGTGTGTAGACCTAAGAATCAGTGAGTGGGTAAGTAGTAACTGGTATTGGTGTCTATGATTTCAAAAATGTAAATCTGTATTTTAGAATGGGTGTATCAAAGGTTATATTAGGGTGTGAGGAGATGCATCGGATGATCACGTGGATGATGTCATTTGAGGTGTCATTAGTGATGTCATCAGTGATGTCACTGACCATGCCATGAATGATGTAACATGTGATGTCATGAGCAGTGCATTGCGGGGGCGCGAGTTATATTTAGCTGAACTAACTATAACGGTGGAATTTCTATCGTTCTGCATGAGTGAAATGTCCAGCTAACTATAACGCCCCTGAAACCTATGGTTTTTTCAGTGAATTTCTAAGGTTTTTTAAATGCTAATTTCTGACCACAATGTGTCTAAAACCTATAATGTTTTTTAAGTAAATTTTAAAAAGAAGGTGTGTGCTTTTTATAGTGAAAACTAATTTAATAGTAGTCTTTTATAACATTTAATTATAGCTCCCGGTTTTATGGTATTTATTTTTTGGGCATTTCCATATTTTTTTAAATAATTGTATCTATAGTTATCCATATATATTTTGGGTTTTGTGAAAAAATGAATCTGAAATGAGTATATTTCCACATTTATTTGGCAGATAAATATGCACTCATGCCTTAAGGACTGACCGTTTTCAGTCATATAAACACTCTCAGAGGATAAAATATGCAAAACCTTGATATTAAAATTAGGCCTGGGTGAAAATTTCGTTCCGTTCGCGGAAATTGCGATAATTTGACATGTTCGCGTTCCGCGGAGAGTGCGAAAATGTCAAAATTTCCGGTTTCCGCAGCTTGGCGATAATTTGTTTCTTGCTCGTGCTGTAAATTAATACATTCTCGCGCGTGCGCGATCGCCTTACCTGAATCCCTGCGTTCGCCGACAAGTTTTCTTGATCCGGTCGCGTTCTCCATGAGATGTTGTATTGTTTTTAGCCATTTGCGCTGTCTCGCGACAGTTCGCGCCCGCAGTGACGTCATGCGTCGCGCGATCACGTCTTTCTTCTCGCGATCATGCACCGCGAGACAACCCAAAACAAGATTGCCGCACCTGCAAGCAACCACATGGGTAAGTTGGCGACCCGCAACCATGCAGAAAATCTCGCAAACATGCCGGAAAAAAACTTCCGCATCTTCGCGATATTTCCGCTTGTTTGCGATAATTTTAAACATTTTCGCGATAATTTGCGAAAGTTAATTTCGCAAATTCCGCCCACCCCTAATTAAAATGTGCATGTTTTCTTATACAAGCATATATATTGCTCTTTAAGGCTCTTTACTAAAATTCTTTTATTGTTTTAACCCTTTTAATGTGATGCCTGGGCGACCCTATAATAATGCTCGAAATCTGGAGTACCCAAGCCACCAGCAGAGCATGGTAACATAAGTGTGTCCATAGAAACTCGCGGCGCTTTACCAGTCCAAGCCAATCTGATCATCAGCACCCACAATTCCCTAAACAGGTGTCGAGGGACAACAATGGGTATATTAACAAACAAAAAGAGAAGGCGAGGCAGAACCACCATCTTTATCAATGAAACTAGTGACAGCGGAAGACAAATCCAATAGTCAACATCCTCACTCAGTTTTGCTATCTCTCTGCCATAATTTGCCCGGATCATGAGTTCAGCATCCGAATGGACTCGTATCCCAAGATAGTGGACTGGATCAGAGGTCCATTGAAAAGGGTAATCTAGCTCCATAGGAGTGGTACATGGAGTTAGTGTGAAAATCAAGAACTTATCCCAATTAATATTCAGCCCCGATAACCCACCATATCGTCAGACCTCGCGTATAACTGGAGGGAGATGTACTTCCGGGTTTCTAATGTAAAAGAGTATATCGTCCGCATAGGCTGACACTATGAAATTACAGTCAGGGAAGCTGAGGCTTCTATGGCCATGATATTCCGTCAACACTCTCAACAAGGGCTCAGCAACCAGAGCGTATAGGATTGGGGTAGGGGTATCCCTGCCTGGTGTCCCTCGAAATAACAATAGGGTCAGATACTATGTCTCCCACACAAACTCGAGCTACCAGCAAATTATAGAGGATCCCAACCAGTTGTAAAAAAACATCACCAACCCCCATACGGTGCAGTACAGCATAGAGAAACGGCCACTCAATGGAATCAAACGCCTTTTCGGCATCCAAGAAGACAGCCACTGAAGGGACGTCTGGGCGGGTATGCTGAAGAACTCCAAACACCGTCTGAAAATTGTGTGAGAGTGTACAGACTTGAATAAAACCAGGCAATAATGGGGAGAGGCGGTTAGCAAGAATCTTAGCAAATATCTTAGTATCCACATTCAACAAAGATAGCGGACGATAGGAGGAACATTCGTGGGGATCCTTATCTGGCTTCAGTAAGCTAACAATCAAGGCTTCCCTCATTGTCTGTGGCATTATCCCGTCAGCGCCAATTTCCTGGAACAATGTGGCCAAATGGGGAATCAAGAGATCACTAAAGGCTTTATAAAATGCCACCGTGACTCTGTACTGGCCAGGCGCACTATCCTCTCTCATAGAGTTCAATGGCAATCGTATCTCTGGAAGATCTATAAGGTGCATGAAAAACTCCCTATGCCGGTTTTGTAACCAAGGGAGTTCGATATATTCTAGATATTGCAATATGTCCTCGTCACTATGGGAAACCTTTGAGCTATAAAGCTCTTGATAGTAATTTCGGAACTGATTAGTAATAGCTATCGGATCCGACCTAGTCGAGCCGGGAGTGTCTGATAAAATAGGGATACCACTGGAGTCTAACCTGCGTTTTGTCATGGCTGCCAGGACCAAACTCAGTCGATCCACCTCCCCGTACATTCTGGCTGTAGCATATTTTCCCTTGTGCTTAACCTCACTGTCCGCCACAGCATTGAACTCGGCAAACATGGATTTCAGGAGTTCAAGCAGTTGTGGAGAGGACCCCCGAGACAGTTCGTCCTCTAATGCAGCAATCCGGGTTTCCAAAAGTGCCAGTCTACCATGGATTGAACAGAGTACCCCCGCATGTTTACTGATGGCTATACCTCTAATATAGTCCATAAAGGATTCCCACACGGTGGCAAAATAATCTACTGTGCCTATATTTATCGTAAAAAACCCTGAGATAGCCTCACTCAGTTCCGCTTTAAAGACTGTGTCAAGCAATGAATAGGGAGGGAACCTCCACAGGAAGGGAGGAGGCCCGCGTGGAGGGATGGATAGAGTCAACAAAATAGGTGAGTGGTCCGAAAACGTTCATGCTAACACTTCACAATCCTACACCGTAGACATCAAGGTTTGCGAAATGAGCCAGTAATCGATACGTGTATGTATGTCATGAGGAGCTGAGTAGTGCATGAACCCTCCCATACCTTTCAATCGGGCCCTCCACTCATCAATCATCTGCAACTGCACAGACACATCAGAAATCGCTCTGGCAGCAGCCGCAGGAGGCCTCTGTGGCCCCTTAGAACGGTCTAACAATGGATCCAAAACACAGTTAAAATCCCTGCCCCTCAGATAAAGGGGAATATGATTTAATAGCCCGGGAGAGAGAATAATAGAACTGTGGATAATTGTAATTTGGACCGTAGGAGTTTACTACCAGTATAGCTATAGAGGAATTGTAACAGCGGGTGATGACATATCTACCAGAAGGGTCTGTATGACAACATTCTAATCGGAGCTTTGCACCAGGATTAACCGAGTTCAAAATGCCCCAAAAATGTGAGGTGAAGCAGGCAGCATGGAAAACCTCTAACATACGACTCCCCGTCAACAAAGTGCAGCTCGGATGTATGTGCCTTTCCTGTAATAAAGCTATATCCACCTCTTTTCTCTACAAATAAGCCAGAACTTTACACACCTTTCTATGGTCGTTAAGAACCCTAACGTTCCACGTCAAGAGTTTCAACCACTTCTGATTAGCCATAGTGTCCAGTAATCAATATGTAGAGTGGAAAAGTATTTGTGCCATACCCACCACTAAGTGAATGCGCCACCCCCCAGTTCAAGGAATATAAACCACAACATGTGACCTGCATAATGAAAAGATCATATACACACAATGCAAGGGCTGCATTCATTCCTCCCGATACCAAAACCAACAAGTCATTCTCATAAAAAAAGGAAAAGAACACAATAATCAGACTCCAAAACATTATCAATAACAGCGGGTAATGCTTAGGGGCAGATGTTACCCAGCAATCACGAACTATACTCTCCAACACCATGCCATCTTAAGCATGTAATAAGCTTCAGATACAAAGGATGGCCTTCGGAAGGGGACAAAATCCATCGACGGTACAACAGAGGTCATTTGTTTAAAGGTATCCAACTGGAGAACAATATCACCATTGTCCAACATCATCCGGTGTTGTGGAGAAAAAAATTCTCAGTAGTAGAGATAACAAGGCAATGACGGAGCATTAACTAGCCCAGCAAAGTTCAAAGGTAGAAACAAGTGGGACTCAGTTCCTGCATTCAGTCATTTTCATCCAGAGTATGCGGCGAGGTACCAACATCTATGTCTTCACCCTGCGCTCTCTTGTATTTACCAGCTACCTCCCAGGACTTCAGAGCCTTCTGCAGAGACTGTGGATCAGAGAAAATTCTGCCATCAAAGAGAAATGTCAGCCTTGCTGGATATAGCATAGCATACTCAAATTGATGATCTCGCAGCTTGCGCTTTTGGGGGACAAACTGCCTCCGGGCCTCCTGCACTTTGACGGTGAAGTCAGGGAAGAGGGAGAGGGAGGAGCCCTCATATTGCAACATGCCCAGTTCCCTTGCTCTGCGAAGTGCTGCATCCCTGTCACAGTAGCTGAGGAGCTTAGCGATACTGGGCTGTGAGGGAGCGTCAGGCTGGGGTCTTGGGCCTAGTGAGCGATGTGCCCTCTCTACTACAAATATAGCAGAGACATTTTCAGCCCCCAGTAGTGTTTTGAGAAGCTGTTCAATGAAATGTTCCATGGGCCCCGTAGCTGTAGATTCAGGGAGGCCCGTTATACGGAGGTTGCACCGCCTCAACCTAGCTTCCAAATCCTCTGCACAATCCTGCAGCACAATCAGCACCTTCTCTACTTGCCGCTGAGCATTTTTGGTATCAGTTTGGGCTTCCTCCTTTTCAGTGATACGGCGCTCCACCATAACCAGGCTCTCCGCATGTTTGTCAACTCTTTCTACCATTCAATCCATCCTGTAGGCCAGGGTGTCTATCTTGGCATCTATAGCTGTCAGACCACTCTGCATGGAAGCAATTTTTTGTTTAATGTCACTCACAGGTTTGTCAGCAGGGTTATCAGAGTATACCAATGCCGAGTCAGCCGCCCCCTCATGGCACTTCGACTTGCGGTGCTCAAAGTTTATCCAGCTTGCCCATAATGTCACTTGCGGCATATGCGATCCCCGCAGTAGATGTATGACTAGGGGCGCCAAACACCACTCACCAGATCTTGAGCGCAGTGAGTCAGGACATTAAGGAACTCTGAGGGGAGCAGGGCTGAGTCGCTATCAAAGCAGCCAATCTACAAATATTACCCCAGAGAAAGTCCGTTGTACCAGCAGATGATAGCGATGGAGTCAGCAGGGCGCACTCCAATGCGCAGAGAAGCCAGGCCTCCACCCGCCGCCAGAGAATGAACGTGGCGTTACTGTAAATCCGGCCCCAAGGACTTCAGGTTCTACATCTGTGCGGGTCGGGTGCCCCAGGATATCAATGTCCCCGATCAATGCGGGCTGCAGTGGGGGATACTGATCACCGCCGATCAATAGGGCAGCAAAGAAGTCAGCAGGGGCGCGCCCGCCCACCAAAAGTTTCTCCCCAGATCCTTGGGCAGTGGATCTCCAGAGGACACAGCTCACCTGCCAAACCACAGGCACAGGATCGCGATGGCCTTTTACTGCAAAACCTCAGCGCCAGCGGGAGGATGTCGGAGGTCCAAAGTGCACCCTCTGGACTCAGCCGCAGTTGGCTCTGCCTGAACACCATAGCGTGCACGTCGGCCACGATTCTAGGCAGCGTGCTGGTGGAATGGGTGGTGGCTCGGATCTCTGGAACCAATGGCGCTAGACAGGGCTGGGTGGCCACAGCAGATTCAGCAGGCAGCCAGGATCTCAACAGCAGCCGTTCTTCTTCCCTTCTAGGTCTTATAAGCTGCAGATCATGTTGGATAGTTACGGTGGATGGCGGAGCTCGATCACAGAGTGGCCATCTTGTAGCCAGGCAAGCTCCACCCCATCATTAAGCACCATTCTTCTCTAATCACATATCAACTCGAGTAAGGGCAATGGAATTCATTTAAGTCCTTGAAAGCCAAATGCAATGACAGCAGCAAATAATTGATAAATGTGCCATATAGAACAGCTTTCCAATTCTGAAACAGATATTGTCAGCTCATCAAATGATGAAGCCTGCTCGCTCTACAAATAAGGAATGCCAAGAATAAAAAAAATAAAAAAAAGTGTCTGGCCTAGGAGAGAAGCAATTGTAGCAGCAGTCCCCAAATGGCTAATTGCAGAATATGGCCATATTCTTCAACTTAAGTGTTCCAGAAAGAACCTTATCGGAGAAGTGGTCTAGAATAAGAAAATGCTACCTATTCTACCCTTCTAATAAAATTAACTGTCTGCCAATAGTAGGAATTTTAAAATAGCTGTCAGGTCTCCAATTAGCCACACAGGGCCAGATGTATTACCATTCATTTTTGTGAGTCTCAAATTGCGTCAAATTGCGACTCACAATTTGTTACTCGAGTGTACAAAGGTGTCTCAGACACTGTTTGCAATTCCCAAAGGGGTCGCATATTGCATGCCTCATTAATATTCATGAGGCTGTCGCAATTTGCCACCCCTATGGAAGTGGCTCGCACTCACAAGGATGGTGGCCTGCCGGAGTCAGCAGACCATCATGCCTGTGACTGCTTTTTTAATAAAACAGATGTTTTTATGCAGCCCGTTTTCCTTAATGGAAAACGGGATGCATTTAAAAATAAAAATGAAACTTTTCAGTTTAATTTTTTAATGGCAGGCAGTGGCCCCTGGGACCACTGCCTGCTCTTAAAAAACATTTTCGCACCCATTCACAAAGGGGAAAGGGTCCGCTGGGTACCCCTTCCTGTTTGCGAGTAGCTTACCACTCTTTTAAAAAGGGTGATAAACTGCGAGTATTTTGCAACCGCAACAGTGGTCACAAAACAATCTTAAATGCCATTTGCACACGGTATTAGGAACGGATGCCCTTGTTATGCCCCCTTCCTAATAGCGAGTCGGAAACCATATCTCGAGAGTCGCAAAATATGGTTTGTTTATGGGACTGACGGGATGAATTCCCATTTGCTACTGCAAAAAACGGACGTACATCTGCCCCACAATCTCTAAGTCATCTTCCCCCTTTTGTTTCTACAGCTTTGGTACATTAACTTGGGTCCTTACCTGTCAGTTAATAGAAACATCTTGAAGTTCTGCTTTAAGAAAGTTAGAGACCCCTTCCTGGCTTGCACAACCAGTGACAAGAGGGCTGACAGTTCTGTGCCAGCTTTCTAATATACTACATCAATCACAAAATTGCATTAATATCAAGGGTCATGAGACCTGATTTACTGTTTGACAGGCAATTTACTCCATAACTAATGTGTCAGATATCCAATCTGTGGCCATGCCTTGTGATCTTATCCCACTGTGAATTAGCAAAGTTAATGTGGTACTAGGGTCAGCCGCTTGGTCAGGAAAGGGGGCAAAAATATCAGTCCAGTAGTCTGGTTCTGCCATCCAACTACCAGTGTGCACTGCCAAAGCTTGTGAGCACCACAGATCAGATGCCCAAAGAGTGTGAGGTGTTGGAATTTGCAAGGAGTCAGGCTGTGCAGTCTACCACCCATTACACAAACTTGTATCCTTACTCACTGATATAACAAACAAACAAAATCTATTTTTATTTTGGGCCTAATTACAAGTTTTGCACCAGAGAACCGTGTCTATGTCATCTATGACACCGATATGCCAGCGATCTACCAACCGCTGCATAATGATTTGGGCTGTCTGAAACGATGAACACGGTGGTCTTCCCAATGGAACTGCTGCAGTCTGCAGTGTCGTCGATGCGTCCACTGACACTCCCAGATCTGTGGTCCACCTGCCATGAGTATTACAACTATACAGTCATACTGACAGCCTCCAAGCACTGGCCAACAAATAGTAGTTAGCCAGTAGAGGTTGACTGCAGCGGAATGTGCCCCAAAAACACACACATCAGAGACCATTGGATTGATTACATTAGCAATTAGATATGCCTTCAAATCACACTCTAAAACACACCCTATCCCTAGCAAGCATTGTTAGCTTTCAAACTACCTCCCACAGGAGAGGCAGCAGCACTTTTAGATAAGGCACCCCATCTTTCATCTTCCCATGTAGCACTCTTCCCCACCAGTAATTTGTATTTTGCACCTTTCTGTCTCTACTACTTGTTTGCTTTTCATTCAGATACTCACTTACATTTTATTGTTTCACAATGCCTGGAAAAAGAAAAGCAAGCTTTACTGAGGAAGTGTTGAAAGTCATGGTGGATGAAATCATTAGAATAGAGCCACATATTTTTGGATACTCCTCTCAGTAGGAAAATTGAAATGTGGGACAAAAATGGATAGTCAACAGAGTGAATGCTGTTGGTACCATTCTGTGCACACAGGGCGACTTTAGGAAGAGAAGGAAGGACCTCAGGCCGAGGGTACATACCATGTACAACTGCCACCACCTGGAGGCTCAGAGGACTGGCAGTGGACCTCTAATCACACCATTAAAACTCTTTCCCTGGGAGCACAATTTCTTGACAGTAATAGAGGCAAGGGTAGACTCTTGTATGTTACACTTCAATAACTGCCACAATATCACAATGTCCTGTTCCTCTACACTTTGCTTTTGCTATTGTATTCTCTATCCGTAGCAAAGTGTACTGTTGCATATAGGAGCACATTTATCCAATTCCATGTCATGCCACATGTTGCAATGCTGTCTTTCAGTGCATTACCATCAACATATCAATCCATAACCCATGATATGAGGGAATATTTAAAAATATGGTCCATCACAAATGCATGTTGCCAACAGGTATGGAACAATAACCATTTGTCAAGTGTTGGTAAAGTGAGATTTACCTGACTACAACTACCATGATGTTGTGTGATTGTAACTCTAACCAAGATGCTAGACTCCTTTGCCCCTTCTCACTTGTCTGCCATGTAACTACTGATCTATACTAGTCATGCAGCCAACAATTTGTCAAGGGTTGGTAAAGTGACATTGAACTGACTAAAACTACAATGAGGCCTTGTGATTGCAACTGTGACAAGGATGCCACTCTCCTTTTGTCCCTTCTCACTTGTCTGCCATGTCACTACTGATCTTCACTCATCATGGACTGCCCAATGTACAGACAATGCTCCACTCACATATATGTGTGAATACTTTGCTTAAGGGTGTCCTGGAACCATACACTGAAACTATTGACGGTGTGAGTGACACCATAACAATGTACCTCTAACATGTGCCAGCCATGAAGGAAACTCAGCTGATTAGCTGTGCCAGGTGACCGCTTCTCACATGATGAACAATGTTACATATGCAACCAAGCTGGCTGTTTTTCCTCAATTAGATACAACTGTAACTTGGAATGGACAAATACCATGTTATGACAACATTGTGTGTGTAGCAAAGTTTTGGAGTTGTCATGTCTATCCCTAAAGCCAAAATGTCACATATCTTCACATTTAATGAGCTGATGAAATCTAATACATCTATTGAATGTCAACAAATGTCTGGTAGCCAACTATTTTGTTCCATTCTAGGTACCCATTTATTTTGACACAAACAAGGTGGATCTAGATACCTCACAGCCAAAGTTAACAATGGTCTCTATGTCTAAACAGGTCGATCTGCGACTGCTTATGGACAGAAATTGGAAATAATACAACATACAAGTGTTTGGGCTGAGTACATTTTTATTCCATTGTTCTAATCATAGGCTCACTTCATGTCATTCACATAGCAAATAAGACAAAACTCAGTTATTCTTAAAGGAGGGGATACATCTGACAATATCCCACTCAACAGACAACATAAATTATGTCTACATCATCAGCTGTAGCCATATTGCCTTCCTCACAAAAGTAATCATGCTTCAAATAAAGAAATAAATAGACGTATATATATAGTACAGTTTCTGATCCCGGGGTAATTTCAATCCAGTGTCGCTTGCATCTGGTGGAATGCCACAAACAAATGTCAGTGAAATTCTACAAGCACTTTGGCCTACAACAGGGAGATGCATCAACAGGTACAACCAGTTCATAGATCATTAGCCAATTTGAAGGCAGCATTACATGCACTGGGCACACCACTACATTGTGTTGGAACAGATGATGGCACACCAGGTAACTTCGATCCTATTGCTGTGCAAGCTGTTTTTGTACCTGCTTTGTACACCCACACTCTGTGACAGATATTCCCAAGAGAAATCCATGTCCACTTCGTACATATGAAGAGCATCCTATACAACTCTGGAACACAGTTTTAAAAAAAAGATATTGTGAAGGTCCCTACAACAGGCCAACGTAGAGAGATTAGCTAAGAAAACATGCACAGGACACACATCACATTGTCAATTTCTAGAGAACACAGTCAAAGACAACTTTACAGCTGAACAAAGATACATTTAAAATATAAGAAGCTTTCCCGGACATTTACAGACCCATGCATTCCAAGTATGTAGCATTAACAACCTCCCCTCTGACGTGCATCAGGATCTCATCCAGAACTACTTCTCCTGAGTGTAAGGATGGTGTGAAATGTGATGACTTTGACAAATCCTGCAACTGTTAGAGTGACCTTGTGAGGAGGATGTTAATGCTACATATTTGGAATGTATGGGTCTGGCAATATCTGGGGAAAGGTGTTTGTTTTGTAAGGGTAGCTTTTTTCAGCTGTAAATGTTGTTTTGGAATGTGTTCTCTAGAAGTTGACAAATCTCTCTGTGTTGGTCTGTTTTAGGTATCCTCACCATGTCATCTTCATTTGGACATTTCAGAGTTGTGACATTTGTAGGTATGTGATGCTGTTCAGATGTACGAAATGGATATGTATTGGTCCTGAGAATGTTTGTCACAGAGTATATGTCTACAAAGCCAGTACCAAGACAGCTTGCACAGAGATAGAATGGAAGTTACCTAGCTTTCATTGGACTTGATCCTTGTGGTGTGTTGGTCTTAAAGCAATATGAGTGCCATCATGTGAATCAACACAATGTTGTGGTGTGCCCAGTTCATGCTATCCTGCCTTCACATTGGCTAATTCCTCATTCACGGTTTTTGGGTGATAGGATGTAGTAAACTTGTACTACACTCCACAGTCTTTCCACATGTGTTTTAGGTAAGCAGGCATGAAGCTGTAACCTTTGTCTGAAACCACCTCCTTAGGAACCCTACCCTGGTGAAGACACCAATGAGGGCCTTGGCTACTGCAGGAGCTATAGTAGTTCTAAGGGGAACTGCCTCAGGATACCTAGTGGCATGATCCACTACCAATAGTATAAATGTGTTTCTTGATGCTGTGGGTGGTTCAAGTGGACCACACTTAACCTTTCAATGGGAACCCAAACCACTGGTAGTGGAATCAAGGGGGCCTTTGGGTGTCCACCTGTTTTGCCACTGGCTTGACAGGTGACACAGGAACTGCCACACTCCTTTACCTTGTGAGGCATCTGGGGCCAATAAAAGTGACTAACTAGCCTTTCCCAGGTTTTGCCCAGATGTCCATCTAGGGGGATGTCATGAGCTAAAGTCAGTAGGAACTCCCTGTACCTCTGACGCCCTACCACTCTCCTAGTGGCTTCAGGGTTGGGGGTCTCTGGCCTCAGTGTACAAAAGTCCCTCCTCCAAATAAACTCAATGGGTACCACTGATATCTCCCTTTTCATGGGTAGCAGCTTGCTGCCTCAGGCTTTCAAGAGTTGGACAGTCCTGCTGTCCAAGGAACAGCTCTTCCCTTGAGGGTCCCCCTGGTAGGGGCCAAGCTCCACGGGCTCAGTTCCCTCTGGGGTGTCAAAGTCCTCTCCCTGAGCAGAGGGGTCCTGATCCTTTTGCCGTACAGCGGCTGGTTTCCCAGTCTTCTTACCTTTTCTCTTGAAAGGTTGGGCATACTTTCAGGCTCCAACACTTCTTTTTTCACCCTGTTGTATGCTCTGCGTTCTTGTTTTTACACACACCATCTCAGAGATATCCAGCATTGCTGCATGGGTTTACAATTCTACCTCAGCCCATATTGAGGTTTCCAGGTCATTACCAAGCAGACATGTAGCTGGAAGCTTTAGCGAGACCACTACCTGTTTCAGGCCAGTAACCCCCCCATTGGTGACTGGGTAAGTTTTCACAATCAGGTATTGCTAAGGGGAAACCAGTGTATCTCTCACCAAAGTGACACTGTCACCTGTTTCCCTCAGAGCTTCTAGCCTAGTTCCATAAATCCAAGGGTATTGCAAATACTTCTTTAAGTTTGGTGGCCACACAGTTAAAGCGGCAAACTCAACTTACCCTTCTGAAACTAGAACGGCTTCAGTGTGCCAACCGATTTGCGCTTGGCTCACTGTTTATATCATCTGGAGACGGGCTATACCAGGAGTAACTGTAGGAGGACTAGAGGGCTTCTTGTTAGAGCACGCAGCATCTCCAGTTAAGTGTCCCAACTTCTTACAGTTGTTACACCAGGCCTTTAAAGGATCACATTTGTTTCTACTGTACATATTATTGGATTGGGAAGAGTGTTGGGACCCCCCCTTCTGTGAAGGTTTTTCGGCCCTTTATAAGACTCATGCTTTTTATCTTGGGGGTTCTCATCACCTTTCCCCTGGGGAGGTTTGGTCACCCCTTTCTTTTGGTCACCCCCAGTGGTTGTTTTTATCACCCTTGCCTTTACCCAATGGTCTGCCTTCTTTCCCAATTCTTGGGCAGATATTAGACCTGGGTCTACCAAATGCTGATGTAACTTTTCATTAGTGCAAATACTTAAAATATGTTCTTTCATAAACAGATTTTAATGTCCATTGACATCATGCACATTGTGTCCAGTTAACTAACCATCTAGTTACTTAACTGAGTAGTCTACAAAGTCAAGCCAGCATTGGTTTTGGGTTTGTGAGCCCCTCTGAATCTAATTCTGTTTTCCGCAAGTGTGAATCCAAATACCTCAATCAGAGTTCTCTTCATGAGGTCATAAGACCCAGCATCTGCCCCAGAAAGGGTCAGGAGTCTGTCTCAGCAGTTACCAGAGAAAAGTTTCCAAAAGTGCCCCCCAGTGTGACTTCTTCACGTTTCTCATTTCACAAACCCTCTCAAAGGCTGTGAACCACTTTGCAATATCATCACTCTCTTCATATTTTGGGACAATCCCTTTGGGGATTGTAGGATCATAAGATTGCCTTTTATCATTACTAAGTAAATTGCAGCCACCATTGATGGGTGTTATGCCCATCCCTGTGATCTCTCTCTAGAGCCAGCAACCTGGTCTCTAGATCCAGTCTTTTGGTCAACCTTGGTAAAAGGCTTTCCTCCTCATTGAGGCTGTCCTCAATGTCCTCATTAGTGCCCGATCCACCTGTGTGGGCTCTAGGCATTGAGAGGTTGCTTTTTGGATTCAGGTCCACTGGGGCCCTTCTCTCCTTATGAGGTGGGGGGTTGACAAACTTCTCCATCACCTCCATCTTCTTCCTCATCTGATTGGTCTTCACAATTTTCAGATGGGTGGTCCTTAGCATACCCAGCCAGAGGCTTTTGGAGCTTGTGTTTAGTGGGATGGGACTCCATGGTTATGTTTTTAATTTTACATAGGGACCTTACCTCCTTGAAAGATAAGTGGAGGTAAGGGGTGAGGTCGAGCTCCTCAACCTGGTCCTCTATGCCATTGTGGTTATCTTCTCTAACAGCTGGGTTCTTGTTAGTTAAAAAACTCCTACCACCTCTTATCCCTAGCAAAAGTGACTTTTTATTTTTCTAAAATTCTAAAGGGACTTAACCAAGGCCCTAACAAGACTAATAATAATTCGGTAAAAAGATTGCCAATTGTAAAAAAACAGACAATTTAAGAGATCCATCGTGTGATCAGGTGGTAACCAAGTTAGTGTAACAAATGCAAAGTTGTATATCCCACCGCTGATCCACCAATGTAGGAAGCTGGCTCTGTATATACTATACCAAAGTGAGGTAAATTGTGCACTGTGTCCAGTGGAACCCCGAAGATGGTAGTGTGGTCGAGCAGAAAGGCTTTAACAGAGGGTAGTGTTAAGCATTTGTTGTACCCACTCAATCAACAAATTATATCACACACTCAAAGACTGAACTTCAGACCAATTGGTTTTGCATAAAAATATTCTTTTAGTTATTTTACTGTCTGGAACCAAGCAAGCCCGGCACAGGTAAGCAAAAAAGAATACTTTACAGTAGTAATTCAGTTTGTAAACAGTTTGAATTTGAAATTGTAAATGCCTTTTGATTTGATTACAGTAGAGCTACTAGTAATGCAATGCTTTTGAAATACTGTACCTATACTTTCTACTTTTTAGTAGAATGTCAAGTAGATCACTTTACAGACTACTTTTCTAACACAGTACAGTACGCCTCGATACTGCACTGGAAAATTTCATGTAAACAGGTAAGCAACACAGTTTTGTTATTTAGTTTTAAAGGGTATCATAGATTTTCCAACTCCACACTTAAAAACTTTTCACAGAAAAACAGTCAATTTTATCCTATGGTGGAAAATAGGGTTATCGGTTCAAAGGTAAGTATTCAGCGGCGGGAGCAGGTATTCTGGGATTCAACTCAGGGGCACGCCAGGGTCAAGGATGCACTCATGTTACACTCTTAGTGGCACTAGGGTGGCCGGTTGCAAAGTGCTGAGGCCCAATGTTATCCAAAGGGGGATAGGGGGCCTCCGATTGGTTGCTGCTGATGAGCAGGCCACAGGGTTGTGGGAGCAAAGCTCCTGTACTTAAGCTAAGGGCAAATGGGGGTTCAAGCCAGCACAAATGGTGCACACTCAATGGCACTGGGGCAGCCAGGTACAGAGTGCGGTTTTGACATCTGGTGCCCTGTAGCTTTCAAAGGGGAGTCTCTGGTTTGCAAGCACACTGCAAGCTTGGGCACAAAGGACTTCTGGGTGTGACCACCATTTGGAGAGGTAAGTTGGGATGCTGGGGGTTGGGTAGGCACCACCGGTTGGGCCACCCAAGGCTGTGGGGTGTTGGGTGCAGGGGGTACCTTTAGGATCAGATTTTCTTAATAGCTCCTGGTTGCGGTTGGGGGACCTTCGGGATTTAGGCTGCAGGTGTCAGTTGGAGGCCCGAGGCACATCAGGGATCACTGGAACTTGGCTCTGGATCACCGGGGAGACCTCTTCATGGTGTTGGGTGACTCAAACTCTGGCCGTGGTCAATGGGTGCACAGTGGTGCAGACTCGTGGATCCTGCCGGAGCTGGAGTCAGTTTGGTGAACAAATCTGGTGTTCATGGGAGATAGAGTCTTTGGGTTTGAAGGCAGGGCAGGCCCTCTGGGTTCTTGAGGTTTCTGACTGCAGGACACACTGGAGTTTCGCTTGTGCAGGCCTGAGGTGGGGACAGGCCGGTAGGGCTTGGGCCAAGTTAGTAGGCATCCTCCACTTGTTAGCTTTAGCATGGCTGTTCGGTCCTTCTTCTGGTTTCTTGTCTGAGGAAGCAAGGTTCAGGGGTGCCCCAATACTAAATTTAGTGTTGTTACAGGTGGTAAAAGGTTGGGACCAATGGGTACCTTCCCTGGGGTGGGTACACCCCCTATTATGCCACCCTTCAGTGGTAGGGGGCATATGGCTCTCTGTTTGGTTGGGTCCCCCTATCTGCAAGATGGCAGGGACTGAGAGTTGTGCTTAACCTCACCTCCCCCACCTGAGGGATGAATTTGGCAGAGATGGGCACACCTCTCTTCCTCACTTGTGTTTGCCACCGGTTCTCCCACCCAAAGTGGGGGTCAGAACCAGTTGGGACCAGTTGCAGAAAGCAACAAGTGGCCTGGGGAAGCTCACAAAGGCGGAAAGCCTTTGAAGCTTTGCCTTTGTGGACCCTGCCCATCCTGGGGGAGGAGGCTTACCACCTCATCCCAGGGTGTGTATTGTTTCAGACCCCCAAGAGCAGCAGGCTATTGACCCAGGGGTCCAGAAACATGTCTAAAAGCAGCCACTCAGCCTGGACACTACTAGTAGGTTATTTTTCAGGGTGCATCTCTAAGATGCCCTTTGTGTGCATTCTTCAATAAATCCCACACTGACATCAGTGTGGGTTTAATGTGCTGAGAAGTTGATACCAAACTTCTCAGTTTTCCACTGTAGCCATTATGGTGTTGTGAAGTTCGTAATGCAAACTCTCAGCACAATATACTCTTAATAGCAGCACTGCACTTATAATGTCTAAGAGGGGTACAGGGCTCATGCACCTGTAACCTCACCACTGGTATAGTGCATCCAGTTAGAGGAGTGACTGATCTATGCCAGGGCAGTGGGCTGTAGGCATGACACACAGGGAAGCATGCCATGTTGACTCATCACTTTGCTCTGCACCAAGACAAGCAGCCTGCAAAAGGCAGTGTGTGAGTGTAAAGGCACAGGACATCTAAGGGTGGCACAATAAGTGCTGCAGCCCTTATAGGTCTTCCCTGGTCACTGCACCCTGAGTACCTGTGGTACCATTTACCAGGGGCTGACCTGTGGCCAGGGATGCCAAATGGGCTTTGGTTTCAATGCAGTTTTAGAGAAAGAACATAGGCCCTGTATACCTGATTAGCAGAAGTCCAGGGCACACTCAGTCAAAGTACATCAGCAGTTCAGCCAGGGCAGTGGGCTGTAGGCATGACACACAGGGAAGCATGCCATGTTGACTCATCACTTTGCTCTGCGCCAAGACAAGCAGCCTGCAAAGGCAGTGTGTGAGTGTAAAGGCACAGGACATCTAAGGGTGGCACAATAAGTGCTACAGCCCTTATAGGCCTTCCCTGGTCACTGCACCCGGAGTACCTGTGGTACCATTTACCAGGGGCTGACCTGTGGCCAGGGATGCCAAATGGGTTTTGGTTTCAATGCAGTTTTAGAGAAAGAACATATGCCCTGTATACCTGATTAGCAGAAGTCCAGGACATCATCAGTTCAGCAAAAATTGGTGGCAACCATGCAGAAAGAGGGTACATTCTCACAGTAGCACACACAGGAGGCCATTAGGGTTCAGGTCTGTTACTGGTGATGGTGGTTGCTTTGCCATACTGTATTCTGCATCATTCAGAAACACTGTCCATCACCACCCCCTTTTTCCCAAATCGATTTTATCCACACTCAGTGTGGGAGGGTATGCTCAGACGTGAGTCCCTTGCTCATTGCACCATCAGGATTCAGGCAAGCCGGGCCGACGAAGGCTGTGATGCCAGAAACCGGTCCCCGGAAGCTTGTTTCCTTCCCAGTATAAGAATTGGCTTGGTAGTTTGGTTTGCCCTGTTCCCATCATGCACTGGGACAGGTACAGACTAATTTGCATGTAGCCTGGTTCTGAGCTGGGATGGTGCAGTGAGCTAAAAAACGGTGATGGATTAAAACCATGATCTCTTGACTTGGTAAGAGTATTCTGCATCATTCAGAAACTCTGTCCATCCCCACCCCCTTTTTCCCAAATCGATTTTATCCACACTCAGTGTGGGAGGGTATGCTCAGACGTGAGTCCCTTGCTCATTGCACCATCAGGATTCAGGCAAGCCGGGCCGACGAAGGCTGTGATGCCAGAAACCTGTCCCCGGAAGCTTGTTTCCTTCCCAGTATAAGAATTGGCTTGGTAGTTTGGTTTGCCCTGTTCCCATCATGCACTGGGACAGGTACATACTAATTTGCATGTAGCCTTGTTCTGAGCTGGGATGGTGCAGTGAGCTAAAAAACGGTGATGGATTAAAACCATGATCTCTTGACTTGGTAAGAGTATTCTGCATCATTCAGAAACTCTGTCCATCACCACCCCCTTTTTCCCAAATCGATTTTATCCACACTCAGTGTGGGAGGGTATGCTCAGACGTGAGTCCCTTGCTCATTGCACCATCAGGATTCAGGCAAGCCGGGCCGACGAAGGCTGTGATGCCAGAAACCGGTCCCCGGAAGCTTGTTTCCTTCCCAGTATAAGAATTGGCTTGGTAGTTTGGTTTGCCCTGTTCCCATCATGCACTGGGACAGGTACAGACTAATTTGCATGTAGCCTGGTTCTGAGCTGGGATGGTGCAGTGAGCTAAAAAACGGTGATGGATTAAAACCATGATCTCTTGACTTGGGAAGAGTATTCTGCATCATTCAGAAACTCTGTCCATCACCACCCCCTTTTTCCCAAATCGATTTTATCCACACTCAGTGTGGGAGGGTATGCTCAGACGTGAGTCCCTTGCTCATAGCACCATCAGGATTCAGGCAAGCTGGGCCGACGAAGGCTGTGATGCCAGAAACCGGTCCCCGGAAGCTTGTTTCCTTCCCAGTATAAGAATTGGCTTGGTAGTTTGGTTTGCCCTGTTCCCATCATGCACTGGGACAGGTACAGACTAATTTGCATGTAGCCTGGTTCTGAGCTGGGATCGTGCAGTGAGCTAAAAAACGGTGATGGATTAAAACCATGATCTCTTGACTTGGTAAGAGTATTCTGCATCATTCAGAAACTCTGTCCATCACCACCCCCTTTTTCCCAAATCGATTTTATCCACACTCAGTGTGGGAGGGTATGCTCAGACGTGAGTCCCTTGCTCATTGCACCATCAGGATTCAGGCAAGCCGGGCCGACGAAGGCTGTGATGCCAGAAACCGGTCCCCGGAAGCTTGTTTCCTTCCCAGTATAAGAATTGGCTTGGTAGTTTGGTTTGCCCTGTTCCCATCATGCACTGGGACAGGTACAGACTAATTTGCATGTAGCCTGGTTCTGAGCTGGGATGGTGCAGTGAGCTAAAAAACGGTGATGGATTAAAACCATGATCTCTTGACTTGGTAAGAGTATTCTGCATCATTCAGAAACTCTGTCCATCACCACCCCCTTTTTCCCAAATCGATTTTATCCACACTCAGTGTGGGAGGGTATGCTCAGACGTGAGTCCCTTGCTCATTGCACCATCAGGATTCAGGCAAGCCGGGCCGACGAAGGCTGTGATGCCAGAAACCGGTCCCCGGAAGCTTGTTTCCTTCCCAGTATAAGAATTGGCTTGGTAGTTTGGTTTGCCCTGTTCCCATCATGCACTGGGACAGGTACAGACTAATTTGCATGTAGCCTGGTTCTGAGCTGGGATGGTGCAGTGACCTAAAAAACGGTGATGGATTAAAACCATGATCTCTTGACTTGGTAAGAGTATTCTGCATCATTCAGAAACTCTGTCCATCACCACCCCCTTTTTCCCAAATCGATTTTATCCACACTCAGTGTGGGAGGGTATGCTCAGACGTGAGTCCTTTGCTCATTGCACCATCAGGATTCAGGCAAGCCGGGCCGACGAAGGCTGTGATGCCAGAAACCGGTCCCCGGAAGCTTGTTTCCTTCCCAGTATAAGAATTGGCTTGGTAGTTTGGTTTGCCCTGTTCCCATCATGCACTGGGACAGGTACAGACTAATTTGCATGTAGCCTGGTTCTGAGCTGGGATGGTGCAGTGAGCTAAAAAACGGTGATGGATTAAAACCATGATCTCTTGACTTGGTAAGAGTATTCTGCATCATTCAGAAACTCTGTCCATCACCACCCCCTTTTTCCCAAATCGATTTTATCCACACTCAGTGAGGGAGGGTATGCTCAGACGTGAGTCCCTTGCTCATTGCACCATCAGGATTCAGGCAAGCCGGGCCGACGAAGGCTGTGATGCCAGAAACCGGTCCCCGGAAGCTTGTTTCCTTCCCAGTATAAGAATTGGCTTGGTAGTTTGGTTTGCCCTGTTCCCATCATGCACTGGGACAGGTACAGACTAATTTGCATGTAGCCTGGTTCTGAGCTGGGATGGTGCAGTGAGCTAAAAAACGGTGATGGATTAAAACCATGATCTCTTGACTTGGTAAGAGTATTCTGCATTATTCAGAAACTCTGTCCATCACCACCCCCTTTTTCCCAAATCGATTTTATCCACACTCAGTGTGGGAGGGTATGCTCAGACGTGAGTCCCTTGCTCATTGCACCATCAGGATTCAGGCAAGCCGGGCCGACGAAGGCTGTGATGCCAGAAACCGGTCCCCGGAAGCTTGTTTCCTTCCCAGTATAAGAATTGGCTTGGTAGTTTGGTTTGCCCTGTTCCCATCATGCACTGGGACAGGTACAGACTAATTTGCATGTAGCCTGGTTCTGAGCTGGGATGGTGCAGTGAGCTAAAAAACGGTGATGGATTAAAACCATGATCTCTTGACTTGGTAAGAGTATTCTGCATCATTCAGAAACTCTGTCCATCACCACCCCCTTTTTCCCAAATCGATTTTATCCACACTCAGTGTGGGAGGGTATGCTCAGACGTGAGTCCCTTGCTCATTGCACCATCAGGATTCAGGCAAGCCGGGCCGACGAAGGCTGTGATGCCAGAAACCGGTCCCCGGAAGCTTGTTTCCTTCCCAGTATAAGAATTGGCTTGGTAGTTTGGTTTGCCCTGTTCCCATCATGCACTGGGACAGGTACAGACTAATTTGCATGTAGCCTGGTTCTGAGCTGGGATGGTGCAGTGAGCTAAAAAACGGTGATGGATTAAAACCATGATCTCTTGACTTGGTAAGAGTATTCTGCATCATTCAGAAACTCTGTCCATCACCACCCCCTTTTTCCCAAATCGATTTTATCCACACTCAGTGTGGGAGGGTATGCTCAGACGTGAGTCCCTTGCTCATTGCACCATCAGGATTCAGGCAAGCCGGGCCGACGAAGGCTGTGATGCCAGAAACCGGTCCCCGGAAGCTTGTTTCCTTCCCAATATAAGAATTGGCTTGGTAGTTTGGTTTGCCCTGTTCCCATCATGCACTGGGACAGGTACAGACTAATTTGCATGTAGCCTGGTTCTGAGCTGGGATGGTGCAGTGAGCTAAAAAACGGTGATGGATTAAAACCATGATCTCTTGACTTGGTAAGAGTATTCTGCATCATTCAGAAACTCTGTCCATCACCACCCCCTTTTTCCCAAATCGATTTTATCCACACTCAGTGTGGGAGGGTATGCTCAGACGTGAGTCCCTTGCTCATTGCACCATCAGGATTCAGGCAAGCCGGGCCGACGAAGGCTGTGATGCCAGAAACCGGTCCCCGGAAGCTTGTTTCCTTCCCAGTATAAGAATTGGCTTGGTAGTTTGGTTTGCCCTGTTCCCATCATGCACTGGGACAGGTACAGACTAATTTGCATGTAGCCTGGTTCTGAGCTGGGATGGTGCAGTGAGCTAAAAAACGGTGATGGATTAAAACCATGATCTCTTGACTTGGTAAGAATATTCTGCATCATTCAGAAACTCTGTCCATCACCACCCCCTTTTTCCCAAATCGTTTTGCCATACTGAGCACGTTCATTTTTTAGTGGACATCCAGTCTTGATGCCAGAGCGGAGGACTGATGCTGCTGAGACATGGGTGGTTTGCAGGCTTGACATCCTCTAGCAGGGCCTCCCTTCCTGCGGCAGATTTGGACAGTGGGAATGTACTTGGACCACAGGAAGGCATAAATGCAGGCAGATATGCCCTGCAAAAGCTGGTGTTAATGTCCTGTATCACCCGAAAGAGGGAGGTTATTTAGGTGCAGGTAACAGTCACCTCAGTGTGACTGCTGACCCTTTCAATAAAGATGTCAGCCACCTCAGTGTGGATGTCAGCAACCTCCCACTTTGTGTGTCTGTACAGCTCCTTAATTTCCTGGATTTTGGCCCATACCAGGCCCATGACACTTTGGGAGTCCAGGTAGACTTCCAGGACTTGGGTGATGGTGGCCTGGTTGACCATAGCCTCAGTGTGTTCTGTCTGCGGCCCCACTGTTACCCTCCTACTATGCCTACCCCATAGCCCTGTGCCCTTGGAGCACACTGAACCCACCCACTGGGATGTCGTTCTCCATGGCAGGGGTGGGTTTAGCCATTGGAGAATCTAGGACTGGGATGCACAGGATGGTACTGACTGTGCTAGGTGCACAGATTGGAGGGCTTTGGATGGCTGTGTTGTTACAGCAGTGATGGGAGGTGTTGTAGTGGGCATAGTGTACTTACCTGTTGACATCTGTCCAGTCTGACTAGATGGGCCACAAGGTATATCCATGTCCACCTCTACAAGAGCATTGTCATCACTGAGGGCTTCATCCTGTGGGGAGAGGGACTCTGTTCCGTTTACAACCTCTGTGCAGATGAAGTGGTGAATCGACCTGTTGAGAGATAGAGAATATTGTTAGTGTTGGAAGTGAGGTATCTCCATCCACATTGTTTGTGTCAAGGTAAATGGGGACCTAGAATGGAACTAAATACTAAGAGATTAGCAATGTAATTGATTTGCATAGAGTTGAACTTGGTTACTAGACATTTGTTGACATGTTGACATTCAATAGATGTAGTGGATTTCATCAGCTTATTAGCTGTACAGATATGTGGCATTTTGGATTCAGAAACAGACATGACATCTCTAAACTTCTGCTACAAACACAGTGTGGCGTTAATATGGATTTTTCCATTCCAAGGCCTAGTTGTGTCTAATACGGACAAATACCCAGCTTGGGTATATATTTAGCATTGTTCACCATGTGTGAAGTGCAGAGTTAAGTTTCACCTAGCATTTCTAATCAGCTGAGTTCCCTTTTGTCAGAATCTGTAGCTTGAATTCCACAGGAGCAAAATAACTTTTCAACAAATTCCAACCTCACTGCAAGCTAAGTCATTGGATTCAGCTCAAAGTAAAGGGGGGAAGGGGATTGGGATGACAAGAGAAACTGCCACTGGACGTGCCTCTTTCTTACTGGTTTCTAGCGAGTGTCTTCTATGGCACCTGTTAATATAAAGCACAGATTACAAAGTCTAATTGTTTAGTCACTCTTGCACTATCACTCTCTCCCACAGTCGCATTCTAATTGCCTTTTTATTCAGTGGACTATCTGCCTTCATAGTTAATTTTAGAAAATTAGTAGAGATTGAATTTGGATCGCTAACTGAATCGTATTGAGTTCAGTTTATTATATTCCTTTGTATTGAATTGTCTTTCTTCTTTCTCTTTCTTGTAGATTCAAGCGACTTTTGGGCAGTAAGTAAATATATATATGTTTATATTGAATTTCATCAGGTCTTTTTTCCCTTTCTTCTTTTCTTGTGTATTGTCTTTTCTTTTGAAAAATTGTTCAGTTCACTTCATTATAACCTTTTTCTTCTAAAAATAGACATAGTGTAATTTCTTGGAATAAAATCCCAAAAACTGAGTGTTGACAAAAATATCGGCTTTGTGTAACTTCCATAAAAGTTAAAAATTCACGTTTCTCTGTAAGACTTCATCAAAATAACTTCTATTAACACTTACTTGGTGGAGGACTGCCCTAATTTTTCTACTCACTGTAACGTTGAATGCCTCTGTACTTTAGGTCAACTTCCTTGAATATCTCCTAAATTCTCAACATTTCCAATTATCACAAAATCTCATCAAAATGAATTCTTCACCAGATATTAAAAACTATCTTGCCAGTTAGAAAAGTGTATGTTGCCAGGTAGAAAAGTGTATGAGAAAACACTACTGCATTGAAGAATTCCTCTCATGAAGCATGTCTGAAGGGAAGATGCTGCTTATCCTCAGAAAAATTCAGTTGAACTGTGCTCAGTGCATAGTGTGCAAGCGTGATTGCAGCAACACTTCCTATGAAGGTAAAACACTAGACCAGCGACTGTCTGGACTATTCACAGCTGCCGCCATCTTGGAATTCCGATGCTGGGACTCATGGATAGGTTTGAATAGCACTAACAAATGTTTCTGTGATATGGAATGATGGCGCATTTCAAAACGGGTACCTGAACCTTGAAAGGGGGTGCCCTTTAGAAGGTTGTGACAAGACCCACCACTAAAGCCTTCTCTTCTTCCTCTTTTGGATTATTTGGATGGATCTTATAAAACACTCAAATTAATCTGGAGGCATGAACATTAGATTTTGGTTCCCATGATCACTCCCCAGGGCCAAAACCTTTCCAATCAACAAAAAAAAAAAATCCCTCTCTCTTTACTAGCATCTAAAATTTGATTAACTTAAAATTCTTCTTCAGAATGAATCTGAACAGGGGCTGGTGGTGTAGTTTCTCTAAATTCTGGTGGTTTTATTTTAATAAGAGACACAAGAAACACTGGATGTAATTTAAATTTAGAAGGGAGTTTTATTCTGAAGCTCACTGGATTAACCATTCTTTATGCCTGAAATGGACCCACAAATCAAGGTTGGAATTTTCTGTTTCCCTTTAAACGCATATTACGAGACGAGATCAAAACATTATCAGCTTGAACATAAACTGGATTCCCTCTTCTCTTCTTATCTGCCTGCTTCTTTTAAGATATTTTAGCTTTTACTAAATTACTAGTTGCTTTCTGAGAAGCTCTTTGTAGATTCTTTACTACTACCTCAACTGCGGGTACCTCGCTCTCTACTAGTATGTTAGGAAGCCTACCAGAGTTCAAAATGAATGGGAAATATACTGTAAAAGAATATACTGTGTTTTGTAAAGAAACTCTGCTGCTGGGGCTCGTGGATTAGTTTGAATAGCATCAACAAAGGTTTCTGTGTTATGGAACAATAGTGCTTTCTAAATGGGCACCTCAACAACTTTTCGTACCTGAACCTTAAAGGCGGATACCTTTTAGAAGATTGTACAAAGATTTGTCCAGCCCTGACACCATAATGGCCCACATATATTAGCACTTTTCTTGGAGCTGTCCAAAGCCAGGGTGGGTGTGTGCGTTGGATGGCTCCCGGCCGTCATAGCACCCACCAATGGGAGAATTGCTGGTGTTACCCCTCTGGGCTGTCCTTAATGTTGCCCCCACCAGAGAAGGCAGGGAAATCCCTTCCCCTTCCCGTGCCCCCATGTCATGTAATACATCAGTGTGCCTCACACACAGATGTCATTACATGATACTGGATGCGCTAGTAGCCATTTGCTTCCAGCTTGTCGGAAAGACAGGAGGTGAGTTTCTCCTCAGGGAGGGGGGATTTTAACAAAAGCGGCATAGTGGGAAAGGAAAGGGTTTTCCTTTGCTGCGATGCCTCTCATGATCAGTGCTGCTGCACGATCATGCAATCGTGCAGCAGAAATGCCCACTAGACCTCCAGGGATTTATTTGCGGTGAGCAGCCCCTTGGGCAAGGGTTGCTCCCTCTAGGGAGCATTATTTTGGCTGTTTCAGTCCCCCTGGGTGGCAGATCTGACCATTTAAAAAATAAATTGTGCCCACATATGTTTGAGGGGAGCAGCCCCTTTGAGGAGCAATATTTTGATCTTTTCTGCCCCCCTGTGGGGAAGATCGGCTGATTGTTTTTTATTCTGTGTGGTAAGTTTCTCCTTGGGGAGGGAGGATTTTAACAAAAGAGGCATCGGAGGGAAAGGAAAGGGTTTTCCTTTCCTCTGATGCCTCTTCTGAGCATTCCTGTTTCACAATTGTGCTATTGTGCAGCAGGTATGCCCACTAGACGCCAGGGATTTTTTTTTTTTACATAACAGTGATTAACTGTTTGCAGGGAGCTTCCCCTTGGGCAAGGGTCACTCCCTTTCGGGGATCATTATTCTGGCAATTTTTTCCCACTCTCCCCCCGTACATCAGATCGTTCCATATTTAAAAACAAATCCTGCCCCACTAGAACTCCATGGATATTTTTGCAGGGAGCAGTCCCTTGGGCAAGGGTTGCTCTCCTTTGAGGAGCAATATTTTGGCTGTTTGTGCCCCTCTCTGGGTCAGATCAGATTATTTTTTATTTTTTTTATTTTGTGTGGCCCACTAGACCACCGGGGATTTCTTTTTGTTTTGTTTTTGGGTGTTGGTGAGTGGCCCCTCAGGAAAACGTCAGTCCCCTTTATGGGGTGATTCTTGTGGCCTTTACTACCCCATTTGGGGACAGACCTGCCATATGTTTTCAGGCCCATCTGTCCCCAAGGAGAGCAGAAGCCTCTAGACACCAGGGTTTTTGTTGTTGGGGAGCGGCCCCTTGGGCAAGTGTCACTCCCCTTTGTGAGGGCATAATTATGGCCATTTTTGCCCTCTTTGGGGGCCATGTGTTTTTAGGCCCATCTGTTCCCAAGGGGGCAGAAGCCACTCGACACAATGGTTTTTTAAATGTTGGTGTTGGGGAGAGGCCTCTCGGGCAAGAGTTGCTCCCCTTTTATGGGGGTGAATTATTGGGCTGTTTCTGCCCCCCCCTTGGGGGACATCAGCCTTATGCTCTTAGGCCTACCCACCCATTAGCTTGGCTGGTGGAATGTGTGTGGACTGGTGCGTTATTTGCATATGTGAGTGTAATTTTTTATTTCTCCTTTTTATTCTAGTGCAAAGCTTTTGATTCGTGTTTGTGGTTTCGGCAGTGGCTGTTATAAGTATTATTGGAATGCATGAATGAATTGTTTGTAAGTGGTGTCATAATGGCAGTATATTTATTTAGTGCTTTGAGCATGAAATTCTTTGTGATGTGTTTTGCATTGTCGTATGTGTAATTTACTTTTATTTTTTAGTAGGAAATTGTTAGGATATTGTTAATCCTCACTGTGTCTGTGCAGAGTAGGTGGGGGTGAGTCTAGCTGCTTCTGGCAAATGAGTGGTATAGTTTTTGAGTATATAGGTCATTTTGATTATTACTTATTTACAAAGTGTTTGTTGTTGTTGACTTCTTTGACAAGTTATCTTTATTAGTAAGGATTATTGCTAGCCGTAGAATTACTGTTCAGCAGGTGGTTGGCATGCCTTTTGAATCTTCCTCTGAGCTGGATTATTAGGTGAGTCTTCGGGAGAGGTGGGAGTGCAAAATCCTTATAGTGAGTTTTCTGTCCACAAGGAATCATTTGATGATGAAGATACTCTCAGTGCGGATGAAGCTACTTTCAGTGCGGATAAGGTGCCAGTTTTAGAGGAGGATACTTATTTGCCGATGGTGCATCAAGAGACATCGGATTTTCAGCCTGGGGCTGCAAGGCTTCTGACTGGATGTGATGGACTCGGGGTTGATTCAAACATGGTGCAGCAGGAGTTGCCTGCCTTTAATGGTGATGCAGGGTGTAGATTGGATTGTGAAAATATTTTGCCTATACAGTTTTTTTCAGTTGTTTATGGATGATGTATTTTTATCTGAGATTGTTGAGCAGACTCATTTGTATGCTGAACAGTTTTTGAGGGACCACAGTGCCACACTTAAGCCCCACTCTAGAGCTACCCGGTAGACTCCCACACATCTGGATGAGATGAAGAAGTTTTTGGGTTTGACTTTCATGATGGGCTTTAAAAGGAAGCTGTCCCTGGCTTCATATTGGTCTACCAGTCCCTTGATGGCAACAGCCATTTTTCCTGCAATTATGAGTTGTGATCAGTATTTACTTTTGCTTCAGATGCTGCATTTTGTTGATAATGCTTTGGCGTTGTCAAGACATCACCCTGATTGTGACCGTCTTTTTAAGATTCGGGCTGTTCTTCAACACTTTGTAGATCGATTTTCAGAGATCTATACTCCAAGGAAAGAAATAGCTGTTGATGAATCTTTGCTCCTGTTCAAGGGCTGTTTGGTTTTTAGGCATTACATGCCTAGCAAGAGGGCATGTTATGGAATTAAGATGTATCTATTTTCTGAGAGTAGGACAGGATATATCTATCATTTCCAGGTGTACACTGGTAGGGATTCCTCTGTTGACCCCCCTTGTTGTCCGTCCACTTTTCGAGTTTCAGATAAAATTGTTTGGGATCTTGCTAGAGAACCGTTTAACAAAGGTCACCATTAGTACCTTGATAACTTCTACACTGCTGTGCAATTGTTTAAGGAATTGTTCAAAGAGTACACTTTTACTTGTGGCACAATCTGCTCTAACTGTAAGGGTTACTCAAAACACTGTGTTTACAAATAGCTTCAAGGGGACAGTGCAGTGCCTTGCATAGTAAGGAACTGCAAGCTGTGAAATTTGTGGACATGATGGATGTGTACATGCTGACTACCATTCATGATTTCAGTACTTTACCTGTGACTGTTTGAGGTCAGGTTGTTCAACTGGTGTTCATTGTAGACTACAATAAGTAAATGGGTGGTGTTGATAGAGTGGATCCTAGGTTGGAACCTTACACTGATGTTCATAAGGCTTACATTTGGAATAAGAAGTTAGGCATCCATCTCTTCAATTTAGCAACTTTTAATGCTTTTGTTGTGTTCAAGGAGTGTTCTCCTACATCAAAGATTACTTTTGTTCAGTTTCAGGAGTCTGTGATAGGCAGCCTTGTTGTAGTGAAACAAGCAAGTGTTCCTAGAGTTGGAGTGATGGAGGATGTGGCTAGATTTAAAGATCGCCACTTTCCTGATTTAATTCCTCCCACGCCCAAAAAGAACAATCTCTGTAAGAGATGTAGGGTCTGTTTGCAAAGAAGTTTGCAGAAGGAGAGTCGTATGCACTGTCCTGATTGTCCTTCTATTCCAGGGCTGTTTGTGCGCACATGTTTCACATTGTATCACACTCAAAATAGTTTTTGGGAGCAACCGTGAGTCTAATACCGCACTGCCTGGTCTTTATGGTTTTATATAGTTATTGTTCAGTTTCACGGTTGGCATTATAATGACTTCTTTAGTTAACACTGTTGTGTTTGTAGTTATAGTTTTGTATATAGTTCCAATTGGTTCATGTTTTCTTTGTTGTCAAAAAAAACTTATGATGTTGTGCTTGGACTGGTGCTTGGTTGGTGGTGTGCGTTGGCTGGGGCTTGGCTGGCAGTGTGTGTGGGCTAGTGCTTGGATGGCAGTGTGTGTGGGCTGGCTCTTGGCTGGCAGTATGCGTGAGTTGGCAGTGTGGGTGGGCTGGTGCTTGGCTGGTGGTGTGCGTGGGATGGCATTTGGCTGGCAGTATGTGAGTAGTGACTTGCTGCTGGTCATTACACACTCTGCTAGTCAAACGCCACTACACACACTATGTCAACCACCACCAATGTGATTGCTATATTAGTCATGTGGTTGTTTGAAAATGATGGGCCCTTGAATGGTGCTGTCTATTGATGTGAATGTTGTAATGTGCTGGGCCCGTGGATGGCAGTGTGAATGGTCTTGTGTGTCATGTCTGAAAGGTTTGTAAATGGCCTGTAAAGAGGTTGGTGCCTTGCTGTGGCTTTACAGCTCACAAGCTGTGAGTCATTGGTTCAGGTTTTTAAACTTTTAAATATTAACAGTGTATTTCCTTTTTGTGAAATCTCTTCTTAATAGAATTTTATGCTCTGAACTTTTCACTCACACTCATTTCAAATCCAGCCAGTATGTGAGTGTACTTGAGGAACAGTTGTATATTCAGTCATATTTGTCTCATCTGTCTTTCTGAGCTAAGGTGTAGTCTGTCTCTATGGAACATTTTCCAACTTTAGATATTAATGTAAACCCTCAAAATTGGGCAGTGCTGGGTGGTGTGCCTCTCATGAACCCCCTCAATTTTTTTTACTCACTATTCCTTGTAAACCTCAAAATGTGACTATATTCACACATGTGTTTTGCATTACTGTGTCAAAATATTCTAGTATCAGAAAAGCCACAATTTTCCTACCATCCAGCATTCCCCCCAGGTCTCCGAACAAAAATGGTATCTCACTCATGTGGGTGGGCCAAGTGCCTGTGACAGGCAAGGGCCCAAAACATATTGAGGCAACATAAAAATTACCTATCACAAAACAACCTGGTTCGGTAATGGGGGTCTCCAGGGATTTAGGCCCCGGGCTCGGTGGCCATCTTGTGAAAATGTATGGATTTGGGCCTGGAAAGGGGACAATTGAAATAACTCAATAATATACATGGAGCGTTACATAGATGATTGCCAAATGGTGTGGTCAGAGACCCAGGAAAACTCACACAATTTTGTGAATTCCTGAATAAGGACAGTAATATTAACTGTTGCATTATAGGGTGGCTCTGAGAAGAGCCCTTGTTTTCATTCTGATTTTGTTGCAGCTACGTGTAATAAAGGGTATAGAATGATTAAAAAAAGAAAAGGGGGCTTAATATAAATACCCTGACACACTAGGCATGATCAGGGCCCTAAAATGTGTATATATTTTTTGGGGGGTGGAATTTGCGCTGGGTGCACAAATCCCACCAAAACATTAGAAGAAATGAAGCGCTGTACGCACGCTTTGTTTTTAATGAGCCCCCGGGTGGGCAAGGTCCCAGGTGCAATGATTAATTTTTAGTATGGTGTTGTGGAGGCCCCCCAAGCCTCGGGAATCCACCACTTCCCCCGGGGACCACCACATCCCCTGGGCTATTTTCACAAAGGAAGAGGGCTGCACAGCCCCCTCCTGGAGCCCTCTATGTCCCTGGGGATCGCCACTTGTATCTGTATGTTTCTTTTACATTTGATGCCATTAGGAAAAGCCAAAGAAACATGCATGCAATGTAATTCCTCAGACATTAAACATAGATTTGTGCAATCACCCAGGCACTACTATCCCATTCACAGATTCAGTCATGCAGCACCCATGCTCTTGTCTATTCACTCGGGTACTACTCATGCACTCATAGAATGGCACACACATTACCCTTACACTCATATTTTCTCTCATCTACTACTCATACAGTCATACAATAACCCAGTTACTACCACTGCGGTCATAGAACAAATGAGGCAGTAACCATGCACGTTTTAATTCTTTCCAACCCTACTCCTACACTCTTGTCTTCAACCATGGGTTAGCCTTGCACTCACGGTTTATCTAAGGTATTTCTCCTGCACCAATCTTATCATCTATTCAGTACTGCTGCTATCATGCGACCACCCAGGCAGTACTCTTGCACTGAAATATTCACTCAGGCGCTACCCATCCATTCATCCATTCACTACCCATCTATTTGTATGTTTCTTTTATATATTATACCACATTTAGAAGGTAGAGACACATGCATGCATGCTCTCTAGAATATGGTGAGACTTTTAACAGACACATTGGAAACATTGCTGCTATATATTTGGTAGGCCCAAGACTCTGAGTAGTTGCTGAATAGTGAAGGTGCAGCCCAAAAGTGAGGTTTACAATATGTTGGCAGTGGGATTAGTGATTAGGTTAGATTGTATTGGTCTATTCAGATATACATTTCAAGTATGCTGCATAATTTTAGGTATCTCTTTAAAATGGGAAAAGCAGTCCCTAACGTTTAAGGGACTTTTTAGTCTTATGAATGAGGTATGTGTCTGTGTATTTTCTCATGTGTTATGACTAAATAGATGGTAGAGGTGTAAAACTCTGGTACATATGTATCTGTATTTGCATGTTTCTTTGATATATGATGCCACTTTTAAAAGGTACAGACACATGCATGCATACTCTGCGGAACATTATAAAATTATTATTAGACACATTGAAAATGTTGCTGCTTTGTATTTTGCTAGGCCCAACACTCTGAGTAGTTGCTGAATAGTGAATCTGCAGCCCAAAACTGAGGTTTAGGACTTGTTGATACACAGATTAATGATTAGGTTAGTTTGTATTGGTGTATGGAAATACATACTTCAAGTATACTGTATATGTTTGGTATCTCTTTTAAAATGGAAAGTGCAGTTTGTCAAGGTTAAGGGACTTTGTGGTGTTATGTCTCAAGTATGTGCCAGCTTGCACATATATTCCCACATGAGTTATATTTATAGAGATAGTAGAGCTATAAAACACTGGTATATATGTATGTGTTTGTTTCTTTTATGTATGAGGCCAGAAGGAAAAGGTGCATACATATGAATGCTTGTTTTTAGGAATATAGTCAGCTAGACACTACTATTCCAGTCAAACATTTACTCAGCTAGTACCTATGCACTCATGTATTCACTGAGAAATTACTGATGCACTCATGAAATCATTATGTTAATATTCATAGTTTCTCAGCGGTATTTCTCATACATTCATACATTGATCCAGGTACTACTTCTGCAGTGAGAGAATCACAGAGGCAATATGTATACATTCATGTATTATCTTAAGCTCTACCCATACAGTCATGCAATAAACCATGCTTTAGGTTTTCTTTCAGGTATTTTAGATGCATTGATGCAGTCACCCTGGCAGTCTTGGTGCACTCAGTCTATTATTGAGGCTCTACTCTAGCACTGAACTCATGACTTAGGTAGTAGCCATTTAGTGATTCATTTTGTTAGGCACTACTTATGAATTCATCCAATGACCCTAACATTACTCTTACATGCATCCTTTTACATAGGCCCTACTATGCAGTCATACACTTAAGGAGAAACTTCCTATACACATACTACTCCTCCTCCCTCTTTCAGCATCTCTCTAGCCTCTTTGTGCAGTTCTCTTAGTTGTTTTGCACCTCTGTTGCTCTTTCTGCACCTCTGTTGCCTCTTTCTGCACCTCACCTCTGTCTTCCTGCACTCCTTTTGGCTCTTTCTCCACCCCTCATCCCTGTTTTTCTGTTTCTGTTGCCCCTTTCTGCACCCCTCTTCTGTCTTTCTGTACCTCAGTTGCCTGTTTCTACAATTCTCTTGCCTCTTTGTGCAGTTCTCTTGCCTCTTTTTCCATTTCTATTGTTTCTATCTGCACTTCTCTTGCTTCTTTCTGTACCCTTGTTCAGTTTTTCGGCACCTCTCTTGTTTATTTCTGCACACTTTTTCTCTCTTTCTGTACCTCATTTGCCATTTCTGCAACTCGCTTGCATCTTTGTGCACCCTTGTTGACTATTTCTGCACCACTGTTGTCTCACTGTGCATGTTTGTTGCTTCTTTCTGTATTTTGTTTGCTTCTTTCTGCACTTCACTTGCTTTTTCTGTAACCCTCTTGTCTCTTTTGCAGCTATCTTTTTTCTGTACCTCTGTTTCCTGTTTCTGCATCTCTTTTCCCTCTCTCTACATCCATGTTCCCTCTTTCTGCACTTCTCTTGCCTCTTTCTGCAGCTGTCTTGTCTTTTTCTGTGCATCTTTTGTTTCTTTCTACACTTCTCTTGTTTCTTTCTGTACTTCCCTTGCCTTTTTCTGCACTCCTCTTGCCTGTTTCTTAATATTTCTTGATTGTTTCTGGAGTTCTCTTGCTTTTTTCTGTGACTGTGTTGTCTCTTTCTGTATCTCTTGCTTCTTACAGACTTCTCTTGTTTATTTTTGCTCCCCTCTTGGTTCTTTCTATACCCCTGTCACCTCTTCCTGCACTAGTCTTCCCTGTTTGTGCACCTCTCTTGTCTACTTCTGCACCTCTTGTGTCTTTTTCTGCATCTCTTAGCTGCTTTGTGCACTTCTTGTGTGTTTGTTTGCACCTCTGTTGTTTTTTCTCGACTTCTCTTCCTTCTTTCTGCACTTGTTTTATATATTTTTTCAACTCATTTTGCCTCTTTCTGCACCCCTTTTATTTGTTTCTGTACCTTACTTGTGTTTTCTACAACTGTTTTCTCTTTCTGCACTTTTTTTTCCTCTTTCTGCACCTGTCTTTTTTCTTTTGGTAAATCTGTTGCTTCTTTCTGCATTTCTTACATTTTAGAGTAGTTGTGTTTTTTGAGTATTCCATTTTGCTGTTTGTAAATCTTTTTGTTTTCCTTACTCTTTTTGGCTGTGGGACCACCTATTCTTGTGTTTTTGTAGATGTTGTGCTCATTTTTATACTTTTCTCTTCTTATGAGGTAAATGCATTAGAAATGTAATTGTAATTTTGCGGGTAGTTGTTATTTTCAAAATTGAAATGATATTAATTTTGAAGTTTGAATTAATGTACTAAATTAATTATAGTATTATTTGTTTTTTAGGAAGAAATTTTATTTGTTTTAGAAATAAAAGATTTCAAGAAAACATGAAGATAGAAGAGAACCAATGAAACAGAAGTACTTGAAGAAAACTAAAACAAGTGAAGTAGAAAAACACCAAAAATATGCTGAGGATAAAGTAGCTTCTGTGAAGAGAACTAAACAATTGATAAAAAAAGCTCTGGAGAGATTGATCGATGAAAATGCTAGTCAAACAAGGGAAGACATTTTTCGAACAAAGGAGAATCAAATAAGGAACACATGTGACAAAAAGACAGAAACAATTTAAGGAAATACGTGTACAAATGTTTTGTAATACAGTATTCAAAATGTATTAAAAGATTGTAAAAAGTATAAAAAAAGATCTGCCACATACAAGATGAAGCAACAGATTGAAAGTGCAATAGATATTGCTTTTGAATTGAGACCGAAATTATTTATATTGGTATTGAAGAGAATGAAAACATTGAATACAACAATGCACTTTATAAAGGAGAAAAGAAAAAGAAAAAGACTGGTTAACAGAAGTAACTTTTGCAAAGCCTTTTTCTGGTGAATAGAAGCATACTTCTACAACAAAATACATTAGTTCATGCAGTTGATACCTGTGGTCGTTGTTACAAGATAAAGGATGGTTGTCCATTTAAAAAAGAAAAGATGGTTCCTAGAAATGTGGAGGAAGTAATAGCCGAAGAAGTTCAAGGGAGATGTGCACATGCTTCAGTGAATAAGTGGGATTCTAGTAGTATTTGTAGTACTCAACAGGAATCTATACTATAAAAATATGCTAAGTTGCCAGGTCATTCTCTGGCTTGTCTTTGTAGAAAAGTGTGTACAAGTACTTTTCATCATTTAAGAATGTTAGTAGTAAATCATACAGAAAAGCAGAAGTTAATGAGGAGATTGTACTACATAAACATTTCAGAATTATCTGTTATTGAAATGAACACAGCTCTTTTTCATGGTTCAGTATTAGATGTAAAAATAGTTTGTGATGATATACAGTTTTGATTCTTTGATTCACAAGAGCAGTGTTGAGAAAATGTGAGTTTGCTAAGTTTAGCTGTTGAACAACAGTTGGAACAACAGTTGGAAGATATTGGTACTGAGAAGTTTGAAGAAGTAATTACAAAGTTTAAGATACTTTCATGTGAAAAACCAAACTATGTTTGTATTTGTTAATGATGTACTCACTATAGACGTCAAACTATGAATATTGATGTGAATTTAAAAAGTTAAAAGTAAAACAATGATAAGTGGGAGCAATGTGGTGCCTATTTGTTGGTGGAAGGTCATTTTGAGTTGGGTACTGACCAAAGTATTTGTAGATATTGTTACAACAAGTTAGAAGAGAAAAAAATGCCATATAGAGCACTAGATATCAATTGAGAGTTGGCAGCTATTCCTCTGGAACTAGCAGATATAAATCCATATGAGTCCATTCTGATTCAATCTGTGTACCCGTTTCAGGATATTATTCATATGCAGCCTAAAACAGGTAAGCTGCCTTCAAAAGATTACAAAGAGGTTTGAAAGGAAGAGTTGTGTATTTACCTTTGGATTTAAAAAACAATATTGAAACTGTTGGTATTGAGAGAGAGAAAGGTGAGCCTGTAGCTATTCTAAATAATGGTGTACCAACAAAAAGTCGCAACATATGGCAAGAGTTAGTTGATGTCAGCAAACTTCAAAAGGCTATATTATATCTTGTGCAAAACAATATTTATTATAAACGTGTAAATATGGAAGACCAGGAAATATGTTTAGATGGAGATACAGTAATTTTACCTGGCCAAATAGAAAAAGTGGACAAGAGCAGGACTGAAGAGATTTACAAACATTACAGTATACATCCTGTACGTTCAAATGAAGTGATTGAAAACACTATTTAATTATTTCAAATTAAGAATGCATAGGGAACTCTCATGAATATATGGGAAACATTTTTAGAAGCTTGTTGTTTTCCACAGCTGTTCCCCACTGGAGAAGGTGGACAATATGATGAACGAGCAGTACAGATTCTGGCTTCAGAATACCAGACTATAAGAGTGTACTAAGAAGATCCAAGATTTCGACAGTGCATTCCATATATATTTTATCTTCTATTTGAAATTGACTTGTCCGGACATTCATATGCAGTGAATCACATATTGAAAACAGGAGTTCATCTTACACTTGTTTCTGCAAAGAAATTCATGGACAAAGTTCGACAAAGAGACAATCATTTGTAATCTCAGTTAATTAATTTGATGGCGTGTCAACGTGGTACTAATTAGTATTGGTATTGTCATGATGGTGAACTTAAATGTATGTTAAGAAACTTGGGTACTCCTATGTGGTTTCTAACACTTAACTGTGCTGAGTATGCTTGGAACAATTTACTTGAATTTGTTCGTCAAGCAAGTTCAAATGTCAAGAAAATTGAAATTGAAGACAGCTGGAAAATTGTGTTTTTTGGATCCTGTGAATGTGTGCAGATATTTCAATCGTATGTTTCAAGCTATGATGTCTTTTCTCTGCATTAAAAAACAATCCACCTCTTGGAGAAGCTACGGATTTATTTTGGAGGAAGGAGCACCAACCCAGAGGTGGTCCTCATATACACATGTTATTTTTTTTAGAAATCAATTTTTTATTGATTTTCTATTCATCCAAAAAGGTGTTCCAGTTACATACCCCAGATAGGTAGCAAAATCACAGTGCAAATCAGGTTATTTGTGGCATAGCTGAAGCACCATATGATGTCCATACCAACTGTTCAGGCAGTGCATACGGTCATCATGATAAGTATTTGCAACCAATGAAAGTTCCCACCCCCCCCAGGCGTGTCACTTAAGTGCAGGCTGTAAGAAGCCAATAGAACTGTTATCTCCGTGGGGCGACTAATTCATATAGGATGCTGCTGCCCCTCTCACCTGGCTTGCTTGTTGAGCACCACTACTAAATGTGAGGCTTCAGATCAATGCTGCTTATGCGCCAGTCAATAGCTGCCTCAGGATTGCCTACATATGTGTCATCCCCCTCCGCTTCAGGAGATTTAAGTGCCACAACGAGCGCTTCCCAAGCTCTCTCCCATTCCAAGTCATTTTCACTCTTGGTTCGCCTCGCGATTTGTAATGATGGAGCAGATAAAGCAAAATGTTGTATATTTTCTCTATTTTGCATGAAAATACTAATAATGTAATATATTAATTTGAATTAACTGTATGTTATGTTATATTAATCAGCAACGCGCATTTTGATAAACACAAATTACACACTGGACTCATTGCTAATTGCATGGCAGAATAACTCTAATAACTAATTGTAGTACGCCTATTAACAGTAGTAGGTGTGGTGATAGAACATTGCATGATTCATGTTGCTTTGGTGACATTTGCGTTCCTGTTAGGGCCGAATGGTGAGTATTATTGCTATAAACGTCGCTATAAGCTAGGAAAATTCTAATATATAAAGGGATTAGAGTGGGTTTATTATTAGAATCTTCATTTCTGCATATTAATTATTCTTTTGTGTTTGTTTTGCTTAAGTTGGCATTCGGGCCTAACAAGCCATGACATTCAAAATGGAGTTCGGAAGTGGCCACCGTCTTGTGAGAGCGATGTCTTCTGCGCAGACTCGGATGGCTCCGAAGATCTCCAGGCATCCTCAATTCAGAGCACAGTGTTCCTGGTCAAGGATAGGAACATGGAGGACTGCCAGATTTCAGTCAGTGACAGTTACCCAGCGAAAACAATAGTCACCTATAATGAAGAATCAACAATGTAGCATGAGCATGACATATACTAAGGATGTGACCAAGCAAGTTCTCTGAGAACCCAAGACAGTGAGAAAACTGGACCATATAACAATTTTCGAAAGATTGGCCAATAATATTTCTTTCCAGTTCAATAAATGTTTCACGTTACCCAGAATATTATTATAAAAGGATAGTAGAATAGGGAGGAGACACAGACTGCGTCCCGAGGAGAGAGTGCATTCCAGAGGGGTGTCCAAATTTAAGTGATCGATTCGCTTGCACGATTGCCTGGTCCTTTGGATATCTTTGGGACCGTACCATGCTGAGCGAGAGAACTTTTTGGACCTATTGAGTCAGGGCCTGCTTTCAAATTGCACGATTAAGCAAAAGAATTTGGGTTATGCAGAGCCAATTGAATTAGAAAGAACCCCGATAGCAAGAATAGGTAAATATAAAATGTCATGCAATTTTTGTAGATCGATTAAAATTCAAACTTGATTGACCGAAACGCTAATTATAAATTGCAAGTAAGAAATTAGATAAACTAAATATTGATTAACAGAATATGAGTTTGTGGTTCTTCAAGTAGGTCACTAAAGGATTCTGAAGCTTTAATGTGTTTTTAGCTGGTTCTAAATCACCATCAACCAGTCCAACTAATTGGTCCATCGACCTAGTGGTGGAGTGCCTTGATGTTAAGGTTAGGATCCTATAGGTGTTCATGTAAATAGGTATATTCTGTAACAAATGTACTTCCCTATAGGTAATAAGGCATTCCCCCCACATGTCCAGCAGATACATCGTCCTCCTGCGTGAGTGAGAACGTGTGAGAGTTGGTGTTATGGGCCCCACCAATGAATGCATGTGTGAATGAGAGCCTGTGTGGTGACGGATCGGTGACGCAAGGAGGATGTGTAAATGTGCCCCCTTTCCGCTGGAACAGTAACGTAATCACTCCTTCACATTCGGCCCACTTTAGGAATTTGCTTTCCACTTTGCTATGCTAGGGCCCTGTTTTACCTTCCAATGGGTGGTGTTGTTCTGTTTGGCCAGGAGTAGACCCAGGTTTATAAATTTGCTAGTAATTTTGTTCTTGGACGTGAGGGTAAACCAGTGCAAAATACAATGAGCCATGGTTGGATCCAGCTCTCTATCAGTGAGGTCTGATAATGTTGTTGTTACCTCCTCCGTCTAGGAACGGGCAACCCCATAACTTGTGTTTAAAATCTGCTCTTACATCTCACGCAGGCCGCTGATTGGGCTGGGAAATATGCGTGTAGTTTTGCTGGGGTAAGGTGTGCTCTATGTAAAATGCTCTATGTAAAATATGGAATGCAAAAATGAAAACCTTGAATTCCTCATGCTCTTCCAGGCTCTCTCCACTAGCTCTCCACATACCTTATCTGGGATGATCCCCCCTATATCAGGTTCCCATTTGAGCTTCAGGACAGACAGGGGGAGTAAGGATTCCAGCATCATGCACCTATAGTGGCACGTCATTGCTTTAAAAGCGCCTGCTGCCAACACTACTTATTGGCAGCCCATGGAAGTTGGTGGTTCTGTAAGTCCCCAACCTCAGTGCTTCCTGATAGCCACAGTGAGGGCTGTGTACTGTAGTAAATACCCCGGGAAATCAAAGCGGGTTTGCAGGTCATTAAACAGGATCATGGCACCTTCCTCATGTAGATCCCCTATGGTAGGCAGACCCTGTTCCACCCACGCTTCCAATCTCTGCCAATTACCACCATGTGGCAGGGCCCTGCATATTATCAATGGTACTTCTGGCGCAAAGGGATATTTAATAGAGGGGCTGCACAAATATCTGCTAAGTTCTTATCCCCTTTTTCAAGTATTGGGGATATGATTGACCCCCTCCATGAGTCCAGAATGATGGATCCTCTTGTAATTTGTGTGAACAAAGGTAGCAAGTTCGAGGCCCAAAATTCCGTATCTTTTTTTATTAGGCCTGGTGGGATCCTGTAGGGGCCCGGTGTGCCCTCCCACTTGCCTTTGGCTATCCTTTCCAGGATCTGGTGGGTTATAAACGAAAAAAGGTTTGTTTCCTGATGAGACAATTTGATTAAAATTAGATACGTCTGAGATGTGATGTAAGCTGGGCTCCTGATCAGACTTGAAATGATGAAACAGGTAAGAGGCCCAAGCTTCCTCTGTCAATTTAGAATTGATTCTTAGAGCATTCAGGTTGGTTAGAATGTTTATTGTACACCATAATCTTGCGCTGTTGTTAGATTTTGAATCGGGTACCAGTCCAGCCCACATATTTTCTTCCGAGTCCCTTTTTGCCTGTTAGATTATATTTTTCCTTTCCGCTTTAAGTGGAACTAGCTTCCTTTGTAAACTCGGGTCCGGCCCTATTTGCCGAAGCCTTCGTAGTTTTTGTTTATGGCTTTTTTGAGGTTGTGGAGGTTTAAAGTTATTCTACCAGAGAAGTGTTTATCGTGGGAATTTGAAGACCTATTTGCCGGAAGTGCTGGAAGGGTGCTTGCCGTGTTTTTTCCTCCTAGTGTTGTAATAAAATGTTCCTTCGATATCTCATTTGTTCCGGCCTCTTCCCTTTGTTACCATTATGCTTTTGCTGAAGCCAAAAGTTCATCTAATTTGTTAGTTTTAAGTTTGATCCTCTGAAAGTTATCCATGTGTATGAGCTACGGGTCCTCGACAGGCTGGTCAAAAAATTATGTGGTGATTCTTTTGGAGATTTCCTGTGGCAAGTGATCGCTTTGGTCTTGGTTTCTACCTGAAAATTTGTGATTCTACTGAAAAATGAAAAATGAAAAAGATGCGAAGGTGTAATCTATTGTCGTACTTGATGGTGCACCTGAAAACCTGTGATCCTACTGAAAAATGAAAAAGATGCCAAGGTGTGATCTATTGTCGTACTTGAAGTTGCATTGTGGAAAGTTGCTGCCGGGGGCTGGTCTCCCCGGGATCGCCCGTTTAGTGCCACAAAGCTTAAATGCTCCAAATTGTTGACAAAACTCTTGGCGAGTGCTGATTGCTGCTTCTTCATCCTCAGCTCCTGACAATGGATGCTCTAGGCAGAATGTTGTTCCTCAAGTAGCTCATCCCTCGTCAGTGGCCCCATTAAGTTCATGTTAAAATCTCCTGACAATAGTATGTTGGAGGTTCGTTCTTCTGAGAGGAGCCTTATAATTTCTGCCTTCACCATTTTAACTCTTTTAATTTTATCGCGAGAATGTATGTAGATGGTTAGAAGTAATATTTGTTGTGTCATATTTCTGTCCCGTATGCTCACTCTGAGTGCAATAATTGAATTAGTGGCAGATGTAATGGCGTCAACACCATCGGTTTCTTATATTGTTTTTATTGATGAATATATTGTTAGCCCATCCATTGGGTGTTCTAATTTGAAACCTTTTACTGCTGACATATGATGGGTTTTTTAAGGCTAGTATGTGGAAGGGTTCTTCCAACCAAGTTTCTTGTAGAAGAATTAGATCGAAACCTTGAAAATAATCCGGGAGGTCCGATGTTTTGTTGCCCAGTCCACTTATCCCAGGAGCAGATTTGTAGATTGTGATCAATTTGAGATGGTTGTTTATCCTAAGTCAAGTTCTCTCCTCTGATCGCCCTCGCTAGCCAGGACCAGTCTTCCGATCTGGGTGCTTGCTGTTGATTGCTCCTTTCTGGTAATGGTTCATCTGTACTGCACGCCCCTTTGAGAACTGATTGTGACTGCTGGCCAGACAATGCTTTGGCTGCTTTTCCTTGATCTCTGTTGGTTGGTATCAGTGGTTCCGGGTATTCAGGTTTTTGATGGAGTATAATCTTTTTTCCCCATGCTTTTAGTTGGGATTCTTCATCCAGAATCCTCCTCACGATTTCTTCTGAGGACCAGGTTGTTAATGTTATTTCTCTGTCTGAGATTTCTTTGATGTTTTTAAATGCTAATCTTTCCAGGTCATGAGTGCTTATGTTCGCCAGGTTTCTAATGGCTTGCACTAACTGTAGACTGTTCCCCCTGTTGAGGGTGTCCCCACGTCCTCTAGATTTGTATTCGGGGATAAATAAAATTGAGTTGTTTTTAAGTTGCGCTTGATTAGCAGTTGACTGATTTGCCTCGATAGCTGGTTCCTCTTTGGATTGAGGGTCGAATAAATCGGGGACTGCAGTCTCCCTTGGTAATAGTAGTTGTTGTTTTCCTTAAGGTGACTGCCTCTCCAGGATTTTGTTTAATAAGATGTGCTGGAGCTCCCAATGATTCAAACCTTCTTAATGCTTCTGTAGAGTTTGTAGAAGGCACTGGCAATCATCCACGTTCTTCCCCAGTATGGTGTCAAAATCCCCTGGCGTTGCAGTGGTCGAAGGGCTTGATTTGAGATTCTCTTCTGTTGTCCTAGAAAAGGCTACCTCTGCAGAGCGTTTTAAGTTGAGCAGTACTGAAACTCTGTTGTTTGAGTGCTCAGTGCTTCCATCTAATGTTTGTGTAGATTGCCCTATTGGCTCTTCTACTGACTTTTCTTGTTTGATGTCTAAAACCCCTGATATTAAATTGGTTGAGTGGCTCAATTTTTGGTTCTTGCTTGTGGCAATGGTTCCTCTGTTTTACCACCAATTTCTTCCTGTTTTCCTGGTCTCCAGTTGAAATAATCCAATATGTTCTTGCTCTTCTTTCTTCCCTTTCTCCTCTGCTTATGACTATATATTGGAACTTCTTTCCCCTCTGTATGGGGATTACCTAGGGATTCTGGTTCTTTCCCCTCGGTATGGGGCTTATCTAAAGATTCTGATTCAAGGTTTGTTTGTAATGGCTCCTCCTGGTGGAGATCATAGCTATATTCTTGGCTCTTCTTATTGGCTAGTATGTTTTTGTCTGCGGGGAACTCACTTTTTTGATCAACGCTTTCCTAGACGCTTCCTCTAGCGGCGCCAAACGGTTTGATATGTGGGGCAGTAGCTGGTAAGGCAATGTAGGAAAGGCATAAGTTCACTGGGCTGCACCAGTGGTACAAGGATGGGAGGCCCCAAAAAATCTCCACATTGGATGTCACACCATGACCCTCACACGAGATTATCAGCCGTTTGGGCATAACCCATGGCATGTCCGTTCCTAGACTGTTGTTATTGCTGTGGTCTGGTGAGGCCTCCGATCTGCCTGTGTGGCGTCCACTCCCACTTAGAAGGTAATCAGGGCTTTTTTGACTGAGCGATATCACCGCCTATAGAGCCTTGCGACGTTCAAGACTGAGTTCTCTATTCAAAGGAGTCTTGTTTCCAACACTATGACTGCGAGGACTCTGCTGTGGGGTTCCAGGAGCTGAAGTATGCTGATCCACTGAGCTGTGACTGTCAGGCCAGTCCCAAGCTTCTTGTGGCGTGTTAAAGAAATGAGTCCCCATCAGGTCTGCCACCCGAAGCCGAGCGGGAAATAACATGTCACAAGCAGGTTCAATTTGCCTAGTTTAGCCTTGACAGCAGCAAAGGACGCTCTGCTGCATTGTACCTCCCTCGTAAAGTCCAGGAAAACCATGACGTTATTATCAATGCGCAATCTCATATACACATGTTATTAAAGATAAATGATGCACCAAAATTTGGAACCGATTCTAATAAAACTGTTTTGTCTTTTATCGAAGAGTATGTTACCTGTGACATTTAAAAAAAAAGAAGAGAGGAGAGCTTAAGAAAACAAGTTTTACGTTTTCACAGTCATCGATGTGGAAAATATTGTCAACCAAAATGCAAGTCAATGGGAAATTGTTATACAAAATGTATTTTTGGATTTTCACGTCCAGTAATTTCAAAAGGAAGAGTCAATCGTTTTATGTCAGCTTTAAGACATACTATAAAACGAAAATTTCTGAAGAAAACATACAACATAAGAAGAACTAAAGATTTAAAGTATATTAATGACACAATCCAGTGATTTTGACAATGTTGAATGTAAACATGTATATCCAGTATGTTGCTCGCTGTGTTATGTCATATATAGCCAAATCTGAAAAAACTGATTTGAAAGAAATTTGGGAAGAAATTTCACAAGAGAGGAGTCTTAGTAAAAAACTGTACAGCTTTAGCTTGAAAATGCTTTCCTATTGACAGATTGGATCCTATGAATGTTCGGATCAGTTGAGGTCTGCCAGTTTATATTCAAATTCAAGAGGAATCATTTGGGTAAGTCTAGATCTTGCCTCCACATGAACGAGACTATTGAAATCTCTTCAAGAAATTGAATACTCAGCATTGAATGAACCAGAAAGTACAGATATTGTTAAAACTAATATGTTGGACCATACTATCAAAAAAGGCGTCCACAGCTGGAAGACCTATATCTGTATGAAGTACTGCAACAGTACAGCTTTAAGAGAAATGTTACATTAGATATAAATGAAGAAATATATGTATTAATTGGATGTGATGGATGTCTTGGTAAAACATGCCAAAGTAAATCTTATTAACCACAGAAAACTCGGTTGTGACACTCCAGATAAAAGGGATTTTTTCTATTTAGCACTTCTGCAACTCTTCAAGCCTTGGCGTAGTGAAATGGAATTACTTTGAGATTTTGACTGCTATGGTGATTCTTTTAATGCATAAAAAGATAACATTCAATGCATAATTACTACTACTATTGCAGCTGAAATAGCTAGAGACAGTTCTCAAGATAGTCAGAGTTCTGCTCCACTTACTCAAGATCCACTAGGGCAACCAAATATTGGAAATGAAGCTGCAATAGCCATGAATGAAGTAGAAACGACAATGCAACAAGCACAACATGATATTATTGATTTGAGAAAGTTGTATGAACAACTAAATATTGACCAAAAAGAAATATATGAGCAAGTGACACCACAGATACAGCATGGTTTGCTACATAAAACAAAGAATGCTAATGCATGTCATTTAAACCTATTAAAATGTATATCAGTGATCAAGCTGGAACAGGAACAATGTTCTTAATTAAAGTTTTCACCAGTTATCTAAACAAAACTACTGGATGACATTTATCTTGTGTTGTAACAGCTCCAACTGGATTAGCAGCACACAACATTAAAGGGTTTACTTTACATCAATGCTACACTTGAACGTGAAAATAATGTGGAATATCACAAGCTATCTGGAGAAGCTTGTTATGAAGTGTCAAGCGTACTGAAGAAAATTAAACTTTGATGAAGTGAGCATGGTCTCAATCATAATGCTTGCCTTTGTACATTCAAGAATGCAACAGATTTTAAAACAGATGATGAAGTTCTATTTGGAGGAAAACATGTAATTGTATTTGGCGACCTACTACAACGTACTCCTTTGAAAGGGCAACCTGTTTTTAAAACACTTGGTATCATTTTGAATATAAAGAAAATATTAAGAATATGCGACAAGCAAGTGATGAACATTATGGAAAAAGTCTTCAAGATATAAGAATTGGTGTTTTAACAAAACATGTCAAAGAAGCTTTAAAAAGTCGTCTTTTAACAACGTTGTTTGCAAATGAAAACATAGCACCTGAAATAATATTTTTTTTAAATGGTGAAAAGAAGTCTATAGTTTGCCTAATGCTAACACTGCAAGAGTGTTTTACATTCAACCAAGACCTTTTGAAATTGGAATAACAACCAATTGTGAAAATGGAAGCTATTGATAAAATTGAACATCAAAGAGTTACTATTCTTCTCTCAGAGAAATTACAGTCAAAATTAGATTATTTGGAATAGTAGGTGTCTAAGACTGCAGGTGTAGAAAAGACTTTATATATATATGTGTAAACTGTCAGGTCAATTTAAGGCGTGATTTAAATATAGAAGAAGGTTTAATAAAAGAAGCAATGGGTAAAGTTGTTGATTTTGTAAATTTTCCGAACAGAGATGGAATTGAATTTTTGAAGATTATATTTGATCAGATTGAAGAGGTAAATCAAATTGAACATTGTACTATTCTTATTTTGCTTATATAAGACTTGTATTTTGTAGACAACAGTTTCCTTTTTCTTTAGCATACGCAGTAACCATTCATGAATCTCGAGGTATAAGTGTAGACAGTGCTTTGGTAAATATTGGAAGTACAGTGTTTAAACAGGGTATGCCATACATTGCATTGTCTCATGTAAGAAATGTATATGGTTTGTATTTGATTGATGTGGATGAGAAAAAGATTAGTGCTAATGTAAATTGGGTAAAAGAGTACAATCAGTTAAGAAGACTCTATGCTCCTAACTTAGGTGAATATCCCATATATGAGAAGCGTGTAGTGTGTCCAAAATGAAAATATGACAAATATTCTACTGAGATTCGAAAAAAAGAAAACAATTTGAGTGGAGGATGAAACTGCAAAGAAAATGAAAATGGACACTGTTGATGATATTGTAGGCTACCAGTTAGAAAATAGTTCAGGTATCAACTGCTATGCTAATGTAATTGTAAATGTTGTCTTTTATCTAGATGATCTTTCTCATGAAATTATGGAAAATTGAGAAAAATAATTCTATTCTTCACTGCATTATATTTTTCAAAAATTGGTAACTGATAGATCTAAAATCCATACCGCTTCTGGCATTCAGCATCTTCTGGATTTATGTACTGCTTCATTGAAATTTATATTGAATATACAGCAAGGTGCACAAGAATTTCTTATGTTTATGATTGGAGTATTGGAAGATGAAGGAATAGATATTGAAAATGTGTTTGTACCAAGTTACAGATGGGATCATAAATGTGAAGGGTGTTCATTTTCTTCTTCCACTGAAATAGACACTGAAGGATTCATATACTTGACGATACCAGATTTGCAAATCAGAGTCTTTTAACAAATTAGTATAAACAGCTAATCAATTTATGAAATGTTCTTGTTGTGAATCAGAAATGATGTCAACATTATATATAGAAAGATATCTAAAATATGTTATTTTAATGCTTCAATGTTGTAGAAAAAAAGGAACTAAATTGGAAACCAAAGAAAAAATGTTGTGGGAACTCAAGCATCAATTTCAGGAAGAACTTTCAAAGATGTGGCTATTATTTCCATGATGGACCTACCACAACATCTGTACACTATACTGTGTATTCAAAGAGCAATAATGGATAGAAATACTGCAATTATGCTCATTTGGAATTCAAATGTAGGCTTACCAAATTCATATCTCATATTTTTGATGCCAAAGTTTTGAAAACATCATATGGTCTATTGGGAAGATGTGAACACAAATTAATGAATTTATTTTTAATATGATCAATGCAGGTGGATTTGGAAACATTATTCGGCATATTGGGAAGATGTGAACGATTACAATCCCTGTAAACTGCTTGAGATGGTTCACGGTAGATTGTCAGAAGAAAAAAAGAGAGATAAGGAGAGAAATTAGAAGTAGTAAAAAATCTAACTGGAAGAAACAAAGGCATCTTGAAAAATTGAAAAAAGAATATAAAAAGTTACTTAGAGATACAAAAAGAGCCTATAGAGAAAAATGTTGGGAAAACTTATTGGTGTCTATTGAAACGAAGAACCTAAGACAGTTTTGGAAACTAGTGAAAGCAGCAGAAGACCATCCTGTCGGGGCCATGAATTGTGTGGTAGACGAGGCAGCATGGGAAAAGTATTTGAAGGTATTGTACGGCGTACGTAGAAAACCAGAAGAAACAGCCCCAGAGCAATGGCCAGGGCTAACGGATGAATTAAAATCAGATTTCTCAGAACAAAATGTAAAAAATGTTATAGCAGATTTAAAACTAACACGGGCTGCAGGGCCAGATAACCTCCCAGCAATAATAATAAAGTCAGAGATGCAGTGGTGGGCGGGTTTTTTTTCTCAGATGTTCTCGGTAATTTTAGAGGTAGGGAAAATACCTAAGAATTGGAAGGGAGCCGTAATAAGGCCAATCCATAAAAAAGGTGATATGAGCGCACCACAAAACTATAGGTTAATTAACCTGTTAGATATTGGGGAAAAAGTTTTCTCAAAAATAATTCTGAATAGATTAAAGAACTGGGTGGAGGAATTTTCAATTGTACCAACTGAACAGGGGGGCTTTAAAGAAGGACACTCCACAATCGACCACTGCTTTGCTTTATGGGCAGTCGCACGCAAGTCATTGGAACAAAATGGTAAGATGTGCTGCTGCTTTGTTGACTTTCGAGCAGCGTTCGATTCAGTTGATCGGAACTGCCTTTGGGAAACTCTAGTAAACAAAAACATCCCCGTGGGGTTGCAGAGTATAATAAAAGAGTTACATTGTGGCAATTGGGCCCAAGTAATAAGAGATACAGAGGGTTCACTGACACCAAAAATAGTAATTGAAAATGGCCTAAGACAGGGCTGCGTGTTAGCCCCCCTGCTCTTTGCAATATTCTTGGCTGACCTACCAGCAACCTTAGAGGTTGAAAGAACTGCAAGCCCAAAAATGGACGGTAAGAAAATTTCATGCTTGCTATATGCTGACGACCTGGTGATTTTGGACCAGACCGAAATAGGCCTCCAGAGAAAATTACATGCGTTTAGAGAATACTGTAAAGGGAAAAGTTTAATTGTAAATATGGATAAAACAACAATTTTATGTTTCGGAAATAAAGACACGAGTTTTAAATGGATGTTAGGAGATTTTAAACTGGAAATAGTAAATGAATATCGCTATCTGGGCGTATGGTTTGACAGGAAGTTAAAATGGTATACACATTTAGAAGCTCAAAAAGCAAAGGCCGTCTCATCAATCTGCGGATTGAAGAAATTTAATCGGGACTATGGATATATGTCACATAGACCGCTGTTAAAGGCTTTTAGCTCTATGATCCCACCACAGGTATTATATGGAGTAGAGATCCTTTATCTAAGCGGTAAGCAAGTTTGGGACCAAGAGGAAGGTATGTGCCTGAAAACATTGTTGGCGTTACCACGCTCTTCGATGATCCAAGCAATAAGAACCAAGATAGGTACAACTACTTGGAGTATTCAGGCTCAAATGGCTTTGGTCAGATTTTGGAAACGCCTGGATATAGAGACAGGCCAGAAGATATCACATTGGTGTAGGAAAGAGATTATATCAAGTAGCCTAAAATGGGCGAAAGATACAAGAAAGAAATTATTACAGGCCAGTGAGAATCTAAAGGTAAAAATCACCCAGAGCCAGTTGCAGGTAGAGTTCTCTAAGAAGGAGCTCATAAAATATGGACAAGAAGCCTCAAGAAGAGGAGATATGGTCTACTTGGAGAAGAAAAAATCTGTGCAATTAATGAGGGATTCATGGCGAAAAGAAAATTGGTTCCCCTATCTGGAAATTTTACCAAACATGGGGTATAGACAGGAGATTTTAAGAATATATATAAATCCCTGGTTGGCAAATGAGGAACTGAAAAGAAACATGTTATATTTTGATGGCCATTGTAAGTGTAATTTGGGCACTAAAGGCGATATATTGCACATTCTGTTGGACTGTACAACGCTACTAGAACAGCGTAAATGTTATCTCCGCCCAATATTTTTAAAATATGAAATAAGGCAAAGGAATAAGGCAGCAGAACTACTTACTGAAATGCCCAATCTTGATATAGCGATTGCTATTGGGAAATATATGAAAGAAATTAAAAATAAATAAATACATTTCCTAGCAATGAATTAGTTAAAAGATTTAATGATTTTAAACCATTTTAACTTTTGTATTATGGTACTAATATAGTATTTTATAAGAATATCTTTATATTGCATATATTTTAAAATGTGTTGAGCCTCCCTGAGCAGGAAAACTGGATTCATGTACTATTTATTGAAAAATAGATCAATTCCCTAACATTGATAATGTATATATTGTGATGTTCTTTTTTTTGTTTTTTTTTTATTGGTTCCATAATTGTTTAAAGACCAAGGTCTAAATAAACATTGTTTTTGACTGACTGACTGAACGATTACTTATTGGATTATTGTTTGTGTTAATGGATATTGCATTTGGAAAATTGGGTTTGAAAGAAGTAGTTTATATATTTGATATTTTACAAAATGTAGTTCACAGAAATAAAAGACTTAATGTGGTTGAAGATTGTAATTTAGAAAAAGTAGATAGGTAAACCGATAGTTATACTTGTTGTAAATAATGATTAACACTGATTTGTGATTTGTTTACAATCTCATTGTTTGATTTTGTTTGCCCCCGCTGTTGTACATTGAAATCCCTGTGTATGGTGAAATTCTGTAAAATCTGAGAACAGCAAAAAAGGGAAACTGAAAATGTTATGTAATTCTAAAATGATGTTGTGATCTTAAATCTATAATATTATATTCAATAATACTTTTTCTTCTTTTTTCCAGAAGGAAATGGTGAAGTTTGAAAAGATTTTAAATTACAAAAAAACTACTGTAAAATAGTTTCACTGAGTTTTGTATCTACATTAGTGAAAAAGTTAAGAAAAAATAATGTAATGAGCATGATAATATGAAATAATATTTATAGCTGCTTTTACTGCACTCATCCATTCTTTCAAACACTACCCATGCACTCATTTATACACTATTCCCTACCCAGTACCTATACACTTATAATATCACCCAGCCATTACCCCTGGACTAATACAATCACACATGCACTACCTATGTAGTCATGCAATAACCCAATCACTACTCTTGCACTCCTCCAATCACCTAAGTACTATCAATATACTACTCCAATCACCCGTACATTACCCCTGCACTTACATTACTCAAGTACTCCTCCAATTACACAGACATTAACATTCAACTCATGTAATCATCTAGGCATTACTCATGCACTCCTTCAATCGCCCAGGTACTATTCTTGTACTCATGTAATCACTCAGGCACTACCTATGCACTCATACAATAACAAAAGCAGTACTCTTGCACTCCTCCAATCACCTAAGCACTATAAATGCACTATTCCAATCACCCAAACATTACTTCTGCAGTCATGCAATCATCTATGCATTAGCTATACAGTCCAACCACACAGATATTACTCCTACACTAATGCAACCACCCATACATTAGCTATGGACTCCTTCAATCAGACACACCCTACCCTTGCACTCCCTTAATCACCTAGGCAGTATCCATGTACTTCTCCAAACACCCAGACATTTCCCCTGCACACATGCAATCACCCAAACATTACTCATACACGTATTCAATCACTCAGGCAGTACACATGCACTCCTCCAATCACCCAGACATTACCCCAGTACTAATTCAATCACACAGGTACCACTCATGCATTCTTTCAATCAACCAGGCACTACCTATGCACTCATGCAATAACCCAGGCACCATGATTGCAGTCCTCCAATCATCCAGGCACTACTCATGCACTCATGCAATCACCCAGTCATTACCTGTGCACTTGTGCAATACCACAGGCACTACCCTTGTGCTCTTGAAATTGTGCTGGCACTATGCACTCCTCTAAACTCCCAGACATTTCACCTGAACTCATGAACTCACCCAGACATTACTCATGCACTCATCCAATCACTCAGCCAGTACCATGCACTTATAAAATCACCCAGACACTACTTATGTGCTCCTCTAATCCCCTAGGCACTACCATTACACTCATACAACCACCCAGCTGCACTTATGTAATCACTCAGACATTACCATTACCAATTCAATCACCTAGACATTACCCCTACACTCATGGAATCACCCAGGCATTACCTATGAATTCCTCTAATTTCCTATACATTTCCCCTGCAGTCATGCAATCACCAAACCATTATCTAAGCACTCCTCCAATCACTCAGGCAGCATCTGTGCACTCTTGCAATCACCCAGACATTTCTCCTACACACATGCAATCACTCAAAGATTACTCATGCACTCCTCGGGGACTCCTCAAATTATTCAAGCAGTACCCTTGCACTCCTCCAATCACTCAGAGATTACTCCAGCACTCATGCAATCACCCAGGTAGAACGTATGTACTCTTCCAATCACCCAGACACTACCTATACACTAATCCAATCATCCAGGCACTACCACTGCACTCATGTAACCACCCATACATTACTCTTGCACCCATTCAGTCACACAGCCATTAAGCTATGCACTCATAGAATAAATCAGGCACTACTCTTGCACTGCTGCAATCATCCAGACACTATCCATGCACTCCTCCAATCATCCAGTCAGTACCCATACACTTAAAAAATCACCCAGGCACTAGTTATACACTTCCAATCACCCAGCCACTACCACTACAGTCATGCAACGACCCAGACATTACTCCTGCACTCATGAAATCACCTAGCTATTACCCATGCAGTCATTCAATCACTCAGGCAATACCCATGCACTTATAAAAACATCCAGGGACACCTCTGTACCCATGCAATCACACAGGCACTACTGATGCACTCCTTGATGCACCTAGGCATTACCCATGCACTCCTCCAATCCGCCATGCAGTATCCATGTACTCCTTCAATCACCCATGCACTACTCTTGCACTCCATTAATAACTCAGGTACTACCACTGTACTTATAAATTTACCCAGGCAATACTTCTACACTCATACAATTACCCAGGAAATACCTATGCACTCCTCTAATCTCCCAGACATTACCCCTGCACTACTGCAATCACTTTGACATTAACCATGCACTCCTCTAATTATCTAAACATTACCCCTGTACTCATGCATTCACTTACACATTACCTATGCATTACTCCAATGACCCAGACATTATGCTTGCACTCATGCAGTCACTTAGGTATTACCCATGCAGTCCTTCAATCACTCAGGTAGTACCCATGCACTTATAAAATCATCCAGGCAATACCTATGCATTCATGCATTAACACAAGCACTACTTATGCACTCCTGCAATCACCAATGAAGTACCACTACACAATTGCAACCACCCAGACATTACTTGTGCGCTCATGCAATCACCCAGGCACTAGCTATGCACTCATAGAATAACATAGGCACTACTTGTGCACTGCTGCAATCACACAGACAGTACCAGTGCACTCCTCCAATCATCCAGCTAGCACCCATACACTTAAAAATCACCCTGGCCCTACTTATACACTTTTCCTATCACCCAGGCACCACCTCTACAGTCATGCAACAAGCCTAATATTGCTCTTGCATTCATGCAATCAGGCAGAAATTACTCATGCACTCCTCTAATTACCTACACATTGCCCGTGCACTCATGCAATCACAGGCGTTACCCATGCACTCCTCCACTGACCAGACACTTACTGTGCACTTATGCAATTGCCTAGCTATTACCCATGCAGTCCTTCAATCAGTCAGGCAGTACTCAAGCACTTAAAAAATCATCCAGGCACTACCTATGCTCTTGTGGAATCACACACATGCTACGTATGTCCTTCTGCAATCACCCAGGAACTACCACTACACTCATGCAACCACCCAGACATTACTCTTGCACTCATGAAATCACCCAACCACTATCCATGCACTCCTCCAATGACCCAGACATTACCCCTGCATTCATGCAATCATGTAGATATTACCCATGTACACCTTCAATCATTCAGGCAGTACCCATGCACTTATAAAATCACCCAGGCATTGCACCTGCACTCATACAATCACCAAGGCACTACCCATGCAGTCATGCAATCACCCTGATATTACTCATGCACTCCTCCAAACAGTCACAAATTATACCTGCATTCATGCAACTTGCCATGCATTACCCAAGCACTCCTTCAAAAACCAAACCACTTCCCATACACTTATAAAATCATCCATGCACTAACTATGCACTCATGCAATCACCCAGGCAATGCTGCTGCACTCATTTCATCACCCAGGTACAACCTATACACTCATGAATAACCTAGATAGTACTGATGCACTCTTCCATACACCTAGGCATTACCCATGCACTCCTCCAATCACCAAGCGTGAACGGAGCTGCGGTGCTACGGCTGCGGTTGTCTATGAGGCTGAAAGACTTAGAGGCTGCGAGGCGGGCCGTTAGGGCGTGAGGTTTGCATGGCCGTGAGGAAAGAGCCGCGACTGACGTGTTGAGTGTACTTCACTACTGCGGCCGCCGCTCTACGGCTATGTGCTTTCACTGTGGACTGCGTCACTCGACTGATCGAGCCTGAGACGCCATTTCAATCTCCTGCACAGTGCTCAGTGCTCAGTGCAGCTCAGTGTGGCGGAAGAGCGGTAGAGGAACGGAGGCTGTGGCAAGTGGGAGAAATGGGAGGAAAGGCTGTGACCGTTTACTCTGCCACACTATACCCGCTGCCACACTGCCATATTCAGTAGTTCAAACAGGTCACTGACATCAAGACCAACACTTACACGGGAGTTAGCGGGCAGCAAGGAGCGGCGAGAAGCGACAAGGAGCTCCAGGCCGTCTCCCCACTCTTGCCGCTTTGATGTTCTCTCCCAAGCCAGCTGGGTCTGGGCCCCGGTCTAAACCCCAGTCTGAATTGGTTCATTGTGGTTGGACTGGGGGCCCTGGGCAAGAGAATAAAAAAAAGATTCAAAACGAGGAGCAGGAGGCGAAGTGGTGTGAGCGACCCGGAATGTGGAATATAGAGTCCCCTTGCCTGTGTTATATAGCCTGAGTTGGCAGAGCCAGGAGCTTATTCTTTGAAAAATCACAGATCTCTGGGGCCCTCAACACTGGCCTGATGAAATGGGGCCTCTTCCCTTGCCCTCTACTCAGGTCCGAACTCTTGGTTTTATCATTGACAATAAATTGTCAATGCGACAACATGCAGTAAAAACTGCAGCCACCTGTTTCACCATCCTCAAATGGTTAAAAAAAACATTTGGATGCTCCCTGCTGCTACCCAAAGGACCGTAGTCCAGGCACTTGTAACTTCTCGACTGGATTATGGAAACATCCTCTTTTTGGATGCCACCAGGGATGTGTTGTGTAAGCTTCAGGTGGTACAGAACTCTGCAGCGAGCTTGCTTTGCAGAATTCCTACAATGTCTGCTGTCTCTAATGCCTTGAGGGATCTGCACTGGCTCAGGTTGGAAAATCGATCAAAATTCAAGGCCCTGAGCTATATGTTTAAAATCAAGAATGGTACTGCACCTAAATACCTGCAAAACCTGGCACACCTCGATCAACCCTCTCGTTCGTTACGTTCTTCTACTGAAGAAAAATTTGAGATTCCCAGGATCAAGCTTGCAAGATTTGTCGGTCGCTCCTTCTCTTATCTTGGTCCATGTCTGTGGTACTCTCTTCCCTCTTTGATGCATAAAGAAACATTGTATTCAAATTTTCGTAAACAGCTAAAAACTTGGCTGTTCAATCAATGATTTTCATTCTGTGACTGTCATCTTGTCAGAGTCTCCTTCTAGGTCTGCACTGGGAAACCCTTTTTGGGTAGCTGTGCGCATTATAAAAATAAATTAACATAACATAACATAACAAGGGCAGGAGTCTATTCTCATCTGGGTAAGCCTTTCAAGACGTTTCAAAGACTACAGTTTAACAGTTTAATTATAAATGATCCTGTGTGCCCCCCAGTGAGATATTTAAAGGTTAATTGACCGCTTCTCATCAGGCAAACAAGAATCCCGCAGCAGTGGCAAGCGCGGCCGCCCTATAGTTGGGGGCTGCAATAAGAGTGGCTCTCGGAGGTCTCACAGAAGTGGCCTGATTAGATCAGGTGCGGCTTGTGACTCTTCCTTTAGTGCCCCGCTTGCCTTATATCCACTGTGCCCTCTGTGCTCCTCACCCTTTGCCCACACTACCTAAGATCTAAGATAGTCCTGTTGAAGGAATAGCAAAATACAGAAAAAGACACATTCCAGTAGGAGGGGCGTAAAGGGCAGGAGGGTTTACAGGAGGGCTAAAAGGAGAAACAACCCAGCGCACCAGTAAAGTAGTGGTGGTATGACTACTTAACACAGTACCAACTGGATCGCACACAGTACGGACAGGCATAGTAAGGTTATTGGATGCACTTGTGACACATTTGTGACACATTTGGATTACAATAAAATTTGATAACAAATAAGAATAAATACCGGGCATGCGCTCAGGAAAAGAAAGGGCATCTGGCCCCCCCACAAGACGAGCACGGAAAGTATAAGCACCAAAATTAATAAAAAAGCAAAAGCACAGACAACAGGAGGTAACCAAACACTAATTTCACCAATAGTATGGATGTTTGAAAAATCCACACAAATCTCACACAAATTCGATTTTATGAAAGACCCATCTGGGGCTCTGATGACAATGCTGAAAGAGTCAGAAATAAGTGAACTACAAACTCCTATTAAGTCAACTAACAACTTGGCAGGAAGTACGCAAACTGTCGGACAAGAAATGGACCTGCCATCACTAGATAAGAGTCCCCATATTGTGGACATTCAGGACCAGATAACTGATCTTAAATTACTAAATATGATATTGCCTACTGAAATCGAAAAAAAAACCGATATGGATGTGTCAGAAGTACCAAGGGATGAGAAACCACAGGGAGAGATAAACCAGAAAAAACTCATAACAACGAGATGACAAAGGCCATAATGTTCTCCCCCTCCACATTTTCTGCCAGTCCAAAGCCATACATTATTGCCTGTTTTCAAAATCTTCCAGCTTCCGACACATATCCATAGACTGCTTTTCCTGTGATATCTTAAATGTCTGGAGCTTATCAACTTCTACCTGCAAGGCAGCAGTTCTTTCTTCCACCTAGGTTACCTGTTCAGTCATATCAGTGCACAGCTTGTTAACTTTAGCGTACAGTAGCTCTAATGAAGGTGAGGAAGCTGCTAATTCAGAGTTAATAGGGCCATTAGAACCGCCTCGCACAATGTTTGTTGGATTGGATCCGTAAACCATGCTCGTGGTCATTGTTGTTGCAGAGTAATCCCATTCATGTTTACGAGCTGTGACTGAATCTGATTTTGAAGATCTAGCTTTAGCCCTTGCTTGTCGCTTTGAGTTGGAGGATCTGTTGCAATGTGTTTTTTTGCATAGCGGATAACTCCCCTGAGACAGTCTCGTCAGATGTATCAAACTCACTGAGCCCAGATGATTCGGAGTCATAATTTAAAGAATAAAACGAATCTCCCTCTGTGGACAATAAGGATGCGCTAGACCATGATGGTGTCGTGATCTGACCAGTAAGACCAGTTTTCCGGTTGTGCATCCGATTAGACAACTGATGAAATATTGGGGCATACCGAAGTGCCATTGCTATTGCTATTCTGAACTCCGGCCTTCGGAGATGCAGGCTCGCTGTCCGCTATCTCGCCAACCAATGTACTAACATTAACCTCAGAGGTGCATCCCCTGGCTTCCAGAAGTCTTTCCTCCCTACTCAGAGTCACAACCAGCTCCTCAGAAAATCGCTGTGATTGCAGACCCACTGCAGAATTCATTGCTTCCCACTATCTAGGAGGATTAATGCCATTGCTAACAGCCAGGGGGAGCGACCTAGAGCAATTTTGATCTATGTTGTGAACTTTCTTCTAAGGCAGGCCATAATATATTGGGCCAGACCAGATTCGAAACTGTCTCATGAGGGTCACACTTTCTTTGCTCTGCCTGACTTTTGCCATACTATGTTCGAGCGGAGGTGGAGACTTCGTCAGTTGATAACTCCTTTTCAGGGGCTGGGTTGTGAGGCTTTTTTGTTATTTTCCACGACTTAAGGTTACCTCGAATGGGAGGGTGAGAATGTTTCTCTCCGAAATCAAGGCACAAGAATATCTCATTGAGCTCAAGGAGGCAAGGGGGAGGAGTGGAACAGGCCGTATCACACAAGGGGGCTCAACTGCTGACTAATCATTGATTTTGATGTAGCACTCGAAGTATATATCCATTTTGAGTCCAACATTTTGTCTCTTGATTATTAGATTTGGTTTTTGGTCTTTGTCCCTGATTTAGGCAGGCATATGGGGGTGAGTTCACATAGGTCTGGGGGGCCTCGGGGGGTGGTGCGGCTCGAGATGTTAGATCGGCTGTCAGACATAGGTCAAGCTTGACCTAACTACCTGTAAGGGTTGTAGGGGGGGTGGGGTATGTTCTTCTCAAGGGGAAAGGGGGTAAAGGGGGGGAAGGGCAAAGCCACAGCACTACACTGCACAGCACAACACGTGAGGGAAGGTATGGAGATGAGCATTGGGAATAAAAATGTGAGGAGAATGAGCTTTGTAAGATTAAGTTTTGATGAATCAAAAAGTGATCATATGATAGGGATTTTGCAGGCTTTGTGTAGGAACTGGCAAAGCATAATTTAATGAGTGTGCGAATAGCTTCAGTTAACATCTGCGAGTTAAACAATGAAAGCAAAAGGCAAGGGCGGCAATTTTGTTTACATTTTTACGAATCAATATACTATGTGTTCAAGAAACGCACATAGACGGTACTAGAGGCAGTATCTTGGAACAGCCAGGATATAAGCTTATGTTGAATAATAAACATGGTACCTGTACAAGAGGGGTAGCAACTGTCACCCGTAGGAGTGATATAAAGGTTAAAAGAAAGCCAGCTGATAAATGGGGTTGATGGCCTATGGCTGAATGCTCGGTGGGTGGTGAAATATTCACAGTTTGCTCGGTGTATGGGTTGACTGGTGATGACCCTGAGGTTCTCTAATTTTTGGATGCTGAACTTGCAATATGGCCCATGCCAGTGATAGTCTGTAGGGATTTTAACATTAATGGGTTGGAGGTGCTTTGAGGTACTTCGGGAGGTGGATATTATGGTAGGAAAAGAAGGGCCTCTGTAGCTCTCACAAATTTAATTAGGAATAATGGTCTTACTGATGCACGTGCTTATTTGAAACCCGTAGCACGTTCTTTCAAGCACCACATAAGGCTATCTCACGACTTGATTCTTTTTTTGGGTCACACATTTTATCTCAAAACTTAGGATAAAGAATTATCCTTGGATACTTTCGGACCATAACCCACTAGTTCTTACAGTCACTTTCACAGTGGGGTTAAGGCAAGAACGAGGCTGGACTTTTGAACGGGAGCTCTTACATGCTCCAGAATATGTGTCTCATATGAAGGGGTGGATTAAGGAATTTGGGGTTTCAATAGGAAGAGCACATGCACAGGGATAGTCTGGGATGCTTTTACAGCGGGGGTCAGAGGGGAAACATTAAGCTATAGTATGTACCGGCAAAAGAATGCGGCACAGCAAGAGGAAGCAATTAGAAAAAACTTGATTAAAATAGAAGAGGATCTGGCCATTTCTATCAATATGGGCAGACCAACTGAGAATATATTACTACAGTTGGCTGCAAGTAAGGCTGATGCTGGAGAGCGGATTGCTGCTAAAGCTGCGGAAACCTTTTTGGCAAAAAGAGAGCATTGCCATGAGTTTAGCGAACAGGTGGGGCATACTCTGGTGGTGAGACGAAGACAAAAAACTACTGCAGGAGAGATAGCTGATATCTTGAATGTTAGTGGGGGCATAGTAACTGGTGCCTCGACGATCCGGGAGGCTTTTCGGCAATTTTATCAATGACTCCATACCAATGAACCCTCAATTGCGCCGAGTATAATTCAAGAGTATCTAGATAAGATACTCCTGCAGTGGGTTGATTTAATAGATAAGGAGGCACTCAAGGCCATCTTGACACAAGTGGAGATAATGGGTGCTTTGCAAAGTTTACCATCTAGCAATGTTGCTGGTCCAGACCTGATTCCATTAGAGTTTTATAAAACTTTTGCAGATATAATAGGACCTGATCTGACTTAGGTTATTCGGCAAGCTCAAAATGGGTGGATCTGCTCTGGAGTCATGGGCAGTGGTGGATATTGTAATTGTTTTTTAAAAAGACAAACCACAGAGGGAGCCATGCTTATATAGGCCATTAACCCTTTGAAATAGTGATGTTAAAAAAAATTCTAAGTCTATGGCAAAAAACTAAAATGGTATTGTGAGGAAAACAGTCCATCCCTGTCAACACGGGTTTATAATTGGTCAGGGAACAACGCAGTATGTCCACCGAGTAATAACACTTTTTGATGCAACAGAGATCTCTGGGGACCCTATGACCGCTTTGCTTTCGGATGCTGATAAGGCATTTGATAGGGTCTCCTGGGAAATCCTGTGGGAGACTCTGAAATGGATTGGTTTAGGAGATGGATTTATTAAAGCCATCCAGGTGTTGTATAGAGCACCTTCAGCTCGTTTAAAACTGAATGGGGGCTACACTGCACTTTTCTTTATTGAGTGTGGAACAAGGCAGGGATGCCCATGTTCGCCCCTTTTATTTGCTATATGTATAGATTCCATAATACGACTACTGGAGGCCAATAGCGGAATTAAGCCTATTATGTGTCCAGGTCTGGAAAATAAAGTACTGGACCACGCGGACGATGTTGCCATCGTCACTGCAAATCCTTCAACTGCACATACGGTGGTTGAGACGGTCACACAGGATTTTGGTAGATTCTCAGGTTATGCACTAAACAAAGAAAAAAATCAGATTATTAAGAATAGGCATGCTATTATTGCTGACCCGCGAGTAACTGAATCAGCAGTGTATCTAGGTATCACTATTATGCCGGAGTTGGGGAGTCCGGTTGCCAGGAATATTAAGCCAGTAATTAGGAAGGCGAAAACTGATTTTGACAGATTTAATAATTTACAAATGTCATTAGAGGGCCGCTGTAATGTGGTTAAGATGATGTTCTTACAAAAAATACTTTACTTGTTTAGGGCAATACCGATAGAATTTGAAACGCTGGAGAACATAGTTAACAGCTTCATAAGGGTGCATGGTAAAATTAGGAGGACCCTTAGGTCACTGCCACGGTAAGAGGGGGCTTTGCTGTTCCTGATTTTAAAACTAATATTGGGCAGCGGCTCTCCAGTATATGAGTATATTATTTGGTGCACCCCCTGGCAATTCCACTGAGAAAGCAGGGTTTCCTGATTTATACAAGCTATTGCTTAGGGATCAAGCTGTGAATTGTTTTATGAAATTTATCCAGCCCAGTTATTATAAGAAGACAACATTTAAGACATTACTGCATGCCTTTAAAATCTGGGCGGCACTTAAAAAAAAGATTGGTCTTGGGAGGATCAATTATTATACCCAGCTCTGCAAAACTCCATGTTTCCTGAAATATTTTCTGATGGGATCATGGTGGATTGGGCAGAACGGGGGATCCGGAATGTTGGTGATCTAATACAGAGGAAAGGCTTTCATCAGTTTTGTGATATCCAGATGGAGTATGGACTGGAGAGATGTAATTTCTTTGTTAATTCTTGCAGCTGCGAAGATTTTTTAGCAAGAAGGTGGGGGTTTAATGGGTTTAGTAAAATTAAAGTCATAGATATCATTAGAGACAGCAGGAAATGTGTTATATGGTTAATATATGCTGAATTAGTTGTGCTTAAACAAGATTGAACATGCGGGAAATAGGCGGCACGGGTTGGTGTTAAACCAGAGCGGTTCCTTGACTCTTTACAACTGGGTCAGATGGTTGTGTGCTCAGCAGGACTTCAAGCACATCACTATAAGACTGTCTTTACACTTTACTACACCCCGGCATGGATTGCAAAACGGGGTGGGCAGGTTGGAATTAGCTGTCTGCGGTGCGATGCACCTGAGGCTGATCTTGTACACATGTTTTCATCCTGCTCACACCTTGAAAACCTGTTAGACTCCATCACAAAGTTTCTTGATTTGACATTAGTGCTGAAAGTTACGCTAACCCCTGCTCTGATACTTCTAGGTGTCAGCAATAATGAGGTGCAAGATTCATCTTATCAATTTCTTTTTATGGCTATGGCCATAGCACGGATAAGTATAGCCTTTGCCTGGCTTGACACGGTGCCGCCAACATTTTAGCAGTGGTTGTCGCGGTTACTCTCAATGTTCACTCTGGAAAGAGCTATATACGAGAGAAAGGGTAAAAGAGCTAGACTTTTGGGTTGATGCATTTGGGCTCCTTTAATGAGATGGAAGGAGTCATAGTAGGCTAACGATCCCTGAACCATACTCAGAGAGGGATAGGAGAATCTATTCAGTGTAACACCTGTTAGTAAATGCTGTAAATGTTGCTGTTGGTAGCATGAATTGATATATGGCTAAACTAAAGGGAATTTTGGAACATGATAAATGGTCTAGTAAGACTTAATAAATCTGTGTTAACATCTGGATTAACTGAGAATGAATGGGTTGACTTTCTGGTAAAACATTTAAACTCTGATGGTAAAGTAATGAATCAGGTTGGCAATCAGAACAGGATGGATACACTAAATCATGAAATGGACCGTGAAATTGATATGATAAAGCTACAAGAGTCTAAACTTGTAATGAAACCATAAGATGGGACACCAGGTCCTAATGGTATTCCTTTTGCACTTTATAAGGAAGAACCGGACCTATGGTCAGAACATCTAAGAGAGGTTTTTAAAGAAGTAGCACAGACGAGGACAATATCTGAATCCTGGAGAGGGTCTCTAATATCCCCTATTTATAAGAAAGGAAATTGGTCCCATCCAGAAAACTATTGTCTAATAACTCTTCAAGATACAGATGCCAAATTATTTGCGGGGATTTTACTTTGAAATTTATCTGAATGGGCAAAGGATAAACAGATACTCCTGCCTAATTAAAAAGGTTTTATTAAAGAATTAGGTAGTACTACAAATACATTAGCCCTATCACTATTGATGCACAAAACTATTTTAAGGAAACAACCCTTGTATTTGTGCTTTGTCAATTTTAGATCGTCTTTTGATTGGGTGAACAGACAACACCTGTGGAGAAAATTACAGGAGCGAGATATCCCAGTTCCATTGCTAAAATAAATTAAAATTTTGTATACCGACACCTGGGTTAGAGTGCAGTTGGGGGATGGCCTGACACTAACAAAGGAAATACTAACAACAGCAGGACTAAAGCTTGTATGTGTACTGGCCCCATTACTATTTAATCTTATTTTAGCAGATCTACGGATGCACTGAATGACATAATTGCGCCCCCGCTTAAAATAGCCAAAAAAGAAATATCAAACTTGCTGTACGCAGATGATGTCTACTTTTAAGCCATACAAAAGTGGGGTTACAATGGCTAATTGATCGAATATCATCCTATTCAAAAGAAAATGGGTTGGTAATAAACGAAACAAAAACTAAAGTTATGGTGATTACTAAAAAGTCATAAATTCAAATGGTTTCTTGAAAAAGTCCAATTAGAATAAGTAGAATCTTATAGATATCTGGGTGTTTTATTTAATGATGGTGGAAATTTTCTCCCTCAAAAACTGGATATGCAAAGAAAAGCAAATGCCCTGACAGCAGCATTTAGGATCCTAAAGAAATCACTAAGCGATCTGACTTACTGTCCCCTCCTAAAGATTATATCAGCGAAATTTCTGCCTACTTTAACATATGGTAGTGAGGCTTTAAATGGCTTTAAATGGGAAATATGCTGTGATCATAAATAATGTGGTCTAAAAACCTTTTCCGTTTGCCTGATAACGCATCCCCAGCGCAAATAAGGCTGGAGTTTGGCCTCAATAACCAGTTGTATGCGCAAAAAGGTCAGTTTATTAAAATATGGAACAGAATAAAAAATTATCATGAAAACCAAATGTCCCAACTATTATGGCAGGAAAAGAGTGAAAACAGGAAATAGCAGGCCTGGAAATACCTAAATACAGCGTTAGAAGAATTTGGTGTAATGCCGATCTGGGGAAATACAATAACCCAGGAATTATTAAAAAAAAGCCATCAACAAAATACCAAATGATTCATCGCTGATAAAAGAGAAAGACATATAAGTAAAAAGAAAACATGCGTGGCCAATAATAAATGTTTTTTTTTAAAAAAGAAGGTACAATAATACTTAGAAACTCTATGGTCATTAAAAAATAAACACATCTTCATAAAAGCACGTTTTGGTGTATTTCCGGGATTATGCCATCTACCGCCATGGATAAAGCCAGAAGAGGACACACTATGTAGGCTATGTAAATCAGGAGAGGAAGACATTATGCACCTACTATGTCTCTGTTTTAAACTGGATAATGAAAGAAAAACCATACTCAAGAGACTGTTCAATGATCGAGGAGTAAGGACATGTAAGCAAGCATTGATAGTATGTCTGCACTCTGATGAAATACTTATGAATTATGCTTTTGTAAAGTTTTTAGTAAGAATAGGAACAAAACTAGAAGAGCCCAAGTCAAAACCCATAATTACCATATACAAATAATACTATGAAATTAATTTTATTATTTGTAACTTAGTTAAAAATACTGCATTTTTATTTTTGTTGTTTTAACTGTTTAATACTGGAGTATTTTATGTATGCTGTTTCATTGTAAGATTTTAATTAATCAAACAATAAAGATTAACTACTAGTAACTACAGGTACTATACATGCACTCATGCAATCACACATGCACTACTCCATACATTACACTTGCGGCAATTCATACAACACATAGAAGTGTGTCTTTTTTTAAGCAAATAGGCAGTTCTATCAAGAACCATTTTTTCTTCTTTTTTTCTTTTACAATGTTTTTGTGTTTTTTAAACTCTTTTTTGTATTTTTTGGGTGTTAGAAAACTTTCTCTAACATTTTGTAATAAAAAAATCATTTGATTTTTTTAAATAAATTGTGGCTTTTTGCTGCAAAAACAATTGAATCAATTGACTGCTCACCACAGCAAATAACTTTTTTGCATTTGATGCAGCATTGTTCAAGACCAGCAAACTCTGGTCTAATGTCAGGTCCTCTGCTTGATGTTGATGTACCGGCTGAGGTGCTAGGTCCTGCGTCATCATCACCTTGCTATGATTTACGTTCCAGCTCACATTGATGTTCCTCTCGTGCTAGACAATGAGGGTGCATAGTTTGCAGGTTCTTTAACATGGACAAAGTACCGCATGCGTATTTCTTCTCAGAGTCCCGAGATATGATTTATTCACACACAGAGCTGTTCACCTTTCTTGCATTCACCTGCTTTTCACCGGGTGGAATGGTAAAGGAGGCCCAGACGATACTCTACTTCTGCTGTTTTGTTGGTTCCTTCAAGTCATCTTCTTCCCCAAGGATGTTGTCAGGTAGATTTAAAGATGCCATTGTAGTAGTCTAAAAAAAAAAAGAACACCCGAATAATACAAGAGCAGGAAACACAAAGGGTGTGTCTCATGAGGATGTTGGGTGGGGTGCTGTAAATTCTGGTACAAAAGCTTCCTAAACAATAAAAAGCCTTCTTTTAAAGTCACATGGGATTCGCACACCTGACGCAAAACCAGCGCTCACCAGGCGCTATTTGCGAAAAATATATTTAACAATAACTTATCTTTTTTCCAGTTACAAATATATGATACTTACAATTATGTTAAATAATCTCTTGGTATAATATACATATTAAAGTTATATAAATATACTGTTGAATCGTAAAAACTTGCGGTGGATTCGCGCACCTGGAAATACCCACAGAAATACATACATGACATTACACGGAGCCAAGAACAGTTAACCCCCTCGCATACCGATTGCACATCGTACACAACTTAAACAAGTGGTGGTAAAATTCTTGGATTCACGGACCCACCATGACTGGAACACGATCGGTACGCAAATCCACTTTTTAAATAAATAAATAAAAATGTAAACTCATATTTTAGTAAAGAAAAAACATCACATAATTTGTATATAAATTTAAAAATTCAGAAAAAGTATTTTTGGGACATTATAGTTAGAAATTAGCATTTAAAAAACCTTTGAAATGTACTGAATAAAACATAGGTTTCAGGGACGCTATAGTTAGAAATTAGAACATAAAAAACCTTTTAAATGTACTAAAAAAAATAGGTTTGAGGGACGTATTGTTAGAAATTAGCATTTTAAAAAACATAGAAATTTACTGAAAAAAACAGAGGTTTCAGGGACGTTATAGTTAGAAATTAGCATTTAAAAAAAACCTTTGAAATTCACTGTAAAAACCATAGGTTTTCAGGGACGTTATAGTTAGAAATGATCATTTAGAAAACCATAGAAATTCACTGAAAAAAACACAGGTTTCAGGGACCTTAAGGTTAGTTGGACATTTCACTCAAACAAAATCAGAGAAATACGGCCTTTATAGTTGAGCTTATTATAACTTGTGCTCCCGCAATGCTCTGCTGATGACATCACATATTACAACTGGCATCACTGGTGTCATCTCAAATGAAATCCCTGATGACATCATCTAGTGACTGTGTGTTTCTGTAAAGTTAAACTATGTTATATATATGACTTATATTGGGTGCTCCCTTGTGTCTGGACAAAGCTATACCTCTTTGAAGAGCTCTAATTCGAGCGAAACACAGTGTCAGAGGTTGCTTTTATTTATTTCAGGCTGGCTTGGTTGATATTTTACCAATTCAAAGCCGTAATTCTGTGCCTGGAGTGGTAAATGACTTTTGTCATTTTACAGCTCGGCAAGGACAACACTGTGCTAGTCCTATGCTTAAAGACTTTGCTGTAGAAATGGCAAAAGACTGATTTCATGGACAGAGCATCCCGTTAATCAAACACAAACAGAAGGATGCTGAGGCCAATTCACGGTAACATCATTAAGTTTATTATTGGAATGCGTGGCAGGAAGCAAGAACTAAAGACATGCTGCCACACATTTCAATGATTAACGGGATGCTCTGCCCCCGCAGTTGAGGCCGCCCTGCAGGGTTGTAGGCCCCCGTCAACAGAGGCTTTGCTTTGGATGTTCGATGGGAGGGGGCATGACCCGCTTGCCTCTACACACAAGAAAAAGGATTTAGCCTGATACTAAGGATTAACCTGGTGTGTTTGGGCGAGAAAGGGAAATGGGAGAGGCAATCACCTTTCGCTGGCAATTCTGGGACACTTTACGGTTGGAGAAACTACTTACTAATGTGCAGCAAGTCCGAATACGAGGTTGGTTGAAAATGCAATTTAAGACACGTGGCACTTTATTAATAATGCACTGAAGTGAAAAGAACTGGCTTTGGACTGTGATTTAAGTAAACTATTGAGGAACATTGAAAATCAGTACCACGGCACAGAAAAGAATATTAAATGCAGTGTGGGACTCGTAGTAAAGTGTCTCATGGCCACGTGATAGCATGATTGAAAAGCAACTGCACCTTTTTACCTCTGAACCTGTGATTAAGGCATTTCGCCGAAATGCATCAGGAAGCAAGAACTAAAGACATGCTGCCACGCATGGCCTCAGCACCCTTCTGTTTATAAATATATAAACTGAATATTTGAGATGTCATCAGTGATGTCATCAGTGATGTCACTGACCATGTCATCAGAGTTGTAATATGTGACATCAGCAGCAGTGCATTGCGGGGGCGCGCGAGTTATAGTTAGCTGAACTAACTATAACGGGGGAATTTCTAGGGTTTTGTATGAGGGAAATGTCCAGCTAACTATAACACCCCTGTAACCTGTGGTTTTTTCAGTGAATATATATATATATATATATATATATATATATATATATATATATATATATATATATATATATATTAATTTATTCATGGGGCACGCGGCCCCACAGCAGCCGCGGGGACCACCACCTCCCCGGGGCTTTATTGAATATAGATTGGGGCGGCCTCGTGGACCTGGGCTTAATTTGAATAAGGGTGGGGGGCCTCGCGGGCCCCCAAAGCCCCGGGACCACCACCTCCTCGGGGCAGTCATAATTAATTAGTGTGGTGGGCTCAAGCCCCCCACACTGCCCCAGGGACCACCACCTCCCCGGGGCACTTTGTATTTAAATACGGGTGTCTGTTACAGACCCCTCTGCCTCGGAGACCACCACCTCATTGGGAGGGAGGCCATGCGGCCTCCCTCCTGGAGCCCTTGATGGCACTGGGGACCACCCCCCCAGGGATGGCTCCTGCAATGTCCCGGGGTGCCCACCCCTGGAACATTCCTGTTTGCTATGGCAGGATGGCAGGGCAGGAGCCATGCGTCTCCCGCCCTGCCATAGCAAATGCTGCTTTACTTCCTTGAAGCAAGAGCAGGGAAACCTGCTCTCCCTTTAATGAAGCAAAGCAGAATTGCTTTTGCACAAGGGGAGCTATTGACATGCAAATTCAAGCAGGAGGCAGGGAGCCGACGGGACCATGGGGGCATTGGGGCTCCCCCCAATGGCCTCTGCACCACCCCTCTCCATCACACCTCTCTGGGCTAGTTGGCCCCCAGGGACCCTCAGGATTCAAGGGGACCTAATTCCCCCAAGTTACAACTGCCAGGGGGGCACATTTGCACAGTAGCAGAGAAAGGGGGTGTGGACTTTGTCTACCTCTCAGAAATACCACTGTGTGGGGCTTACTGGTGGTAAGAAATAGGCTAGTTGGCACCTAAAAGACCCCCAGCAGCGAAGGGGACTTCAATTCCCATCCAAGAACGCTCCAGGGAGTGTGTTTGTAGAGTGGTGGGCAAAGAGGTAATTGCCTGCTCTTCTAACTTAGCAATGCTGCTTTGTGGGACTAACTGGAGGTGATAGGCGGGGTAGTTGGCCCCCAAGGATGTCCTTGGGGGCCCTTTTCTTTCTTTTCTGTTCTTCTCTTGACCTCATTCTGCAAATCTCATGTACTTTCTGCACCTCTCTATCCCTCTTTCTGCACATCTATTGCCTCTTTCTGGACCTCATTTGCTTCTTTCTGCATCCCTGTTGTCTCTTTCTGCAATTGTCTTCCCTATTTCTGTACTTTTCCTGCCTGTTTTAGCATCTTACTTGCCCTTTTCTGCACTTTTCTTGCTTCTTTCTACACCTCTGTTGCTTCTTTCAGCAATTCTCTTGCTTCTTTGAGCACTTCTCTTGACTATTTCTGCACCTTTCTTGCATCTTTCTGCAGAGATGGGTTGTGGGCCCCCGAGCGAGCCTTTTGACCTGTCCACAGGACTCCACAGGACTCATGGAGTTTTCGTCCAGCAACCCCCCTCCTCTGATGGTTGCGATGCTGTGATGAGGTGCCCTGCTGACTGAGATGAGTTGCGGGACCTCGGCGAGCCTCTCAACATGTCCTTCACCTTTTGCCTGAGGAGTCTGCATCCTGAGCGGCGACCACACGAAATCCATCACTGGGCCACCCTGGTGGTAAGTGCCGTTGCACCGCGTCGCTCCCCGGCTATTCTCATCTTTGTGGTCCGTGCTACCCTTTGCCCCTGGAACCGGGGTGGAGTGTTGCATCTGCGCTCAGAGGATGACTCAGCCTCTCCCAAGACAAGTTGCTTTTGCAGGAAGTTGGTGCAGTAGCCCTCTGTTGGCCCTGTGAGTGCTGCTTACAGGAGCTTCTGGACTCCAATTGTATTCTAGAGCTTGTCTTGCTCATGGCAGCAGCCGGTCCCTGCGTCCGAGCCGCTCCGACCACGGTGCCCCGCCGAGGATGATGATGACGTCAGTGGCACTGTAAACAGCCAGATCAGTTAAACTATGGAGTCTCAATGTGGATGTTACATCTTTACAGATACGCTTGAAAGCACATGACAGACGTAAGCAGTCTGTTAAGTTAATCATCGGAGTCTATGTTACATTGCTGCAATGCTGGCACACATGCTTGACACGGGTTGTTGTGTCTTGGTGTTCTGGAAGTGCTCCTCACTCAGCAAGGCTGGCAGTCATTTTACAAATTGATGACTGTTCGTTTTATAAGAGCAGATCATCTTCCTCACAGTGACAGGCTAGGCCACGGATCATGCTTGGTTGGAAACTGTGAGGATACTTCTTGTAGATTATTAATTTGGAGTCAATAAAAGGTAAGCACCACACTGATAACCAAGAGATGCTATAAACAGAGAACCAGGACTACACCGAGGAGGTCCACTTAACAGATAGTGAGGATGGCTACTTATCAGAGACAGGTGTAGGAAGAAAACACTTAATGGAAAGCAAAAAAGGACCACATCGCAGGAACAGGTCAATGAAGGATACAGAGCGACCATCTTGAACTGATATTGAATATTGAATACTGAATACTAATACTGCACACTGAAGTGACTGACACCAAAAAACAAAAACAAAAAAATTACAAGGTAGGAAATATAGAAAGTAGAATGGAGAAAGAAAATAATAAAATGGATAAAAACCTCGATCCTTCACGCCATCATGCCTTCACCATTCTCTACCCTCCCAATCTCTCCAAAAATGCAGCAGAGAAATTCAAGCACAGGCTAATGATAACCCACCCTGAGACTCTTATTTAAGACCCATACTTCTGCATTAGCAAAGGCATATTATCCAACGACCTTATCTTCCACACAAAGAAACGTCTACAACAATGGTAATATCCTTATACAAGCCTCCGATGCTTAATCTAGATACCAAGATACCTAATCTCAAGAAAGCAGTAAACAGCAAGAATAGCACATAAAAAATTCCTCTGAACCGACATCTCCTCACACCCCCAATGAGCCCTACCTCCCAGCCACTGTGGTCACAACCGCACTCAGGTCCCCTGGCCCAGGAGGGACTGGGTTGCACGCAGGTACCAATCACATCATTGTAGACACACCCATTGATTCCCACCCCCCCAGTCACATTGGTCACTTCCACACCTGGATCCCCTGGCCCAGAAGGGACAGGGTTATTCTTAGCTACCGATCGCTGTATTGCTGATTCATCACTGTTATCCCCGTCGACTATGAATGAAGCCACCAACCCGGACTACACCCACGTCTTGATTCTATCCCCACTCTCATCTAATTTAGATTACAAAGATCCCTGGACCTACTGTCTACCACGACATTAGACCGGACACTAACACCCTCAATACTCATTCCACCCATCCAAACACAACACACAACGACCAGTCCACACACAGTCTTGGACCCCACAACAATCCTCCTTCACCTTACCACTCTGATCCCTAATGAGGATATCCCCATGCAACCAGAGAATGTGTTCACGCATACAGACCCTACCTGCAGATCTCCCTCCATAAAAGAACATACACCTACATTTACAACTAATCTTCCCAACTCCGTTGGGTTTGCAAGATTCAAAGAGTTAGCCTCAGGCCTAGCCCATCTCAAGGCCGAGTTGCATAACCCATCAAACATCACCAGTGAACTTCTAAATGTGCACAGAGCAACCAACGCCACCGTGAACCAAATCAGTCTCCAAAATAGTAGATCCTTCCCCAAGAATTCACACCACAAGAAAACTAGTCAGAGTAACTAAATCAGTCCACAAATTAGTAGATACATCCCCAAGACCTTACACCCTGACAATAATATTCAGATTAACTCACCTTCCCCTTCTTGGCGTGGGAGGGCAAACGTTGACCTATCCGACAGCGGCAGCGACATAGACAACCTCCTCATATCTTATGCCTTAGCAACAGATAACAGTATGTTACAATCTGGCACTATCTAATTCATTCAAACCAACCACTTCACAGAACCTATCCACAACAACAGATCTGTAAATAGAGATAATCTCACAAATATCAATATAGAGCAGACTACCCTAACCCATTCTATTAACAAGATGAAGTGTGCACTCATTAATTGCAGATCAGCTAGAAAACATGCACCTGACATGTTCAACCTCATCCTAGAGAATGATTTAGACATTATCGTCCTCACCAAAACATGGTTAAATAACTCCTCCTCTCCCATCCTTGATCTATTGGTTCACCCTAGTCACGACCTACTCCGCCTAGATAGAAATGTGGCGCCTGGAGGTGGGTTAGCCTGCATTAATCGTAACACAATCTCAGTCCAGCAAGCATATTCCATCGCTCTATCCTCCTGCGAATATCTCTATATCAATATCTCTGATGATAAGTGCCTCGCCAGCAAGCTTCACTTATTCTACCACCCCCGAGGTATAATCTGACTTTCATCGACGAGTTAATGGAAGTCATTTCATCCAAAGTAAACTCACAAGTACCACAAATTTTCCTGGGTGACTTTAATCTCCACTTGAACAATGCAAATGAACATGGTGTAGGATATCTTAAAGTGTTTCTTGCAGACCAGGATTTATCCCAATTCTGTGACATTCCAACTCACAACAACGGAGAGACAATTGGACCTCATCATAGCAAAAACGAGCATCATCTCATTAGAATACATCACTCCTTGCAAATGGACTGACCATCACATCATCTTCTTCTCCATCAATATTGAGGTAATTCCAAAACTGAGCCAACCATCAAAAACAAAACAATGGAAAAGGAACTTACAGACTACCAACCCCAACACCCTGGTAAACTGATACAACTCCGCCCTGACCCCCACAACTGACATGGAGGATGTCCATGACCTCACAGCCTTTTACAATTCCACAATGCTTGAAATCTTAGACTCTACAGCACCCCTAAAAAAAAATGTTTCCTCCAAAATGTCCAAACCTTGGTCCAATGACTCCCTGAACTCGGAGCAATGCAAGCTAAGAGCTGCTGAACGATTATGGAAATCAGTATTCACTGATGCTCACCTACATCACCTTAAAACATTAAGGAACTCATACAATAGGAAGATTCTAAAGGATAAGGCAGACTTTTTTAGAACCCAGCTGAACCAAGCAATCAACCATCCCCAAAAATGTTTAGAAATCGTCAAGCAACAAGCTCGCAACACGACTAACTCTACGGACCTAAACGACCTGCCTACACCTTCCTGCGATGAGCTTGCCAACTTCTTCAGTGAAAAGACAAAGGCCATCAAGCTCGAAATCCAATTTAAGAAGTTCCTTCCACAACCTGTGGCCCTGGATGCTAACGGTTACTTACAACTCAAGGTCCTTCTCAGTTCTCCAGGGGAAGTCACAAAAAACAATGCCTCCTGGAATAGATTTGTGCCAATCTCTGAACAAAAAACCTATTACACTCTTCTAGCAATCAATCCCTCCAAACCCCTTCTTTGACCCCCTTCGTCCTGCTCTATTAAAAACATCCATCCTACCATTATAGGCAAAAATTGTAAACGTCTCTCTGAGACAAGGCTCCATACCAGACTGTCTTAAAATAGGGCAGGTTACCCCTATACTAAAGAAATCCAACGCCATTCCATCAGATCTCAACAATTACCGCCATATATCCAACATCCCCACTTTGGCGAAACTGCTGGGGAAATGTGTACAAATACAATTATGCAATCATATTGAGAATTACAACCTCCTAGACAATCACCAATCTGGTTTCCGTCAAGGTCACAGCACAGAATCTGCACTCACCCACATATTGGATGACATACTAAAAATGCTTGACCACAACGAATCATGCCTAATGATACTTCTTGACCTATCCTCCACCTTCGACACTGTTAAACTTGACAACCTACTGTCCCTATTGGAAGGAAGGATGGGCCTCTAGGGCACAGTGTTACAATGGTTTTCCTCCTTCCTTAATAACAGAACTCAAAGAATCAAGATGAAGAATTCACTCTCTCAGCCCTCTGTGGTCAACATAGGCGTTCCCCAGGGCTCAGCCCTATAACCTATTCTTTTCAACCTACTAATAAAACCCCTGGCGAACGCATTGAAATCAGCGAATATCCGATATCACTTGTATGCCGACGACACCCAACTGTATTTGAAAATCTCCACTCCAGAAGACTTCATTTCCATCAACGCTATTCTACAGAATTCTACAGAACACGAAAAGTTGGCTCACTAACAACCACCTCATGCTTACAAAAAAACAGAATTAATTCTCATTTCCCCACCCAATCACACACGAAATATAGAGCAATGTATGAAACACTTAACCTCCATTGACTGTGCTCCCCTCATTGTTGACTCTGCAAAATCCCTGGGAGTCACCATAGACAAACACCTGAATATGCAGTCGCACATCACTAATTCCACCAAGGGAGCCAATCACCCAATGAGTTTACTAAGGAAACTTAAACCCTTCCTACTTCAGACCAACCTAAAAATGGCAGTGCAAGCCTTAGTGCTACCAAGGTTGGACTATGGAAGCACCACTCTTTGCGGTCTCCCCAAATACAAGCTGGCTCCTCTGAGGTCTTCACTTAATGCTGCAGCAAGATTGGTATCAGGATCTAAAAGAAATAGCCACATTTCTACGACCTTGAAAGCACTGAACTGGCTGCCCTATGAGGAAAATACAACTAAAGGTTGTCTGCACGATCCATAAAGCACTACATAACAACACACCCAGCTACCTAGCTCTAAAGCTAGAACGATCCAGAGGATGCAGACAACTATGAAGCGCAAGTTCTTTACTTCTGAAACCTCAATCCTTTCATCATCATCATCATCATCATCAAAAATTCTAAGAGTACAGAATAAAACACAAAAGGGAAGAAGGGGGAAAGGGAAGGCAAGTAACATTAAAATTCATTTATATACACATATTTTCGTACAGGCAAGAATACCCTCTCATCTATACAATATTTAAAAATACGTTAGGTTACAAACACTCATTTCATTGACATTAAAGTTAGCAATCGATATCAATTAATTTACGCCGCTTGCACCACATAGCTAGCAAAAATTTAGAAAGTGCAAAAACAATAGGGCTCGATGTACTGGTTTTAAAAATTCTAAAAGCATTTAGACAATGTTTAAAACCCAGATTTCTGCACAATGGTATCAACCAATATTTTCTTGATTTGGTATATGCTGGGCAAAAGAAGAGAACATGAAGCTCATCCTCTAAGTCACAGCTGCAGCCCGGGCAAGACTTATTAGAGGAGGCCGTCCACTTGCTTGTGACGGCCTTGAGGGGTAAAGTGCCATGTCGTCATTGGATAAAAAGTTTGCGCGCTAAAATCGGGAAGACAACATCCATGAAGTCCTCGAAATGATAAGAATTTTTGAATTCTAAAAAAGAGTTAGTGAGCGAACCTGCATTAGGGGCGTGATTAAAAATTCCAGCTTATGCCCTTTGTAAATTTTGGTAAACATCTTTCGTGATATCCGGCAACATGCCCTCTCTGGATCTTCCCACATGGATTGTAGTCCTAGATTTAGAAGTTCACGATTAATGAACGCAAGCCAGGGGATTTTGCTTACACAATTAAAACTAAGGATCTGTTTAAGTTCGTCCCTATAGTTTAGAAGATCTGGAGTGGTCCATAGTCTGTTCCAGAACCTTAGGGGCTTTACTGCTAGCAATCCTTTCATAAAAAGAGAACTGGTTGCAGAGCTTTTATAGGGATCCCTCCAAAGATTTGGAACTCCTTACCTCCAGTGGTAAGGAAATCTCTTCCTTTACCGCCTTCCAAAAAGAGTTACAAATACTCCTAATGATCAAATTTAAGTCCTAAGACTTTATTCTATGCTGACATTGAGTCACATATACGATCCTCATATCACTGGCTACCTCTTGTGGATGGAAGGAGAGAACATGATATGTTTGTTTATTTCCACAATACTGACCTAAGGCTCAATAACTGTATATAATGTAATGTTCTGTTGCCCTCTGATATCATCATGTGTTGTCCACTGGTCACCTATGTTATCTTATACTATTTACCTCTTTTGTAAGTAACGATGAATATCAAATGCATGTATACTACCTCGTTTCGTATGTCTCTATAACTATATACTGTAATGCGCTCTGATACCCTTGTGGGTCACGTTCGCTCTATATAAAACCTTATAAATAAATAAATCTCACTTGCTTCTTTCTACACCTCTCTTGCTTCTTTCAGCAATTCACTTGCCTCTTTGTGCACTTCTCTTGCCTGTTTCTGCACCTCTCTCGCCTCTTTTTGCACCTCTGTTGACCCTTTCTGCACCTCACTTGCTCCTTTCTACACTTCTCTTGCCTCTTTCTGTGCCCCGTTGCTTCATTCTGCACTTTCCATGCTTTTTTCTGCACCTGTCTTGCTTCTTTCTGCACCCATGTTGTCTCTTTATGTACCTCTTTTACCTCTTTCTGCACTTTTCTTGCCTTTTTTGTACTTCTCTTCCCTCATTCTGCACGTCTGTTACCTCTCTATGCTAATCATTTGCTTCTTTCTGCAGTCCTATTGTCTCTTTCTGCACTGGCTGTCCCCTTTCTGCACCTTTCCTGCCTGTTTTTGCCCCTAATTTGCCTCTTTCTGCACTTTTCTTTCTTCTTTCTACACCTCTGTTGCTTCTTTCAGCAATTCTCTTGCCTCTTTGTGCCCCTACATTGCCTGTTTCTGCACTTCTCTTGCCTCTTTCTGCACCCCTGTTGCTTCATTCTGCACTTTCCATGCTTCTTTCTGCACCTGTCTTTCTTCTTTCTGCACCCCTTTTGTCTCTTTATGTACCTCTTTTGCCTCATTCTGCACTTTTGTTGCATTTTTCTGCACCTCTCTTCCCTCTTCCTGCACATCTAGTTCTCAGAGGTAAGTACCTTTGACCAAATAGGGACCCTTGCTTCTAAGTCAGGGAAAGGGAATTACACAACTTGATAACCCCTTATCTCAGAGGCAGTGTGTTAAGCAGTTGTGAACTCATACAGTAATACAGAGAAAACACTACGAATGGATGGATACTACACAGGTTTTATAAAAATGCGTATTCTTTATATGAACAAGACCATAAACGACAAAAATCCACAATACTGTAATCAATAATAAATCTTCAAGATGGTAGGAATAGTTCAAAAATAGGTTATTCACTTAAAAACAGTATTAAGCAACAGATAACCCCAACTGGAGTTATCACGACATCAAGGTCAAAGAAATCCCAAAGTACAGAGCCGTCCGCGAGGTGCACGGCTTCGGGCCTGGAGTCAAAACAGAGCCACAAAGAACAGTACCTTGGAAAAGCGGAAACAAAGACAGCAAATGGCGTCGGGGAGGTGCGGCATCACTGGCACGTTGCAGTGTCGGTTCCTTGCTTCGGGGGAGATGATGCATCGGGACCTGGATGCTTGCACAGGCAGGGGAGGTGTGGGTTGCTAACCGGAGAGGAGGTGACGTCACGATGGTGCCAAAACCATGGTTCCGTACGATGTGACGATGTCAATGGATTCTTGACCACCCACGTCGATGATCGGCTCCGCGATGATGCCAGCTTCGGAGTTGAAGCGGCACAGCAGCAGTCGTCGGGCCGGCGTCACAAATCGGAGCTGCGCTCACGGTTATGGCAGGATTACAATGTCCTTTGCTGGCGTAAATGTGGCACGGCAGCAGGCGTCGGGTCTACGTTGCAAGTCGGAGCAGCGCTCATGGCTTTGATGCAGAATACGGCGTCGCTCGCCGGCGACGCTGTTGCAATCTAACTTCTGTAGCAGCTAGAACAGCAAGTTCCAGATGCAGGCAAACAGAAGGGGTGAAGCCTGGTATCCCTGAGACTTCGGTAAGGAGGCAAGCTCAAATCAAGGAGTAATACTCTGCAAGATGATGAAAGGTCTTTAAAAGATCCTTCTCCTTTCCATGGCAATGAAGGGACTGCTGCAGGCCAACCCAGCAACTCAGCACACTGGCAGGGGGGCAGTCCAAACTCCTGCAGCTTCCTTGGTTCTTCTCCGTGGCAAAGGTTCATCTTGTTCCCAGAAAGGATCCTGAGGAAAACACAACCAGTGCTTCAAGCCCACCAGCAGCATTTGATTTACAAGCCCTGGGCATAAATGGTGCACTCTACTAGGGTCTGACAACTAAATCAAATCACCCAATCGTGGAGTCACTAATCAATACATCAATTTACCATAGGGAGCACTTGCACTGTGACACTGAATAGCAGTGGCCCAAAGCATCTAAAACCAGCAAACAGATCAAAAACAGAGAAGGCAATCAGAAAATATAAAAGGGAGACTCACGCCAATGTTACCAGGTCTAATACTTCTCTTGCCTGTTTCTGCACCTCCCTTGCCTCTGTTTTTGCAACTCTGTTGGCTCTTTCTGCACCTCACTTGCTCCTTTCTACACTTCCTTTGCCTCTTTCTGCACCCCTGTTGCTTCATTCTGCACGTTCCATGCTTCTTTGTGCACCTGTCTCGCTTCTTTCTGCGCCACTGTTGTCTCTTTATGTACCTCTTTTACCTCTTTCTGCATTTTTCTTGCCTTTTGGTGCACCTCGCTTCCCTCTTTCTGCACGTCTGTTGCCTCTTTCTGCAAATCATTTGCTTCTTTCTGTAGCCCTGTGTGAGAAGGTGGCCTGATATATGCTGTCCACTAGTTCTAGTGGGCACCTTTTATCAGTCCAAACAACCCCTTATGGTGAATGGCGAAAGACAGCCTTATGTGAAAGCTATCCTAGTGGTAGCTATGGAGAGCAGCCTTCAGGCTAAGTCTTGAAGGAATGTAAAGCAGCTTGTTTTACCAGTCTATAATCTCTTGAATGATTAAATGAAAAGACAACCACACTAGGTATATATTCAAAATATGTGTATTTAGGATAAAACACACCCCTAGTCTCTTTATAAGACTGGAGTTCAAAGTACTTAGTTTACAAGTGAGCAAGCATCATTAAAGCACAAATACACGTTTGGGCCCTAGGGGCGTACTAAACCATATACCAAAAAAGTGGTATAAGAAACACGACTGGAATATGCACTAGGCCTACTGCCTCTAGAATAGCTGGGACCCCAAGGAAGAACCCAAGGTCGTGACAGAGGGGATCCATGGGGACTGTATGCATTGTGAAAACACAACCGTGGGTTCCTTTTATTTTCTATGGGCAATGTCGCGGTTGGAATTTTAAAGATTAGGGACACTTCTAATCGAGTCAGGACCAAACCCTTTTGAACTTAAGAAGTTCTAGGGCTAGCACCCACGAGAACACCGGAGTACTCAAGTTACCTCACCCAGTGAAGCCGGGTGCATAGGTGTCCTTTGGTGTCGGGTTGCGTCGTCGATTCCAATGGAAGCCTGCAAAGAACTGCTGCTGCCAGGAAGTGGAGAAGAGATTCAAGCCTGAATCTGGGATGTAAGGAACCTCCTGAAATCAGAGGGGACAGAGTCTGGGTCACTTGACAGTGACCTAGGGCAGGTTGGACCAATGCCCACAGATGTCAGGTGCTTCTGGTGAGTTGATGGGTACCTTGACTCTTCAGCCACGAGGTCCAGGACATGTCGATGAAGTCCACGAGCCAGAATCAAGCTGTCCCATAAAGTCTGTTGAGTGCTGCAGTATCGGTGAGCAGAATGGACCCAACATGCCTTGGCAACGGCAAGTCACAGGAATTCAGAGAAAGGACTGAGGTGCAGACCAGCAAGGTCTGAGGGACTCACCCAGTGAGGGTAAGTCGGGGCACGTCTGGAGCAACCAGATCAGTCCAATCAGAAAATGAGTCACCTTCATGGGGACCTGCTAGCCAATGGGTTAGTGATCGTGAAGGAGCCTTGAGCGGTCGCACTGGAAGCTGGCCCACGGGTCACTCATGGAGTGGAAGCCAGCAATCTTCAGTGCAGGAGGTGCTCAAGGCTGGGGCGACTCAGACCCCAAATCGCAACTTTGAGGAGGACCAGGAAGATAGTGGCACTGCAAAAGTTCACGGTGTCCAGAGGTCACGGTTTCACCTCACCCACGATAGCCATGGGCCTCAGCTTTGCTGTGGTCTCAGGGTAGCCTTGGAAAAGTCTGGAAATTGACCTCTGGGAATGCAGAGACTTTGGCGTCCGGTGGGAGCTTCAGAATTGCAGACCAGTCAGTTGCTTCTTTGGTGCCTGCCAAGCAGGGGAGTCACTCCTTGACCTCAAGGGAGATCTCTTCAGTCTTCTAGTCAGGATAGAACGTCGAAGGTCCAGGATGTATGTCACAGAGTTTCATCCAGGGTAATCTAAAGTCCTAGGGACTGGATTCCTATACTTATAGTGAGTTTAGGGGATGGACTAACTCTAAGGCCCCACCTGTGGGTGGGCCAGGAAAGAGGGGTGGTTACACCCATTTCCTTTGTCCAGTTTCATGCCAGAGCAGGGGCAGGTAGCCCCTGCAACCGGTTTGAACTGGAGTATGCACAGGGACACCAAGTGTGCCCCCAGTGCAGGACTTCAAAGCAGCAGAGAAGGCTCCCGCCCAGCCCCAATACACATCAGCCTGTCTGGGGAGGTGGGGACACCTCCCCTCGACAGGAAACCTATTGTCCAGGCCTCCCCTGCTGGAGTTTCGGTCAGCAGCAGGAGGCCAGACCCGTGTCTGTGGCAGAGGCATCCATTTTGTGATGCCAGGGCTCAGGAAAGTCCTACCGGGTTTAGCCAGTGTGAACATGTCTCTCCCTCTAGAAGGGTGGATTGCTACCCCCACCACCAGAACTGGCAGGGGGTAGTATTCCAAAGTGTTTGACACCAAACACAACATGTTTTGATGCAGCCATCCCAAAGTTAGCATTTACTGTGAGGCTATAATGCACTTAAGAGTATTGTGGAAATATGGATTTTTATGATCAGTTATGTCCCCTATCTTGGACCCCAACGGTTTCATGTATAATCACAAGTACATGTATGTTCCCTCCAGTTCCAGTTATGAAGACGCAAACACATGTGCGTCCACCGTCAACATGTCCTCTTTCAGATCCGCCATGAATGGGCCGGATATTCTATTCCTAAGTATGAAAGGCCACCGGCTTTATATGGTTCATTATCCCATTTTACAGTCCAGGCGAGTAGGCCCGATTCTGCCATTAAGCCTTTTCCTGCCTTCTGCCTCTGAAAGCTCCAGTCTGAGCTCGCATCTGTATCCATGAACTTTGTCCTACTCCCTGCGCGGCTAACGGTGCCTGACTCGACCTGTCTGCTTGCCAAAAACTGTATTTCACCTTCGAGATTATCTGCTCCGCTCCCCATCCAATGCATTCCTGTCTAGTAGTTTAAGTAAACATTCTTCCAGCTACCGAGCAAAAGGCCCGGCTTCTCTGTCTTTATGCAAGTAATTCATAGCCCTGTTACTATGGAAGATTTCTGCCCTTGCATCTCATGTAGACACTTAGACGCTTGTACACGCACTCACAGTCAGTATAGAATAGATTTTGTTCGAAAGACCTTTCCTTTTGGATAACATAGTTCTTTAAACATAGGATGTTAGATATGATTTGGGATTAGGTTGACTTGACCCCCCAGACTTCTGTCTCCACATGTAGAGCTAAATGTCAAGTCCCCTTCACCCCCTAGTTGCACGTCAATCACACGTCATGCTGCTGCGCGCGCATCTCTGCCAAGTATTTCTGCTGACATTGCGAAATTCTTTCATGGAACCACCCATTTATGACATCATACCTGATGACGTTCTTTAGTTACGCCTAGTTACACCCATTTTAGTTACGCATGTATGTTTTTATCCTTGTTATCAACTGTTACGCCTCCTGCATCTGTTTTCACTATAATGCCTCTGTATAAAAATGATTACCTGTCAATAAAGTTGGTCCTTCACTTCCTGAACCATCGTGGTGATGGAATATGGAGTCCATCAATTCGAATTGATTTTGGAATAAAGCCCGTTCCGAACCTCTAATACCACGGATTCTGCCTCTTATTTTACTGATATATATGGCGCCCGAACAGGGACACTTTCTCATCTCACGCGCCAGCGGTGCGTTGCAGGCCCGGTCTCCTGTCACAGCTGGACGGACAACAACGCGTACCCACAGGATTTCCTGTATCTCCCTCCTGCCGAGCGGGGGTAACTGAGGCTGCGATCAACACCCAGACGAGGCGGTGAGAAGTGCGAAGTATCCCGACCAGAGCCTAGCTGAGAGAGCAAGATCCGAGGTATACAGAGGCCCACCAGTTTCCGAAGTTCCGAAGTTTCGAGTCGAGTCCAGTCCGGTTCAAGTCCAGTTCAGTTCAGTTCCGAGGCCTTCCGTTCCGAGCTACCCGGTGAGTACCATTGTCGGGGAGGCGTTCTGACGTGCACATAGGTTGTGCCGGTCAAGACGGGTTTGGGTACACAAATCCGGTCTGCACTGTTTCAGCAGTGTATCTGTACTGTTTAGCAGTATATCAAGTATGTCTTGTATATAATTCAGAATTACCTAGTTAGTGCCGAGTATTATGCTTAGTGACTAGTTCCCTAAATGGCCATCATTGTTGTTCATTAAATGTTAAATGTTAAATGTTTTAAATACGTTCTGCATATTGTGGTGTGAATGACTGTTCATTATTGTGTTTTGTTGTATTAAACGTGTTCAAAAATTAGGTATCAGATCAGTTCTCAATATGCCGCTCTTTTCGAAATTAAGACAGATCAAAACTAGAAAAGGGGTACTCGAAGAAGCTGTTCCCATTCCTCCTAGGGACACTCCAGGGTACTTCATGTATCATAAACATGGCCTAGACGCCATATTATTTCTTGATTTGTGGGTAGACTACACCAAGGAATTACCAGAAAGTCAGAGGTGGCCCGCAGCTGGGACCTGGGATGCAGATTGCATCATGAAAGTAGAGGAAGAATTATGGAAAAAGAAAGCTAGACAGTCACAGAAAGATGCCATTGAATTATGGCGTAAAGAATCATATAGACGTACAGAAAAAGCGCTCAGACAGGAAGAGAAAAGTAAGGAGAATTCAAATAAAGTCCGAGAAAATCTATTAATTGAAGAAGGTACTCGAGTAAAATCAGAACAAGTAGACAGACAAAGAAATGCCCTTATGAATGGTATGTATCCTCTTCTGGCCGAAGGGTCACCTAAGGCTACTCTGGAGATACCAAAAGACTTGCCACCCCCATTGTTTCCGATAAAAGCACATCCCAAAGGGCATCACAGAACCGCAGAAGATGTTTTTCTTTCCTCTTATTTAGACGACGCAGCTCCCGAGTATGCTAATACTGCGCCACATAGACCGCCTGCCGAGGGGGTTCAACGCCAAGACCCTCCTCCGTCTGTCCCTCCGCAACAACAAACTCCGACACAAGTTCCGGCAAGCACGTCTGTTTCTACAGCTGTATCCACACCTATGGTTGCTATATCACGTTCAACGAATCCTTTCACATCCAGCACCCCAGGTGGTGCTACAGGAGGTACATCAAACATTTTTTCCACGCCACCCAGAGTAAATAAACTTTCCTTTCAAGAATTAGCCCACCAACGTACGACCAAACTAGTAACTCCCGACATGCTTAAGGAACTTCTAATAGATTGTAGATATGACCCTGTGCCCGGCAAAGAGGACGAAATGCTGCTGGCATCATTACGTATCCGACGAGCTGCAATATATTTAGGGAGGCTACCAGGAATGACTACACATTTAGAAAATATATATCACTTTGTCCAGTCAGGGCGAGATTCTGAAAGTATTAATCGAGCCATGGAGTACCAGAAAGTGGAGATACAGGGGGAACTGTTACGTTTCCTCATAAATTGTGTGATCAGAAATCAAGACCGACCAGGGGTAAATCCGGAAGAAATGCAAATTCTTACCACATGGAGTCGGAATATATCAGAGGGGAGACATGATAAACGATTAAGTATAGTAGCTATGTGCCGAAAGATCCGCAAAGAAGTAGAACGAATACACGAAGAGAGATGAGCAGTAGACCAGCCTGAACAAACCGAGGAGGAGGAAGAATTAGAACTGCCCACAGGACAGTTAGAAACCATGGCCTATGTAGGTAGAGGAAGATCTTGTAATAATACTAGATGCTTTACTGATCCGATACGTCCGATACGTCCAGATAATAGCAGAAATTTCCAAACCCCTATAATAAATATAAGGTCCCCCGAACATTCGTTCCAAGCCGCTGACAAATTACTCCGAGAACGAAGGGGTTATCATATACTCGATTCTATGGACGAACAAGAATTAGCCAGGTCAGCCGTTCACTGGGTGGATAGTCCTGGAAAATATAGTGATGATACACTAGCGCACACGTTTTTGAACCTCACCCCAGATGAACAGCGTTTAGCTGGTATCTATATGATTCAGCAACTCCTTATATTATATAAAAGCCAACACTCCGATCCTGGTCCCTTACCTGATATATTGACTGAATTACTAACGAATAAATGGAGAGGTTCAGGTACTGAGTTAATTAGAGAAATACTAGAATCCAGAAAGCAGTACATTCTTTTTGTATGCTCCGAACATGTCTCACTGCCCATCAAGGAAAGAACGACGTATTACATGGATAGACAGAATCCCTTACGCGAAGTGCACCCGATAAAAGGTGATGACAATCAGTTTAAACGTGTGTTTGTATACACACCCATATCTAAAATAGAATTATTAGAAATGAAGAAAGTGGTACCAAGTCATGACAAAGACCCAGCGGGTTTCCACCGTGAAATTAAAGACATGTTGCTCATGGGAGAGTATACCTATCCCGACATTATGACAATATTGAAGGTATTAATGCCTGCGGGCATTTACGAAAAACTCAAGGAAAAGGATTGGGAGGTGGGAGACCAAAAGATAGATTGGACAGCATTAGAAAACGAAGAAAAAGCTCGAGGTCCAGGTTCAGGGCTTGGGGAAAAGACCAAAACACTACCAGGTCTACTAGTACAGGTACTGCCATGTTTATTAACTACGAAAAAGGAAGACTGGGGTGCAATCTCAGCCTGTAAACAAAAGCACGATGAGGACACTAGTGATTTCTATGCCCGATTCGAAAAATGTTTTGGTATAAATAGTGGAATAAAAGCAAGTAGCGAATCGTATCCACATCTGTTTGTGACAAAATTAGTTGAAAATTCCTTGCCCCAAGTTAAGAATAGAGTATTGAAATTCGAGAGTACGTGGCAAGGTAACACTCCGTCACAAATGTTACAAATGCTACAGTACCATCACAATAGAATTAGAGAGGAACAAGAACATGAACAAAGACGCATGAAAGACACGAAAATGAAAATGCTAGTTTCCCAGACAGTTCCAGCTGACGGTCATAAAAAGGGTATGACACAGTCCAGTGTCTCAGCAGGCCCTGTAAAAGGGACATGCAACTATTGTAAACAGCCAGGTCATTATGTACACGATTGTCCAGTTTTAAAACATAATATCGCCATAGGTAATACAAAAGAAAGACCACGGCCACTTAGACAGGATCAGAACCAACAAGGAGCCCCGCAGCATGCACAGTCCATGCCAGCTCCGCAACAGTCTATGCCTGCTCCACCACCGCAGCCTATTGCTGCCACACAAACAACGACACAACAGATGTACCAGACCGCACAGTATGACTATCCTGATTATCAACGATACTCATGAAACAGCCTAGAGAGGGAAGTTGGCTTACCCCTTATCGAGGTCCCTGTAGATCAAGAAGGACCTTATGTACACAGTGAACTATTAGGCCAAGATAGAAAATTTTTACAGGGGCAAGCCGAACAACCATAAAACGTAGTGAAGTTCCAGGGGCACCCCTCTCAGGCTCACAGAATATTTCCCTTGGCTTTTCAGGAAAACCTATCATTAACGAAGTATCACAGCCTCTTCCACTTACGATTGGTCCCTTGACACGAACTACAGATTTATTGCTTACTAAATCATGTCCAGAAAACTTGTTAGGTATAAAAACATTGAAAGCTCTAGGAGCTATAATATGTTGTTCTCCGGAAGGAGTAAGATTGTTTTTACGTGATTTCAAAGGGCACTATGTGTCCCGAGACATGGATCACCGACTGCAGATTTTACCCACACATTTATGGGCACAAGGCCCTACAGATGTTGGTTGCATGAACATTACACCATATCGAGTCACACTAAAGACAGGAGTGGTACTACCACGAATGCGACAATACAAGTTACCCCCAGATGCTGTAGTGGCTTTACTGCAAATCATTGACGAGCTTATTACCCAAGGAGTGGTTGTGGAAACCGACTCCAATGTATGTAATTCACCGATAATTCCGATTCTTAAACGAACTGATCCAAAAGCCCCGCCAGTATATCGATTGGTTATTGATCTGCGCGAATTAAATAAATGTATTGTACCACAATACCCCGTAGTCCCAGACATTTCTTCATTACTGACAGCCATTGATTCCGAAGCAACATTCTTTACTGTAATTGATCTCAAGAATGCCTTTTTCAGCGTCCCAATAGATCCAGAAAGCCAATACTTGTTCGGATTTAGTTTAAATGGAAGAAGCTTTAAATTCACACGCGCACCTCAAGGATTCACAGAAAGCCCCAGCATCTATAGCCAAGCACTGAAACGAGAACTTGACAGTATCCACATGCCAGTCAACACTGCCCTGCTTCAATATGTTGATGATCTGCTGATCACCGCTAGAAGCGAACCTGAATGTGAAAAAGCTTCACTGACGGTTTTACAATTTTTGGCCGAGAAGGGGCACAAGGTGTCCCCTTCTAAGCTGCAATTCTGTGTCCAGCGAGTTGTTTACCTTGGGCACTCGCTGACCAAGGAGGGAAGGCAGCTTACACCAGATCGCATCCAGTTAATTGCTAACATGCCAATACCCAAGACACAAAAGGAGGTACGGGCTTTCATAGGCCTCACTTCATATTGTAGGCAGTGGATCCCTCAGTATGCATTTCTAGCAAAACCACTCATTCAGTTGACAACACAGGAGGCAGCCACATCGACTGTCCTCCCTTGGACTCAAGAACATACACATGCCTTTGAAAGCTTAAAGAAAGCTTTATGCCAAGCACCTGTTTTAGCAACACCATGTTACAGTAAACAGTTTACACTATTTGTTACAGAACGCGAAGGTACTGCCTTGTCAGTACTCACACAGGAACAAGCAGGATCACACAAACCATGTGCTTATTTTTCTAGTACATTAGATCCCGTAGCTCAGGCTCTGCCTGCGTGCCTGAAATCAGTGGCAGCGACAGCTTTAGCAATCCGACAAAGCGATGCCATAGTGTTAGGACACCAATTGACAGTACAAGTACCACATGCAGTAGAGGTTCTTTTGAACCGCACACAAACACAACACTTGACTATAGCAAGACTCACCGGTTACGAATTAACATTGTTTCAGCCACACATAGAAATCAGACGTTGTAGTACATTGAATCCTGCCACACTGTTACCAGTAAACGGAACAGACCCACTAGCACATGATTGTATTGAAGTTATCACTATTACGACGAAATTCAGACAAGACTTGACAGACGTCCCATTGTCAGATCCAGACTTGACGTTGTATGTAGATGGTTCATGTATGAGAACAAGTACAGGAGAGTTAGTGGCCGCGTATGCAGTCACAACAGACACTGAAGTAATTGAAACAAATTGAATAAATACCTTGTCAGCTCAAGCAGCAGAGCTCATCGCTCTGACACAAGCCTGTATTCAAGCCACAAATATAAAAGTCAACATATACACTGATTCACGTTATGCATTCGGAGTTGTACATGACTTCGGCGTGCTGTGGCGAGAGAGAGGTTATTTAACTTCTCACGGTGCCCACATTCAGCATGGACCCCTCATTCATGCCTTATTAGATGCAATACATCTACCCACTGCAATATCAATTATGAAATGTAAAGCTCATACGAAAGTTACTGATATCATTTCCCAAGGCAATGATCTAGCTGACAGAACAGCTAAACAGACTGCTCAAACTCACACATCCGACATGACAAAGACAATAGTCCCGACACCAACACATTGCATGACGGTTAAGGATCCCGCTCTTGACGTAATTGACATACAGACACATGCTACACCAGATGAAATAAAGAAATGGACTGAATTAGGAGGGATCCAAACGGATCAAGGATGGATGACGAAGGAAAAATCTGTATGGTTCCTTCCTGATTCTATGGTCCAAGTTATCATTAATACAATACATAGTCCAGCGCACCTAGGAGAAAAAGCTATGCTAGACAGCATTCAACACATTTGGTTCAACAAACATTTACGAGCAGCAGCTAAACAAAAAGTTCGTACCTGTATGATCTGTTGTCAGTTTAACCCAGGTAAAAGCATTCCCGTAGAACAGGGTGGATTTCAGCCTCCTGATCACCCTTTTGAAGTCCTCCAGATGGATTATATCCAGATGGAACGATGTCGAGGATTCAAATATGTTCTTGTAGTTGTCTGTGCTCTTTCCCGTTGGACAGAAGCATACCCGGTTTCAGATTACACTGCCCCGACTACTGCCAAACAGTTGGTTCGAGAATTCTTCCCACGGTACGGTTTACCACGTGTTGTCTACTCAGATAACGGCCAGCCGTTCTCATCCGAACTAATGAAACACGTTTCACTTTTGTTAGGCTATCAGTGGAAATTTCACTGTGTCCGACACCCCGAGGCAGCAGGTCTCGTGGAACGACATAATCAAACTCTGAAAATTAGATTGTCCAAAGTATGTAGAGAGAAAGGTGTTGACTGGGTAGTAGCCTTACCAGTTGCACTCTTTTACATGAGAATGGTAGCGCACTCTCGAACAGGGCTATCCCCTTATGAGGTGATCTTTGGCAGACCACCAAATATGTGGGGGACGCCTATACCACGCAAAATAACTGATGTTGACTGTAATATGCTGACAGATTACTTGGCTTCCTTGATGTCTGCACTACAATCTTGTCGTTCACAGGTAGCTGCAGCCTTTCCCGACAACACCGAGGTGAAACCCCATGACGTAGTTCCCGGGGACCTGGTGTTAGTGAGGAACTTTGACCGGAAGTCTCAGCTGGATCCTAGGTGGAAATCGCCTCAACTCGTACTGTTAACCACGAGGACAGCCGTGAAGATCGAAGGTCGCAAAGGCTGGATACATTCAAGTCATATCAAGAAATTTCATGGACTTCCGTCTGATGTAAACGACACACCTCGCGTGTCTTCACCGATTGACTCAAAGCTTCCTTTGGTTGAACAGAGTAATAAGGAACTATATAAACTAAAACTACGGTCTAACAAGTCAGACAATTTGATTGTTTAAGTCCTCTCCAAGGTGAATCAGTCGAATTTGTCTCTGACATGTATCCCTTAGACCTGAATAGAAAAAGAAACCGAAAGATGCAATTGAAACAACATGCGTACTGTAAATCACTGCGTAGTCATTGCACAGTGACGTTATTAATTTTGTTTTTCTTAAGTCTTTTAATAATAGCTGCAAGTATATTGTTGCACATATATTATCCTATTTCTAAACATGTTTACAATGTTACTGCTGAACATTCTTTTAGTGAATTACCTCCGCATGAGTTGTCCTATAGATTTGCGCTGCGCAATAACACTTTTATTAGTATGTTACATCATTCCCATCAGGCTAGCAATGCTACAAATTGTTGGATATGTGGCCGACTCCCTCCCTATCAGAACTATAAGGGAATTCTGCCTCTCTTTCCATATCCGTTCACACACAATGGCTCCTGTGGAGCATGGTTTAGTTTAATTAATTCCTTAGATTCAAACTCAGTAACTTATCAAGACGATTGGGTATGGGGAAACCTGAACCTAGTTCTACTTAAAGTCTGCTACCCTAACAAGGAGGGACTTCCCAGAAGAACAGGAACTGATCTAGAAAATGAAGTATATGGATTAGGGAATTTCACGCTTAATCTCATGATCCTGAATGTTGAATCCGAAGCTGCACCAATTTTGCCCGCTATGTCAGTATTTCCAGTTAAAGGTGAATTATGTGTAAGAAAGAATGGTTCCATACATATGGGCCTTAGTAGATGCACCACTATAATAGAATTCAGTGATCAAGGCAAGTCTACATTTAGAGCTTCTCGCCATTCCTACTTCATATGTGGTCAGACTGCATATATACGTTTGCCTCTAGATTGGGATGGTACCTGCTACATCGGATTCCTTTTGCCACCCGTTTTTCTAGCTCCTCCTGATTATCACAGAAATACTCATTTAGTACACAATAGAGAACGGAGAGATCTCCCAATAGTCGATTACGCTGAGACAGCATGGGAAAAATACACAGATTTCAATAAAGGTCTCTTTCCCTATATAGGTACAGTTACCAATAGTAAACTGATACGTAGATTAACCAGAACCCTTGAAGCAGTAGTGAACGAAACTATTTCCGCCTTAGGCAATTTAACAGAAGAGCAGTCTGCTATGCGGATTGTTGTGCTTCAAAATCGTCTTGTCCTTGACGTCATCCTGGCCGATAGGGGTGGAGCTTGTAGGGTCATCGGATCAAGTTGTTGCATTTTCATACCAGAAAATTCGCCATCTGTATATAAAGCCATAACTCGCCTTCATAAGATTGTAAGCCAGATACACCAGAATCCAGGCACCTGGACTTGGTCCGGTTGGTTTTGGAGTGTATTGTCAACCTTTGGATGGAGTGTCCTATCCTTCCTAGGTATTGGCTTTCTCATACTATTCAGTTGCTGCTTATGCCTACAATGTGGACCAGCGATTTGTGGTCTGTGTGCCACATCGTGTATTCCACCACCAAGATTTCATTCATCCCAGAAGAAAAAAGAAGAACAAATGATGCTATATGAACAGATCAACGGATTGATGAAGATTGATATCTCTTAAGGGCAAGTAGGGGACAAGGAGGGAATGTGGAAATATGGATTTTTATGATCAGTTATGTCCCCTATCTTGGACCCCAACGGTTTCATGTATAATCACAAGTACATGTATGTTCCCTCCAGTTCCAGTTATGAAGACGCAAACACATGTGCGTCCACCGTCAACATGTCCTCTTTCAGATCCGCCATGAATGGGCCGGATATTCTATTCCTAAGTATGAAAGGCCACCGGCTTTATATGGTTCATTATCCCATTTTACAGTCCAGGCGAGTAGGCCCGATTCTGCCATTAAGCCTTTTCCTGCCTTCTGCCTCTGAAAGCTCCAGTCTGAGCTCGCATCTGTATCCATGAACTTTGTCCTACTCCCTGCGCGGCTAACGGTGCCTGACTCGACCTGTCTGCTGGCCAAAAACTGTATTTCACCTTCGAGATTATCTGCTCCGCTCCCCATCCAATGCATTCCTGTCTAGTAGTTTAAGTAAACATTCTTCCAGCTACCGAGCAAAAGGCCCGGCTTCTCTGTCTTTATGCAAGTAATTCATAGCCCTGTTACTATGGAAGATTTCTGCCCTTGCATCTCATGTAGACACTTAGACGCTTGTACACGCACTCACAGTCAGTATAGAATAGATTTTGTTCGAAAGACCTTTCCTTTTGGATAACATAGTTCTTTAAACATAGGATGTTAGATATGATTTGGGATTAGGTTGACTTGACCCCCCCAGACTTCTGTCTCCACATGTAGAGCTAAATGTCAAGTCCCCTTCACCCCCTAGTTGCACGTCAATCACACGTCATGCTGCTGCGCGCGCATCTCTGCCAAGTATTTCTGCTGACATTGCGAAATTCTTTCATGGAACCACCCATTTATGACATCATACCTGATGACGTTCTTTAGTTACGCCTAGTTACACCCATTTTAGTTACGCATGTATGTTTTTATCCTTGTTATCAACTGTTACGCCTCCTGCATCTGTTTTCACTATAATGCCTCTGTATAAAAATGATTACCTGTCAATAAAGTTGGTCCTTCACTTCCTGAACCTTCGTGGTGATGGAATATGGAGTCCATCAATTCGAATTGATTTTGGAATAAAGCCCGTTCCGAACCTCTAATACCACGGATTCTGCCTCTTATTTTACTGAGCTATTATTATAGATTTTCCGCATCAAATTAAGTACCGGTAATTAAATTATTTACCACAGTATATGGTATTGCTGTATCACAGAACAGCCATAAAGAAGTATTTCCGAAAGCTGCAGAGGGGCTCAGCTCATGCTTGGGCATCCTCTTACATAAAACCAAGCACTCTGCCTTCAGGATTGTCAAGGCCTGCCATAGGAGGGGCTTATAGGTTTATATGTGTCTGTATATAGGTGTGGATATAGGTAGCCTATCCCACTGTAAGGGGTGCAAGCACACCATTACCCAGGCTGCAGTAGCAGACCTGCGGTGTCATTTTGGAGTGCTTCCCAGGGGTGGCATAATATATGCTGTATGCAGCCCCTGGTAAGCCTCTGAGGTACCTATGCCCTAGGTACATATTATACCATATACTAGGGGCTTATAAGGCACTCCAGAATCCTATTAGATATGTACCTAACATACATGCAAACTATTTTACAGAGAAAGCAGATAGATTGGGGCCCTGAATAGCAGGATCCCAGTCCAACTAAGTCATAAACCAGCAAAACACCAGGAAAAAAAAAAAGTGGGGGCAACCATATAGTCAGATTCCACCTTCCTACACCCTGTTTTCTCTTTCTGCATCCGCCTTCCCTCTTTCTGTACCTTTCCTGCCTGTTTTTGCTCCTCGCTTGCCTCTTTCTGCAATTTTCTTTCTTCTTTCTACACCTCTGTTGCTTCTTTCAGTAATTCTCTTACCTCATGTGCCCCTCCCTGCCTGTTTCTGCACTTCTCTGCCTCTTTGTGCACCCCTGTTGCTCCATTCTTCACTTTCCATGCTTCTTTAGGCACCTGTATTGCTTCTTTCTGCACCCCTGTTGTCTCTTTAAGTACCTCGTTTGCCTCTTTCCGCACTTTTCTTGCCTTTTTCTGCACCACTCTCCCTCTTTCTGCACCTCAATTTCTCCTTTCTACACTTCTCTTGCCCTGTCTGCACCCCTGTTGCTTCATTCTGCATTTTCCATGCTTTTTTATGCACCTGTCTTGCTTCTTTATGCACCCCTGTAGTCTCTTTATGTACCTCTTCTGTCTCTTTCTGCACATTTCTTGTTTTTTCCTGGACTATTCGTCCCTTTTTCTGCACGTCTATTGCCTCTTTCTGCAACTCATTTACTTCTTTATGCACCCCTGTTGCCTCTTCCCCCCTTCTTCACTCTTTATGTACCTTTCCTGCCTGTTTTTGCATTTCACTTGCATCTTTCTGCACTTTTCTTGCTTCTTTCTACACCTCTTTTGCTTCTTCCAGCAATTCTCTTGCCTCTTTGTGCACTTCTCTTGCCTCTGCACCTGTCTTGCCTTTTTCTACACCTCTATTGGCTCTTTCTGTACCTCACTTGCTCCTTTCTACACTTCTCTTACCTCTTTCTGCACTCATGTTGCTTCATTCTGCACTTTCCTTGCTTCTGTCTGCACCTGTCTTGCTTCTTTATGCACCCCTGTTGTCTCTTTATGTACCTCTTTTGCCTCTTTTTGTACTTTTTTGCCTTTTTTAGCACCTCTTTTCCCTCATTCTACACACCTGTTGCCTCTTTCTGAAAATCATTTGCTTCTTTCTGCAGCCCTGCTGTCTCTTTCTGTACTCGCCTTCCCTCTGTCTGTACCTATCCTGCCTGCTTTGCCCCTCACTAGCCTCTTTCTGCAATTTTCTTTCTTCTTTCTACACTTCTGTTGCTTCTTTCAGCAAATCTCTTACCTCTTTGTGCCCCTCCTGCATGTTTCTGCTCTTCTCTTGCCTCTTTGTGCACCCCTGTTGCTTCTTTCTGCACTTTCCATGCTTCTTTCGGCACCTGTCTTGCTTCCTTCTGCAACCCTGTTGTCTCTTTATGTACCTCTTTTGCCTCTTTCTGCACTTTTCTTGACTTTTTTTGCACCTCTCTTCCCTCTTTCTGCACATCTATTGCCTCTTTCTGCACCCCTTTTGTCATTTTCTGCACTCGTCTTCCCTCTTTCTGTACCTTTCCTGCCTGTTCTTTCACCTCTCTTCCCTTTTTCTGCACGTCTGTTGCCTCTTTCTGTAAATCATCAGGTTCTCTCTGCAGCCCTGTTGCTTCTTTATGCACTCTCCTTCCCTCTTTCTGTACCTTTCATGCCTGTTTTGCCCCTCAATTGCCTCTTTCTGCACTTTTCTTTCATCTTTATCACCTCTGTTGCTTCATTCAGCAATTTTCTTACCTCTTTCTGCCCCTCCCTTGCATTTTTCTGCACCTCTCTTCCCTCTTTATGCACATCTATTGCCTCTTTCTGCTCCTCATTGTCTTCTTTATGTACCCCTGTTGTCTCTTTCTGCACTCTCTTTCCCTCTTTCTGTACCTTTCCTGCCTGTTTTTGCCCCTCTATTGCCTCTTTCTGCACATTTCTTGCTTCTTTCTGTACCTCCGTTGCTTCTTTCAGCAATTATATTGCCTCTTTGTGCACTTCTCGTGCGTGTTTCTGTACCTTTCTTGCCTCTTTTTTCACCTCTGTTGGCTTTTTCTGCAACTTACTTGCTTCTTTCTACACTTCTCTTCCCTCTCTCTGCACCCATGTTGCTTCATTCTGTACTTTCCATGCTTCTTTCTACACCTGTCTTGCTTCTTTCTGCAACCCTTTTGTCTCTTTATGTACCTTTTTTGCCTCTTTCTGCACTTTTTTTGCCTTTTTCTGCACCTCTTTTCCCTCATTATGCACGTCTGTTGCCTCTTTCTGCTAATCATTTCCTTCTTTCTGCAGCCCTGCTGTCTCTTTCTGTACTCGCCTTCCCTCTGTCTGTATTTTCCATGCTTTTTTCTGCACCTGTCTTGCTTCTTTCTGCAGCCCTGTGGTCTCTGTATATACCTCTTCTGCCTCTTTCTGCACTTTTCTTGTTTTTTTCTGGACTTTTCTTCCCTTTTTCTACACGTCTATTGCCTCTTTCTGCACCTCATTTGTTTCTTTATGTACCCCTGTTGTCTCTTTCTGCACTCTCTTTCCCTCTTTCTATAACTTTCCTACCTGTTTTTGCATTTCACTTGCATCTTTCTGCACTTTTCTTGCTTCTTTCTACACCTCTTTTGCTTCTTTCAGCAATTCTCTTGCCTCTTTGTGCAGTTCTCTTGCCTCTTTCTGCACCTCTCTTGCCTCTTTTTTACACCGCTGTTGGCTCTTTCTGCACCTCACTTGCTCCTTTCTACACTTCTCTTTCCTCTTTCTGCACCCATGTTGCTTCATTCTGCACTTTCCATGCTTCTTTCTGCACCTGTCTAGCTTCTTTCTGCACCCCTGTCTCTCTTTATTTACCTCTTTTGCCTCTTTTTGCACTTTTTTTGCCTTTTTCTGCACCTCTTTTCCCTCATTATGCACGTCTGTTGCCTCTTTTTGCAAATCATTTGCTTCTTTCTGCAGCCCTGCTGTCTACTTCTGTACTCGCCTTCCCTCTGTCTATACCTTTTCTGCCTGTTTTGCCCCTCACTTGCCTCTTTTTGCAGTTTTCTTTCTTCTTTCTAAACCTCTCTTGCTTCTTTCAGCAATTCTCTTGCCTCTTTGTGCCCCTCCCTTGCATTTTTCTGCACCCTCTTCCCTCTTTCTACATGTCTATTGCCTCTTTATGCACCTCATTGGCTTCTTTATGCACCCTTGTTGTCTCTTTCTGCACACTTCTTCCCTCTTTCTGTACATTTCCTGACTATTTGTGCAATTATCTTCCCTGTTTCTGCACCTCTCTTGCCTCTTTTTGTACCTCTGTTGGTTCTTTCTGTACCTCACTTGCTCTTTTCTACACTTCTCTTGCCTCTTTCTGCACCCCTGTTGCTTTATTTTGCACTTTCCATGCTTCTTTCAGCACCTGTCTTGTTCTTTCTGCACACCTGTTGTCTCTTTATGTACCTCTTTTGCCTCTTTCTGCACTTTTCGTGCCTTTTTCTGCACCTATATCACTATATATATACACACATATAAACCTATAAGTCACTCCTATGGCAGGCCTTATCAATCCTGAAGACAGAGTGCTTGGTTCTTATGTGAGAGGGTGCCCTTGCATGAGCAGAGCCCCTCTGGAGTATTCAGAGACCATACTCTGATGCTGTTTGTATTGCTGCCTGACCATATTCTCTTAAGTGCATTATAACCAAACGGTAAATGCTAACTTTGGACTGGCTACATCGAAACTTGTTGTGTTTGGTGCCAAACACCTTGGAATCATACCCCCACGCTAGTAACTGGTGTGGGATTATGATCCCACCCTTCTAGAGGAAGAGACATGACAGCACTGGTATACCCGGTAGAAACTTAATAGAACCCTGGCATCACAAAATGGATGCTGCAGCCACAGACAAGGGTCTGACCTCCTGCTGCTGACCGAAACTCCATCAGGGGAGGCCTGGACAATAGGTTTCCTGTCACAGGGAGGTGTAACCACCTCCCAGATAGGCTTATGTGTATTGGGGCTCAGTTGAAGCCCTCTCTGAGTGCTTAGAAGTCCTGAACTGGGGCACAATTGGTGTCCCTGTGCATAGTCCAGCTCAAACTAGTTCAGGGACTTCTAGCCCCTGCTCTGGCATGAAACTGGACAAAGGAAATGGGTGTAGCCACCCCTCTTTCCAAACCCTCCCATAGGTGGGTCCCCAGAGTATATCCAACCCCCTACCTTAGTATAAGTATGGGACCCTGTCCTTAGGACTTTAGATTACTCTGGATGAAACTCTTAAGCTGAATCCTGGACCTTTGATGCTCTGCTCAAGACGAGAGGACTGAAGAAATCACCCATGGGGTTAAGGAGTGACTCTCCTGCTTGGCAGGCACCAGCAAAGCAATTTGCCGGTCTGCGTCATCGAAGCTCCTGAAGGATTTGCAGCACAGGAAGAGGATATCTAGACATGACAGAGGCTGACCTAACGTGGAACCAGAACTCCTGGTCTCTGTGTATTTCTGCAAGTGCATTGACTTCTCGACATCTCTGGAAGTTGTGCTTGAGTTATAGCCCCCACCTCGAGCACTTAATCCACTGAAGATTGTCAGCCTGGTCATTCCGAGTGACCCGTGGGCTGCCATTTTGTGTTTTGTCTTGAGGTCCCTTCGTGATCCCTTGTCCATTGACTGGTGGGTCCTTGAGGGGGTAACTTTGTACTTCCTTGGGCTTTTCTGGTTGCTCCAGATGTGCCCTGACTCCCAACCAAGTGGTGAGTCCCACAGACCTTGCTGGTCTGCACCGAAGCATCTTTCTCGTTTCTGTGAGGGTTGCTGTTGCCAAGGCTTGTTGTGTCCAATCCAGGCACTGATGCTGCAGCACTCCACACCCTTCATGGGACAGCTAGAATCCAGCTCCTGGTCATCCTTGACACCTCCTGGTCCTCGTGGCTGAAGAGTCAAGCTTCACCTCCTTCACCTGAAATCACCCGGCATCGGTGGGCATCTGCTCATCGCCTTCCTGGACACTGTCAAGTGACCCAGACTCTGTCCCCTCTGCTTTCACATTCTTCTCATCTTCAATCCAGGCTTGGATCTCTTCGGACACTTCACATCTTCACGGCAGCAGCGTTTTTTCGCCAGCTCCCATTGAAATCGACAATGCCCCCGACACCAAAAGACACCAATGCACATGGCTTCCCTGAGGTAACACGAGTACTCCAGTGCTCCCATGGGTGCTAGCCCTAGAACTTCCCAAGTTCAAAAGGGTTTGGTCCTGATTCATTTCTAAGTGTTCCTAATCTTTAAAAATCTAACCGCAACTTTTCCCATAGAAGGTAAAGGGAGCTCACGGCTGTGTTTACACACTGCACACGGCCCCCGTGGATCCCCTTGGGTGGTTCCTTGGGGTCCCAGTGATTCTACAGGCTCTAGGCCTTGTGTCTAGTTAAGTTGTGGTTCTTATACCACTATTTTAGTATATGGTCTGGCCCGCCTTTAGGGCCTGACGTGTATTTGTGCTATTTTACTGTGATTATTGAAGTGTAACTTATGGGTTTTGACCTCTAGTCTCATAAAGAGACTAGGAGGGTGTGTTTAGTAATACATACATATATTTTATATATATACCTGGTGTGGATATCTTTCATTTAGTGACTCAAGAGATTATAGACTGGTAAAACAAGCTACCTTACATTCCTTCAACACTTAGCCTGAAGGCTGCTCTCCATAGCTACCACTAGGATAGCTTTCAATAAAGGTTGTCTTGAACCTATAACCAATAAGGGGTTGCTTGGACTGATACAGGGTGCCCACTATACCTAGTGGACAGGATATATCAGGTCAACTTCTCACACTCATCTTGCCTCTTTGTGGACTTCACTTGCGTGTTTCTGTACCTTTCTTGCCTCTTTTTTTACCTCTGTTGGCTTTTTCTGCAACTTACTTGCTTCTTTCTTCACTTCTTTTCCCTCTCTCTGCACCGCTGTTGCTTCATTCTGCACTTTCCATGCTTCTTTCTACACTTGTCTTGCTTCTTTCTCCACCCCTTGTCTCTTTATGTATCTCTTTTGCCTCCTTATGAACTTTTCTTGCCTTTTTCTGCAGTTTTCGTCCCTCTTTTTGCACCTGTTGCCTCTTTCTGCACCTCTTTTGCTTCTTTCTGCACCCCTGTTGTCTCTCTATGCACTCGTCTTCCCTCTTTCGGTACCTTACCTGCATGTTTTTGCATCTCACTTGCCTCTTTCTGCACTTATATTGTTTCTTTCTACACCTCTGTTGCTTCTTTCAGTAATGTTTGTGCGACTTTGTGCACTTCTCTTGCCTGATTCTGCACCTCTCTTGCCTGTTTTTGCACCTCTGTTGGCTGTTTCTGCACCTCACTTGCTCCTTTCTACGCTTCTTTTGTATCTTTCTGCACCCCTGTTGCTTCATTCTGCACTTTCCATGCATCTTTCTGCACCTATCTTAGTTATTTCTGCACCCGTGTTGTCTCTTTATGTACCCCTTTTGCCTTTTCTGCTCTTTTCATGCTTTTTACTTCAGTTCTCTTCCCTATTTCTGCATGTCTGTTTCCGCTTTCTGTACCTCATTTGCTTCTTTCTGCACCCCTGTTGTCTCTTTATGTTCTGGTCTTCCCTCTTTCTGTACCTTACCTGCCTGTGTTTGCATCTCACTTGCCTCTTTCTGCACTTTTTTTGCTTCTTTCTACACCTCTGTTGCTTCTTCAGCAATTCTCTTGCCTCTTTGTGCACTTCTATTGCCTGTTTCTGCACCGCTCTTTTATCACAAACAGAGAGTGAGAGAATAGACAACATGGTTGCGTTCTCCCAAAATAACTTTTTATCACAAAAAGCAACCACTATTGAATTGGCAGAATACCAGATTCAGAGTAGTGTTAGAATGTTGTTCAACTATCTACTTTACAGGTGGAATATCAAAGATATTGAAGTAAAAGCCTCACTCACATAATAGTGACATGCTTCATCATAGGCAGTTACTCCACACCCAGAGAAGGTGGTACTCTCTGGGCGGACTCAACCAAAGATATACTGGGAGCTCTTAGATAAATGAACAACTGGTTAGGCAGGGAACCAGATCAAGTTAAAAATACCTATGAGTGTACCCTCTTTCGAATCCTTTATTCCTGGGCACTCATGATATCAATAAAAACTTATTATCGGGGTTCTTTTGAACTCAATTCTGTTCAATTGTACCCTCAACCGTGTGCCAACATGTTTCGGCCCGTCTTGTAGCCCAATCGGGTCTGGGGGCCTTCGTCAGGGCAATATCTTTCTGTTCCTTATGCTCTAAGGTCCCTGCGGTTTAGCCGTACATGTGATTACATGCAACTCATTCGTGCGTGAGGCCTAATGCACTCACCTGTCCGTATGTACCATCCGACTTCAGTAGAATTTTTCTATTGGACATAGAACAAAAAATTTCACTTGTATTTCTTCAACGACACAACAAAAAAATCTGTCTACAGCCCGTCTTGTGCTCGTAGTCATTGATTTCTAGTTGCAGTGATGGCGTGCCACCTGTCTATGTGCTCTCTATTTAAGGGCTTAGTGTAGTCCATTATCCATCTCAGTCTACTCACCGCCACATCACACCCACATCTTTTCACCACACAACGTGATCATCATACTATTTGTGTTTGACTATAAGTGAAGGGATTGTGGCTAGGCTGTTTCTCTTAGTCACCGATCCTCTTGATCTCTATTTTAGCACCCGTTTCCTTGTCGTGTTGTTTATTCGCTCTTATATATACAACCATGCACTGGGATCGAGTGTATCCCTTTCATCCAGTATAGTTCAACCTACAGGCGCTCACCCACTGCCCTATGCCTACTGGCATCATGCGGATCTCGTGTGTTCAGGTGCTGTCCTGTAGTCAAACACTGCGTAAAAGGTAAATAAAGGCAACTTTTGTATGGCCATCACGTTTCAAGCCGATCTATTAATGTTAACCTAGTTCTCTACAAGATCGTTGTTTTCGGGCCATTATTTCCATGTTATTTCTTTGTTTGCGTTAGGTATAAAGAAAGGGATGTTCATTCTTATTCACGTAAAAGCACTTGTTTCTGCTGAAGCCTTCATATCGTGCGTTTTATGGTGAACTCACCCCCTCTTATATCTATTATGTATGGGAGCCCCTTTTATTTACGCTGCAGTAAGTCTTTTTTTTAATTAAAAAAGCGGAACCGTTAGTTGTTTAAAGCTCTCAGAGAGTCCCTATCTTCATATCAGATAGTTCGGGACAGCAAGCGTCAAGATTTAAATAATGCTCCCTCGCGCTCACTTACTTCGTCAAGGACACCGCACCGCCGTTGCACCTAGTCAACCACACCGTCTGCCGTCGGAGATGTGACTACGATAGTTTTCGGCTTTTAAAAGACGTTACACGAACCTAATTGGAGGGCTGTTCTGTCCCAATCCCGATTCTCTATGGTTGGGTAACGTAGTCACAGCTGTTCGACCGTGTATGCGGCTGAACTACAAGAATTATGGGAAATGTAGTTCTGTTAGATCCGACAAGCGGTGTTCGATCCCCCTCGAAACGGAGAATCTGTTTTTGCAATTTAAAAACATATTTTGCCAATCCCTCGAGTAGCTATCATGGGGAAAGTTTCTTTTTGTGGTGTGAGGTTAACATTTCGCCTTTTTGGACGAACTTGCATGTCTCACTGTGTGACCTAATGACCCGTGGTAGGGGGTAAGATGTGGGCAACCCCACTGGAACTTTCCTTGTCTACCTATTCACGGCGGGTAATTCTAATCAGTCGATTGGTCTATTAGTTAGGTTGTGATAACGTTATTATCTATTGCCCGACTTTTTTGGTGTTATTCCCGTGTGTTCCAAATTTCTATATAGCGAGGTCTGATATTCTACCCCAGTCTGCTGTTTTATATACGGGAGGCTGTATTTTGTTTACAGTACTTTTACTCCTGTCTTTTACTCCTGTACCCTCGTTTTTATCGTATTTACATGGTGGAGGTACAACTCTTTATTTCTAGTTATTCATACAAGTAGTTGCGGCGAGATTTATTTATTTGCCATGTGCAAAGGATATTTGTTCTGTGGCAGGGTTAAGTCATAGAACCCCACGGAATTTCCTCGTTAAGGCCTGATGTTGTACTTGACAGGCGATAGATCCACCTTTGCTCTAGTTTCAGCAATTGTTTTTCGTTACAGCTGTCTGGTAATCTCTCAATTACAGTCCAAGTAAAGTCATTTTCATTATGTCTCTGTGTTTGAAAGTGTCTCATCATTTTTGTGATTGTTTTTCCGCATCTAAAAGTACTGCGGTGCTCATTGATTCTGATCTTGACTTTACGTGTGGTCATTCCAATGTATATCTTGTTGCAGATACACGTGATTAGGTAAACTACATTGTGGCTGTTGCAGTTGCTGAAGGATCTTTGTTCCCACGTTGTTATTAGGCAAACGTCGATTCTTTTGCTCGGTGTTCTTAGTTTGCATACACTACATGATCCGCACGGGTAGTGTCCAATTACCTCTGGTAGATTCCAGAGCGTGCTCTGTTGGCCTGTTCTGCATTGTTTCTTTTTTGGTCGGGTGTGCACAACAGAGTCTTTGATTGATTTCCCTCTCTTAAATGCAAACAATGGTTTCTCTAGTTTTAGTCCCCCAGAATTCAGTGTTCTCCAATGTCGTAGAACAATGTTCTTTACGTTGTTGGAATCTGTTCCGTAGGTGGTCACGCATACCAGTTTTTTATCATCCGGTTTCTTTTTTGGTTTCAATAACCCTTCTCTGTTGCAGTTTTTTGCTCTTTTGTATGCTTGTTTAATCAGTTTTGTAGGATAGCACTTTGTCTTCAATTTCTGTGTTAGTTTTTTAGCATGAGTTTCATAATTTGCTTTTTCAGAACAGTTTCTCCTTAATCGTAGGAATTGGCCTACTGGCAAGTTGTCTCGCAACGCTTTGGGGTGGAAGCTGTCATATCTGAGGAGGTTGTTGGCATCTGTGGGTTTATAGAACACTTCAGTTTTTAGTGTCCCCTCCGCTGGCCAGATCTTTAAATCCAAGAACGTGATGGAATCTTTCTTTAGAGTCATCGTGAACTTCAGGAATTCATCCCTGTTGTTTAGCCACGTCAGAAATTCTTTTGCTTTGTCGGCATCTCCTTTCCAGATTATGAAGATATCATCTATGAATCTTCTCCATACCCCCAAGTTGGATTGGAACGGATTGGTATCACTATAGATGAAGCGTGTTTCGAAGTCATGCACATACAGGCACGCTACACTAGGGGCGCAGGTCATCCCCATTGAAGTGCTCTTGCCTTTTTTTACATCTCTGTTGGCTCTTTCTGCACCTCACTTGCTCCTTTCTACACCTCTAGCTCTACACCGTTTTTAATGGGATAGCGAGAGCATCCAAAAGGCACTCTGGTGTCCCTGGGGAGTCCCACACAGGAGCCCACTCACTATAATAAGGGAGTCTCAGGCGGTCTCGACAATTCAACCATAATTTGGCCACCATTAGCAAAAAAGATAAGTATATTTTGTCAGGATACACAATTTAATTAAGTTAACCCGACCATAGTGGGATAGTGGGATGTTCTGCCATCTTTTTAGTAGGACATCAACTTCCTTCGAGACCCTATCCAGGTTCGTTTTTGGGATTTCTCTGGGATCTTGGGTTATGATGACACCCAGGTATCTAAGTTCCCTGGCAAATAGCCCCTCCTGGTCAATGATGTTCCAGGCAATAATCTCGATTTTATCTTTATTTATTTCGTAGCCAGAGAATTTCCCGAACATCTGGGATTCTGAAATTAGCTCCGTAAGAAAGATATTGACATTGGAGGATAACAGCATTAAATCTTCAGCATATAATGCTAGTTTCCTCACAAATCCATTTACTTCAAAGGGAACAATCCTTTTATTTAGTCTTAAACTCTGGGCTAAGGGTTCCAAATATAAATCAAATAAGATAGGGGATAAGAGACATCCCTGCCTTGTCCCCGCTCTATATTAACGGTGGGAGTGAGACTGCCATTAACCAACATCCGAGCCCTCTGGGAATCCCATATTCTTTTAATAACCTCTCTAAAACCATTGGTGAAGCCAAAAACCCATAAAGTCCTATCCAGAAAGAGACAATTAACCCGATTGAAGGCCTTGGCTGCATCAACTGTTATAACAGATAGAGGGAGCTCTAGTGCGGATGCCAAGATCACTGCCCTAATTAGAGATTGAGTCAAATCAGCCATCTGTCTGCCTGGGAGGAAACCTTTTTGGTCTTCATGGATTAGTGGTGCTACAACCTTATAGAGCCGCTTGTTTAAGATACCAGCAAAGACCTTATAGTCGACATTTAGTAATGATATCAGTTGATATGACTGGCACTGCATGGGTCCTTGCCAGGCTTTAAAATCAAGGTGATGACCGCCTCTCTCCAGGAATCAGGCATGGGTGAGGTACCATCTAAAATTTAGTATACAAATCAAGCCAGACCGGAATGATTTCCTCCCTTAGCATAGAGTAAACCTCGCTCTAGATCGCGCCAGGGCCTGCCGCTTTCCCCTTTTTAATTGAGTCTAATACTTCCAGAATCTCTCTATTTTTGAGGCAAGGAATTCTTGATCTGTCACTGTCATTCTGGGAAGCTGTTTCTCCCTAAACCACTCCTCAATGTGATCCCCTACCCCCTGAAGATTTTCTCGATATAACTCTTGAAAGAATTGGGCAAAAGCCAAATCTATAATCCCTTTATCCTCTATAATTTGTGAGCCCACTCTGATCTTCCTGATGTAACTATTGGCTCTATCCGCCCTACTCTTCATAGCTAAAAGCTTGCCACAATTCTCCCCTTGATCTAAGTCCTTTTTTTTACTAATCTCCCATTTGTGTAGTAGGATCTCCTCGGACTTAAGCCTAAACTTCAGCTGGAGATCCTCAACTCTCTTTAAGATTCTCTTTCCCTACTTAGGGCAAGCAGCACACCTTTAAAGCTGCTTCTGCCTCAGATATTTGAAGTTCCAAATCAGCCAGTTCTTTCCTCTCCACTCTAACCCAACCTATAACCGCGCCTTTTAGGATCCCTCTAATCCTGGCCTTAAAGGCATCCCAGGCAATATACAGACCCTAACTTATCTTGAAAGAACCTAGTTGCTTCTAATTTCAGAAAACTAGGAGTTGAGGGCTGCAAGCAGAACCTCCTTTTAAGAGTCTATCTCCGCATGGTAGCTTTAGGCCGGATTGCCACATTAAGAACTATAGCGGCATGGTTGGAAAGGTGTATAGGTAAATAACTAATCAGGCTTACTTTCTCAAGCTCAGGATACTCCAGAAAGATATAGTCAATTCTGGAGTAATGAAAGTTCTTCTTATTATAAAACGAGTATTCCCTTCTATCTCCCATTTTCTCTCACCAGACATCACCCAGAATAAGATTTTTTAATAGTGTTAAAAGGTAAGCTTTAACACGCGGAGCAGCTATCTGAGCACGTGGAGAGGACCTGTCCAACTTGTTGTTTAGGAGCACATTAAAATCTCCTCCAAAAATCAATGGGGAGTCAAAATCAGCCAAGGCAAGACACAGGTAATTCAGGGGCAAGGTATCATCTTCATTGGGCCCGTAGTAGCTGGCTAGTGAATACTTTAGCTCCTCACATTTTTTCTTTTTTTTTTTTAATTCAGCACTTATTCAGTGTTATTATGGCATTTGTTCTTTTTTTTTAGAGTCTAAGGGGCACCGGCTCGAAGGGCAATATCTCTTTATTGCCATGGGTAGACAGGGAGGGTTTCCCGGGGGTGAGAGGGGAAGTAGGGGGGTTGGGGTTTTTCACAATTGTTGGGAGAAAAATAAAAAACAATATATATCAATTATTGCATATGACAGAGCAACCTCCAATAGCTACAGCAGAGAGTGGAGCCAGGATAATGGTTGGGAATTTTTAAGCTGGAACGTCAACGGTTTAAGAGTCAAAAGAAGACAGAATCTAATTGTACAATACTTAAAAGATAGCTCTGCGAGGATACTTATGATCCAGGAGACCCATCTTTTACAGTCTGAATGTACAGCCCTGTTTGGAAAGCAGAGATGGGATGACAAGATCATAGCCTCTGACCAACAATTCTGCTCAAAAGGGGTTGCTGTTATTCTTAAAGTAAACTCAGGAGTCGAGCTGATAAAATCCCAGGTAGATGCAGGAGGTCGAAGGGTGATTGTGGAAATAAAATGTCAGGAGCTAAAGTATACACTAACAACAGTTAGGTGATGTGCGTCATTCAGGAACAATCACAGTCTTGAAAGTTACGTAGTCTATGTAAAAAACATTCAATAATATCAGGGTAACATTCAAATCCTCATTTATACCCAGCTCTCTGTGTCTTTTCACACACTATTCACTCATGCAGTGTTTCCGATTCCACATGAATAAATAGCATGTGTGTCTGCGCAATATTTATGGAACACTGTATCTTTCAGTAAACTTCGGTTATCTGACGGCATCTTTCTGTGTACACTCTTTGGTCATACTTTACGCCTGTGGTTGAAATGCCTTTGTATATAGAGTAGGGCTGGCCGAAATATTCTGACCCCCCCAGTGGAATTGGCAACAATGTGGTCACTCCACATTACTCTTTAACGTGGAATTCTGGCCAAATGTTGTGACTCAACACATGGCAGAATTGTTAACCTGTGATGCTGAAAATATGCGAGCTTGTGAGCGTGAGCAAGATTTTTCATCACCTGGCTCAATTTTCTAACGTGGGTGGTCGCCGATGTTCACAAGCGGTCACAGTCAAAGGGCTACAATTCTAGGAGATTCAGTGCCACTTGAGTAGATTTCCTACTGGAGCGGCAGCAAAATCAACTCAAATCACTGCATGATATGTGCAATACATGGTGCCGTTCCACACTGATTTTCATTGCTGCTCATGCTAGTGGTGCTAATTTACAGTGCACGCAACATATTTTCCAACCATTTTTGGAATTTCGCAGAATCTTGTGGCGTTTCTCTGTAACTCAGTGGAAGTGTGCGGAATAAAACTCCAGGAGTCCTGCCCACCCCTAGTGAAGAGCTTGTGGAAAGAGTAAACATAACTCTGTTTCTTTACTTTATCAAATTTCGCCACAGGTATGGCTTTAAGTTTCTTTGCAGCCCTGTGATTTATCTTTCAATTAAATCAATGTACTTCTGCTGAAGAAAGACTTTATCGGCATGTGAAGACTCAGTCATCGCTCTTGTTTCTGACACTACCAATGTGAAATCTATCTCTCCACAGTGACATCATAAGTGACTGTCCCATACCTAATGCCATAATGGTTTTCTTTATAACCACCTTGTAGAAGTTGGCGGCTTATAGATGTGGTGTTTGGCGAACATAAAATACACTACATCTTCTACAAATAGGTGGCAAGGGTGTGGTTATACTATTTTAAAATAATCTGAGATTTCATCAATAAATCTGTATTTTAAAGTTCAAAAGAAGTTCTATTTTAGTTCATCTGTGGACATAGTACAAATCTGATTTAAAAATGAGATTCCTACCCATATTGTTTCCTCATTATCACTGCATATTTTATGTAAAAAATGAAAGTTTAAATGAGCCACTGAGTGTGGAATATTATGTGTAATGTAATGCTCATTTAGAGTCAAGGATTGCTTGAAAGTCAATCTGCCGACCAGTAAGTGTGTACTTACCACCAGGTATAACGATTATGGCTATTGCATCTCAATGCAGGTAAGGAAACGCCAAAACAGACTCCAGGTGTGTAGACAGGCAGCAAACATTTCCTTTAGCATCAATCAATGACTGAGACTATTGAACACAAACTAATTTTGTATGGAATAGGATGCATAGGCTCAATTTTACAGCCTGTTTATAATTGCGATGCTGATGGACAGAATGCTGAATGAATCAAACATTTACCCCATTCAAGACATCTGGGTTAAATCCATCATTCTTTTGCTCACTACGCCACCACAGTTTTGACCCAGCCATATGCAAATCAGTCTTCACCAGGCCCCTCATGGGAACAATCCAGCCTGAACTGCCAAACCTGGTCCTTCATGGACCCAAAACAAGCATCCTTGGACTTGTTTTGGGGCAACTCCCCTCATTCCGTCTGTGCATACCCATCCCACTTAGGATGAAAAGCCCTGATAGAAGGAATCAGTCATTTTTCTTTTTTGTTAAAAGGCACATCAATGCCTAACGGAATGATAGACAGGATGCTTAATGAATCAGACATTCACCCCAGTCGAGAGATCTTGGTTAAATGCATCATTCTCGTGTTCATTGTGTCACCACAGTTTGGACCCAGCCATTTGCAAATACGTTTTGATCCTGCTCCTCATGGGAACAGTCCAGCCCCAAATGCCAATCGACGTAGTCATTGGGGAATCATGACATTTCTCTTGCCACACATATTCTGTTCATAAATATTATGCCTCCTACCTCATGGGCAGCAAAGTGTGCTTGGGGGCCACTTTTTAACTATTTAAAATCCCGGTTTCCTACTTGTCAATGGGGTTGTTTTGACAAGTCTGTACAACTGGGTTCAAAGTGTTGCTGGTAAGCTTTAGAAGTAGGGACAAAGCCATGTTTCTTTATCACACTAGCAGCTGGAACAATAAGCGCTGCAGTGTACAGGTGACATGTAACTTTCTGTGCTAGGAGCATATTTGGCAAATCATATATGAATGTTAAATAAAAACACAAAGATTAGCCAATTTCTACATGTGTTAGGGTTTAAACCGCATACTCTGGGTGCTGGACATCAGTTAGCCATTATGTCTAAAAAACTAGCCATAACATTCTGAAAAAAGAGGGAGAGGCCTTGTAAAAGGGGCAACATCCCACACTTATTGTGAGAAATTGTGTTGTTGGTTGACTGGGATGCGAGCCCTGGTCAAGCAACAGATACGATTCCTTGCATGGTGGACCACAAAAAGTCACTAAATTAGGAGTAGTAAGGCAGTGGATCGGACTCTGCTTTTCAGTGCCTGCCGAGTGCAGAGAAGCAGCTCCTCTACTCCAAGAGAGAATGTAGGCAATTTTCAAAGAGCAGACAGGCTTCTCAAGGCTTTGGTAGTACTCCAGCTTGCAGGATGAGTCACTCTGTCATGATTGTAGAGAGAGTTGCAAGCAGGCAGGTATTTGCACCAAAAGTTCACAGTTCTTATGCAGTTCTTGCCAGGCAGTGATACTTCTTCACACTTCTTCTCTTGATCCATAGAATCTGAGTTCTTGGGCTCAGGAAGACCACCTAAATACCCACATTAGGGGAGTGACAAGTAGTAGCTAATGGGTTACTTACCTTTTGTCATCATCACCCTCTATATGACCCCTCCTTGTGGAACGTGGCAGAACCCTGACCCTATAATGCGAATCCATACAAAACAAGATGGAGGAATCTGAAAAGGGGGTGCTTAAACTAGTGGTTTGGGGTTGGACACACCTCCTAATCTGACTAATTTTCGCACCTGTCACATAACACAGGTTGTCGGGCCTTTGAAGTTTCCCATCCTTGAATGCAGATACTGCATGGAGGAGGTTTAAACACCTCTTCCCAGAGCAGGGTTTATTCCTGACTTCCGAGAGCAAAGGCTTTTACTTCAAGGGGTCAGCAACTTGGTTGGCTGGCTTGGGAAGGATTTCAGGAGGCACCTCTAAGGTAATCTCGAGGTGTATTGATTAATTAATCCATAACTGCCTTTAGTATTGATTTATTAATATGAGATTATTGGTACCAAATATCTTTGGGTACAGTGAAGCCATCATGAAGCTGGGGAATTCGTAAACAACCCATATACTCCCTTTGCACTCGGGATATCTACGAATCAACTAATATAATACAGAGACACGTCCAATCCCAGCTGATATGTCCACACATGGGGTATAGTGCACCCTGCCTTAGGGCTGTAAGGCCTGCTGTAGGAGTGCCTTATCTATACCACATGTAGTGCTTTGCAGGCATGGCATGCAGGAATGTGTGTCAGGTTGACTCTTCACTTTTCTCTGAACCAAGACATGCAGGCTGCAATGGTAATGTGCATGTGTAGGAAGGTGGAATCTGACTATATGATTGCCCCCACTTTTTTACTGGTGTTTGAATGGTTTTTGACTAGTCTGGTTGGGATCCTGCTATCCAGGACCCCAGCCTATCTGCTTTCTCCCTTAAACGACTTGGAGTGCAAATTAGATGCACTAGTGATTGGATACTGTGGTACCTTAGAGCCCCTAGTAGAAGGTACCTTAGGTACCTAGGGCATAGGTACTTCACGGGCCTACCAGGGGCTGAAGCATGTATTATGCCACCCCTGGGAAGCAGACTAAATCTGACACCACAGGCCTGCTACAGCAGCCTGGGTGAGGTAGTGCTAGCCCTCCTCACTGAGGTATAGGTTTCCTAAATGTCATCATACATCCACATATAACACTATCAGTCACCCCTAAGGCAGGCCCTATCAATCCTGAGGGCAGGGTGCTTGGCTTACATGTGAGGGGGTGCCTCTGCCTGAGCAGGGTCCCTCTGCAGCTCTCAGAGACTATTCCCTGTGGCTGTTTGTGGATGCGGTTAAACCATATACTCTTAAGTGCATTATAAATCCTAACTTTGGATTGACTGCATCAAAATATGTCGTGGTTGGTGTCAAAAATCTTGGAATCATACCCCCACATCAGTCCATGATGTGGGAGCATGATGCCACCCTTCTAGAGAGGTCGACATACACCCACTGTGGACACACGGTAGAATCCTATAGAGCCCTGGCATCACAAAATGGATGCCACCAGCACAGACAATGGGCTTCCCTCCTTCTGCTGACTGAAACTCGCAGTGGAGGAGGCCAAACAATAGGCATCCTGTCACAGGGAGGTGTCACCACCTCCCAGACAGAATTTAGTGTATTGGGGCAGGGTGGGTGCACTCCTAGAGTGCTTTGAAGTCCTGCACTGGGGGAGCAGTAGGCTCCTCTGTGCATATGGCAGCTCAAACCGGTTCAGGGGCTACCTGTCCCTGCTCTGGCACGAAATAAAGGGAATTGGGTGTAACCACCCCCTACCCTGACCCTCCCAGAGGAGTGGTCATAAAGCTAGTCCCTCCCCTATCTTTAGTATAAAATAGGAAACCTTGCCATTGCAAAGTAGATAACCTTGGACAACGCTCTACAAAGAAGAATCCTAGCCCTTTGACGTTCCACTACCTTTGGAAGACTGAAGAATCTCCCTTGGAGTCAAGGAGTCGCTCCCCTGCTTGGCAGGCACCAAAAACTCTCATCAACGGTCGCAAACTTTCCCGCTCCCGCTAGAGTCCAAAGTCCCTGCAGCCCCAGAAGTGGATTTCCTGACTTTTCAACGGCCATTGTGAGTCCCTAGCAAAGCTGAGGCGAGTGGACCCCACGAGTGATGAGGAACAGCAATACTCAGGTACCGTGCACTATTGTCGAGTGCAACCCCTTCACGACCGAAGTTCTTCGAACTTGTGCATTGGACCATTTGTGTCCTAAGCCTCCAGCAGGTTTTGCAGTGAAAATCAGAGGCCTACCCCGTCCTGAGTGACCGTGGGCTCCTGTAAAGCATTTACTCATGAGGCGTCTTTGTAATCCCTTGCCCGTTGGCTTGTGGGTCCCCGAAGAGTTTCTTATCAACTCAAAGGGTTCTCTTGGTTGCTCCAGGCCTGCCCACACTCACCCTTGCTAGGTGAGTCCCTCAGTCCTTGCTGGTCTGCAACGCTGACCTTCTTCAATTTCCACAAGCCTTGCTGTTGCCAAGGCTTGTTGGCTCCAATCCAGTTGCCAACACCTCAGTAATCTGCAAACATTGTGGGACACTCTGAATCCAGCTGCTGGTTATTGTCAATCCCTCCTGGACCTCGTGAGCGAAGAGTCAAAACACCATCGACGACTTGAAATCACCTGACATCCGTGTTCAGCCATCTTCCTGGCCACCGGTCACTGGCAAGTGATTTTGAACACTGTCCCTTCAACTTTCAGGTCATCTGCATCTTGAATCCACCCTTGGATTATATCGGACACTTCTCAAATCTTCGCAAGCAGCAAATCTTCATTGGTCTCCATTGAAAACGACGACGCGACCTGACACCAAAAGACACCTATGCACCCGGCTTCCTTGGGTGAGGTAACTTGTGCACTCCGGTACTCTAGTGTGTGTTGGCCCTAGAATTACTTACCTTGTAAGTGGCTTGCTTGTAGACTTCCTCGAAGTACCCTTAAACTTTAATAATCCAACTTCAACTTGCTCCATTGTAATCAATAGGGAACCCACGGCTGTGTTCACACACTGCACGCGTCTCCTGTGGGTCTGTTACTTACCTGCTTCTGCTGCATTAGTGAAGCCCCCGCGATTCTACAGGCCCTAGGCCTTGTCATTTTGCAAGCCGACATTCCTAATCCATCTTTTTAGTATATGGTCCGGTACGCCCCTAGGGCCCCAGCCATATTTGTGCTTAACTTATTGAGAAACGTTGATATTTGAATGTGCTCCTGGCTACTAATCTCATAAAGAGATTAGTTGAGTGTGTCTAGAAATAAATACATATATATTTGATATATATACCTGTGTGGTGTCCTTTCATTTGGTAATTCAAGAGATTATAAGGTAAAACAAGCTGCTTTACATTCCTCTGAGACTTAGCCTGAAGGCTGCTCTCCACAGCTACCACTAGGATAGCTTTGTTTAAAAGGTTGTCTTAAACCTATCCACCATAAGAGTCAAATTGGACTGATGCAAGGTGGCCACTATAACTAGTGACCAGCATTTGCCAGGCCAACTTCTCACAGCATGTGATTGGTGAGGGGTCATTAAGGGTGGCAAAATTCATGCTGCATCCCTTAGGGATCCTCCTTAGTTTCAATGCCCTAGGTACCTGGAGTACCATTTACTAGGGGCAAACATGGAGCCAACAGTGGTGCCAATTGTGGAGCAATGATACAGTTAGGGAGGAACATTAGGACAGGGCACCTGGTTAGCAGGAACCAAGTACACATTCAATTAAAGTTGCTTCAAATACAAAGCAGAAAGTAGGGGGAAACTGCAAAAAAAAATCAGTTTGCTACAATCCATGAGTGGGCGCCTGATAAAAACATTATTCCCTCCACTCAAACTAATTTCCGACAGGGGAGTGAGACAAAGATTAACCTGCAATACATATCGGCAATAATGGACTGAGCTACAAAGAAGGGGGCAAGCGCTTCATATTGTGCATTCACTGACTATATAACAGCCTTTGAGAAGGTTGACAGAGAACAGAAGTGGTCCAAACTGACAGCCTGGGACATCCCTGCACGCCTTTTAACAGCCACCATCAGCCTGTATTCAAATACATGGGTGAGGGTGTGAGTATGCAGAAACTGGGCCACTTCGGTGAAGATTTATACAAACAGAGACCTAGCAAGCTTACTTTTTAATCTATATTTGGCTGAATTGAACAACCACTTAAGACCAACTAAGGGATTTCCACCTAAAATAGAGAGCAGCAGCTTGAATCATGCTAACAACACCATCCTTATGGACCAAACAGCAACAGGACTACAATGATCTTTGCACTCAATAGCTGTCTACTGTAAACCTAATAAACTGTACATTAAAACATCCAACACTAAGATTCTGGTCTTTACCAAGGGTAAAATCAAGTTTGGTGCCTGCTATTTAAATTATCAAAATATCAAAATAATTGATTCAATTAAATACTTGGGGGTTTGGCTGAACAGTTGTGGCCAGCCATCCTCACAGATTGAAGTATTGACCTCAGTAGAGAATCCTCTCACTCTTGCTGTCCAGCGCTTCGCCAGCTGCCTTTCTGGTCCAGATCTGTGTGTTGTCAGCAAAGCCATTGAAAGTAAACTGATGCCTACTTTGTGGATCATGTTTATATAACAACAGACTTTTCTCCTGGCTGGCTCAGGCACAATGCCAGATCTACAGATGCCTTTTTCATCTCCTGAAGTGCACGGCGCAGGCACACTTCTGTCTTGAGCTTGACTTAACAAGGCAGGATTACTGTAGTTATGCTTGAGTCTTTTCTCTTTGTGTTAAAATGAGAATTGCAGAACATGGCTTGCATAAGCTGCTCTTATGGAATATTATTCAGAACAAGGCATCACATTTAACTAACTTTTACTTGGACTTTATCAAGGTACTTCTATCCAAGGACCTGATGTAACTGTCTGTTCCATCAAAACAGTTAGCAGGAATTCTGGAGAAGGAGGCAATGCTGTTATCTGCCCATGATGACCTAGAGGCCATAGAGCTAATGCTATTCCATCTGCCGACCTGCATCAGCTCTTTCACTGCCACCTTCATTTTCTTGTTTATTTCAACAGGCTACACAAATCCAATTCCTTTGTTTCCGTTTGGGGCAGATGCCACTTACAGCTTTCAGATATCACTGGGTGACAGGCACTGAGGAAACTCCACATGGGGTGTGGAGCAGATTTGGAATCTCTCGGCATATACATTAATTATATTTCCCCATGACATTTTTGGCTGGTTCTAATTTTTAGACAGCTAATTATCAGAACCTGAAAGGGTGCTGTGGAGGAGTGCTAAAAAGGTGAATCAGGCCAATTGTCTGAAAGATTGATAAAATAAATGAAGGTGGTGGCATCCACGCTGAATGCAGGGGCTAAACAGCATTAGTCATTGGTTCAGGCATTCACCCTGGCCAGAAGGGCCTCACATTTGCTGATGATGATGGCCGCTCAGTATTGTTTACTCTCAGGTCTCTATGCTCCCTGAGGGCAGAGGTTTAGTAGCACCTGCACTTTAAACGGATGACACAGCATGCTGAGTCACAGTCAGGATACTCAGACACTTTAGTAGTTTCTTTCCATATCTAAGGATACAATTGCAAGTTTAGTGCTTTGAGGTGATTTTTATTCATGAAATGCATTGATGAGGTTGCATGTTGGCTGCAGATCACCTTGTGGGAATTGCTTTCATATTTATTCTCTCTAGCTCTCAAAAAAGTATCTGGAGGATCGATTTGCATTTACTGTTTTAACTGTTATTTATTGGTTCAATCAAAGTGTCCTTGGTCAAAGTTTTGACATATATGACATGGATTCTATGGCATTCTCCTTTTTATATCATTTGTCTGTTATGCATATTGCTTATCCTGTAATAATGTGCAATGATTTTAATTAATCAAGCAAATAAGTATAAAAAATAATAAAATATATGATACTCTTAGATGTGGCATTTCCATCAATTACACACTCTGGGACAAAGAAAATGGCAACAGAAATTAATATGACACTATACTGACTAGGTGTGCACGGCTCTTATGGAATATCACAACCGTATCCTTAGAGAAGTCATATTAAAATACTACTACTTTAAACTACTTAACCATTGAGACTGGTCCCCTTTTAAGCTAAAGATTAACACCAGATGATGTATGCTGCAGGTGTGTAGAATCACTTATGATTTAGTGCATGTCTTATGGGCATGCCCTAAATTAGATACCTTACTAGGGCATAATATGGGGCCAGATGTACGACTGCCTGAATTTGCAACTCGTTATTTGCGCCAAATAGGGAGTCGCAATTTGCAAGTCGCAAATATAAATGTACTTACCCAACTGGTCCCCAAATTCTGAGTTGTAAATGACTCGTATAGCAATTTAATGAAGATGCAAATTGAGACTCACTTAGCTCTCATGGAGGAAAAGCCAGTTTTGCATTTGCAAATAGCGACAGCAGCAGAAAACGGCATTTTGCATGTGCATATAGCAACTGCGATAAAACAAATAAGCAGAGACACCTCCTGGGAGAGCAGAAGGACCCTGGAGAATCCTGGACAGAATTGACAGCACATGGTACGGTGCAGCACCACAGTCCAACACTGCAAGCCAGCTAACCAAGATGTCTAACAAGTCCAGTGAGAAGGCAGGAAAGGAGCAGCTGCACAAACTCAAATTCTCTGAGAAGGAACTGGACATACTAATTGAAGAATGCTGTAACAACCACACTCAGCTGTTTGGGAGGGCATGTCATAATGTCACAGAGTCTGTCAAAAGAAAAATCTGTACAGAGATGCAGCTGTGCAAAAATGCCCTGTGTGAGCTGACAGGTCCCTGGACGACCTAAAGAAAAGGTGGTACGACCTGCACTCCAGGGCCAATGAGATGGTGGCAAGACGACGTGTGTAGTACAAGGAACAGAAGGAGGCCCATTCAATGTTTCAGAACCTTGAGCAGCAGAGGCAATGGTGGAGAGTACCCTGGAGAGTGAGGCAGTATTGGGGTTTGGGACCCTCGGCACAGCTTAATCTTCACCACCCCCTGGTAAGTGAGAAATGGGCTAAAAGCCTGCTCCCCACATGCATGTCACACACCTCGAAACAACTACATCTAGATGCTCCATCTACATGGACCAAAAGTCACAGTTGGTGTATTATGGGAAATGTAGTAAGTGACATAAACAGTGCAGTTAAGGACTGACATGAGCTGAAGAACATAGTACAACCACTGAGATAGTGACTCAGGTTTTGTTTCTTTATTTTCCCATTTGTAACTTAGATACACCTCTGGGAGGAGACCCAAGGGTGGATGATAATGACACACAACAGGAGCAGGTCCAGATGGAGGAAGGGCAGAGAGAAGGAAAAGCAATTGAGCCAAGTTCTTCCAATGTCCAGGCAACTGCAACATACAGGTCACCACAGGCTCCAGCGCATAACATACCAGCAACACAGCAGCCAGCACCATGCCAGCACACTCCGCGTAACAGGATCCGGCTGCTGCGTCCGACACAGTAGTCAGGAAAGCGGCTGCAAGCTGGGATGCACTCTCCCACCCATTCTGGAACAGCCAATCAGGTGGTGTTTGGTGGTCTGGAACAAGCCATGTTTAAGGTTCATTGCCTGCAGCAAAAACAGATTAAGCTGACTAACTCCAAGCTGAGTGAGGGATTTTTAAACATCACTCAACAGGTGGCTGAAAGCCAGGCCCACAATGAGGGAACATTTGATGCCCTTACAGGGGCTATTGGGCAGCTGTGCACAGTTATCTGAGGAGAGAGGGCAGTAGATGAGAATAAATCGCAGCCGGGCACACAGAATGGATTCAATGACAAGGACAATCGAGAGTCCGACACAGGCAACCACACAACACACCAAGCGCACCTGGGTCTGCAGATTGAGATGGGCCACTACAATAGTGACATTGCAGCAGGGCTGCAACAGATAACAGCTGCAGTGGAGGCAATCCAAACAAACATGTTTGCTACTGGAGGAGCCACATAGACAACAGACAGTGAGGTGTCCAGCCACAGTATTATCTCTACTGCAGAAACGCCTATGCAGTGGAGAAGCAGCAGCCACCAGCCAGTTATCCCATCTGCCAGATCCCCACATGCTGGACATAGAGGAAAGAAATGACATTTTTTCACCAATGTGCCTGTTTGTTTATTTGTAATTTTGCAGTAACCATATAACAGTTATACTTCTGTTTGATTATGTGGATTGAGATGGACAGGCTTTCATTTTTTTTTTTACATACCCGTCAAATAAAGGGAAATTCCAATTGTATCCATTTTGTATTGTCATTTGTTGTGGGTAGAGTGTCAATGGTTAGGATGTACCTTAAAAAATAATGTCTGCGCCTTCTCCCCATCTGCTGTTGAGCTTCCCTCACTTGGCTGTTGGGCAGGTGGGCCAGGGTCTTCATCCGCTGAGTCTGATTCAGACACCTCCATGGGCAAGCCACGCCTGCCGGCAATGTTGTGGAGTATGGCACATGTTGTCACTATTTTGCAGACAGTCTCAGGCTCATACTGCACGTCTCTGCCACTCTTGTGAAGGCATCAGAATCGCAATTTTAGGATGCCAAATGTGCACTCGATGACGTACCTGGTGCTTCTATGTGCCCTGCTGTAACACCTTTCATGTCCTTAGTTGGAAGACAGGCACTGTGTGAGTATCCTTGGATGCAGCGCATACGCACTTTCACCTTGGGAGGGATTTATGATGGTGAGACAACATGCAGGCAGACATTGAAGTGCAAATACATCTCAGTGTGGACATGAAATTTCAGTACCTAGTAGGTATCCTTCATCAAAGTCACCTCTTTCTAATTTTTGGTGTATTCCACTATACCTAAACATGTAAGAGTCATGAGTGCTCCCAGGAAATGTAGCCACAAGGTCTGTGATGATGTTGTGTGCATTGCAGACATCTTGAATGTGGAGTGAATGTGTGCTTTTTGAAATCCAGAATATATATTCGATGTGAGATGGGGGACACATGGGCACATGGGTCCCATCAATGCACCCAATGACCTGTGGATACCTTGCCTTTCTGTAGAATTGCATTTGAGTATTTTGTTGTTCTATATCCTCCCTGGAAAGGTAGATGTGTTGGTGTATGTGTTGGAGCATGGCAGCTCGGAAATGGAGGAAAAAACATGAATGCGCACTCTGCGGAACCCCTCCAGCCACCGCAACAAGATGTTGGTAACTCCCAGTAGCCAATGGGCAGACAGAACACAACACCGGAACATAAGTGGGGATTGCATTGCTGCACTGGTTTCTGCTTTCCCGTTGTGGCTTCAAGGTGTCTATTAGATGCAGGATCACAGTGCTGCTCAAGCTGTACTGCTCATATATCTCTTCCTCTGTCTTCTCAAACAAGGTTAGCCTGATTCTGGTTATCCTCTCATGTCTCCGCCTCCCCTTCTGAGCAGCCAATATCTGCATCCTCCTTGCTATCACATACAGGGCAGCCATTGTGGAAAGATTTCTGATTCATTCTGGGGCTGTTTTTATTGGCTGGGCTGCTGTCACTGCTACCCCCCAGCGCTTACAGTTCCCCTTATTAATTGATTGATTGATTAATACCTGTTTTGAATTAATTTCCTTGATTCCACAGCTCAGACATTTAGTCACAGTAAAATAATACTACCTACATTGTCAGGCCTTCCAAACATAGTTAGCACATGGAAATCCTCAGGGGTGTCAATATCTCCTGCGAGTGTTCTTGATTTTTTAAAGAAATCTCATTCCTCCTTAAATAACTACCCAGAACAACACTCTTCAGTGACCAAGTCGTGAATGCTATATTTTGTCATATTAGCTTGATTCTTTGTTAGTTTCTTGTAGTGTCCTTCATGACTCAGGAGATGGAGAGATTCATTTGTTTAATCTTCTTTATTGAAAAACAAATGTTTTATATATTTGTTTTTACATCTGTGTCAGTTTACAGTTAGGCATTGGTGTGCCTTATTAAAGAAAAAGAACAATTACTGATTTATAATTTGCAATTAATAATGACTCACAAAATATGAATCCTTATTCTTTATTCACAAAGGCATCTTAGTATGTTAATGAATTGTTATCATTGGTGTTAACAACTTAATAAATCGTAAATACTGATTCAGTGAAAATTACCAGGTGTGAAGTCACACTGGCTGTCAGTGACGGCATATGTAAGCCAGCGAGTTAGCCAGCTACATTGCTTATGAAGTGAGGGAAACAGAAGATTCTTAGTTTGCTTTTGTTCTAACATTTTCCAAGACTCACCTCCTGTAGCCTTAACCTGCTGAACATTACCTTTGCAGACTGTGCCCAAAGCACTTCTTGTAACTGAATCGCATACTATCCCAGCCACCCAGGTTTTTTTACTTTGACCTGGTCACACGTGATTAGATGCCCGCGGATGGCACTTTGATCTTTTCGCTGCTAGTTTTTACTAAAAAATGTATAACTTTGTTTTTTCTAATTGTATTTTTGTCATTTTGTTTTCAAACCATGTACTAAAATCTACTCAGTTTTATTTCTAAATTGGCTTGCATTTTTTCTTGTGTTGTTTTTCCATATGTGTGCTACATGAATAATATAGACATTGCCTCTAAGGTAAGCCTGACTGATTTGTGTGTAAATCTATCCAGAGTTAAGCACAGGTTAACTTAGTGACTTTTAGTGGTTTGCCCTGCAAGAGATTGTGGCTGTTGCTTGACCAGGGCTAACACCCCAGTGAACCAACAATCCAATTTTTCAATGACCCATATGACAACGAGGCAATGTTTTATAAGTAGTGTTGTATCAGTGGACGGAGCTAAATCACTCAACATTATCCCCTTAACTGCCTGAACTACCTCCCAGTGCTCAGCCCATTTTTGACTATTTGAGGTAGTTTGGGCTCAGGCTTCAATTTTGTCCAGATTAGGTATCCTTACCAAGTTTGTGTGCTTTTTTCGAACATCCTGGGAATTCTAAATATTCCCAGGGTTGGGGGCACACAGGAGAGCTTGGCCTCAAGATGGCTGTCACTTAGCAAGGCTTTTCTGGCTGAAGGAATATTCTACACATATCCTCAGTGCCAGTCTACTCTATTACAAGATTTGACCTGCCATCTGCATTGAAGAGCAGAGTGAGTCAATCGGGCTTCTGATTTCCCTGATGTCTGGCCCTGGGGGAGTGATCTGCAGCCTTGCCTTGTGGGCTTCGGTAGGCTTGATCTTCATGCTGCAGTTGCTACTGTTGGCCACATTATGTTTCTTAACCCCAGGACACTTCAGGGTCATATCCAGTGTGATGACTGCAGCCTAAACATGTGTCGCAGGGACCCTGGAAGTCTTCCTGGGAAGCGCCCCATGACAGACCTGCCTGACATCAGACTGGTGGCCGGGCCATTGGGGTGGTCAACTACCACTCTAAAGGGGCGGAGGATTGGGCCAGTGCCACTCTCTGTAGTGGCCACAGCTCCTCGTATTCGTGGGCTAGTCTCAGGGTGGGGGCAGCCCTGTTTAGCCTGTTCCTCTTCTGTCGCTTAAGGTATGAGTGCCTTCCCCCACTTGGATCCTCAGAGGAAAGGGCGGAGCTTGCTGTTGGGTCCCATACCAGCGCTATCTTGAACCTACTTCCTGTAGCAAGCCCAGTAGTGCATTGGGTATGCTTGTGCCCCCCGGTTTCCCCAATAGGGAGTTCTGGGATGAGGAGGGACCTGAGGGGACTTGGGCCATAACTGCCTGACGTAGAGGGAGCCACTGATCTACACTCACTTGCTACAGGTTCCACTGTATCTTCTGGACTGCCTTGGATACCATTTACATGTGAGCACTGCCTTTGCTCTCCATCACCATCTCAGCATTGGCTCGAGACTGCTTATGGCCCCCAGGACCCTTTACCATTCTCAGCACTGGGGTGAGGCAGGAACCACTAAATTGTCATGGGCTCTGCTTGTTCACTGGCCTTTGAGGGCAAATATCAAATATTCATGACTGATCCGGATTAGGGCCCCTGCACCACTATTATAACCCCTCCTGGTGCAAATACTCTAGATTAAGACTCCAATAAGATGTTGGTAGATGTAAAAACCATCCTCAGATCCATCAACGCAAAAATGCATTTATTGACCAGCAGACTCGACTTCATGATGAACACCTCAATCATTTAGAAACTCACACCTCCAATATTGAAGACTATCACACCACTGCGGAAGACCACCTTTTATGCTTGGACAAAGATCTGGAGATCATTAAGCTTAAAAATAAAGACCTTTAAGTGCGTTGCAAACATGACAACCTCCTGGGTGTTCCTGAGACCACGGCTTTCGACAAGGTGGAAACCATTATTGAAAACATGCTCTGGTCCCTGTTCAGCGATTATGTCTTTTCACCAGTCTTTATTGTGGAGCGAGCACATCAGGAGCTGAGTTGTCATCCCCCACCGGGCATGTCAGGCTTGACCCATCATGGCTAGACTTCCCAATTATGGAGATTAGGATATCATTATACGGCCTGCCAGGGAATGTCAAGAGATCCAGCATAAGGGCATTACCATTGCCATTTATCCTGACATTGTTGTCACTGTGCAAGCTGCCAAATAAGAGTTCCTCCCTGTAAAACACTCACTTTGAAAGTCTATGATTTCCTACTCCCTGATCTACCTGGCCTGAGTGAAAAACAACACTTCTTTACGGACTCGACAGCTGCCATTAATTGTTCCCGGTGCTCAGCCTTTACTAAGTCTGCTCCTTCATTACCTCTGCAGACAACTGCCTTAGCAACATTGACAAGATATCCACTGATTTTTCTCAGATCAACATTCTTTATTTCGGTAATCAAAAATACCATAAGAGAGACATACAAATAATCTCATAAAACAGTCACTATCATAAAATACATACCTAATCTTAAAATAAAATTATGATCTTGAAATAAATAAAAACTTTAAATACATATTGGTATTCCATACAATTCCTTAGCATCAGGACATATGACTTTAAATCAATTGGTCATCATCAATTATAAATCTTAAAAGTTCCTGGTTTGGGAGCCACTCCCACCTTCTTCTGTGCAACCCCAATGCTCATTATAGACCTCAGTGTTCCAACGACAAACGGGGCCATCAAATCTGTCTAGAGGATTCTAAGTTACCTGATACTCATTAAAAACCTTGATATATCAAACACAACTGGGACCAACTAATCTGCCTGGAGAATTCTGCATGCCTCCAAGTGCCTTCGAACACCTTTTCTGCCTGCAAATTGGCAATATCCACCTGGCCCTCGCCCTACTATAGGCTGTTCAGAAGACAACATTTGCGCTACAGATTCTTGCTCATGTCTAAAAGATGGGCAGCCCATAGTGACAGAATCAGCTGACTTAGCCCATCTTGGTTTGAAAGTGGAGAGAGTCAATGTACCATATCTGAAGAGAATGTAAAGTTTCCTAGCCAGGTTTGATTCTATATCATCTAAAAAAGATTCTGCACAATATAACTCATTTGTTGTTAAACAGTTGTCTGTTAATATACGCAAAGTTGATAAGGTTAGGAGTTTATTGAGCAAGTAAGATCTAAACAATGATTTTATTTCAGTTACTGAGATAGAAAAAAAGCAACCCAGTGGATTTTTCTTATTGATCTGCACATTTCTTCTGCTGCGGATGACTCGTAGCTCACCTGACATGCTTCTTTTCCTACGTGGTAATATTTACCCCGCTGCTTTATAGTTGCAGATGTCAATCTCACTGTTGGATCAAGACTGCTACATGTTCTTACTGTTTTGGCACCTGCACTAACTCCCTGCATAGGTCTAGTGCTTAATATCCACACTAGGGCATGGCACAATTATATGGGGGGAGATTTCAATCTTTGATCACACTATCGGCCGCTCTTGTGGCACTCTGTGGCCCCCATTCAGGTGCTGCAGAACAACTGCATGTGATCATCAGGGATAACTATTTACATGATGTCTGGTGCCTGTGGCGTTCCCACAGCACTCAGAGAACCTGTCTCATCTCCACACATAACACATGGCCTCACATAGACTTTTGGTTTTCATGCAGATGCCTTTGCCTAGACTACTGGTGTTTCCCACCTTCCCAAAACCCTTTCTGATCATGCTCCAGTCCTGCTGCCTCTTCTGGTCCTTCACCTGGAAACTGGCTCCAAATGCACTAGGGTCTGGTGTTCTATGATTAAATCTGCAAGGACATTCTAGATTTCTTTGCTCACAATCAGGGGTTGGTGGTTTGTCCCTCCATGTTTTGGGAGGCATCCAAAGTTGTCATCAGTGATACTAGCAAGACCAATCAATCTGCACTCAACTCACCAAGTAACCCACTGTTCCTTGCAGCACTTAGAGAAAGGCTTTCCGAGGAGGAGGTAACACAAGTGACCCACTATCTCAATCTAGAGACTGTGGCCCGCCAATATGGCAAAGGAGATATACTTAGCAAGACAAAACCTCTATGACCCCTGATACAGCAGTCTGAGACACCTATCTGGAAACGCTCTAACTCCTGTGGCTTGAAAATGCACATCGTCTGGATTTATATGCTGTTTTTACAACAGAGGAAATAGTGCCAGTCATTTGGAACATGCTTGGTGATTTGGCACCCGGTCTGGATGGCCTCACCATGTCCTTTTCCAAACAGTACATCCAGCTTCTTGCCCACATCTATAAACAATGTATGATGACTCTTTGTCCCTGGGCAAGCTACCGCTCTTCTTACGTGAGGCAGTCATTGTTACTATTTTCAAACCTGGCAAGCCAACAAATAAATGTGACTCTTATTGGCAGCTGTCAATGATCAATTTTGACAACAGAACACTTGCCAAATTACCAGCCAATCGCCTTCAGCCTCTTTTGCCTTATATTGTCCTGCCAGGCCAATCGGGATTCTTGCTAGGGCAGTTGATTGCGCACATCCTCCGAACCATTTTTGCACTCATTCACTCTATAGACCACAAACTCAAGGCAGTCTCAATTTCCCCAACATGTGTCTCTATGCTTACTTTAAACAGACCGATTCATTCATTTTTGGCTACATCTCACTTCCTTTCAACCACGTACTGCAGTAGAGACAGATCAGTCTTCCATGTGCCCCTTGAATGGGTATAGTTGGCAGTTGGAATTTGTGTATTCCTCACAGACAGCTCCACAAAATAGAGTGCTTAGGTATGCCTAGATTGATCATCACTGGCTGGGAGGGTGGTGCTAAGAACAGCCCCACTTGCACCTAAATACGCTATGTCTTGTCTCCAGACAAAGAATTACATAGCCCCTCTATTTAGTGTGGAGTTAAGTCAGTGAAGGCAAGAACACAATGAACCTCAAGGGGAATTTTGATTTTTTAAGGACTAGGGGAACATGGCGGCTGACTAGTTCACGCCGCGAGCTCGTCTTCACCTCCCGGCACCTCCGTATGATTCCTGAGCATTAACATTGTAGAAACTATGCAGAAACTTTAAATATTTACTTACGGAGCTGGTGCCCTCTGATGCCAGTCATCCGAGCCTCGCGTCCCCGATCCTGAACGCCGTCGGGTGTCACTGTACGCGAGCGCAGGCTCTGTTCTTCTTTTCGGCGGCCCGCGGTGCCGGTTGCCGCCGCCGCCTCTCGCTGCCTCTAGCTGCTGCCTTGTGCGGATTGACGTGGTGGGGGTGTCTGGCGGCACCTTGGTCTGTCGGGCTGTTTACTGGATCTTGCTGGATCTTGCTGTCTTCCGCTGCCTGCTGCTGCTTTGGTGCTGTGGGGGTGGTTCCCAGTTCTGGTTCCCGGTGACTGGGAGCTCCCTGCTGCAAATCTGGATCGAGAGTTGGTGGGCTGTGTGGGGTCCTGAGGTTGCACTTGGATGGGCAGGACTGCTGCAGGCTGAATCTGAAGTTCGCTCTGACAGGTGTGCAACCACCAGGATTTCCCTGCGAGGAACACCAGGTAGGATTTCATTCAGGTGGAAATCACCTTATAGTAACTGCTGCATTACTGGGGTAAAAACAAACTAAGGTCTTAGCAGCAGGAGTATCTGTTTGGTTGAATCCTTATTTGATTTACATCAGGAAGACTTTAAACAATTACATTTACAGGATTACGTTCAACATTTACAAGAGCAGAAAACCTTGCTGCCAACATTATCGCCTTCTAATAGTTCCCAGGGCAGGAGTACAAAGCAGTGTTTTAACCTGTTCCGACCTATGACCCCCGGACGAGTTAAACGATCTAAAAAATTAAATAAGGGGGATTGTGATGTGAGCTCTTCTTCAAACCTTCAAGCTAAGAGAGGGAAAAAAGTAAAATCTAGGGTTCCGCCTGTGATACCCCCTCAAGCACACACCGTAGACTGTGCAAATAAAGGGACCCCATTGGTGGTTAATTTGTCTAACCCAGCTGAATTACATGAAGTTCGGGAACGTCAGTCCTCTCAAGTGGCTACAGAGGAAGGGCCAGTCACTTTAGAGTACCCTAACAGATAGAGTATCCTAACAGATATACTCTTCCTAATAATTTACAACCAGTTGGAGTGTCTGGATGGTCCCCATACCACCTCTCTTTGTCATCCTACAGCAGGGATCATGGCTACTAGCTTTGCTTCTAAAACATCTATTAAAACGTCCTTCAAGAATTCAAAAGGAGATCAGCAAACTTTCTCCTCTCGGTCCTTACGACAGTTAACATAATCTTCAAATTTTAAAATTAAGCCGTCCTTAAGATCTTTTTTTAAGGTACAGGAGAAAACGCATTTAACACCACCGCTGCCATTGGAGGAGTCCCGGCTTACTATAAGTAAGGGCAGTGGGAAAATAACATCAACTAAGATATTAAAGGTAGTTGAGGCCAAAATGGGCACAAGGGAAATCTTCTCAGCTTCTGGAGGGGAGGATCTCCCTAATATTACAACAGAAAATATGTTTGAGGCACCGAGTGAAAATGGCCTGGAACCTATAAATGGTTTTGAAATCGCCAACACTATGCCGACCCCTCCGGTAAATTCAGCATTGTCAACTACTCCCGACCAGTCAAACTTGGTGCAGTTGTTAAGCGCCCTCTCTTTGGAAATTTGGAGTAAGTTTGCCATTTCTGAGGTAAATTAGGCTAAGATCCAAGACTCATGTGAGTCTTTAGAAGTTAAAATGTCGGCCATTACTGAAAGAATATGTGTAATGGAGGCCTCAATTGAAGCTCTAAATAAGCAAGTGGAGCTGAACTGTACTGAAATTCAGGCATTAAAAATGGGAGAAAAGGACATGCTAGAAAAACTGGAAACATTGGAAAATAATGCCAGGCGCAATAATATTAAAATCATGAATATTCCGGAAGGTTATACGTTTATTAAAAGGGTGCATCCTCGTACTAGACTTTAAGGAGCTAGAAGCTGACATCCAGAGAATTCACAGAGTCCCTTTCTCCAAGAATCCAAACAGGAGAAATCCCAGGCGAATTTTGGTTAATTTTAAAACGTATGCTCTAAAAGAACGGGTTCAATCGGAAGCCTTAAAAGCCGGGACTTTCACAAAGGGGGGTTGGGTCTTTCGGATGAGATCGGATCTTTCCAGAATGACACAAGACAGACAATCGGAACTGGGGAAATTTATACCAATTCTAAGATCACTTGGCGCCACAGTACAGATGAGGTTTCCAGCCTTACTTAGGGTGATGTGGAGGAACAAAATGCATAATTTCAGAGACCCTAAGGAGGTAGGGATCTTTGTTGATAAAATTAAAGCTCAAGGATAAGGTTGCGTAGAAAAAGCAGGATAAGTATAGGTTGCCGGGTGGGTAATGAGCTCATAGGGGTTATTCTATATCAAACCCCATGTGGAATAGGAGGGTTCCCAGGGGAGGGGGGTTGGGGATATACAGAAAGACTACATTTTTTATTTTTCACTGGGTGGGGAGCAAAGTAGGAAAAAAAAAGAAAAGTCCTCATTTATACAGCTTTTTTAAGGAAGTTGCTAACCAGTTAGGAAAGGACGGCATCCAAAGTGCATTTCGCTTGATTGGAGTTGAGGATCACTGGGCTGGTACAAATTATTGAAATTAGAATTTGTACTTGGAATATTAATGGTTTAAGGATCCCAAGCAGGTCGAAGGAGATATTTTCAATATTTAAGGCAAGCAGACTTCGATATTATGATTCTACAAGAGACCCATCTCACAGCTGATGAATGAGAACTGGCTATTGCTAAACAAAGATGGATAGAGGCCTCACTTCACCCCACACAACACGTTTGTACATTATCTGGAAAAAATCTGCCAACGTGGTTCTTGGGTCCTTTAAGATAGACAATAAGGGGCGCTGGGTCATAACGGATTTAAAAATACAAAATGAATGGGTGCCTTTGGTGGGATATTATGGCCCAAACTTTGACGATGAGTCCTCTCTTAGAACGATTTACAATCATCTACTTGACTCAATTCACCCCATTATTATGGGTGGAGATTTTAACGCTCTTTTAAATCCATCTTTGGACAAATCTAAAGGGGGTAGATTATTATATACGAAAATGGGCTCATTGATCATGGCGGATTTAAATGTGGTAGACATCTGGAGAGTAAAAAATAAGTCTATACCTGGCCCTCAAAATTTCACTTTTCATAATAAAAAACATAAACACCATTCTAGAATAGATTGTTTTCTGATAGATCTTAGATTGACAGAACTAGTTGGTGTAATTTCTCACAAATGATAGGCCTGCCCCTTTAGAGATAATATGGGATGCCTACAAGGCTTTCATCAGAGGCAGAATTATTGGCATTTCAGCTAATATTACTAAGGTGAATAAAGAAAGATTGAAGATATTGGAAGCCGAAATTCTCAAAGCCTCGCTTGCTCAATCAACTAATTGGAACAGTGTAGATCAGAGGGAGGATAGTCCTGAGCTGTTAGCTAAAAAACAAGATATGGCAGACTATTTAGACAGTATTATTAAAAGAAGAGGGGAAGCCAGCAAACTGGCTAAATATGAATATGGAGAGGGTAGTGGGAAACTCCTGGCCTGGAAATCTCGAGTCAATCTAATGAGAAATCTGATTAAAGAGATCTACAATATAGAAACAGGGGAGATATTTTCAGATAGGGCCAAGATGGAAAAAGCGTTCAAACTTTTTTTTAAGGATCTATATACTGAAGATCTAGCTGTCACTGACTCAAATGAAAAATTACCTAGATAACACATCCTTACAGTCGTTATCTGAAGATCAGGCTCAACAGCTTAATAGGAAGATCTCACTATCTGATATCAGGGCTGCAATTAAAAATTTAAAGAGGGGGAGTGCTGCAGGTCTAGATGCAATCCTTAAAGAGTTTTATATTGCACTAAATGAGATGCTTGTCCCGGTCATGGAGAAACTTTTTGATAGTATCTTTATAAATAATTCCCCAATCCCTAGTGCCTGGAACGAGGCAGCCATCACCTTGATTCTGAAACCCAATAAAGACAAAATAAATGTGAGTCTTACAGACCCATCTCCCTGCTCAATTGTGATTATAAAATCTTTGCACAAATCATAGCACGGAGACTGAACAACATAATGGGTAACTTAATCCATCTCGATCAAAAGGGGTTTATTAGAGGGCGCCATTTGCATGATTTAACTCACGAGTTAATTGGTGCTATTGATATCGCTTCAACTAATAATATGCCACTTACGATCTTTGCATTTGACGCGGCCAAAGCTTTTGACCGGGTCAATTGGTCCTGCTTACACCAGCTAGTCCATGCGTTTGGCTTAGGAGAAAATATTCCAAGAACTCTTAGGAAGATCTACAAATCCCCACCAGCCAGGATTATAGTTAATGGGAACCTAACCAATTCTGTTTCTTTGGAGCGAGGCACTAGGCAGGAATGTCCCCTCTCCCCTCTTCTTTTTGATTTTTACATAGAACCACGTGCACAAATAATCAGGTCCAGTGAGTTATTTGCCCCGTTTGAATTTAGGGGATGGTCTAAAAAACTGGCCCTGTATGCAGATGACCTGATGATTTTTACAAAGGATTCACCTGCAATCTTGCCAAGTTTAGAACAACTGCTGACAGATTTTGGGAAGATATCGGGCTACCAAGTTAACACCCAAAAAAACGAGAATATGTCATGGAACTGGCAATTTAGTTCGCCTTTGGTACACAATCAAATAAGATATTTAGATATTCAAATAACTCACAACATCAACAAACTGGCTCAGGTTAACTTAGAGGTTAAACGGAAGGAGATTAGAGCCTTATTGAAATCTTGGCGTAATCTCCCACTATCTATTCTTGGTCGTTCTAACCTTGTTACAATGACGGTTCTGCATAAAATGACAGTTATCTTTGATGCAATCCCTCTATTATTCAGTTCAGCTGCTCTAAAAAACATGCAGTCTGACATAAATAGTTTTCTCTGGGCTGATAAAGGGATCAGGATTGCATGGAAGAAATTGAGATGTGAAAAAAAAGCTGGGGGAAAGCCATTCCTGATCTTGGGTTTTACAGCTGGGCTTTTCTCTTCAAGAACATTAGATCTCTTCTTCTTGAATCTTCCAGTTTTACGCCTTATCTCTTAGCTACGTCTAATAGCGCACCGCAAGAGGGTGATGGGTTTCTTTTTCAATTTGGACACCCCAAATACTTAAAAAAAATTTAACTGATGGTGATACGTGCAGCCTGTGAACTATGGTTCCAGATGAGGAAACTGCTCAAAATTCCATATTATTGTGCTAGTGCCCCCATTTGGAACTCTCCAGGGACTCCAGAATGCTTAAATTATAGATTATCAGCCCCTTTATGGGATTATGTTTTTCAGAAATGGGGTCAATTACTGCGTGATAACAAACTTTTGCCATGGGACAAGCTTAATTCTCAAACAAATCAAAGCTTATCCAGATTTAAGTTTTATCAACTCTCCTCCTGGCTCATAAATCAGGGTTAAGATGGTGTTATACATGAGGAATTGGAAAGCAGGTTTTTAGTCCCCTGCAATCAAAAAAAAAAAATTGGTGAAATGATACTGGATATTGATTAAAGGAGATCTGCCACTACTGCCTATGGAGGAGCTCTGGAGAAGAGACTTGCCTTCCAGCGATATTTCATCTTTATGGCAAGTATCTTTAAGCATTTTGTGAAAGGTTGTGAAGGCTGCGTCATTGAGAAGAAATCTTCTGTTCACACTCCACAGAGCTTATTGGACCCCAAAGAAGCTCTCTAAGCTGGGAGGCGGAGAGAAGTCCTGTGTGAAATGCAATCTGAGAAGAGCAGATGACGTGCCTATGTTTATGCAGTGCCCGCAGATTCAGGGCTTCTGGAGGCAAGTTGGTAAGACCATTTCAAATGTAATGGGCCAAGAAATTCAGGTAAGCCTGACATTAATTATTTTTGGGACCTTACCTGAAGACAGTACTAATATCAAATTGTCAAACTTCCAAACCTCATTAATGTTTGTTTTAATCCTTTTGGCAAGGAGAGAAATCTGTTTAAATTGGATTTCTCCTAATTCTCCAAAGGTTTTAGATTGGGTGTCATCTGTTAAAAGAACTCATAAGTTGGATATGAAATGTAAGGCAAAGAAAAGAACCAGATTTGGGGGCCTCTGGGATAATTGGGCTAATAATTTGAGTCCTGCAACTTCCTAGTAAGCACAAAAGTCCAATGACTATGAAACAAGTGAGTTTTGGGGAAAATGGTTTATGGATAACCATGGATGCTATACTACCCTCGGAAATTTCCCAAGTGTTATGCGGTTGATTTCCCTAATAACCCTCGAGGTGGAAAGAGCTTTACTGGGCTACGCCTCCCCTCTGTCGGGTTCAACAGGGTGCCATGATACCTTTTTATGATTACTCACTCTATTTCTTTAATGAGGGCAAAAAAGAAAAAGAACCTCAAGGGGAATTTCTAGAAACTTTTCCCACTTAAAAGAAGGTTTCCCAGGTATAAATATTGAACCTCAGACACCATCACTCCATTTTGTTTTGCAAGGGAGGCAAAAACAACAACAAGATACATCAACATATTATGTTTTTGATAAACATACATTCTAGTTACCAGGGGAGTAAAGCAAAAGCAGGAAGAAAAATATTACAGCCTGAGGTGCCACAAAGTTTTCAGGATCAATGTTCACTCATACCTTGCCAAACTGCATTAAATCTCTGCATCAACGTTAAGCCCATAGCCTTAGCCAAGGCCTTTTTCTGCTCAAAGACCTCCATATCAATAACCCACCATTCTACTGCATTACACTGTCTTGAAGAGATCCAAACTCTAGATATAGCCTGTCTAGCAGTAACTATAATTATAGAAATTAATGCACAAAGTGCCTGATTACCGTCCCTCTTATAACTCAACATAATCTCTTCATTGGAGAGGGCCATATCTAATCTAAGATGATTTTTAGAGACCAACATAATCTCGTGCCAAAAAGTCTTTAGCTGTGGGCATGTGGCAAACATGTGAACAATACTAGCCCCATACTCTCCACATTTAGGGCAATTCACCCTATTGCTTGAATGATGAATTCTTGTTTGCCTCCACCTAGCTATCTTATCGGGTGAATAGTTCACCATGCATAGTGTCTTAAATTGCTGTAATCTCAAATTAATAGACCAAACAGCATCTTTTAGCTTTGCGAGTGCATCATCCAGCATTATTGGGGTTACTTCCTTTGCAAGAATCGAGCTCCATTTTGCAGCTAGGTGTAGAAAAGAATCAAGTCTTATCCTGGCTGAAAAGCCTATATGCAGCACATATTGTCTTCTTCTGAGAATCTTCATGTAAAAATATCAGTAATTGGTGAGTCTCTACCGATTTAAGACACTGTGATCTCAGAAAATAATCTCTAAGTTGCAGGTATTTATAATAATGTTGGTGTGCTATTGGAAAAATGTCCTGCAAATTTTGAAAAGTACGAAAGCCATCACAGTCATAAAGATCTTCTAATTTATCCACCCCCAAGCTAGCCCATTGTTTCGTTATCCCGTTGTGAAAAATGCCTGCAAGAAGTGGATTATCCTACATTGGAAACTTGGTAAAGTAAATTGGTAAAGAATACCCAGTAGCAATTTCTCGCCAAATAGTAACTAACCCCCTAAGAGTCTTAAAACGCACCCTCTTGAAGTAATTTGGATCATGAATCTGGTAGCGAAACCTAAAGCTGTCTTTGCCAAGCAAGAGATAATGATTGAAGTCCTATCCCCTATTGGAAAGAAGGCTATGTAATCTGCTCGTGAAAGAGGCAGAATAATAGAATTTTAAAGCAGAAAGTGAAAGGCCACTCTTGGTTGAATGGATACTTTAGAAATTTAATTGTACAGCGAGCATGGTTGTACCCCCATATAAAATTACTCACTGCCCCATCAAGTTTCTTAAAGAACAAATTGGAAACTCTCAAAGGGATAGACTAAATAAGTATAGAAACTCCGGAAGAATTATCATCTTTACAATATTATACCGACCTATTATAGTAATAGGCAGTTTATGCCAGTTCCTGAATTTTTTAATACCATCACCCAATAATACATCATAATTTAGTTTAATTACAGTTTCAATCTGGGGAGTAATACAGACACCTAAATAAGTGGCTTCTAGACATGTTCCCATAATAGAACTATCCGGTATAGACATTCAGTAAGACCTGGGTTTTATTAGTGTTCAGTTTGTATCCAGAGAAAGAATCACATTTTCCGGCTTCATGTATTAACTGTAAAGATTGGCCCGGGTCTGTAGTAAACATGGCAATATCATCTGCATAAGCGTTGACTTTTAATTTATTAGGTCCTGGAGATAGCGGTAAAATATTTTGATTCGCCAGCAAAATCCAGATAAAAGGTTCAAGATATAGAGCGAACAGTAATGGAGAGGGGGGCATCCCTGGTGCGTACCCCTGTTTACACAAAAATACCTAAACTGTTAGCCAGCATAGCTTAATTTAGCCTGTGGCAATCGATAAAGCACTTTTATCCACTCCAAAATACGGCCAGAAATCCCAAATGCAATAAGAATAGACCAGAGACAGCCCCATGCCACCCGGTCGAAGGCTTTCTCCGTGTCCAATAATATCATGCCTAAATTGACACCAGTTTGTATGGCTAGATCAAATGCCATTATTGCAGTAGTGACATGGGTCAACATGTCTTGACCTACTATGAATCTGTGTTGCTGGCTAGAGACCAATTTAGGCATCAAAGGAGTAAGAAGATTGGCCAAAATGTTAGCATATAATTTTGCATCAGTGTTAATATGCGATATCGGACAATAAGATCCACAATCTTCTGGAGGCTTTTTCTTCTTTAAGAAAAAACAATATTAGTAATATCCCACGAAGATGGTATAGTACTGGATTCACCTATTTCATTAATGACCTTAATAAAGAGTGGGGTTATAATGGTTTTAAAGATTTTGTAGAATTCAACAGGTATCTGATCCTCCCCCGAAGCTTTACCCGAAGGAAGTGATGACTAAGGGTGGGCGGAATTTGCATAGTCGTGTTACGCAAATTCCCGCACAATTGTAAAAAATCTGCGCGAGCACGGGGAAATTTTACAAACATGAGGAATTGCTTGTCTCGCCCGTTCTTGATGTGTTTTTGCGTGCTCGCAGGGAAATATATCACTAACTTGCCCATACGGTTGCTAATGGACGCGCCCATCTTGTTTTTCACTTATCCTGCCCGCTCGCAATGCCTATTCCGGGTCATGTATTGCGTGCTCCCGCCCGTTCACGATGAGTATTTCCTGTTCGGGAATGCGTATTACATGTTTGCAATGCTTTTTGCGTGCTCAGGGGGGAAATATCGCGCGAACTTGCCCATACGGTCGCAATGGGCATGGCCATCTTGTTTTTCACTCTATTGCTATGGTTCTTGGCCTGCTTTTCTATTCTTCCTCTATCTTTGCAATCCTTTGATTCTGTACAGTTTTTAAAAAATCTTTTTATTTATTATCTATCTCTCTATTTGCCTGAATCTATATTTTGAGTTTGTATACTTTTTTGTGACTCTTTTTACTATTGTTTCACTCTTTTTCTATAACTTGCTTTTTTCATTTCCTTTTCCACCACCCCCAAGTTCCAGAACCGTGCCAAAGGGAGAGAACAATGGCAACAAGGGAAAGGGCAAGACTGCCTATGGCCGCAGCAGTTACCGCCTTTCCTGCGGAAGGCGGCACCCACAAGTGGTGCAGGCACAGGCCTTCTTTGGTGTGGTGTGGCGGAGGTGGTCGCACTTGGTTTTTTTGTGCAGCGCCACCTCCCCTTAACCCTAGCAGCAGGTGGCAGGCTTGTGTCCGGTTACGGACTCCGGGAGCGTTGCCAGCGGTGGAGAAAGGTTCTCTGGTCAGTGTTTTGCTGCTCTGGTGTCCGGTGCACCGATACCCAGCTGATGGCCCGGTAGTCCGATATCCTGGACCAGAAGCAGGACCTGCTGGACCTGCTAGGAGTGGAGGTCCTGGGGCTTGGTGACTAGCTATTTAATATTACTACTTTGTGTTCTTCTGCTCTGTGTTATATATAGCAAATATAATGTTTTTCTGAACAGCAAGAATGCTGCTGCTTACATTGCAGGTAAATAACGTTTAAAAATCTTCTGTGATTGTAATGACACAAGTACTCGGTGCTACTAATCTTACTTGTTTGCAACTTTGCGCTTGCTTTGCCTGATTATGTAAGAGTTTACTTGAGAGAACTTAAGTGAGATAATGCTAGAGAGACTCTAGTCCTTCCTTTGTCCTCCTGCCACTAAGAAGAGATATTGGTGGATTGATCGGTTTAGTTACTTATTCGTACTAGTTGGTAATTTTTTATTGGTCTGCATGACGCATCCTCTGTCATGTCACATGCTGTATAGTGCTGCTTACCCCAGACATTAGTAGAATCTTTTGTAGTTTGTTTAGTGAGTGGTAATAGGCTTATCACTAGCAGAACATCAACAGCAACCAACCAACAATTTGGTGTATGTAAAAATGTATGCATGTGTCCTCCATCTATGCATTATTGTGGGCTGAAGTAAATGGAAAAGCAGACTTAGTGAACAATTGGCCCATCTGGAATAGGTGAGCTAGGTCAGGTGGTAATTAGGCTTAGTTAGTATTCTGGAATCAGAATGGAACACTGGATTAGTGTTCATAAATAATAAGTAGACGGTCCGTAAATCCCGCAATACTACTAGTCGATCAGATTAGATAGGTCAATTTTATTGCAATTGTTGTTTCCTAAAATGTTTTTTGGGCATTTTAAAAAATATTTTATTTGTTTCACTCCAATCATTAATGTTTGTCTCTTTCTTTATTATATTTTACATGGTCAGCATCCAGGGGCAAGAAGACGGGGTCAGAGTTGGCGGGAAAAGAACAAGATGCCTCCCAGGGCCAGGACCGCTCCTCTACCGAGGGCCCTGCTGCTGGTCTGAGTAAGTCCTACAGTGGTTAATATTAATAAATATATTTCCCTAACCTTGAATGCATCTTATTTTTTCCGAACTATTATTTCGGTTTCCTAATTCTATTTTTTACAAAATCTTCTTCGATCTAGACTATCTGTTTCGAAATTCTTGTTATCCGTGCCTATAACTGCCTCTTCTATGACTCTCTGTACTACTACTATTAGTCTGTCTGTAGCTAAGCTTGCCCAGTTGGCCACTCTTTATTTAAAATGTTTTAAATAAAACTCAGATTCACCAATAGCTCTAGCCCCTGAGTCCAGTCCTTTGGGTTGTCCTCTTCTAGTCTTCTTAATCTTGAGGCTTTTCAACAATTCCCACCAACAACATGTCCAACCAGATATTTTACTATTTTTGTTGTAGGGATTCTGCACATACAGAACTAGGCACATGAAAATAGTATGTTGGTGATGGGGGGTTGGACCTTCCTTACACCTCAGTCAGAGCCCACAATCCCCTGACCTACTAGCTATAGTGTCTCATTAGCTCCCCAAACCCCCAAAGATAACTAATGATTAGACAACCCAGAACATAACACTCCCGACCTCTCAGAGTCGTGGAAGCAATGCACACCCTTTTGCTCACTCACTTGTGTAAGTCCACACCAAATACCACAGAGTCTATGTAAGTTCAAAATGTTTATTTTCAACTAACAAGCTCTGTACGTTGTTCTATAATGCAATGCACGAGCCAGCACCAACATCAAAATGCATACGTTTAAAACAATAAACATTGTTACAACTACAAGTCCATTGAAGACAAAAAATCTCTGAGCGAATTCTGGGGGACCCCTCACCTTAGAACCTAGAAGTACTGGTTACATCATAAGCTCTGCAAAGCTCTGGTTTGAAGAAGGGAATCTTCCGCCTGTTATGAGAAACATGGTGCATGTTAGACAGTATAATGCAAGCATTTCTCAGTCATGCCAAAAAGTGCAGCATGTTATGGCTAAGCAATACGGACTGACCAGAACAGCAGCCATTTAAAGACCTTGCTGTTAAACTCTTCCAAAATGTTTGCAGCAGTATGAGATTTCTCTATGGCGAACATGGCTGCAGTTGCATGTTTCTGAGTAGCATTACAAATCTCAGCAGTGTAAACAAGACCTGCTTCAGATATCTTTTCTCTAACCCCCACAAAAGAGTTCCAGTGTGCAGTGATGCGCATGTAATCAGTGGCTTGGCAACTGGTCCACATGTCTGTTGTCAGGTGGATATTGTGAACAGCACTCTGCTGCAAAGCTTGTCCAGGCAATTCCAGCACATCCTGATGTAGTGCTGGAACAGCAACTCTGGTGAAATAGGACTGGCTGGGAACCTTCCCTTTAGAGCAAATTCAAGGAAAGCCCACTCCTTCCGCAAAAGAAATAGGGAGACGGTCCAACGCTAATATTGTATCCAGCTTCACATTGTACATACGTGCCGTTGGGTGGTTGCGTTCGTACTGCCCCTCCGACCTAAGCATGCTGTCAATGGTAGGCTGGAATATTTTCCTTTGTGGTGCAGCTGTCTTCTTGAACCCAGTTAGGCTCAATGGCACACTTTTTTTCTGTGCAGTACTCTGTTGCCTTGGTGTCTCAGCCTGACTCTTACTACGGTGCCACTGAGATGTTGCTGAGGATGTGGGCTGTACCACTACACTACTGGGGACAGGGCTAGAAATGACTCCCTCTTGTTTACCTTCCACCGCGATCATATCTTCTTCTACTTCTTCATCCCCACCAACAGCAATGGGTGCTGTTTTGCTTTTTTGTAAAGTAAGTAGGTGAGTCTCCCACTGATTGATGTGGTGTTTTTTTAGATGACTTGTTTGGCCTCCAGTACCATAGTTTTACTAAGAGTACCCCGCCTAACAGTGCGTCGACAAATTGAGCATATAGCAATGTTCTTCTCCGTACTGCTAACCGAAAAGAAGTCCCAAACTGGGGAGGTGTATTTTCTGGTGCTGCTAGAGGTGCCACTTTCAAAGCCAAATGAAGTGGAGGGTGAGTGTGGTTTTTGACTCTGTGCACTTACAGTACCACTACCTACTGAGGTGGTGGTTGAGCTTGATGTAGGTCCTTGCCGGGCCTTAGCAAATGCAAATATGGAAGCTGGAGCTGGTGTTACCTGTCTTAGTGGTATCCGTGCTACATCCCTCACAGCAATTTTGGATAGGATAAAAATGTTGGTCTTCATCTCCTCTGGGCCGGGAGTGATGTTCATGATGACTTATCATCCCTCTCTTCTACATCTACCTCCTTCTGGAACCTTCCTTTTCACTAGTCTTGTCTTGTGGCGTGCATCACTCTCAGACTGAGCTGGTGGATTCCAAGTGACATCTAGATCATCAGAAGCGGGGCTTGAAGAAGAAGTTGATGGACTAACCCTCCTTTTTCTTGTTGGGGATCTGGAAGAAAATGGATCTTCTAAAAGAGCGTCTTGCTCCTCTTCGTCTGCAGGAAGCTTGATTTCCTGAACTGCCCCTACTTCAGGAGGAACAAATACTATTGTGGGCTGTTGTTGCGGCTGTTGTTGCGGCTGTTGTTGCAGTTGTTGTGGCGGCTGTTGTGTCGGTTGTTGTTGCCCACTTATCTGCTGATTTTCCGCCTGTGTTTATTGGGTACTAATTTGCGATAATGAAATTTCAACATCACTGGTCGTTAGTAGACTGGTTACCTCTGCGACACTCATGGGCTTGGGCCTAGGTTGGTGGGGTGAGCCCGCTGATGCGGAGATGCTGCTTCCAGCTTGGTCCCCGGACACCAGTGCTGCAAGCATAATTGTTTGTTTCCCAAAAAACATTGTGGGCGGCACACCAGTCTTGGTAACTGCTACTTCCTTCTTCTGTTCGTTCTTCTCACTGGCAGCTTTCTTGGTACTGGAGGACCTGGTAACTTTCCTTTTTAAGATGTCAGCAGGACGCTGTTGCACAAGTTTCAGAGATATCTGTGGCCACACGCCACGTGTCGTTGTGCGCAGCAGGACTTCTGTCTGGCAGAACGACGGGTGATGATGACACCTCCTCCTCTGTCTTTTTGTGCTCTTAAAAGCAAAGAAGCCAGGAGAAGAACATCAGTGAAATGCTGCATTTTTTGTCGTGGTTCAATTACTACTAGTACAAACAAACAAATATAATATATAACTTAGTCTGTGGTGGTCACACTTGTTAGTGTTATATTATTAAATGTTATTAACTCCGTTTAAGTTAAAAAAAAACACAACAGGGCGTTCATGGTACCTTGTGTACACTCAGGACGGATAGGAAAGAAGAAGAACAAAAACAACAACACAAATGTAATGGAAGTGGAACCTGTTTGTTTGGCATTAAATTATTTGCTCGTCACATCATTGAGGGAGCTGCAGCTGGGAAAGGGGATGGATGGAAGCACTAAGCCAAGAGGAACATAGGAAAGACATGCAGGCATATATGGTAAAAGCAGCACACTACTGAAGTACCACCACAAAATGGCCACCAGCTACATGGACACTCACAGTCACAAGCAACAAGCAGATGGCCTGGAAAACAATGAACTGAAACAGGCCTGTAATAGCCAGGCAAAGGAGGCATGCTAAACAACACAGCTTTAATACAAAAATGCAAAAACAAAAATCCTCGAAGCTAAACAATGTGTGCAAGGTACACAACACAACACACCACACACAACAAAGGCATTTATTTAACACATACCAGAAAAGGGAAATACCTCAAAAAATCTAATTTTGCAATTCAATCCAATGCCATCCATGCCCTAAATGATGTTTAAAATAAATTCAACACACACCAAAGGAACAGTTGTTTCATCATGCACCCACCATGACTAGCTATGGGCCTACTGGCTACCCACAATATATATATTTTTTAAATGATGATTGAAAAGTAACAAAATTGTAGTTGCAACAACTGCAATGCCCCAATAAAACAAACAACATAACCAACTAACTATGTTAGTTGGTTATGACCAAAAGTCCTCAAATCCAATGTTATATGATGCAGCAGACACAAAGAGAGATACTTCTAGCTCCAACTCCAAATGAAAAGTGAATAGGAGATGGAGAAAGCCCTGTGAGAAGCCTGCTGGGCAGGAACAGGAAGTCGGAGAATCTGTGCCACTTCCTTCCTCTCCCAAAAAAAGTACTCCTTGCACAGCCAAATGTCAATCTGAGGAGTTTTTTCATCCAAATCATCATTTTAGAGAAGGTTTTATGCTGCTCGAGATATTATTCTTCTCCAGATTGCAAATTGTGTGTGCTTGGCATCGCAAGCTTCACCTAACTGCAGCCGGATGTCCGATGACGTGTTCGCGATCGCACACTCTCGCGGTGTCCGTTGGCACGGCGAATGATGTGTTTGTGATCGCAAACTCTTGCGGGATCACGTAGCTGGCTACCAAACTCTTGTGGCGCATGAGAACGGATAGGAAAACTCATCGGCAAACAAAGGGATGCCAGTAAGTCGCTATTGCACACGCAAAAATGCATTATTAAAGCGCAAACAAGGAAATATTTCTGCTACGCCGCGGATCGCAGAATTTTTTGTAATCCCGTGTTCTCCGTGGAATGCGGAATTGCCAAAAATCTGCAAATTATGTGAGAGGAGTGGATTTTGCTGCCCAGGGTTAGTGATGACAGGGCCATCCAAATACCTTCTGACAATATCTCTAAATCAAGCTGAGTAATATCTTCAGACAATAGTAAAGGGAGTTGTGCATTAGCTAAACAGTTAAAAACCTCATCTATTACTATTGGATCTGATGGGGCGTAAAGATCTTCATAAAATGATTAAAATTGTTCAAGTATCATGTGAACTTCAGTGTAGAGAACATTATAAGCACCTTTAATTACAGTGATTCTGTGCTTAGCCTTATTATCAGATATTTTATAAGCTAATATCCTGCCGACCGGTTCACCATATTCATATTCTGCAGAGCAAAATGTATTATAAGTAGGGCTCCCGGTTTTATGGTATTTATTTTTTTGCCATTTCCGTCTGTATTTATCCATATTTATTTTTTGGGCATTTTTTCTGTATTTATCCACATTTATTTTTGCCACAAGCAAAAGACGACGCTACAGCTAGTATTTTTCCACATTTATTTAAATTGACAATGCACACATGGGCTCACTTAAACTAGCAATTTGTTTTGGCTTTAGCAGTGCTTTAAATGGTCCGGTACTGAGTAATTTGAAAAGGAGTACCTGTGCTTCTCAGTTCTGCTACAAAAACACTTTAGGATAGAGTACAAGCACTTATCAGGAGCAAACATGTGCCAGCGCTTCTATAGTTCCATCTAAAGCCAGCTAGAAATCTGCTGCGTAGGAGGGCCTTTAGCCGTCGCTCTGCTCATTTTCAAGCACGCACTCGTGCTTGTGGCGGCATTCACCTTGCGGGAGTGAGCAGGGGCGCGCCACAAGCACGAGTGCAGTGCTTGAAAATGAGCAGACTGCTCTCCAAAGTGCGCACGCCTCTCTCCTCGCCCACACGTCCCGGCCACTCACTCGCTCCGCCTTCTCCGTCTTCTTTTTGCTTGCGCTTCTTGTCTTTTCCTCTGTCGGTTCAGTCTTTCTTCCCCTGCTATCTTCTTACTTTCTTTTTCATGTTGAAATTTTTGTCTCTTTTTGCGTCCGCGCCCTTTTCTCTTTTTCTCGTTGTGCTCTACTTTCTCTTTAAAATCCGCCCCTCTGCTTATTTTTCCCCGCGCCTCTACTCTACTCTGGGAAGCACAGGCAAGTTCCAGGGGTCCCAACAGGCCAGCCATGGGTGTCAGAGCAGAGGTTGCTGCTGCCACCCTTCACCGATTTCGATGGTATATTGGTTTAACTGTCCCACCTTCTGTTGCCTTCGCCACCCTTCAGAACTAAATCTACAGCGGCTGGCAGACCGTTTCTTTGTGAGTTACCTTGCCACTGAAATAGAAGTCAAAATAGACCAGCGGAGACTTCTAAAGCTGAAAGAACACCCTAATTTAATTCACCTAGCCTTCAACTTCCGCTCAGGGCTTTGCCACGGCATTACCAGATTAAGTCAGGGGAAACATCAATGAATATCGGCATACATTATTTGAACAGTATTTGTAAAATGTAAATAAAATACAGAGCTGGTGATGAATCTTACCTGCACCGATTTCCAGATCTGATCGTCTGCGGCCATCAGCTAAAAGTAAAAGCTCTGACTCTGAATAACGTTTAAATTACACATTAAGTGCATTCTTCAAATAACATTTTACCATAAAATGCAGACGTTCTTCCTTGTCTGTCCATGATTGCTGAGGTTTCCAGAAGGAATGCCACTCGGGAGCAGGAAAAAAACCCTATGCTTAGAGCAGTGCGTCTGTTTCCCGCTGCAGACTGCAAAGCTCACATCAGGTCATTAATATGTCAAACGCTTAAGCCATGGGCTTTACTGACAACTATTCCTGCAGTGGCCAATTCAGAACTAAGGATCTGTACGGTCCATCGCCCTCCCACTACAGTTACTAAATAGAGCTAGAGGGCGTCTACCCATGAGACTCTTGAAACTTGGGGCACTGCTTACCTTACCCCTACGCACCTTCGTGAACTGGCATCAGTCTGTATTTCTCGCCTGTCTCCCAAGACCGTGTGTCTGCCCTCTCTTCTCTGGTTGCAGGACTGCATGTCCCAGCCGGTGCAGTAGATAATTTAGTTTGTATACATCCCATTTGGTTTATTCAATAGTTAATCCTCTGGAAACTGTTCGTAGTACATATAAAGCTTTTTAAATAAACCACAATAAGGGAGGCAACGGCATGGGGTGAAAGAACAATAAAGCCTCTTTAACAAGTAAATGGTCTTCAAAAGACCTGTGAAGTACTCTGGTGCGGCTGTGTGCGTGCCCGGAAGGAATTTCCAGCAGCAGGAAGGGGGCGTGGTGAGATAACTCTGGATTCGAGCTCGGCAGCGTGGCAACATTTTCTAGTATTTTGCCGTTTTTACATATAGATACAGACAAAGGAAAAATTGTTTTCTGTCTGTATTTATATGTAAAAATCCGTTTAAACGGAAAACCGGGAGCCCTAATTATAAGCAACAGACGCTATTTGCTTAAATATCCCAATACAAACTCTCTCGCTTCTGTAATTTGATGTAAGCCTGGGATTGATCTCCATCTTGTTGCCTGATATCCAGCGCTTGGGAAAGTTCTAAATTAATTAACGCTATACAAGCTGCTTTAATAGAAGCCTCCCAAGTTTTAATTTTTGCCAGTATAAATTGCTGTGTAATACTCCTTATAAATGCCTTCATAGAATCCCAGACCATATGGGGTGAAGCAGTATTAACATTAAAATGTAAAAGTTACGCCAACCATTTCCCCATATGTAAAATATAGTCACCATCCGCCAGCAGGTTACATGGAAAAGAAAAAGAGCGCCTTGACTTAGTAGCCGGTAGCAATTGAATAGACAGTAGAATGGGGTTGTGATCTGAAGTAATCTTTGGGTAGACCTCCATCTGAGCTGTACGCAGTACTACATCGCTAACCCAAGCAATGTCTATCCTTGAATATAGTCTTTGTGGATAGGAATAATATGTAAACCCCGGAAGATTTGGGTATAAGACTCTCCATGCATCCTGGATGTTATATAGATGTGCAAACTCCAAAATTGCAGCCCGTACTTTTGGCATTCTTGGAGTTGGGCGCCGGGTGGTAGAGTCAATAGTTTGGCTTCATAATTCAATTAAAATCACCCATGACTATCAGGACCCTTTGAAGTTCCCAAAAACCTAAAATGAGTATATTAAATAGCTCACAGTCATTTCTGTTTGGCCCATAAATGGCAACTAAAATGTATTTAGTTCCATAAATCTCAAGTTGAGCAATGGCCCATCTTCCCCTAGAGTCAACTAAAACTTGACAAGTTTTATATACCAGGATCTTACTAGCTAAGATAGCAACTCCCCTTATTGAAACTGCCTGAGATGAGCATACAACTGTATTATATCCAAGATGAATAAGCAGTGTCCGATCTCTATATGCTAAATGAGTTTCTGTTAAAAAAATTAGATGAGGACAGTACATCTTTAGCTCCTCACGTACAAGTTGACGTCTGAGTGTGGCGTTTAGCCCAGATACTTTTTAACATAAATATTTGATTATCCCCATAATATAACAAGAGAAATCTTGTCATTATCAAATTTCCCTAAAGTGTCAACGAGAAGCACCACTCTCCCAAATGCAGAAAATATCAAATACATGCCTCCTTTGCTTTTACCAATATACCAACACACCCTCCACCACCCCCCTTTATAAATCCCCCTCCCAGTACCCACCCTGTATCTATAGAAAGGAATCACCCCCTCCTTGCTGTGAAAAATATACAGCTTTGGAGGAGAGTGCCACCGAGCTGTTTATTTAGTGTGATTGACAAAAAGCTCAAAAGAAAATATATGTTGTCTGGGAAGAAGAAAAAAGAAATGAGAAAGTAAAAAGAGAGAGAAAAAGAAAAAGTAAAAGGGGGAAGAACTTATCAGTTGTCAATTATACTTTGCCAATTCAGATTATTTGGAAGACCCTTGTCGCCAACAGTCCAAAACTTCTTGAGCCTACTTCTGAGTAAATATCAGTCTCGAGTGGCCATCTTTAATAATCTTTAAGCGCCCCTACGGCCTTAGAAGATCAATGAACTGACATAATTTCCATCGCCTGTACATTGTGGCATTTCAAAAGTCTGATCGAACAAATAATGAGAAAGAATCCAGATGTATAGGGAAAGCAGGCCGAGCCTTGATAGAGACTGCTTGCCTTAATAAAAAGTTTGCAAAATAAATTTGAATAGGCCTAGGAAAGCGTCCTGGAGCTTTAGTAGATACCAGAGGCAGCCTATGTGCCTGTTGAATTTGGCTATCCCAATCCCAGTCAGCCAAGTCTGGGAAGAATTTTTGAAAAATATTAACAATTTATGCACGAGAGTTCATGCCCTCCAGTCCTTCTGGGATACCAAACAGTAGGAGATTATTTCGCCTTTGACTATTCTCCAAATCCTCATTTTTTTGTTGCATGGACCGAAGCTGGATGTGAAGTGTCTCTGCAATTTTAGCTGCCCTGCTCACATGGTCTTCTGCATCAGCTACCAACTGCTGCAGCTCCATGATATTGGATATAAGAGAAGCCACTTGACTCTTAACCTCAGAGAGAGATTGTTTAATTGCAGAACTATCAGCCCTGGCTTGAGCATAATGATCTTGAGCCTCTGCCCTCTGCAAGTGAAGCCTCACCAGGTATTGCCTGTAAACCGGTTCGATAATCGCCTTCTGTAGCCATAGAGGTAACTGAGGGAGCCAAGGGAGAAAGATGCAGATCTTGTATAAAACTGCTAGCACCCCTATCACTAGTGATATGATCCCTTTGTTCCAGGCTTGCCTTTCCTTGTCCAGCAATCAAAGGGCCTTGAAGTGTTTCCTTGGGTTGAGGATCCATTACTGAGCCAGAACCAGAAAGCTGTGAAATTAAATTCTTAACTTCTCCCTTCTTCGTAACCCACTTCCGAAGAGGGCCATTAGTTGATACTAATTGACCAGAATTGGAATCAGATTGTTTATCAGTTTCCTTTTTTTATGCAATTTTTGAGCCTTAGGTTTAGTTCCACCTTTATTATGTCTAAGAGATTAGCCTGCAGCTCCAATAGGCTCTACCTGGCCCCCCTCATAGTTGATAGTGACCCAGCAACCGTTAGTGATATTAACAGAGTGAGGACCCTCCTCATCCCCAGGACTACACTCTAGCGAGCCAACCTTAATAAGAAGAGAAGGACTAGTAGGGTGTTCCAACCTCTGTAATGTTTGAGGCTACTTCCCTATTCATGCCAGTTGGTAAAGGCAGAGTATCCAAGTCTATGCTCAAACCTTCCAAGTTCACTTTGCACACAGAAATAGTGGCCACCTGAGGCAGCGCCTCCACCCGTTGATCCTGTGAGGCAAAATCAACATTCAGCTGTACAATTACTTGACTGGCAAGCAGTGTCCCCGAAGAGTCTACAATCAACTTACCACGCCCAGCAGGCACTGCATCAACAGCGAGAATAGCTGCGTTCAGTAAATGTGCTCTATTGACATTATCAGCCTCGCACTGAAAAGGTGGCATTGATCCCATAGCATCTATAGTTTCTGCTTTCACTGATTCATTATCCCCACCAGTTGGCAGTACTGCACCCATCAGTGCACTAACTATTTCAGTCTCTGGTGGGAAAGTGGCTGCCCACCGGGTTAATCACATCTGAACAGTTTATAGATTGTAAAACCTTCATAATAGGATGGTCAACCCGAGAAGCCAGTCATGTTGGATTACCTTTAACTGAAGAAAGATGAGAGTCCCCTTCTGCTCCAGAAATACCAGCCATTTCTCCAGCCGCTGCAGCGGAGCGGGACCCAGCACATCCATCTCTCTGAGCATTTGCCTTCGGCGGTCCCATCGCACACAGCTGTGCCGAGTTGAGTGACTCCGAGAGCAATCCGCCCCAGGAAAGCCTTCGAGCAGAGAGCCAAACTCACGGCGGTGTTCGTATAATGGTCAAAATCACATGGGTAGGCTCTTTATGTTTCTTCCTCCTCTGATCTTAGCAGGCCTCGTTTCTCTTCTCTCCAATATAGTTTAATATTTTCCTCTATCCCAGCATAGTAATATTTTTTCCCAACTGTGTGCATAGTGCCTCGGTGTGGGATGGGAGCAACTCTGTGTGGGAGCTTCACAGTGGTGGCTTCAGTCTGCCATCTTCCTTTCCTCGCAAAGTTGCTCCGTTGGGTGGAAGACACCATCACACCTGTACACTTCTAGACTACTATGCCTCTCTAAGGACTGCCACTTTGCTGGACTTCCCGGCCTGCTGCGCTCACATGCTGCCTGCTGCCCTCTTGTCTTGGTGAGAAGGACTGAATCTTCATTTCTGAATCTCCAAGGGCTAGGCGGCTGGTCTACTGATTAGAAGCCCCTGGGACACAATAGGCTTTCAACAACCCTGTTCTCCAGCACCCGTATTCTTCCATCTGTGATTTCTACCTGACTAGTGGTGTCACCTTAGTCCTAATTCCTTGGAAGTGAGCCTGAAGGCTTTTGTCAGCCCATCTGTGGATCACATCTGCTGCATGCCACATCCTGGGACCAGATCACACATTGCAACTGACAGCCCATCAGAACAATTGATATGTGATGTATCTCCATGCATGCACATCACCTCCAGTCACCTCTAGGTACCTTCACTGTGTGACACCTCTCCACAAAAAAGACTTTGCATAGCATGTAGCATCCTCCAGGAATCACTGCTGTTTGACACATCCCAATGTAAGAACTCCTCATTGCCTACCTCAGCTTCCCCAGTCCCATCACTGTATGACACATCTCAATGCCCGGACCTTGAATTGCTACCTCTGCATGGCACATCTCCTCACCTGGACATAGCATTGCCACTGCTGTGTAGCGCTTCCTTGATATGGGACTCCACAATGTAATGCAACTACCATTACAGTCTGGTTCAGTGGTCCCAAGTGGGTCCCTGTTGCCCGCTAGAGCTCCATTGCAGTTGACCTGACCTTATCATGGTCTATCACCATTAGAGCCAGATTTCAGTGACTACCAACAGCAAAAGAAACTGGTGGGGTGAATATTTAACCCACTGACTGGTACTGACAAAAAAAAAGAAAACTTCAGTGTTCTTTGGCTCAATGCCAAAGCTCCCAATCATGGTCCATTTTAAACATTGTTTCTAATGGGCCATGATTGAGAGCTCTAGAGTTGAGGTTTAAGGAACAGTGAGTTTCTCACATGAAAGATGTACTTACCCACTGCCTCATGCACGGTGCTCCTCCTCTTCTTGGCAGTGTGAAACCCCAGCATAGGCTTACACAGCTTCAGCCAAAGCCTCTCTACGAATCCAGATTCTACTTACATGCTGCTCAGCATCATGAGAGAAGCACCAAGATTTGCTGGAGCGCACTGATTCGATGCTTCTTCAGGTAGTGGGCGCAGTGGCTTGCTTTCCATCTAGCTGTGTAAGACAGCTCTGGTGCAGTGTTTAAAGTAGGCCTGGGTGGAGTTTGTGAAGTTCTGCTACATAGATCTCCACGTAGTGACCAAAAACCTCTGCAATGCTATACGGAGTTTCAAAAGCAGCAGAGAGCGCTTGATCATGCCATTCGCACAGATTTTTAGAGCTGAGTGTTTGTCCCGCACTGGAAAATCAGCACGAACAGCACCATGCGCATCACAAAAGGGTGCAGCTTCTGTTCTGCCACTCACATAGATTTTCTACTTGAAAGGCAGCTTCCTCAATGCGAACTGAAGTTTCTCAACTCGAACGGTCGCTACCATCCACAACCGCCTGCATTGAGAAATATCGCTGGGAGGTGGTCTAGCTTTGGATTTTCTTTGCTTACATTCGCCAACTTAGCTTTGGCAAGCGTGAGTGAGAAAAAATCTCACAGAGCTGAATTCTTCACAACTCTACATGTTCCACAGTGTTTGGAAATCTCTGCAAACTCTGCAAATGAAGTGGAGTTCACGGCCCAGGTCTAGTTTAAAGTGTGCATACCAGGCTGGCTGTCACAAGACAGCCAGCCAAAGAGACATGCATACGTTAAACTGATCCTCCCTGCTGCTGACTCCGCCCTCAGTCTTGCATGCTGCCACCATAAATAACAAACTGGTAATAAATTTGCTTTATTAACATTTTATTTTTCATATTTCCTGCACTTGTAAATTGCAAATCTCAAATTCTACTAATTGTCATTATTTATGAAAAATCACTGTATTTTTCCCAATCTGTGTGGGATTTATTTTTGCTGTATTTTCACTTTATTACTGTTTGCAGTGCTGCATAAATAGTTTACACATTCCCTCTAGGTTAAGCCTAACTGCCTTGTGACAAACTACCAGAGGGTTTAGCACAGGTTAATTGAGGGTTTACCTGTGAATTCACCCTGACTAGCATGTGGTTGTTGTTTGAGCAGGATTTCACCCTTGTAGACCAGTAACCACATTTCTCACAGTGGGACAAACTTTGATTAAAAATACATTTTGCACAAATTTGTGTGAGATACATTTCTGGAATCTGTAGGGAATCCCAATGTTCCTACCACCCAGCATTCCTGCAAGTCTCATAATAAAAAATTCCAACTCACTTATGTGAGCAGGCATAGAGCCCATGGTGGGAAATGGTCCCAAATGCAACATAGAAACATCATATTTAAGCCCTAAAAGCGTGCTGTTTTTTGAAGGTTGTATAGGTGGGTTTTGGGCCCTAGCTCAGCCCACAACTAAGGAAACGTAGGGAAACTGCACATTTTGGAAAACTAGATTGCAAGAGGAATCCAGCGGTGCTTGACTTTAGAGGCACTCACCAACTAATTTTGCACAGCAGCCAATGCAATTTTCAAACTTTGACTAATAACACACTTTTTCCACACATTTCTGTGAGGAAAATGTCTTGAATATGTGGGGAGCCACAAATGTCCTACCACACAGCATTACTCCAAGTCTCCAAATACAATTGTTTCCTCATTTATGTAGGTTGTCCTAGTGCCCATTATAGGAATAGGCCGGAAACATCACATTTTTGTACTTAAAATGAACCCTTTTTTTTACAATGCGAGTAGCTGTGGATTTTTGGGCCTAGCTTAGCCAGCATCCATGTGAACCTACCTAGCCTGCTTATGCTTGAATACTAGAGAACCAATATAGTCCAGGAATGAATGCTTTGCATGGCTCTCACCAGGTAATTTTAACCAGAAACTTTTGCAAAATGCTAGCTTTAAAATAACCATTTTACTTACATTTCTGTGATGGAAACATCTGGAATCTTTGGTGAGTCACAACTTCTTTACCACCCCGTATTCCCCCACATCTCTCAATAAACATTACCTTTGTGGATAGGTCTTGTGCCTGAAACAGAAAAGGGTCCCATGCACAACATAGAATCATATTGCACTAAAAATACATAACTTTTTTCAATGTGGGTAGCTGTGCATTTTTCGTCCCTGCTCAACCAGAAAATAGAAAACCTAGGAAAGATGCACATCTTTTAAAACTAGAGAACCAGGAGAGTTCAGGGGTGTGCACATTTTTTAAACCAGAACCAGGGCAATGCAAGTAAACCTGACTAGACAACTAGAGGAGTACAGTTGTGGGTGCCTTGCATGGCTCTCACAATGTAACTTCACCAAGAAACCTTAACACACCTCAAACATCATCTAAAACCACACTTTTCCCTCAGATGTCTGTGAGGAAATCTTCTGAAAACTGTGGGAGCTACAAATATCCTACCACCCAGCATTCCCCCATGTCTCCCAATAAAAACCCTACCTAACTTGTGGTAGGCCTAATTTCTGCAATGGGAAAAATCCCTGAATGCAACTTATTATCTACTGGCGGTCGCCAGTAGATAGTTATAGTTAGGACCGAGTTCCCATAGGAAATTTGAAAATTCTATTTTGAACTTTGGCGCCGGTTGACTTATCTTCGTGAAATTTTCAAAACTAATGGGGCACTCCGCTCAGCTCCTACCCTGAAAGTCTCGGGGTGATTCGTCAAGCGGGGGCTGAGAATAAAGGGGGGTCCCAAAACGCGTTTTCCTCATGCATTTTCCCATAGGACCTTTATTCGAAGGTACAGCCCGAACGGCTGAACAGAATTACTTGAAATTTGGCAAAGAGGTAGCCCTCAGGTCAGGCATGTGCTTAAATGGTGTAAATCCGCTCAGTAGTTCCTGAGAAAATCAAAAGTAAAATCACATATATATCTGGGCGGAGCCTAACCACACATCTCATCGTGAGATCTGATTCGCTGTCACCACTTCATCCAAGAAGTGTTGGCAGACATTTTGGGACCAATATACATGATAGCACCTCATTAAAAAGCATTGTAGTTAATAGAAGGTTTTAAGACTTTAGTTACATTATAAATCATTTGTTGATGGTACCATAGTCATTATAGGAATTGTGGTGTGTTCTAAGGTGATTTTACCATGTGAAAAAGCCTTCTGCTGTGATATCATGAATCATGTTTGAGAGAACTATTTTCTCATGCTTTTCCCACAGATGTTTGGAAGGTGATCTATAAGCTAACTGAGAGCATATTTTCTGTAAATTCACATTATCTTTCTCAGTCATGTGAGAATGAAGTCTGACATTCTCAGTAAAACATGAACATCCAACAAGGGCAGAGACTGTCAGTTGATTCCTTTGTGTTCTACTGCAGCTTCCCAGAGTGTTCTAAAGAACAACTAGAGCGCTAACAGTCCTACTTAAGACAAATGTATGGCACACCTGAAGCCATCTTGGTTGGAATAAAGTGGTAATTCTTAAAACATTAATTTTAATAAAAGGAACTACATGAGGGGGTTCATTTTGCCATAGAAAGTATGATTAGTGCTGCAGAAAGAAAAATTCGGGCACATTTTGAGTGACTTCTCAAATCCTCTTCTATTTCATTAAAAAATTCTGACATGCAGACTGAAACATGCACTTTCAATACCAGCAGCAGACTTCCCTAGTGAGCAGTAGCTTTACTACAGTGATCTAATAAGCAACTAGAGTGCTAACATTCTGAATTTAAGGCAAATTTGTGACACATCTGAATGCCTTCTTGATGGAATCAAAGTAAAAAACTGAAAGTATTTCCTACTGAGGAGACTGTAGTAAATGAGGAAATTAGGAAACATCATAACAAATAAGTCTCCCAAATTGGCACCAGAGACAAAAGAGCCCAAATGTAGCCCAAATATCACCGAGATGTAGCCCAAGTATAGCCCAATGACAGAATGTCCCAGAGTGTTCTTAAGAACAACTAGAGCGCTTACTGTCTTACTTATGACAAAAGTATGTCACACATGAAGCCATCTTGATTGGAATAAAGTGGTAACACTTAAAACATTTAATTTACAAAGGAACACAATGAGGGTATTCATTTTGCCATAGAAATTATGATTAGTGCTGCAGAAAGAAAAATTAGGGCACATTTTGACTTCTCAAATCCTCTTCTATGTCATAAAAAAATTCTGACATGCAGACTGAAACATGCACTTTGAATACCAGCAGCAGACTTCCCTGGTGAGCAGTAGCTTTACTACACTGATCTAATAAGCAACTAGAGTGCTAACATTCTGAATTTAAGGCAAATTTGTGACACATCTGAATGCCTTCTTGATGGAACCAAAATAAAAAACTGAAAATATTCCCACTGAGGAGACTGCAGTAAATGAGGAAATTAGGAAACTTCATAACAAATAAATCTCCCAAGATGGCCACCAGAGAAAAAAGAGCCCAAATGTAGCCCAAATATCACCCAGATGCAGCCCAAGTATAGCCTAATGACAGAATGTCCCAGAGTGTTCTTAAGAACAACTAGAGCGCTTACTGTCTTACTTATGACAAAAGTATGGCACACCTGAAGCCATCTTGATTGGAATAAACTGGTAACACTTAAAACATTTAATTTAAAAAGGAACACAATGAGGGGGTTCATTTTGCCATAGAAATTATGATTAGTGCTGAAGAAAGAAAAATTAGGGCACATTTTGAGTGACTTCTCAAATCCTCTTCTATTTCATTAAAAAATGCTGATATGCAGACTGAAACATGCACTTTTAATACCAGCAGCAGACTTCCGTGGTGAGCAGTAGCTTTACTACAGTGATCTAATGAGCAACTAGAGTGCTAACATTCAGAATTTATGGCAAATGTGTGACATATCTGAATACCTTCTTGATGGAATCAAAGTAAAAAACTGAAAGCATTTCCTACTGAGGAGACTGCAGTACATGAGGAAATTAGGAAACTTCATAACAAATAAATCTCCCAAGATGGCCACCAGACACAAAAGAGCCTAAATGCAGCACAAATTTCACCCAGATGTAGCCCACATGTAGCCCAACGACAGAAATGTGCAAAACACTTTTTTTTGTGTATTTGCATTTCTATATAGTGCAGACTTGTAAGGTATTAGAATGCTTTACATGAGCATCGGTTACATCACACAAGATCAAATTCATTTTGGTTGTAGACATGGGGAGATTAAGTGATTTGACCAGAATCACAGAATGTAGAGCTGAAGCAGAAACTCCAACCTGGTTCCCCAGTTGCAAAGTCTGCAGCTCTGGAAGTAACACCACATCCTCTCGCCAACGTGCAACATTTAATCAAGTGGTCAACTGGATAAAAAAACATAAAGATTACAAATAATTTAAAAGTTCTTTGTCGCTATTTGAAAACTCAGAAAATATGTCCTCATTTTAGTTTTTTAGAGCACTAACCATAATTTTGATGCAAATAAGACCCTCTCATATATGTAATTTCTAAAGGAAATACTCTAGGTATTACAGTTTTGATTACATCAAGATGACGTCAGGCGTTCCAAACTTTTGTAATAAATATAGAATGTTAGCAATCTAGTTGTTCATTGGGATACTGTTGAGAGGCAGAGGCCAGGGGCACGGACTCTGAAAATTGAAGGCAGGTAGGAGATCAAATTTTCTCATCCCAGAATATTGAACTAGATAGCCCTTTAGCTCTGTCTTGGTCAGACCATTTCTTGCTTACCTTCTGGGTACATGTAGAATGTCACAAGTCGTGGGCTCCGTCTTGTACTCAGTTTAAGGAAACTAGATCTTTTAAGAATCTCACGCCCAAAGCTTTAAAGGATATTTTAATTGATTATCCTATTTCAGCGGACAGTCATCTTGAGGATGCCGCATCTTCCCTCGACAATTGGCTACACACTTGGACACTTCACCTGGCACCCCATAAAATACATAAGGACACACGCAATAGTCCCTCTGCTCCCTGGTTTTCCGAGGAACTTAAGCAGAGTAAAAAAGCCTGTAAATGCCTTGAGCGTTTTTGGAGGAAAGGTTATCTCCCCCAGAACAAGCTCATTTATAAACAGGCCCTGAAAGTCCACTTTGCGAAAGTTCGCAATGAGAAGAAAAAGTTTTTAGGTAATAAAATTGAGTCTACAAAATATTGCAGTAAGGCACTTTTTAAAGTAGTAAAGGATTTTGTTAATCCTAGTGTTACCCAGAATCAATTCACTCCAACGGCTGTATGGACGGCTAATATTGCCACTTTTTTCTATAACAAGATTAAGTCCATTCAGGACTCTTTCGCTGTATCCCCTCAGTTAATTTCTGAGAGCACCTCTGATCTATTTGTTGGCTCCCAGATGGATATTTTGGAAGAATTTCTGCCAATATCCCTGGATGTCTCACTTGCCATCATGAGATCATTAAAATCTGGTGCGCCTTCTGACCCGTGCCCTGCCAAGATATTAGCATCCATTGCTGAAGTTATGAATCCGGCCGCCAACCATGTGTTTAATTTGGCACTAAGTATGGGCTCTGTTCCGCTGAGCTGGAAACAAGGCATGATACTCCCTCTTTTAAAGAAAACCACGGCTGACCCTGCAGTCATTAATAACTATAGACCTATTACGCTGCTTCCCTTCTTTGCAAAAACCTTAGAAAAATATGTGAATGCAGTAATTACCAAGCACTTAGAAACCACCAACGCCCTTCACGCTAGCCAATCTGGCTTTAGAGCAAATTACAGCACTGAGACACCTCTGTTAGTAATCTCGGAAAGCGTCAAGAACACTCTCGATAAGGGCGGAAAAGCAGTTCTTATACTGCTTGATCTTTCAGCTGCTTTTGATACCGTGCCCCATGACCGTCTCCTTCAGAGACTGAGGGAGTGCAGCCTACGGGGCACGGTTCTTAACTGGTTCTCTTCTTTCCTCAACGAGCGTCAGCAGTCAGTTTGGTCCCCTCCTTTCTCGGCCGCCATTCCCCCATTAAATGTGGGAGTACCTCAGGGCTCAGTGTTGAGCCCGACCCTTTTTAATATATATATGGCCCCTTTAGCTTCTCTTGCTGAAAAATGTGGAGCTAAGATCATAACATACGCTGACGACTCCCAAATCCTGTTTTCTTATGGGAAGGATGAACCGTTTAACGAAGTTTTAATCAGGGAATGTCTGTCTAATATATTTGGATGGTTTCGCCTGAACCAGCTAGCCTGTAATTCGGCTAAGACGGAAATCATCTTTTTTGGCCACTCGCCCGGAGACGAATGGAAAAAATGGTGGCCTCAGGACCAGCCTTCACCACCCAACCCTGTGTCCACTGTGAAAAATCTTGGAGTCTTATTGGACTCCGACTTCTCTATGAAGTCGCAAGTGAAAGCTGTGACTGGTACTGGTTTCAGGCTCATTAAAATGTTGAGGAATTTTCTCTCCTTTCTGTCCAGGGCCAATAGACAGACTGTAGTGCAGGCTCTTGTTATCTCCAGATTGGACTATGCAAATGTCCTTTATTTGGGTATTCCGAAATTTCTTTTGAATCGCTTGCAATTGGTTCAAAACGCTGCAGCCAGGGCTGTTCTGAGGGTAGGCCCTAGGACCCATTTGGCTAGCCTTTTCAGGGAACTTCATTGGCTCAAAATAAAAAATAGAATTTATTTTAAGGCTTTGGTCCTTGCTTTTAAGGCATTTCACAATATAGGAGCTGCTTATCTTAAAAAGCGAATTATCCCTTATTGTCCGGTGAGGACGTTAAGGTCTTCTGCTCTCTATCTGCTTCAGGTGCCGAAGTTCCTTCTAACCAGAAAGGGTGGCCGCTCCTTTCAGGTGATGGTAAGCAAATTGTGGAACACCCTTCCTCTTGATCTCAGACGTACCTCTGAACACTACAGCTTTAGAAAGCACCTTAAAACCTGGCTGTTTCTCCTATAGACTGTAGTCTCATCGCTCGGTGAGGTCTTAAATAATCGCATATGAGCTCCTTGATTCTTGGCAGGCCACTCCTAGCGCCGGGACACTCTTTTTGAGTAGCCGAGCGCTTTATAAATCTCCACTAACATAACAGAGTGCAGAGGCAACAATTTGACCACACTGGGCAGGCAGGAAGGGCAGTGGCAGCACAACAGACTATGGAGGGCAGTGGAAAGGGGGGCAGGGGCAACAGACCAACAATACAGGACTGGCAAGAGAGGCTGTGGCAATATAATAGACCATTGTGGGCAGAAGGAAGAGGCAGTGGTAGTACAACCATACATGCCAACAGACCCGTTTCAGCCAGGAAACGTCCAATGTTTTTAAGCTCAACTGGGCTTTATTTGATCTGTCTCCTGTCTACAATCTCCTCTTTTTCAATGTAACTCAAAGGGGAAAATCAATACCCCAGGTTTTTTTCAAAATCTCCCTCTTACCAAGTTCAAAATGTTTGCAAGTATGGTACATTGAATCATGGTAGGCAGGAGGAATTGGGGTAGGGACATGGACTCGGATAACAGAGGACAGGAGGGACATGGAGAGGTGCACCAAACTGACCCTACAGGGCAGGCATCAGGGTTTGCAGCAGCACAACACACCACACAGCGCATGCGGGATGGGAGTGCAGCACAACAATCCATAGAAAGCAATAGGGAGGGGACAGGACCATGCACATGGACAACAGAGAACAGATGGGAAAGAGGCAATGGTAGCTAGCTGACCATAATGGACAGACATGAGAGAAAACTGCAGCATAACAGACCATAAAGGGCAGGAGGGACGGATCAGGGGCATTACAATGGAACAGACAAGCCAGGAGGGAGGGAGTAGGGGGTCTGCACATGGAAACAGAGGGCTGGGGGCAAGGTGGCAGGGCAGGAGCAGCAAGATGACTATGGGGGTCAGGCAAGATGGGCACTAGAAACAAGACACACCATGGAGAGCAACAATGTGACTATGGTGGCATACACACAACCATGGAGGGAAGGTGGGAGGGGGTCAGGGGCAGCTAGCTGACCACACAGGGAAGGTGGGAGGGGCATGGCAGCACAGAAGACTATGCATGGCAAGCAGGAGGGTTAGTGGCAGCACAATGGCTATGATGGGCAAGAAGGAGGGTGCAGGGGCATGCACAAAGGACCATGGAGGACAGAAGGGAGGGTCAGGACCTGGGCACAGACAAGAGAGTTCAGGGGAAGGGGCCTCACAACAGACCGCGCGGGGCAGGCAGGAGGAGTAGTTGCAGCACAACAGATCAGGGAGGGCAGAAGGGTGTGGCAGTAAAATGGACCATGGAGGACAGGAGGAAGGGGATAGGGGCATGGCATGTGGACAGGCAGGTTGGAGGTGGCAGGGACAGGTTACAGTCATCTGACAATGCTAGGCAGGTGGGAGGGGGTGGCCGCTCAACAGAACATCAGGGGCCGATTCACAGAACTAACTTAAGACAAAATCCTAAACTTACTACTTTTGGTATTCACAGAAGTTAGGATTTTGTATTAAGTTTGTCTTAAGACAAACTTAAGACAGACTTAAGACAGACTAAGACAGACTTAAGACAAACTTAAGATAAACTTAAGACAGACTTAAGACAGACTTAAGACAGACGTAAGACAATTTCATAACTTAAGTCTGTCTTAAGTCTGTCTTAAGTTTGTCTTAAGACACAATCCTAACTTCTGTGAATTCCAAAAGTAGTAAGTTTAGGATTTTGTCTTAAGTTAGTTCTGTGAATCGGGCCCTCAGAGTAGATAGGAGTGGCAGGTCCATGGAACATAGTGGGCAAAAAGGATGGAGCAGGGGCATGCACAAAGACATCGGAGGGCAGGGGGAAGGAGAATAGGGGCAGCAAGCTAAGCACAGAGGCTAAGCAGGAGGTCAATGATGGGCCATAGAATTGGGCAATGGAGGGCAGGAGGAGTGTACTGGTACATCATGCTAAATGGAGGGCAGTGGCAGCACATCCGACATGCATGGCAGGAGGGAGGAGGCCTGTCCATGGATTCAGACAACAGAGGATAGGGAGGAGGTGGATGGGGCAGCAAGCTAACTGTTCAGAGAAGGTGGGTATTAGGAACTTTATTGTTTTTAAAATGTGTGTCTGTGCGCACTTCTTAAAATATGAACAAGTATGCAGCATAATCTCACTTTTATTCAGGAAGAAGAGGACGTTTGTGACTGTGACTCGGGGCTCACTTGGCAGAAACACCCCCTGACCCTCCACCCCCATCGCAAAATGTAATGCCCGTGAAAAGGGTAGGTGGACGCAGTGTTATATAGAACATAGTCCTGAGAGCACGATTGAAAATGAAAACTAGATGTAGTATATGGTATAAACTATGCACCAAAAAGTGTGATATAAGATGAACCGGGGCCTGAAATATAAAATCCAATACATTGTGCGCAATGACAGATTCATTGGAGAGCGCGAGATAGCACAGGCACTAGCGCATGCTATGCGATATGCTCCTTGGAGTGTAATATGCACAGGGCAGTGTTGTGTAACATAACTAGTCTCTAAAGTTGTAATATAAAATGTGTGCTGGGGAGTGTAACGTTGCATTTGCATTTGCACTGTGACAAAGATATGGATCCCAGATTGTAATATGTATGGAATAGCGCTGTGCGTTATAACATACACATCGAGGAAGGCACGTTAGATGGGGCAATATAACCCGTGCGAAGGCATGTGTGGCATGACATATTCACGGGGTGGTGTTACAGTGCACATGGGCTAGAGAGTGTCATAGCATATGCACTAGCTGGTGAAATACAACACAGAGGTGTGAGGCAATCGGCGGGCACTGGTGGGTGTAACACAGCATTGGGCTCAGCCAGGAGCACGCTGTGACTCTCAAGTGAGGTTAGTCTCCTTTCCAGCGAGTAAAATAAAAAGTATTACACATCCGGCGGTGGATGTGTTTTTTATTAACCGTGAGGGGGGTTTCTTGCATAGTTTGGTTGAATTTTTGTCAAATCCCCTTTGAATGGCTTGGTGTGCGTGTATATTAAATGTGCCCGTCAATAGCTACCCATGTTTGTATAAATAAACAACAAGGATGTCTACTTGGAGAGTACCCACCGGCGGGGGCGCCGGAATTAGGCACGGTAGGGCGTCAGACACGTCAGAACTTCACTAGCGGTGTAAATGCATTCCATGTGGATTCATTCTATGCATAGTCGCCTTTTAATGAATATCACGCAAATCGTCATGGTGATAGGTACATACGGTTTGTCCAGCATGTCCTAGGTGTTTCTATAAATATATATTTTTTTTAAATAATAAAAAACAAAGGCCGGCCCCGGGGGATGGGGTCCCCGGAGCCATAAGTGGCCTGAGGAGGGGGGCAACGCAGCCCCCTCCTAAAGAATTTAAATTAAAAAAAGGCCATCAGTGATGTCATCAGTGATGTCACTGACCATGTCATGAGTGATGTAATATGTGACGTCATCAGCAGTGCATTGCGGGCGCGCGAGTTATAGTTAGCTGAACTAACTATAACGGGGGAATTTCAATGGTTTTTTACGAGTGAAAAGTCCAGCTAATTATAACGCCCCTGAAACGTATGGTTTTTTCATTGAATATTTATATAGACACATCACATGTTTGCACTGAAAGCTGACCCTTTATTACATTGTGAGTAGCTGTGGATTTTAACCTCTTCCCTGCGGCTGTAATTCCCCAGCGGTGCGGGGGGGTTCTCGTGACGAGCTCAGCTCATCATGACTCACAGTGGAGCTGTGCTCATGACGAGCTGAGCTCGTCACGACCCCGTCCACTGATTAATTCTCCCGCACTGGCGGGGAAATAATCGGTCGTGGGTGGGCCGCGGCAGTTATGACGAGCTCAGCTTGTCATGAGCATAGCTCCACTGTGACTCATGACGACGTGAGCTCGTCATGAGCATGGAACGGGTTAATTTCTACCTCAGCTGGCAACTATGCAAACATAACAAACCTGCTCATTTTTGACAACTGGATTGCCAGAGAAGTCAAGACTCTCACTAGGTAATTTAACATAGAAGCTAGTGCAAATGTCAAACATTGATAGGAAACACACATTTGACTCACATCTATGTGATGCAAAGTTATGGAACCTGTGGGGAGAAACAAATCTCCTACTACCCTAAGTATTTACATGTTTCCAGATAAGTACTGTTCTTCACTTATAAGGGTGGGCCAAGAGACCAACACACCAAGGATCCAGGAGAGCTACGATGAGAGATAAGCAGTAGCAGTAGTTGTGGCATTTTGGGCCAAACTGTAATGCCACACATGCAAACCTACAAACCACAAATATTTTTTATAACAAGAAAACCATGGAATTCCAGGGTGGTGTACCATGCATGGATCACACAAGGTTTTCTTACCCTGCATGCCCTGCAAACCTCTTGTGTGGCTTGGCCTACTGCCTGCAACAGAAACAGATGAAGCCAAGGTCAATATGAGAACGCTGACGAGGGCTCCCATTGAGTTTAGTTTGATTTATTCCTACAGCGGACACCCATGACAGCCATATGATTTTCAGGAGGAGTTGCCTTTTCTGAGCCTTTAGTACACTGACGGTGCTCAATCCAACTCTTTCCAGATTGTGGATGCAAGTTAGGGGGTGTCCAAGAATGCCTTCTGTGGCCACATTCTTCATATGAGGGCCATATTCATCAAGAGTTCTATAGTTTTTGCACCAAGCAATGGGGTGCAAAAAGAAAACAACCCTTGACATGCAATTTATCTAAATCACATGTTATCCTTGTGTGGCCCTGAGTGGCTTGATAAACACAGAGTAAATCAACATATAGCAAATCGGTGTGTCCAGGGAGGCATACCATGGGTGGTGCATGGGTGTTTTCAAAATTTTGATGCATTCCCAGATTAACCATAAGTGGTAGACCTGGGAATGCAACAAAACTGCTACTATTCCCCCCGGTGAGGTGTAACAACATTTCCCCTTTTTTCCTCATTCTCTGTTTGCTATATTCTGCAGCACAAACAGAAAGAGGAAAATGCCTTAGGGGATTCTTTAGGTGCTAACACTGCAGGCACCCTTGTACCATGGTACAGGCTTGCCTGTGTTGGCCCTAGGCAGCACATTGTGCGCCATCACTATCAAAAGGTAGAAATGCACCATGCAATGGTATGTATGGACATCCCTGCTCTTTCCCTTTCACACAGTGCAGCATGCTGACTGGCTGCACTGCATGATATGATGATAAATATGGCCCTGAGCGATTATATCAACATTTTAAACCAAGGCAAACATGCTAGGAAAGACTGCCTAATTTTCCTAAAGATCATGTCCTAAACTACAAGAAATGTTCGCTTTTCACACACAAGGTGGTCAATGAGACTGTGACATATGTCTTGTTCACTGTTATGTATAGTGTTGTGATTGTAATGTACTTGTCATATGATGTCTAAACATCTACTAAGTTCTGATGGATGATTAACATGGCAAAAAGGACACGCATATTACCCATACATATATGGTTTGATGAAGAGTTTTCTACAATGTTGTGATTTTTTGTAAAATACACTATCACCTGGGAGGGTCTTCTGTCTCCGACACAGGAGAAATCAGGGCTGATCCATGGATTCACCTGGTTGAAGAGCCAAGTGTTTAGCTTTCTGCGTAATATAATAAAGTTAGAGACAGTATTGATTTGTAAGCGAAGGTCACTCTGCTCTTTCGTATCAAATATTCCCTGATCTAGTGTTGTGTATGCATGGAATGTGTGTTCAAACTGAGTGAGCATATCTACCTAGCATATCTAGTATATCTAGGTGATTGAAGAACATGGCTGCAGCATTTGCACAATGCAATGGTGTGGATCCCAAAACCATCAGGCAAAGCAACGTAGACACCCTTGTACCATGTTGTAAGAGTGCCTGAGTTGGCCCCTGGTAGCACATTGTAATCCAGTGCTGGAAAAAGGCATGAACGCATGGGAAAATCACAATTTGCATTGTGTCAAGCTGCCACATTGAGAACCGAAGAACAACTATGGGTCAAAATGTTGATATCTTCTCCCAAAGTAGTTTTAAAGACATGTAATAGTTTTCTAGGAGATATCATATATGACCAGATAGAATCCATATACTAAAAATGTGAAAATCGTCCCACAAGATATTGTGCCCTGTACCATTTTTCATCACGTTGATTATGATACAAGTTACAAATCAAGATTCAACACTTCCAAAGCAAAAGTGGATGTAACTGAATTGTGTGGCTCTTCACAATTACCCTGGTTCTTGTGGGCAAACAGGTTGGCCATTGCATTTTATATATGTTACCTAAAGAGCACTTCAAAAACTAGTTAAGACATTAAGGGGCCGATTATGATGCCGGATGGACCCGAGTTCTGGAACTGGAACCGAACAACTTTCAGTCATTGGTTCCAGCCCAGGAATTAGGATGCGACCGAACCCTGTTTGGTCACAATCCTATACATTGCTATGAGAGCATGCATTCTGAACAGAATGCATTCTCTCATAGAAAAGAACAGGGGTGCAGGGATCAACAGCACCCTGTACTAAAAAGCAGTGGGAAACTGCCATCGTAATCCCTCGGCCAGAAAGAGCTGGCCAGGGGACTACTGTGGGCCTTCCGAATGGCGGACGGCTCTGAGCCAGTCATAAGCCATTTGGAAGACTGAGTTGGATTCCCCTCGGAACAAGCCCATCGAAATGGCTTGGTTGGAAGGGAATCCGAATCGGTGATTACTATGCAGGCAGGAGGGCTCAGACACACGGTCGAAATCCTTCCTGCCCGCATGGTAATCAGGCCTTACGTTTTTACCACACAATGTTCTATGTGACACCGTGGCTTATGTTCCATCCACCATTATGTGTAGTGTGGTAAATATAATGAAATTATCATTCGCTGGACAGAACCCATGAGGTGCAGGCCATGAGGAAGTCCATGATTTCCTCAAGTAGAGAAACATAATCTGTGGCTTCTTGATACTGCCAGATCACTTGCCTTACCCGTTATTGTTATACTGAGATGGGTTCACTATTTGTGTTTGGTCAATACAGTATTTTATGAGGTATAACGTTCCCCATCTGTTGTGTTTTTCCTCACGACTATCAGACATCCTAATAGAGATGTCATTACATAGTGCTGTAACAGATGGGGGTGTAATCTTGAAGCTTACTAGGTGCGTTTGAGAATGCACACTTCACCACTCCTCACCTACGCACTAATGATGGCATACACTGGATACCACTACATCACCACTGTACTTGAGTAATGCTGCCTTTTCTATTTCTGATTGTATGTTACTACTCATGTAATATGAATCTTGATTTTTAAATAATAATTCTCCCGACCGCATGCACAGTGCTATGACTTATAAATTGTAAGTGGGTCTCCACCCAATTTGATTTAAAATGCAGTTTGCACCTTGTTGGGCAATCAACTGTTGGATACTTAACCAAGTGTTGTTTTCACAATCTTTACATGCAGGGTCCTACCCAGGAATTGCGGGTAGTATCCCGCACATCCTTGCAGTGGTAGGTAATATCGTCCACACCATCCTTTCACATTTTATTTTTGATATGGGGCATGTTGCTCACACCATTCATTGAAGATAGTCACTTCTCACGATCCCGAAGAAACGCCACCAGATCCTTAGGACTAACTGACGTTAAACATGTCAACCATCAAGGAGTAGAGCGCCTCTTGAACCTTGTTAGCTTGTTAGTCGCCTCTCTTCACTATTTTTAATCAAGTAGGGATCCACCTAGAATACAATTTGCTCTTAGGATTCCCTACTTGCTTTATTTTCACTATTTCAGAACATCTACACACACACTAGGTCCCTCACACCCACGGCACCCATATGGCAGGAACAGAAGATCTCCGGCAAAGAACTCCTTTATGGGTGCCCGTCGGGTATTGCAGCGCCGACCCATATGATGAAGTATGACACTTAGCTTGCTTTGTGTGTGAGGGCCTTAGTTCCGCAAGGAAGATTCTTCCTCCTCTTTGGGTGCCTGGAACACAACCTGCATGTAGAGGAACTGCGTACATCTCTTTTTTGCATATTACTTGTCTAGTGAAGCAGTGGCCTTTGTAGGTAGGTATCCATGCACAGCCATTGAAATGTATATTCTACTACTAGGTACAGATTATCAGTATTTTCTATCCTGTTTATCGGACGATTTGGATATGCAGGATATGAAGTGGGTGAGGAAATTTGGCAAGGCGCGTGTTGACATCAGGCTTACGGTACAGCTAGCAAGGCAGATCTCAGCTTCTGGTAGTTTACAGACGCAATGCTATAGGGCGATGTTTGATCTGTGCTACACACCTGCAAAGATTGCAAAGTGGGGTGAACGGGGGGATAGGTGTGCTAGGTGTGGACTTCATGGTGCTGATGCAGTGCATATGTTTTTATTGTGTCCTAAGCTGGGGGTATTCCTGCATGAAATTGAGTATTTTATCAATGCAGTGCTAAAGATTCAGGTCAAAATCTCCCCGGAATTTGTGATAATGGGTTGTGATGGCACCGGATCTGCTGGTGGTTCCAGATATACTGCTGCATTTCTCTTTCTAGCAATGGCAATGACTTGGCTATGTATTACATCTCAGTGGATTAGCCCAGAAGCTCCAAATTTTCTTAATTGGAGAGCCAGGATGCTTGCATTATATAACTTGGGGTCGTCTGTCTATCTTTTAAGGGGGAGAAAGAGGCGGGAGCTGGGAACCAGAATTTGGGCCCCCATCAAGGAGTGGTCTAATGGTTGATGGGTTTGACTGATTGGACTAATTATTGTCTGTATAGGTGTACAGATATATCTTATGGTAAGTTTTTGTCTGCCGTCTCCGTTTTGTTTATTCGTAGTATGCCAACCCCTGACAGTTTCCTGGCTCTCTAGCTCTTTTGGGTATCATTTATTTATTTCATGTTCCATGCTGGCTGTTTATGTATTTTTCATCTTTTTTTCTTCTCTCTTTACTATTACTTCTTGTATATTATGTTTGTCATGACCTTTGTTAATTACAAAATATACAATTAAAATAAAGTAAAAAAAAAAGGAAGGTAGGTATCCATGCACAGCCATTGAAATGTATATGCTACTACAGCTCCACCTCAGTCAATATCTCAATACTTCACTTGTGTATAGTACCCCATAAAGCAAGTAGTAAAACACTGGGTTGGCTCAGAGGAGCACTGGGGACAGTAACTCCCCGGTGCCCAAAGTATGCAAAGTGCAAAGTATGCCTTTTTACTTGCATAAAACAGATTCTGCAAGAACAACATAGTTGAGTCTTTTTAGATTTTGCAGGAATGCAGTCATCAAAGTACTGATCAAGCAGCATTGCCACACCCCTTGAGGCTGCTGCTTCTATAGCAGTAAGACGTTCAATGACGGTCAAGTGAGAATCAAGGAAAAATGCAGGTCTTCCCATTGTGGTCTAATGACAAACATTATACACATTGGATATTGCTATCTGTATCAGATGGATGAACATTTTCTTATTCAAAGTGCATGGCTGAATAGCCTGGTCATTCTTATCCACTCCACCCATGTACTTGTTGTAATTTAGAAAGCAGATGGGTTTGTGGACCTTAACCACCTGAGCATGTACACATCTTGTCTAGCAGAGAACTTGATGGTAAATAGTTTGTTGGAATGCAATTGGGAATTTTTTAAGCTTCTTATAAACATGCCCTTGCGGGAATCCTTTTTGGTGACAACAAATTATTGTGTGAGCATAAGAACCAAAAATATCTTCAAACTCCTCAGGTGAGATGGAAGTCTACAGGTGTGCCCTAGAATGAGGCCGTAGAGTGCCTCCATTCACCCCCAGAAATTGTTCTGAACTCAAATGTGTTTACTTCACCATTATCTCAAAGAAGTCAACATCAAAAAATGAAGGACACAGTCAAATGTCAAAATATTAGCTGTATTGACTTTATATTCAGAATCACTATGTGAACTGGGGAATTTGGGACCACACTAAATTGACAACTACCAGGAGAGAACAAAATCTGTGCTTGTTGCCGCATGAGTATGCTTTCTGGGTTGGTCTACCCTGCAAAGGTTGCTTCATTCAACAGACTTTTCTTGCAAGTGGACGCAATGAATGCCATCATTATGTGCCTCAGCATCGCTGGAACTCTGCCTACTGAAAATCTATTCCAGATTCTGCTCCATCAGATGCTGTCTCAATATCTGATTCTGCCTCAAGGATGGCCTTCGTATTCTGAGTTTGGGCCTGGCCAGCAGTCATTTACCGAGATGCCATCTCTGCTGACTGGCAAAAACCTCCCTTCTAAACACTGCTCTATGTAGAAGGCAGAAGTATTTATCTAAATTAGTCGGTCGATGTGTGTGAGATATGTGCAAAAGTAAAAAGACACAATTACTTATTTTGCTTGCTAAAGTTGCAGGTTCGCCAAAGAAATTATAAAATAAAATAAAACGCACAGTATTACTTCATCAAATACCACAGCATACTTTTGTCATGGTGTCTGAAAAACATTTTTGTTGGGGGAGTTATTGGGCATTTGTCACTATGAAACTACTTTCCTAAAGACCTATATAGTTATTTGTATACCCTTCAACTTTGTAAGCAGGCATTCCCCTTGAGAAAACACACAGTGCTATCACCAGGGTCACGCTAGTATGAGATGGTGCTGACTAAATTATACAGAGAGACAACACAAATTACGTGGAATAATGCAGCATATTTTGTTATAGAATTACTTCAGTATTACTTCATTATTTTTTTATTTCAAAACATGCTAATACTGCCTTGGTAGAGATTCCACCTCATTATCGACAGCATAGCAACCAAATACAGAAATAAGCAACTGAAATATGAGCAGCCAATCTTTCTGCAGGGTTTTCCACTGCTTGTGAACACGTGCGCGAACACGCAATTTGAGAGCGCGAACATGACGAAAACTGTAAGTCTGCGTTGTCGCGCTGTGCAGAGTTACCGAAAGCACGCAAGCTGAATCCCTAGGGTTACCTACTGGCTGAAAAGCCCTATTTATTTAACACACACCCAAAAACTGCTATCCCACCCCAAAAAAACCTTTTGAAATAAAACCCAAAGCCATACATGGTGCGAATAAATAATTCAACACAAAATGTACATTTAAATAACGCACCAAAGATTTGAGGATGACTACCTCTGGGCATACTGGCAGACTAGGCCACAAGCTAGGAACAGAATGGCAAAAGCAAGCACACTGCTTGGATGGCTCCACAAAATGGCCGCCACACACCCACAACAACAACAAGAAATGGAAGACAGTCAATGTACGCCTATGGCAAAAGCACAATGCCTGCCTTCCTAAAATGGCCGCCACACACATGCTCAGGCCAACCACCACAATAATAACCAAAAAGTGATTACAAAGGACAGGAACAGGAAGTTGTAGTGTCTGTGAAACTTACTTACTCTCATAAAAAAATATTTTAAAAAAAATAAAAGCTTCTCCGTGCTCCAAAACTACAGCTGAATGACAACCTGAGGAGTTTTTTTAGCAAAATGCACAAAATCAGCGTTTTCGAGATGGATTTATGTTGCTCACCAGATATTGTTTGCCAGATTGCAAATGCTGCGTGTTCAGGACCGCGAACTGTACAAAAATGCTTTATCGCGTTCACGATCACGCATATTGAGAGCGCGAACATGCCGAAAACTGAAAGTCCACGGTGTCGCGCTGTGCAGAGTTACCGAAAGTACGCGAGCTGAATCCCTAGGGTTACCTACTGGCTGAAAAGCCCTATTCATTTAACACACACCCAAAAACTGCTATCCCACCCCAAAAAAAACTTTTTGCAATAAAACCCAAAGCCATACATGGTGTGAAAAAATAATTCAACACACAACACAAACTGTAAATTTAAATAACGCACCAAAGATTTGAGGCTGACTACCTCTGGGCCTACTGGCAGACTAGGCCACAAGCTTGGAACAGTCAATGTAAGCCTATGGCAAAAGCACAATGCCTGCCTTCACACAATGGCCGCCACACTCATGGCCAGGAGGACACAACAACAAGAAGCATAAGCCAAGGGGAACAAAGAAAAGAAATGCAGGCCTTTACGGAAAAAGATGCACACACTACTAAACTACCACCACAAAATTGACACAAGCCACATGGGCACTCACAGTCACAACAGGCCATGGAAAACAATGAACTGAAGCAGGCCTATAATATATGACCGGACAAAGGAGGCCTGCTAATGCTAAACAACACAGCTTTAATACAAAAATGAAAATCAACAGGGCTACGAAAGGATTGGAAAGAAGTTACACAACAAGCACACACATCCAACAAAAGGTATTTCACACACACACCAACAGTGAAATACACCACAGCCACATTTAGCATTTCAAATAATCCTATGCCGTCCATGCCCTACATGATGTTGAAAATTCTACAGACACCACAAAACATGGACCCATGGGTACCCTACTGGCTGAAATTGCAGAGAAAAACAACTAGGCCACTATTGAAAGCACAGGCCACCCGCCACAACAATAATTTTAAAAAACAATGAAAAACCCAGAAAAATGTAGGTAATACAAGCCCCAATGAAACAAACACACCAATTCTCCAACTTACTTGTAGTAAATTAAATCTCAAATCAAAAAGTCCTCAAATAAATCCAATCCAATGGTATGATCCAGCAGACAGACACAAAAAGTGATCCTTCCAGCTCCAAATCCAAATGAAAGTGAACAGCACATGCACAAAGCACTGGGAGGAGCCTGCTGGACAGGAACAGGAAGTTGTAGACTCAGGGGCACTTCCTTCCTCTTGAAAAAAAGCGTTAAAAAAATTAAAGGACTCCTCCTTACACAAAAGACGACAGCAATATCACAATCTGAGGAGTTTTTCTGAGCAAAATGATCATTTTAGAGAAGCTTTTATGAAGATCGCGAGATATTCTTCGCCAGATTGTAGTTTTTGCATGTTCGGGATCGCGATCTTACCAAGACAGCCGCCGGAAGTCAGATCGCGCGCCCGAGTGACCTGTTCGCGTTCGCACACTCTCGCGGGCTTGGGCAGCCATATTACAAATCTCGTGGCGCTCGCGAACGGACAGAAAAGCAAGCTGGCGATCGCAGAATCATGGTAAGATGTTACCACGCGCGTGAGAATGAATATTGAGCCCGCGTGGAAGCAAAACTACTACGCTACGTGCTAGATCGCGTAGCAATCTGCAACTTCGCCCTCTGCGCGAATCGCGAAGTTGCCTAAACTTCGCAAGCTCCGCGAACGGAGCATAGTTCAACGCCCAGGCTTACCAATAACTCCGTTCAACACAAGCCAATCCCACATGTGTAACTGTGTCCTGAGTCCTGAATGGCAGTCACCCCAAGTCCGTGGCAGTGACCACAGCACCACACTCCCTTCGATCAGTGAGGCATATTTCGATATGCAAGGCCGGCAACATGTAGTCCCATTAACCCTCTTAAACACAAGCCGATCCCACATGTGTAACTGTGTCCTGAGTCCTGAATAGCAGTCACCCCAAGTCTGTGGCAGCGACCACAGCACCACACTCCCTTTGATCAATGAGGGGGATTTCCATATGCAACTACAGACTCCAGTAGTCAACTAACTATCACAGTCCTACACTCTAAATATTACCCTTTTAGTATCCTCGCTTCAAGATTTTTTTTTATATCAGTTATAGCTTTACTACAATGACCAAATTCATCTTCAAAAGGAAACTAACATGGAATAGCAGTCTACACTACATGCAGTACAGCTCGCAATTCCAATTTTAAATGCTAATTACTAACAAGATTGTACTTTATCAATGTGTTCTATATGTATTTCATCTTTTCATCATACGCCTACACTGCACTCAGTAGGGCTCACAATGCAAATAATTTCTTCATTCATTAACTACAGAGTCCACTAGGAAAGTAACTATTACAGGCCTCAAATCTACATAATATCCTTTTAGTATCCTTTCTTCTTGAACATTTTTTTATCAGTTATAGCTTTAGTACAATGACCAAATTCAATTTCAAGTACAAATTAACACTCAGCAGTCTACACTGTGGGCAGCAGACCTCACAATTTGAATTGTGGACACGTGGTGCCAACTAAAATTGTCCAACACAAGCCGATCCCACATGTGTAACTGTGTCCTGAATGGCAGTGACCCCAAGTCCATGGCAGTGACCACAGCACCAGACTCCCTTCTACCAGTGAGGCATATTTCGATATGCAAGGCTGGCGACACGTAGCACTAACCCTCTTTAACAGTAGCCAATCCCACATGTGTAATGTGTCCTGAGTCCTGAATGGCAGTGACCCAAGTCAATGGCAGCCACCACAGCAGCAAACTCCCTTTGATCAGTTACACATATTTCCATATGCAGTGACCCAAAACATCATGGCAGCGACCACACCACCACACTCCCTTCGATGAGTGAGGAATATTTTCATATTGAAGGCTGGTGACAAGTGGTGCGACTGAACCTGCACTACGCAGGCTGGTGAGGCCACCAACGTATGCACCTGGCTGTGGGCCCTTGCTCACCGCTACCTCTGGCCTACACTACGATTAGCAGGCCTCACAATTAAGAGAGAGTCCTGATTCCACATGATGCAGTCAAGTAGCCAAGACAAATTGCTCCCAGTGCGGCCCGGCCACACCAAGCACCATCACAGGATCATACAGTCTCAATACTTCTGCTGCCACTAGCCCTTTTTAACACAAGCAGATCCCACATGTATAACTGTGTCCTGAGTCCTGAATGGCAGTGACCCCAAGTCCGTGGCACCGACCACAGCACCACACTCCCTTCGATCAGTGACACATATTTCGATATGTAAGGCCGGCGACATGTAGTCCCATTAACCCTCTTTAACACAAGCTGATTCCACATGTGTAACTGTGTCCTGAGTCCTGAATGGCAGTGACCCCAACTTAGTGGCAGTGACCACAGCACCAGAATCCCTTCAGTCTTATTTGTTGTTCTTTTCTTTAAAGATTTTTTTTATATGTAAATCTATACATGACTAAGATTCTTCTTTGTCCGACCACACAGGGACACTTCCAGGCCCAAGAAGGTTGTTGGGGGTATGATGGTAATGTGGGAAGAGGGTGTGTTACCTGCTGATGTGGGGAGAGGCAACTTCAAAGGGCTATATCTCACAGAAAGAACTCTGATATGTTTTCACAAATGCCTCATACAAATGCCAGCTGACGGACTGAATCACTAAATGGTTTTTCAATGCTTATGTAGTGTGCGTTGTAAACAGTTCGCACCCAGGCGCGCAGAGGGCCAGCTGCGTCCAGTCCGCTCGACTCACAGATGCAGTACTACAAGCTGTCCGCGTTATTGTAGCTATCCCTGCCCTGTTCCATTGTACACCACGCCACGCCACTGCGATTACGTTTCGACATTGGCCCCACATAGCTACCTGTCGCAGGCATACTCTCTGTTGGTGTGCAGGTCAGTGGTCTAGTTCTCAACATCTCATGGCCACTCCCTCAGGGCAGGTTTGCACAGACACCACACCCATCCGGCACATGCGTCACAGACCATGTGACCACGCAAATATAATAGTTTGACAACTTTACATCCTTTAGTGCCGGTGCTGACTAGATGGCGGACGCTCCATGTGTCTCAACCATAAAGAGTCTTTGAAAAGTTGCGCAGAAGGTTAGTCGCACCCTGATCTGTATAGCCATCAGGGGCATAACACCCCCTTGGCACAGACTTCAGATGCACAGGGTTAGTGCCACCCGAAGCTCATATGGCCATCAGTGGCACAAACTTAACTTCCACAGGCTTAGCGGCCCAAAAGCTGATGTGTTCTCTGCCATTGATGACTCAGGACTCAACGACATGTGTGAGATCTGCCGGGCCGTGGATAAGATGATGTGGTCTCCACCATTCAGGACTCAGCGACATCTGTGTGATCTGTCAAGCACCTGATGTGGTCTCCACCATTCATTACTCAGGACTCAGAGACATATCTTGGATGAGTTTTGACGGGCACGTGGAGTGTCCACTGCTGCACACTCCTGTGGCACCAGATAATTATTTGCTCATGTATGCGCAGAGGTGGCAGTGTCTGTCTCTCTCTCTCTCTTTCTCTCTCTCTCTCTCTCTTTCTCTCTCTGTCTCACTCTCTTCCTTCTTTTCCTTCTATCTCTCTAACTCTCTCTCTTCCTTCTCCCTTTCTCACTCTCTTTCTTTCTTTCCCTCTCTTTTTCTCGCTGGATTTTTTTTTCCTTCTCTGTTTCTCTGTGCCTCTCTCCTTTGATATGCCTATTACACACGTCCTTATTTTGTGCTTTATTTTCCAGGCTCTGTCGTTGACATCCATGGTCCCCACAGGAGTGTTCCGCCTTATTGTTTTCTATTCTTTTTGTTACATTTTGTTTATTAGTTTATCATTTATATATATGTTAATAAAAAAATAAATTTTGCAAATAATTTTTCGTTTATCGTTTACATATATATTTATAAAAAAATAAACTTAAAAACAAAAATTAATTAGGTTTTGGTTGTTCTCTTCACTGCTGTGTGACTCTTTCTTGTTCTTATTACTGTTATTTGATGGCGCTCACCATGGTGTTAAATTTTGGGGCACTTATCATGGGAATACTGGTGATTTCTGCAGTTTACTCCAACTTCTTAATAGTGTGTTAGATTTATCTCAACTTTACTTCCATTAAAGTGCTGATAATGAAGTGCAGACTAGCCGTTCCCATACAAAAAGACACAAGGTGCACCTTTACGATTTAATCTAAATGCTGTAAAAAGGAGAGTAGTACGCGCACTTCCTGAATTTTTCCAGAGTTTTGGAGGTTGCACCGTGCTCACGGGGTATCACTCTCCGAGATGGAGTGAAAATAGAAACATATGAGAAGCACCCCCAATAATATGGGGTGTGTCCCCCAGGCACTGGTTAGAGGCCGCAGATGCGGTTTTTAGCTTTTTAGTAGAAATAGTTCATCACAAGTTGAGTTGTTTCCAAAATAAAGTTTTTTATTGTTTTCTATTCATTCATAGAAAAACACGTGGCAGTTTTTAATCCTTGGATGACGGTAATTTCGTTGTAATTTATAACTACATAATCATTCCCATAGTCGTTCCCAATGCATTTCGGCAAAATTTGCCTTCATCAGGGGAGATCTGTAAACAATTATATACACCATGAATTTGCGATATTTATACTGAACGAAGATATAATACATCATATACATTTAAGAGAAATGGTGAAACGCGAATTGTTAGTAAAGCGTGTGGTGACGATAGATCCATGACGTGGTAAGATAGTGCAGGTGAAAGCTGGGTAATTGTCTCGGTAACAGTGGAAAAGTAAGCAGTGGAAGGTAACGGAGTGTAACTGGTTACTGAACCGAATAACGGGTTGCAGAGTGAAAAAATAAATGACAGTGGGATGTTACTAACGCGTTAGTGGTGCTAACGGATAGTGAAAAGTGAGAAGTAACTAAGATTGTTAATCGAAAGTTTACAACGTTGTTACGGAAAGTAAGTTGCATAATGCATCGAAGAGTGTGTTAGTTTTCTCTTACCGAGTATGCGAGATTCAGGTGCGTAGGATCAGCGGTGAAGAGGTAATCGGGAATGGTGCGTGAATTTTAAATAACGAAGGTGTAATCACGTGATGTTGATAATATATCAGAGAGTGAAAACAGACTAAGTGTTGATGGTGAATAGTCGTGTAAATTAGAAAAAAGACTAAAAATGTAACAAGATGATTGAAATATGTAAAAATATAAGCGTGGTGATAAAATTAAAAGGTAATAGGTTGAAACAAGGAGACATGTAGAAAATAAGAAAATAATAAAGATCAAAGTGAGTTTCTAACTAGAATTAGCAATTATAAAGAAGTTTAAAGAATGAAAGGGTGTAGAAAGAAAAAAAGACTAAAATACAAAGGAAGTAGCATGTTAAAAGACAGTGACAACATTTTTTTGAACAGAACATGATTTGAGTAATGCTTCTCTGAGTCATTGGAGATAATGTATTAAAGGTAACAAGAAAATTCTATACGATCATTCATTCCTTTCGGCTTCATAGAGTTCAATAGGTAAATCCAATGATTTTCTCGTTGTAGAAGAAAGTTGTGATTATCTCTCCCTTCTTTTTTCTCAATGGTTTCCAAAATGCAGAACTTTAATTGGCTTACTGAGTGTTTTGCTTCCGTGAAATGTTGGGCAACTGAGGATTTCAATTGTTTGTTTCTTATGTTGGACTTGTGTTCGTTTAGTCTGATTTTGATCTTTCGTTCGGTTTGACCAACATAAACCATGCCACAGGGGCATTTGAGCATGTAAATGACGTTGGAAGTGTCACATGTAGCTGTTGTTCTAATTTTGATTTTATGGCCTTTCAAAGGGTGTGTTATGTACGTGCCTTTAATGATGTTATGACAGTTATTACAGTTTAGGCATGGGATTGTGCCTTTTGCTGTTTGTTGGATGGTTGGTGGCGTTTGTTGTAGAATTTCCCCTATGTTTTTGTTCCTGGTGAAAGCAAAAATGGGTGTTTCATCGAATATATGGTTGAAGTCTTCTTCCAGTGTAAGAAGTTGCCAATGTTTGCGAATAATCCGTTTGAATGAATTACTCAAAGTTGAATATTTGGAAACTATGGTGATTTGGTTTTTGGAATCTTTGATTTGAGGCTTCAAGAGTTCATTACAAGTCTTCATGGATGATCGTTTCCGTGCTTCTTGCAATACCTGATCAGGGTATCCTCGAGATTTGAATCTGTGTATTAGAGTGTCCGTTTGTATGTTGGATCTAATTGGGTCCTAATGACATCCTTGAAAACCAACTGAACCAGCTTAATCATACCGACCAGCGCATACAATTTACTTTTAACATCAGTACCCACTCTATCACCTTTTTGGACGTCAACATTACCAGATCTTCCACCAGCTTTGAAACAGATCTTTACCGTAAACCTACGGACAGGAACAACACCCTTCATTACCAGAGCTTCCACCCTTTACCTCTTAAACAACACCTTCCATACTCACAAATGTTGAGGATCAAAAAAATAGTTTCCAACCCAATTAGATCCAACATACAAACGGACACTCTAATACACAGATTCAAATCTCGAGGATACCCTGATCAGGTATTGCAAGAAGCACGGAAACGATCATCCATGAAGACTTGTAATGAACTCTTGAAGCCTCAAATCAAAGATTCCAAAAACCAAATCACCATAGTTTCCAAATATTCAACTTTTAGTAATTCATTCAAACGGATTATTCGCAAACATTGGCAACTTCTTACACTGGAAGAAGACTTCAACCATATATTCGATGAAACACCCATTTTTGCTTTCACCAGGAACAAAAACATAGGGGAAATTCTACAACAAACGCCACCAACCATCCAACAAACAGCAAAAGGCACAATCCCATGCCTAAACTGTAATAACTGTCATAACATCATTAAAGGCACGTACATAACACACCCTTTGAAAGGCCATAAAATCAAAATTAGAACAACAGCTACATGTGACACTTCCAACGTCATTTACATGCTCAAATGCCCCTGTGGCATGGTTTATGTTGGTCAAACCGAACGAAAGATCAAAATCAGACTAAACGAACACAAGTCCAACATAAGAAACAAACAATTGAAATCCTCAGTTGCCCAACATTTCACGGAAGCAAAACACTCAGTAAGCCAATTAAAGTTCTGCATTTTGGAAACCATTGAGAAAAAAGAAGGGAGAGATAATCACAACTTTCTTCTACAACGAGAAAATCATTGGATTTACCTATTGAACTCTATGAAGCCGAAAGGAATGAATGATCGTATAGAATTTTCTTGTTACCTTTAATACATTATCTCCAATGACTCAGAGAAGCATTACTCAAATCATGTTCTGTTCAAAAAAATGTTGTCACTGTCTTTTAACATGCTACTTCCTTTGTATTTTAGTCTTTTTTTCTTTCTACACCCTTTCATTCTTTAAACTTCTTTATAATTGCTAATTCTAGTTAGAAACTCACTTTGATCTTTATTATTTTCTTATTTTCTACATGTCTCCTTGTTTCAACCTATTACCTTTTAATTTTATCACCACGCTTATATTTTTACATATTTCAATCATCTTGTTACATTTTTAGTCTTTTTTCTAATTTACACGACTATTCACCATCAACACTTAGTCTGTTTTCACTCTCTGATATATTATCAACATCACATGATTACACCTTCGTTATTTAAAATTCACGCACCATTCCCGATTACCACTTCACCGCTGATCCTACGCACCTGAATCTCGCATACTCGGTAAGAGAAAACTAACACACTCTTCGATGCATTATGCAACTTACTTTCCGTAACAACGTTGTAAACTTTCGATTAACAATCTTAGTTACTTCTCACTTTTCACTATCCGTTAGCACCACTAACGCGTTAGTAACATCCCACTGTCATTTATTTTTTCACTCCGCAACCCGTTATTCGGTTCAGTAACCAGTTACACTCCGTTACCTTCCACTGCTTACTTTTCCACTGTTACCGAGACAATTACCCAGCTTTCACCTGCACTATCTTACCACGTCATGGATCTATCGTCACCACACGCTTTACTAACAATTCGCGTTTCACCATTTCTCTTAAATGTATATGATGTATTATATCTTCGTTCAGTATAAATATCGCAAATTCATGGTGTATATAATTGTTTACAGATCTCCCCTGATGAAGGCAAATTTTGCCGAAATGCATTGGGAACGACTATGGGAATGATTATGTAGTTATAAATTACAACGAAATTACCGTCATCCAAGGATTAAAAACTGCCACGTGTTTTTCTATGAATGAATAGAAAACAATAAAAAACTTTATTTTGGAAACAACTCAACTTGTGATGAACTATTTCTACTAAAAAGCTAAAAACCGCATCTGCGTCCTCTAACCAGTGCCTGGGGGACACACCCCATATTATTGGGGGTGCTTCTCATATTAATCTAAATGCTAAAATCCTGTATTGAATTGCACTGAGGTAGTGAATGAATTTACAGTGTACACACAAAATCAGTTACGAACTCTCATTGTATTTATATTGATTGGGAATAGTGTGTCAAGTGCTGGATGTTGACGGGATACACTGCCCAGTTTGTATATTGTTCTGCACATGAAAAAAAATCACATCACAACTTTCACACCAACTGCAATGCGAAAGAAATTCCGGCGATATGCCACGTTAGCACCAGGTATTTTACATCTGCTTTCTGCTGGTGTTAAGCAGAACGACTACTTGCACTATGAAATGGAACACAGCCAAGAGCCACACCGGAACACCCACAGGTGCCATAGAAGCAATGAGCATGATGCAGGAATACCCATGAGGGCCACAAGAATCATCGCAACAACTCCAGGACCACCAACGCCCCCAAACCAGGGCAAGTGTGTCCCTGTGGTCATTGTCTTAGCATGATAGGCACGAGCCCTGCAACATCACAGTGTGCTGTCACCTCAGTGTTGGCAGTGAGCCTGGACATGTAGCAATGCACACTTCCTCCTGCATGCACAACCGGCATGTGCTGGTCCGGAGTACACAGGTCAGCGCAGGGGTATGCCTATCCGGCAAGGGGAACAGGGTTTCTCGGACATGTCCGTGTACAGGAAGTGCGGTAATTTTGTCTGTGTTCTGCTGTGGCCTGCAACAAAAGCCGCAGCACTCGATGTTGTAAAGTGCCATGCACCACCTCCAAACGGCTCTGTGATGGTGTAGTTTGAATGTAGCAGGACATGCGCAAATAGGTATTACAATGGTGTGCCGTACGAGTGCACGAGATAAAACAGCGCTCCGTAGAAAAGTGTGGGGGCTCGTGGAAGGGAGAAGCAGCTGTTTGGCAATGTAACACACAGTGAACTCGCCCATGTGCCACGTGCTGGGCATCTCATCCATGATAACATCCCATAACACCAACGACCGGCCTTTGTACACATCCTGAATGAATGCAGTGTGGTTTTCACTTCTATGCTCGTTCAGTGGTGTGATGTTGGTGGGTTGTGTGACTTGTGCTCCTTGTTGGTGTGATTCATTTTGGCCATTGTTTGTCTATACTTGTGCTGTACTTAATTGTGCATGTGTGCCATTCTGCCCATCTCCCCCCTTACCCCAACTCCCTGCTTCTTCCTCTTCCTGGTGCTTTTGTGTCTATAATTTTGTTGTTCCACACATAAACACATGTAAAGAACAAATTAGAATAGTTCCTTGATTCTTCTAGGTTTCAAAACTTCTCTCTATTGGTTTCTTTTTAATTTTCCATATAAACCAGTTTTTTAATATTCAACAACACATAGAAGTCAGAAGTGCAACGTATTCTATCAACACACTTTATAGAACATTCTACAACACGTGCAGGTTAAAAGTTCATCAATTTTTTTAAACTTAACAATATTTTTTTGCAATATTTTCTCGAACATTTAATGGCACGTGCAGGTTAAAGTTCACGATTGTTTTAAGTTCGAACACTGCCTTCCAAATACAAGTAGCAGCTGTGGTTCAGTTGAGCAAATTGTATCCTATGATATGTACTCCACATTGAAACTGCTTTTTCTTAACCAATCACAAAGATGCTTTTCCACAAAACAAATGTGCACCCTACTTTTAATAAAGAATGCTTTTCAACTCCCAATCACGTATTGTTTTGTATGGCAAAAAAAGTACTTCCCCATCTTTAAACATATCTCTTGTTTTACCAAGGAACTGCATGAGCTACAGACATCTTTCCATACCTTCCAACCATATCTTCAAAATGCTAGTGTGTATCATAGGACATAGTTATATTTTCAGGTGCAAGAGATATGCAGAACACAGACGTATTGACGCAGACCTAGGTTCACAAAATGTGGACATTATATGGTTTACACATAGAAGATTGAAGTTGCACCAATTGCTACCTTTGGTTAAAACCTCTTTGCATCTTCCACACCCTGACCTCATGATTGTGCATTGTGGTGAAAATGACCTAGGCACATTGACTTGGGTTGGTTTGGAAATGCTTATGAAGTACACCTTTGGGCACCTCAGCTCAGCACCATGTGACTCTGGGCAATAGCTCACTTAATAGCTCACATAATTTCCATGCCAGCCTCGAGGGCCTTCAGACCCATAGGGGTGAGTAGTTTGTGCTTTACAAATACTATATTGATTTGATATGTGCAAATTTACCTTTGCACTCCCTGTATAACACCCCCTAAGCACCATACTCAAGTTACACTGTTCAAAACAAAAGTTCCTCCGAGTAGGTATAACTACATGCTGACATTACTTGACAGATGTGGCACAGCGGCCAGAGCACATGACTTCACAGCATATGACACACAGTTTGGACTCACGCTTTCATCCCCGACTCCGACAGCACCTCATCTTAGCACCATGAGACAATACCTCACATATTTTCCGTACCCCAGGGCTTTCAAACCAGTAGGAGTCAGTAGTTTGTTCTAGTAGGTATAAACACATGCTGACACTACTTCCACAGGTGCGCTGCAGCGGCAGGGCACAAGACTTCACACCATAAGACACACAGTTTAGGCTCACACTTTTATCCCCGACTCCCACAGCATCTCACCTTAGCAGCATCAGACTACGCAATACCTCACTTAATTTCCATACCCAGCACTTTCAGACCGGTAGGTATGAGTAGTTCGGTTCACATCCCCTCTATTACTCACCCTAAATGCCCCACAGAGGTTACAGTGCTCCTACCCTCCTCTTTCCCACATTTTTTGCCCTTTTTCCCCCTTACTCGCTTCGACAGAATCAAAAAATGGCGGCCAACACTTCCTCCTTCCATGAGACCCTAGACAATACCTCACATATCCGTAGCCAGGACTTTCACACCACTACGGGTCAGTAGTTCATCTTAAGAGGTATAAACACATGCTGACACTACTTCCACAACTGGACTGCAGTAGCCAGGGCACATGACTTCACACCATAAGACACACAGTTTAGGCTCACGCTTTCATCCCCGACTCCCGCAGAAGCTCACCTTAGCAGTTTCAGACTACGCAATACCTCACTTAATTTCCATACCCAGCACTTTCAGACCGATAGGTATGAGTAGTTCACTTCGCACCCCCTCTATAGCACACCCTAAACACCCCACAGAGGTTACAGTGCTCCTACCCTCCTTTTTCCCACATGTTTTACCCTTTTTCCCCCTTACCCGCTTAAACAGAATCACAAAATGGCAGCCAACACTTTATAGTTGCAAACGCTCGCAGCGCTAACAGCCAATCAGCAGCAAGCTCGTGCTCGTAACGCCTTAGCCAATCAGATGGCATAATTCCCAACTATCGATATCTGTAAATTTCGATATTTCTCAAAAACTACTGAGTGGATTTATACCAAATAAACAAAAGCGTGCTTTCTAGACCAAGACCATTCAAATTTGGGGTCATTCCGTTCACCCGTTCAACCACTAGCCTTGTCTAAAATTTCCTATGGAAATTAACATTGAAAAAAAACCTTTTTAGGACCCCCCTTTTTTGTCAGCTCCCCCTTGAAGGATCACCTCCAAACTTTCAACATAGGATCTGATCTCAACAACAAATTAGTTTGGAAAATGTAACGAATATTCATCAATCGGCACCAAAGTTATTGCAAATAGAATGTTGCCATTTTCCTATAGCAACTAGGTCTTAACTATAACTACCTACTGGCGACCAACAGTAGGTGATATATATATATATATATATATATATATATATATATATATATATATATATATATATATATATATATATATATATATATATATATATATATCAATCATCAAAACGCTCCAAGTTTAAGACGCCACACCGTCGTGTAAACATTCACCTCTTTATTGGTGGCTCAGTAGGATTCAGCAGAGTTCTTGCAACAAACTCCCAGAATGCCTCTCTTAAGCTTTTACAATCATCTTTTCAATCGTCAAACATGTTTCGGGCTTCTCTCGCCCCTGCTCACTGACTTGAGGCGGCGGGGTCACAGTAAGTATATTCAGCTCACCTGCGCTGTTTTTAAATGTTACGCCTACATGGGCGTGCACCGCTTGGCATTGTGGTAAATTGAGTTTCCCAAAAATCACTCTATAGTGGACCCCGTTCAACTGCTGCTTTAATGCTTAGTGCCTTGTTGTAGGAGTACGGCTGGCATCCCAATGTTTGTGAGTCCCACCAACAGGTCACAACGTCTTCCAAGCGCCTCAATATCCTAGCGCTTAAAGACCTGCTCTTCGCAGTGGGGCGTCTCCCGATCTGAGCCAGACCGTAAAAAATCAACCATCAAAACGCTCCAAGTTTAAGATGCCACACCGTCGTGTAAACATTCAACTCTTTATTGGTGGCTCAGCAGGATTCAGCAGAGTCCTTGCAACAAACTCTCAGCATGCCTCTCTTAAGCTTTTATAATAATCTTGGAGCATTTTGATGGTTGATATATATATATATATATATATATATATATATATATATATATATATATATGTATATATATATATATATGTATATATACGTATATTACCTACTGGCAGTCGCCAGTAGGTAGTTATAGTTAGGACCTATTTTCCATGGGAAATCCGCAACATTCTATTTGGAATAACGTTGGCGCCAATTGACGAATCTTCGCAAAATTTTCCAAACTTTTGGCCAGCTCCGGTCCGCACCTATCCTGAAAATTTCTCGGTGATTCGTTCAAAAAAAGGGGGGTTCCAAAACACGTTTTCCCCATGCATTCAGTAGTTCCTGAGAAAATTAGAGTTGAAAAGAAAGATATATCTGGGCAGAGCCTAACCACACATTTCATCGTGAGCTCTGATTGGCTGTCAGTACTTCATCCAAGAAGAGTTGGCAGCCATATTGGGACCAATATACATGATAGCACCTCATTAAAAAGCATTGCAGTTAATAGAAGGATTTAAGACTTTAGTCACATTATAAATCATTTGTTGATGGTACCATACTCATTTTAGGAATTCTGGTGTGTTCTAAGGTGATTTTACCATGTGAAAAAGCCTTCTGCTGTGATATCATGAATCATGTTTGAGAGAAAACTATGTTCTCATGCTTTTCCCACAGAGGTTTGGAAGGTGATCTATATGCTAAACTGAGAGCATATTTTCTGTAAATTCACATTATCTTTCTCAGTCATGTGAGAATGAAGTCTGACATTCTCAGTAAAACATGTACATCCAAGAAGGGCAGAGACTGTCAGTTGATTCATTTGTGTTCTACTGCAGCTTCCCAACAACTAGAGCGCTAACAGTCCTACTTATGACAAACGTATTGCACACCTGAAGCCATCTTGATTGGAATAAAGTGGTAACTCTTAAAACATTTAGTTTAAAATGGAACAAAATGAGGGGGTTCATTTTGCCATAGAAAGTATGATTAGTGCTGCAGAAAGAAAAATTAGGGCACATTTTGAGTGACTTCTCAAATCCTCCTCTATTTCATTAAAAAATTCTGACATGCATACTGAAACATGCACTTTCAATACCAGCAGCAGAATTCCCTGGTAAGCAGTAGCTTTACTACAGTGTTCTAATGAGCAACTAAAGTGCAAACATTCTGAATTCATGGCAAATGTGTGACACATCTGAATGCCTTCTTGATGGAATCAAAGTAAAAAACTGAAAGTAGTCCTACTGAGGAGACTGTAGTAAATGAGGAAATTAGGAAACGTCATAACAAATAAGTCTCCCAAAATGGCCACCAGAGACAAAAGAGCCCAAATGTAGCACACATATCACCCAGATGTAGCCCAAATATAGCCCAATGACAGAATGTCCCGAGTGTTCTAACGAACAACTAGAGCGCCATCAGTCATACTTATGACAAAAGTATGGCACACCTGAAGCCATCTTGATTGGAATAAAGTGGTAACACTTAAAACATTTAATTTACAAAGGAACAAAATGAGGGGGTTAATTTTGCCATAGAAATTATGATTAGTGCTGCAGAAAGAAAAATTAGGGCACATTTTGACTTCTCAAATCCTCTTCTATTTCATAAAAAAATTCTGACATGCAGACTGACACATGCACTTTGAATACCAGCAGCAGACTTCCCTGGTGAGCAGTAGCTTTACTACAGTGATCTAATGAGCAACTAAAGTGCTAACATTCAGAATTTATGGCAAATGTGTGACACATCTGAATGCCTTCTTGATGGAACCAAAGTAAAAAACTGAAAGTATTTCCTACTGAGGAGGCTGCAGTAAATGAGGAAATTAGGAAACTTCATAACAAATAAATCTCCCAAGATGGCCACCAGAGACAAAAGAGCCCAAATGTAGCCCAAATATCACCCAGATGTAGCCCAAGTATAGCCCAATGACAGAATGTCCCAGAGTTTTCTTAACAACAACTAGAGCGCTTACTGTCTTACTTATGACAGAAGTATGGCACGCCTGAAGCCATCTTGATTGGAATAAACTGGTAACACTTAAAACATTTATTTTAAAAAGGAACACAATGAAGGGGTTCATTTTGCCATAGAAATTATGATTAGTGCTGAAGAAAGAAAAATTAGGGCATATTTTGAGTGACTTCTCAAATCCTCTTCTATTTCATTACAAAATTCTGATATGCAGACTGAAACATGCACTTTTAATACCAGCCGCAGACTTCTGTGGTGAGCAGTAGCTTTACTACAGTGATCTAATGAGCAACTAGAGTGCTAACATTCAGAATTTATGGCAAATGTGTGACATATCTGAATACCTTCTTGATGGAATCAAAGTCAAAAACTGAAAGCATTTCCTACTGAGGAAGTTAGGAAACTTCATAAGAAATAAATCTCCCAAGATGGCCACCAGAGACAAAAGAGCCCAAATGCAGCACAAATATCACCCAGATGTAGCCCACATGTAGCCCAATGACAGAAGTGTGCAAAACACTTATTTTTGTGTATTTGCAGTTTTATATAGTGCAGACTGGTCAGGTATTGGAGTGTTTTACATGAGCATTGGTTACATCACACAAGATCAAATTCATTTTGGTTGTAGACATGGGGAGATTAAGTGATTTGACCAGAATCACAGAATGTTGAGCTGAAGCAGAAACTCCAACCTGGTTCCCCAGTTGCAAAGTCTGCAGCTCTGGAATTATCACCACATCCTCTCCCCTAAGTGCAGCATTTAATCAAGTGTTCAACTGGATAAAAAAACATAAAGATTACAAATAATTTAAAAGTTCTTTGTCGCTATTTGAAAACTCAGAAAATATGTCCTCATTTTAGTTTTTTAGAGTACTAACCATAATTTTGATGCAAATAAGACCCTCTCATATATGTAATTTCTAAAGGAAATGCTCTAGGTATTACAGTTTTGATTACATCAAGATGAAGTCAGTCGTTCCACACTTTTGTAATAAATATAGAATGTTAGCAATCTAGTTGTTCATAGAGATACTGTTGAGAGGCAGAGGCCAGGGGCACGGACTCTGAAAATTGAAGGCAGGTAGGAGAGTGCAGAGTCAACAATTTTACCACACTGGGCAGGCAGGAAGGGCAGTGGCAGCACAACAGACTATGGAGGGCAGAGGAAAGGGGGGCAGGGGCAACAAACCAACAATACAGAACTGACAAGAGAGGCTGTGGCAATATAATAGACCATTGTGGGCAGAAGGAAGAGGCAGTGGTAGTACAACCATACATGCCAACAGACCCGTTTCAGCCAGGAAACGTCCAATGTTTTTAAGCTCAAATGGGCTTTATTTGATCTGTCTCCTGTCTACAATCTCCACTTTTTCAATATAACTCAAAGGGGAAAATCAATATCCCAGTTTTTTTTTTCAAAATCTCCCTCTTACCAAGTTCAAAATGTTCGCAAGTATGGTACATTGGATCATGGTAGGCAGGAGGAACTTGGGTAGGGACATGGACTCAGATAACAGAGGACAGGAGGGACATGGAGAGGTGCACTAAAGTGACCCTACAGGGCAGGCATCAGGGTTTGCAGCAGCACAATACACCACACAGGGCATGCGGGATGGGAGTGCAGCACAACAATCCATAGAAAGCAATAAAGAGGGGACAGGACCATGCACATGGACAACAGAGAACAGGGGGGAAAGAGGCAATGGTAGCTAGCTGACCATAATGGACAGACAGGAGAGAAAGTTGCAGCATAACAGACCATAAAGGGCAGGAGGGACGGATCCGGGGCATTACAATGGAACAGACAAGCCAGGAGGGAGAGAATAGGGGTCTGCACATGGAAACAGAGGGCTGGGGGCAAGGGGGCAGGGCAGGAGAAGCAAGATGACCATGGAGGTCGGGCAGGATGGGCACTAGAAACAAGACACACCATGGAGAGCAACAGTGAGACTATGATGGCATACACACAGACCATGGAGGGAAGGTGGGAGGTGGTCAGGGGCAGCTAGCTGACCACACAGGGAAGGTGGGAGGGGCCATGGCAGCACAGAAGACCATGCATGGAAAGCAGGAGGGCTACTGGCAGCACAATGGCTATGATGGGCAAGAAGGAGGGTACAGGGGCATGCACAAAGGACCATGGAGGATAGAAGGGAGGGTCAGTACATGGGCACAGACGAGAGAGTTCAGGGGAAGGGGCCTTACAACAGACCGTGCAGGGCAGGCAGGAGGAGCAGTTGCAGCACAACAGACCAGGAAAGACAGAAGGGTGTGGCAGTAAAATGGACCATGGAGGACAGGAGGAAGGGGATAGGGGCATGGAATGTGGACAGGGAGGATGGAGGTGGCAGGGACAGGTTACACTCATCTGACAATGTGAGGCAGGTGGGAGGGGAGTGGTGCTCAGCAGAACACGCAGAGTAGATAGGAGTGGCAGGTCCATGGAACATGGTGGGCAAAAAGGATGGAGCAGGGGCATGCACAAAGACATCGGAGGGAAGGGGGAAGGAGAATAGGGGCAGCAAGCTAAGCACAGAGGCTAAGCAGGAGGTCAATGATGGGCCATAGAATTGGGCAATAGAGGGCAGGAGGAGTGGACTGGTACATCATGCTAAATGGAGGGCAGTGGCAGCACATCAGACCATGCATGGCAGGAGGGAGGAGGCTAGTACATGGATTCAGACAACAGAGGATAGGGAGGAGGTGGATGGGGCAGCAAGCTAACTGTTCAGAGAAGGTGGGTGTTATGAACTTTATTGTTTTTAAAATGTGTCTGTGCGAACTACTTAAAATATGAACAAGTATGCAGCATAATCTCACTTTTCTTCAGGAAGAAGAGGACGTTTATGACTGTGACTCCGGGCTCACTTGGCAGAAAAACCCCCTGACCCTCCACCCCCATCGCAAAATGTTATGCCCGTGAAAAGGGTAGGTGGACGCAGTGTTATATGGAACATAGTCCTGAGAGCACGATTGAAAATGAAAACTAGATATAGTATATGGTATAAACTATGCACCAATACGTGTGATATAAGATGAACCGGGGCGTGAAATATAATATGCAATACATTATGCGCAATGACAGATTCATTGGAGAGCGCAAGATAGCACAGGCACTAGCGCGTGCTATGCAATATGTGCCTTGAAGTGTAACAGCACAGGGCAGTGTTGTGTAACATTACTAGTCTCTAAAGTTGTAATATAAAATATGTGCTGGGGAGTGTAACGTTGCATATGCACTGTGACAAAGATATGGATCCCAGATTGTAATATGTATGGCATAGCGCTGTGCGTTATAACATAGGCATCGAGGAAGGCACGTTAGATGGGGCAATATAACCGGTGCGAAGGCAAGTGTGGCATGACATATTCACGGGGTGGTGTTATAGTGCACATGGGCTAGAGAGTGTCATAGCATATGCACTAGCTGGTGGAATACAACACAGAGGTGTTTGTCACACAGCATTGTGCTCAGCCAGGCGCACGCTGTGACTCTCAAGTGAGGTTTGTCTCCTTTCCAGAGAGTAAAATAAAAGTATTACACATCTGGCGGTGGATGTGTGTTTTATTAACCGTGCATAGTTTGGTCGAATTTTTGTCGAATCCCCTTTGAATGGCTTGGTGTGCGTGTGTATTAAATGTGCCCGTCAATAGCTACCCATGTTTGTATAAATAAACGACAAGGGTGTCTACTTGGAGAGTACCCACCGGCGGGGACGCCGGGATTAGGCACGATAGAGCTTCACTAGCGGTGTAAATACATTCCAAGTGGATTCGTTGTATGCATAGTCACCTTTTAATGAATATCACGCAAATCAATACTGGAGTCCCTGAGGGCCAACTAGCCCAACAGGTATCTCCAGTATGCGCCAGGGAGCTGCGTTGCAGACAGGTGTTCTGAGGCCACGCCCCTTTTTACACCTCTATGCAACACAGCTC